>NC_133693.1:8016432-8652057 GCF_048934315.1 Petromyzon marinus | reverse complement strand
TTCTTTTGAGCCTCGACCCAATTGGTCGCCTTTTGGCGTCATCTGGTCAAGCACAAATTGGGTCGAGGCTCAAAAGAAAGCCATCCTTTGGTGTGGACCAATCAGTTTCAAGGACAATGCATATATTATCATAGTATGTTTTTTTGTTTGCATTTTGACTGCAGGTATTGTGGTTAATGCAGACATGAATCCTTGTAAAAAGGTTTCAGTTTTGTTGCCAGAAAAAAAGGGGAAAACCCCTATTATTACATTTTGGTACTGGCAAAGGAGGTCTAATGATGTAGACAACAACAACAACAACTTAACGTCTTCTTTGGTTCTTTCGGTAAAGTCACGTAGAATGAGAATAAAATAATAAATTGATAAAATAAAATAACACAATAATATTCTCACGACGTTTCGGCCACAACACAAGCGGCCTTCATCAGGTGAAGGGGGCGAGACTGTCTGGTAGGAAGGCTGAAAGGGGTGGTATCATGACGCAGTAGTTTCTGCACTGCACCCTGAACCCAATTATTGGTTTATTTCCATTGCATGACATCCGCGATATCCCGAACAACAACAATAAAATGTAGGATTACAATAAAATTAGGAAAAAAACATGTAATGTTATTTTCTGCGATTGTGTGATTTTTTTTGTGAACATATGAAGCGTATTTGTATTCATGCCTAAACGCTATTTGGGGCTTCTCTGCCGATCACACAGCTTGAATGGAATTTAATCAGTTAGTATCAAAAAGCAACACATTCCACCCGATCAGTTTCGGACAGGTTCTTCAACACAAATGATATCTGTACATGTGCAATGTTGACGCGGAAAAGCACCGACAAATTCTCACACTGCTTCTTAAACACAAAATAAAGAACAAAAAATGTACATTCACTGAAATACGGCAATAGCATTCAATCATAATTTTCACAAAATTTACTTTAATGTGTTTTTTCAATGTAATAAAATGCATAAGTTGGCAAATTATATTCCTAAAATTCAATGTTTTTTTTTATCAGTGTAATTTTATATTTCGGACCTCATCTCATTTGCATAGATATTTTCTTGCCACTCAAATGTTTACACAAATTTGAGATACAAGTACCTCAAACCTGATACGATGCCTCGATCATTCTTCTAGTTAAGCACTGTAATATATCGACTTGAACTACAGACCAAGCAGCCTCTTATCACACGTGCATCTATCGTTCATGAAGATTGCAGGACACGGTAGTGTGCTGGAGAAATCGGAAGTTTCCACTTCATATGCTGCGGTTTGGACTTAGGGGTCATTATGTTGAATCTCTGTCTCATCACCGGTAATTAATTATCTCTTAAACCTGTCCCAGACTGTCCTCATTAGGTCAAGACTCTTATATGGCATTTTCAGACACTTCCTCTTGTTCTCGCATGCCTTGTTATCACATGTTAATTCCCAATTTAACACCCTCACTGCTGCTCCTGCATGGCTTTGATCTGCCAAGAAAGCTTTGGTGGCTCCTTCAACCTCTCCAGGACAACAACTGGTCGCTGCACAACTCTCTTCCACAAAGATGACCGACCAATGCAACTACTCCCATCCAAACTAGACAATGGACCACATCACGAACAACTTGCATATTATACCCGCTCTCCAGAGGACTGAATGGTGTTAGTCACGCGACTCCCGAAGCTGTCACGTGGCTCACAAACTTAAACCAGTATGTATAATTGACATGTACTTGGCATGTGCTAGAAGACGAATTCCCAAATGGTCGTGCAATATCTCCCCCCCCCCCCCCCCCCCCACTGATCCGAACACAGCTTACCCAGTAACACGGTGTCTTCCAAAAACCCATCATGCACTGCCTCAATGTGCTCCTCACTCACCACAATCGGCAGCCACCCTATCCTGGGGGTCACCTTCGGGAGCCTTTTTTGCTCTGCGAAAAGAAAATCTGCAGCCGACCTTTCAAGTGTTGCACATGTGATGGTGCTTTGTCACCATACACATTCAACACAGTTTTGTAACTTTATTTTCTGGCACAGTGTACTCTTGCGATAACGACAGCTCGATGCTTGATTTTTTTCTTATTTCAGCACTCCACCGTGTTCTATCTTTAATAGACAATGTATAAATAACGAAAGAACAAACTATCCAGAATACTGTGCCCTGACTGTTTGAGTATACTCAATAAGGATAAAAAGTAGGCACACTTCAAGTAGCTGATCAATGGTTATGTCCTTTTACATCAGTCCTGGAATGTGTTGTACCACTCTTATATGGAGGCTGTGCCTGCATGCTGTAGTCCAGCAACCCCTAACCCCACAACTAAGAGACCCCAATAGGTGCAGGCAGGCAGGCATGGCTGCCTTTCACCGGCTGGGCCACTGCATCCATCGCTGACACGTTGCCCCATGCCATGCAGCCATCCCTGGGAGGTTACCACACAAACGTGGAGTCGACCCTTTGTGCCACCCAGAAATTTACAATTTTTACGTCCACCACGAATAAAGCATCTACTGCTGTGTTTCATTAACTGAGTATAGAACACATGGTCGCACTAAACCCAATACCCCCCCCCCCACCCCCCCCCCCCCCTTGTGCTTGCAATGTGGGATGGGCAGCATTATGAGCAGGGAGTCATTTCAAAGTATGATGGCGACATGTTGTCATGGACGAGCAAATACAAATGAGTATGAAAAAAAATAGGTGTTACCCTTTCTGGCAATAAAACAAATGTGTTAAGATGTTCAAACACCAAATAGATACCTTTGATACTGCTAAAAAGATCCAATTATACAGATGAATGTTTAATACGTAGGCTTTCGTGACAAATATTATCCATAAATATCATACTCGAATTGTAAATGTTGTGGGTTTACTCTTAAACACACCGGTTGATGCTGAACTTTTATATTTTATATTCACGAAATCTAACCAAAAAAACCCTCTTATTATAGATGAGTCTCAAAAGGAAGGATCATAAACTATCCAATTTTGAGCACTGACTTGAACACCGTGGAGCTCTTTTGCATGATCACTAATGGTCCATAGAAAGATCTGGTATTATCGAATGGACCAATTTACAGTATGACCTCTTACTGCTATCCATCACTCTTCTTATTTCCTTTTCCTTTCACTTTAATATCTCCTACTCTTCCCTTTCCGTTCTTTTCCGTTAAATGTTTCTATTTTGTTTTACCAGGTGAGGCCCACTGAGCTGTATAGCTCTTTTTTTTTAAGAAACCTGGCCACAAACGATAGCTCTCTGAAGTGGCTTATTACGTGGAAATATATAGCAGCCAAATACACGAAATACATGTTAATTTAAATGTGGAGGGAAAAACCGGAGCACCCGGAGAAGAATAATCCACGCAACCACGGGGAGAACACGAGAACTCCAAATATACAGGCGTCAGGGTCGGGGTCGAACCCACAACCTCCTCCATACAAGACGAGGTATTTAACATCTTACCACCGTGTTGCATCCTAGATCCATAACTAAGGGTCCCCCTATTGTTTAGTGGTTATACCAATCGTCTGAATGCAGTGTATCCTGGTTCTGTGCTTTTCTGCATTTGTTGTTGTTGAAAATATAAAGACAAAACATTATACAGATGGGCCTCCAGTCGTGATAATGGTTACTCCCTACTGAGTCGTGGGATCCTCGACAATCATAGCATGTGCTTACAGCCCTCTGTCAATACACGGCTTGCATGAAGGTCACCCCATGCCATATCGGTCATGGACAATGTTTGACCATCCCAGTCAGTGGAGGTTTGTGAAGGGGAGCTCTGGACGGGTGCAATATATCACTCGCCAGTGATGTTAGGTCGGGAATCGAGCTTATGCCACCAGATTCATAGTGCAGTGTGTGAACCCACTGCACCATCATTCCACAACCTCCAGTAGGCCAATGCAAACCCACAACTGGGTCATGACCTGGGTAATCTTAGGTATTACAAATTACAGAATTTGTCTCCGGCAGTGCCATTGACTACTCAAAATAGGGTAGTGACAATGGCATCCACAACAGGGTAGTGGGAATTGGGTAATCATACCATTACCAAAATGATATCGAGTCTCGAGTAGTGACAAATAAATCCACTGGGCAGTGTGACCCCGGGTAATGATTGCAAATGAGCTTGCAATATCCGGCGGCACGGCAAACACTAGGAGACCATTAGCCACCATTAAATATCCTACAATGTACCAAACATTAAACGACAACATGAATTCTGATGAGCTCTGACCTTAGACCATGAAACCCGCTTATTTAAGTACACCAAAAACGTCACCCATTGAGGATTTTACCAATCGCGACAAATTGACTGAGGTATACAGTTTGCTGATCGCGCCCCTGTGGCTCGACCAGAACACACACAGTTTAACACGTAGGCTTTCACGACCAATATCATCGATTTTACAGGGTTTGTTGGGGTATTATGGCAGAACGCACACACATCAAGTCTCCCATATGCAGCCCAGCGTCGGTCCCAGGTCACGTGAACCCATCATCCAGTGAGGAGGAAGTGAGGTTCAGATTTTTCTTAACGTTACTCCCCCCCCCCCTCCTCATTATATGTATTACTGTACAAGTCATATTTAACGCTAAAGAAATTTGAAAATCGTCATTTCCGTGAAAAAAATACTTCACGTTTGGCTTAATTTTTACTTTATTGAAAGGAGGGGGTGTCGTATTCCGAAGCGTGAGCCAAACCCCATGCTTTCCCCATTTGCCTTTGAATTTGCGGATTGCGGATTTGCCAATAGCAGTTATTTTCAAGAACATAACGCCCGCGGTGGGCAAGGCTTTGGTGCAATGACGAGCTGGGTGCTCGTGCGTTACCGGGAGGACACTCGCAGTGCGCCGTGCCATCGGAGAGGGTAAGACAGCGTGCATTCTTGTGGCAGGGGTTGTGACTGGAGCCACAGGGATCGCGTGGATCCTGGCAATGCGAGCCAGCGTAGAAGGGGCGACACCGGCATGAGAACTGTCCTGGCGCCCCAGGGTCTGAGCACGTGCCGCCGTTCAGGCAAGGACGCGACGCACATTCATCGATGTCTTCTGTGCAATCTTGGCCTGCCCAGCCATCTGCGCACTCACATCTCGAGCACAAAACAGGCGAATGCAAAGGTTCCACATGTGACAATGCTGTGGCTGTGTTGGGTGGTAACACAATACAGGTTTGCACATTTCCGTGATCAAATTACTTAAAAAGCAGCGACCACAAATCCCGTAATTTTACTGCTCTATTGTGATTTATGGTGATAATCAGTTGTCTTTCGAGTGGAAATAATAATTGGATTATTTAAGAATTCTAAATGAAGACCACCTTATGGTGGCTGAAGGATGCTAGATGATGCAAACATTCGTGCATCATCAAGAAACAGCTGGAATAATTTTTATCTAGTTGCTTTTTAATTTAAATATATACACCATGCAGGTCTTCCTAAAAAAAGAGTCGTTGGACTCAGTGGGGCTTTCCTGGATAGATGAATATGATACATTCAAAGAATGTGCGGTTATAATTTTGGGCTGTACATACAACTTCTAACGCATGAATAATGCTAACAAACAATGTTTTTTTAAGAATTAAGTTAGGACTGCACATGAAGATAATGTCTCTTACCGGTAGTCATTGAAGAGGTCAAGGCAAACACCGTTGTTGTGGCAGGGATTATTTTCGCAATCATCTGCGTCTCGTTCACAAAACTCTCCAGTCCAGCCAGGCTCGCACAAACAAACGTAACTCTGTAACCAACAGCAGCAGGATGACGTTGGACACATAGAGATTGGTGAGCACTCACCACCATCACACTTTTGCAATGTGTTTTTACACATGCCTGAGGATTTATGATAAAATAAATTTAAATAAGGGAAACCCAGAGAGATAGTAGCTTGACTTGTAATTACACATACAATAAACATCATGATTATCTGTATATAACTAGGCCCTAAATACACATTAAGGCCTAGTCCAATGGATTCGGAATGAAACTGTAGATCGCAATATCTGTCTGTGCACCAGCCTTTGAAATGATAAATATATATTGTCAAGAAAATTGCCTATCAAGAAAGTGTTTTACTATTCCAAGAACAGGGAGGGGAACAACTTGATGTGGGCTTACCTCGAGAGCATGAAAGTTGATCATTGTTTTTTTACCCTTTTATCTGGCAACAAAACTGACATCTTTTTTACAAGGAGTCATGTTTACATTGACCACAATACCTGCGGTCGGAACGCAAACAAAAAACAACAACTCTGATAATGTATGTGGCACTGTCCTTGAAATTGATTGGTCCACACCCGAGACAGCTTTCTTTAGAGCCTCGTCTCACATGGTGTTGGACCAGAAGACGCCAAAAGGCGGACAACTTAAAGACAATGCACCATCAGAGTTGTTTTTGGTTTGCGTTCCGACCGCAGGTATTGTGGTCAATGTAAACATGACTCCTTGTAAAAAAGGTGTCAGTTTTGTTGCCAGATAAAAGGGTAAAAAAACAATTATCATATTTTGTTACTGGCAAATGAGGTTTCCAATGGTGTAAATGCTTGAACCCGAGCTCTCATACTCTGATGGTGCATTGTCTTTGAGTTGTGCGCCTTTTGGCGTCTTCTGGTCCAACACCAACGTGAGACGAGGCTCTAAAGAAAACTGTCTCGGGTGTGGACCAATCAATTTCAAGGATAGTGCCAATACATTATCAGAGTTGTTGTTTTTTGTTTGCGTTCCCACCGCAGGTATTGTGGTCAATGTAAACATGACTCCTTGTAAAAAAGGTGTCAGTTTTGTTGCCAGCATGAAAGTTACAATTACTATGCAAAAAACATGTGATGTTAGAAATAGCTGCAAGACTGGTCTATGTCATCAGAGGCGGGTTCCCCAAGCCACCTGAGCTAAACTATCCCTAAATTTAGGATCGTTGCATGTGAAAGTGTCATTAGAAATACCCAACATTAGAAAAAGTTAAGTCACCTCTTAAGAATACAACATTTCTACGAGCAATGGGATAAACAATCAAGGTGTTTATTATTGCCAGCCTTGTTTAGACGATAAAATAAATAATATACACGAATAAATACCTCTATATTTTACAATTAAAAACAATCATGTATGCCCATTTTCAATACCCTGCTATTTGGTGGCCTCCCCCATGCCATGTAAGTCATGGGGCGTTGTTTTACCATATTTGACCATGCTTGTGAGTGTGGGTTGGTGAAGTCGGTGACCAGAACTTGTTGAGTTACTCATTCCCCACTCATGTTAGCCATGGCCCGAAATCAAACTCAGGTCACAGCGGTCCTTGTTTATATTATTACGTGAAAAAGAGTTTATTTCGCATGATTGTTCACCATTAAAAGGTCCTACAGCTTGTTTCTGACATGTTATGTTCATTCAATTGCCTATATTTTTACTGACTTTCATCTATAATTTTTGTTTCATTACATAACTTTGACCACACATGCACAGGCATATTCTCGTATGGAAGAAAAACAATCCTTTAATGAACAACAAACACCGGGTGCTTTTGGAGGAAAGAGAATCAACGTTCGAACAATAACACAAAATCTACTGCTTTTAGAACAAACCATCATCTTCCCTATACCCCCTGAATTAAACCTCCAATCTACAATTCTCTAACCCGCTTCTACATCTCTATTCCAATTATAGGATAATAGCATCGGAATCCACACTTAACACAAATTGCTATTGATTCTTCGGTTTATAAACAAGGCATCAGTTAGAGGAAATGCATTAGGTCCACGCCAGACATGGCCGACCGTCAATATTTAGCCACAGAGTGAAGCGGCCTTGATCCTACCTCTAGCTGAGAAAAAAATAACACCCAATCAATTTTATCAACACGGGCTGTCAATGCGTTTTTTTCCCTCCTACAGGGCATTTTAGAATCTTTTAACAAACTCTGCAACAAACCTCACGAGGTTTTGAACGGCTCAGAGAGCAACTTGCCTTGGGCTGTTATGTCATTACAAATCAAGCTTCACAGGCAGTGCCGCACGGCTAACTCTCCAGAGGGGGGTCCAAGACTGCGTGTTAAATCTTACTCGTTAATTGGAACTTAGCCGTACTCACGTATTACACGCGCAAAGAACTCCGTCTTAAACATGCATATCAGTTATGTGACTCACAAACTCTCCCTGGGATAGAGCGATCGGAAGTATGTTAAACATCACAAGTTCATAATTTGTAGCTTAATGGGTTCTCTTTTATAATTCCTGTTGCCAAGATGTGAGAAAAAAATAATTTTCAATGACTTGAATATTTGTTTTTATTAGCTCAAAATTTCAAAGGGGCATCCCGGTGTTTTTCAACAGCCTCTACAATTACTCATTGGGTTTTTCGGTAAAGTCACGTATGTAGAAATACAATAAAATTATATTAAAACAAAATACAATCACGACGCTTCGATCACAACGCAAGCGATCTTCATCAGGTGTCAAGAACAAATCACGGAGGTAAATACAACAAAAAGATGAGAGATGAGAATTCAACAAACCTGAAAAAACATTATGTGAAGCACATCCAGTGAGGCCAACAACACAGTTAGACACTTCCTGGCGGACCACGAATTTCAGAAGAGAGTTAAATTTCGTGTTCAACCTTTGGATTGCACATACCAGCATAGATAGAATGAAAAATACGAGGTACACGGTCAGCAGAAATACATATACAAGTCCACCAAGAGGTAAGGAGGGAGGAAAGACTGACAGGGAGGCAGAGAGAGAGAGTGGGGGCAGCTCAAAAAATTACCACCTCTTGTAAATACAAAACGGCAGCTCAAAAAAGGGCACATCTTACACATAATTACAACGGTAACTTCCCCGTAGAAGTGTGATAATAAAGTATTAAAGCTTTCGTGACTGCATAATACTTTAGCCTCTACATTTACCTGGCCTCTTTACGTGATTACGATTCAACTCACGCA
Source organism: Petromyzon marinus (assembly GCF_048934315.1). NCBI lineage: Eukaryota > Metazoa > Chordata > Hyperoartia > Petromyzontiformes > Petromyzontidae > Petromyzon > Petromyzon marinus. The sequence continues at coordinate 8,643,132 of NC_133693.1, read as the reverse complement.
TATTTGCCACAACAATGTTAAAAGCGTGTTACTGTTCAAAGAAATAACGTGTTTTAATTGTCGTTTCATACATTAGTTAACAATACACATTCACCGTGTAATGATAAATCAGAAGGTAACATTAATATTGCATCCTTTATCCAGGAAATGCGGCACCAAGTCTCAAAATGTATCGGGAAGGTACTGTCATTTTCTTCATCAAAATGTCTACTGTATGTAGCTGATCCATCTCTATAAATATTTGAGTACATTCTACGTTTATTTCATGAATGTATTGGTTTGTCAGCGATTGATGACTGCGGCAGTTTTCAGCAAATAAAATTACAATGACTGACAAAAAAAATCCATACTGATAGGTCAGCAACCTATGTTGTGTACTGCCATCATCCACTTGTCTCCAAGTCCTGTAGGTTGGGACAATTGTTTTGGTGATCCACAAAACCTGCCCATAAAATGTTTGAATTGTGGAAATCAGACACTATTACATCAGGTGGTCTCACATGCAACTATATGCCATGCTGGGCTATTGTTGCACAATGCATTTCATCCATAAAAGCGAACACGTTATAAAAATAAAAGGTTGTGGAATTCTGGTGAATATACTTTGCAACTTAATGTGACAAAAGTTTATTTTTAAGAGAGATAACATATAATTAAATTCCTTTTGCATGGCAATTGTCTTGTTAATATGAACCTTGATGTTATAAACTATGTTATGAAGTTATTTGCTTGAGAATTAATTATCATACAACAACCTACTTTGTTTAACATTCACTGTTGCATAATTAGTGTACGATTATCCGTAGTTCATCAAGCTATTATTGTGTACTTACAAAACCAAAACTCTTTAAAAGTAAGTTACTGATGGTTAGAGTGGCCATGCACAGTTTAATGGTATGCAATTACATGGCTATTTTGTGATAATTGCTTCAAAGGGGAATGCATAATATGTGTAGTATGTTACTACAGTGCCCAAATGTTCTGCTTTTTAAAGTGGTGGTGGAATTGGGCTGTTTTATTATGGGGTTTGGGGTATTTTAAATCAACCCATGTCAGATGACCACCCATCATCTTGGCATTTATCACATGTGAACTTCTTTCTCACTTCTTTCTCACCGTACACAGCCAACCGCGCCAATCGGAGGTGTGGGGGAAGGACAACAAACTAAACGCAATGAGCAGTTTTAAATAAACGAGTTTGTAACTCCAGATGATTTAAAAGTGCAAATCTACAGTGGCTTCCTGATATTGGAACAAAGAGCATTCTAAACAGCCGCAAGATCACGTCTGAATGCGCGTGATGCAGTGACCGTCTTTACTCGATGACTATCATTCAAGAGTAGTTCACAAGTACACGTTGAAGATAATGTAAAGATAATTTAAATAGCTACTCCCAAAAATTAGCCGGGAAGATGCAGAACTCGACCAAAATGTATGAAGTAATTAACCAGATTCTAAATCAGGGCAGGTTGTCGGTAAAAGGAGAAGATACCAAAGAATGATTTGCAAGCTTTCCATTGTATTGAGGAATGAGAAAGGAAAACTCACATTAGAGCTGGCATGGCGATAATGAATATGTATTTTAATGAGTTTTCTTTAGAAGTGATTTTTGTGTTTAGTTTGTTGTCCTTCCCCCACACCTTCCGATTAGCACGGTTGACTATGTACAGAAGTTCAACATGCATACAAATATAAAATGGACATGGAGCAAACCAAATGTAAAAAAATAGAATTCATGTCGTCTTGATTCTCATGGACATTGACAGAGATGCCTCGAGCCTCAACAAGTTCAACAGAGGAGGTTGGATCATGTGCTGGTGTAATGCAAGTCACACTTCAACACTGACAGAGAGGACAAAAGGAAATTACGTAAATATATTAGACTGTGAAAATCAAACATTTAGTTCAGGAGGTAGGCAAATGTAAGCCGCAGATTTACAAATCCCTCCTGGAAAAAAATGATGGTGCAGTGCAGTGAGCAGTGCACTGAAAGTGGGCAAAGTGGAAATGTGAATAGATAAATTATCTGAAAGCACAAAAAACAATGTTGAAGAATAGGAGTGGCATGAATAGGGACAAAAATACAAAACAATACATGGAATACAAAGAACTTTGTAAAAAAAATACATTGCGAAGCAACGAGAATTGTTTTTTTTGCAAACACAGCAGAAAAAATTATGATGACATGGTGAAGTGTATCTATAAATAATCCCAATAAGCTGGGGCCAATGGAGAAAAACATGAAACAAAATAATTAAACAAACTACGTATTAAATAACACTTTATATACAATACAAAAAATATATCAACCCAGTAATTTTTCGATGTTCTATTCTGCAATAAACAATGTCAACACTCCAAGCTCTACCTCAGGAATTTAATAATTATGGTCATTATGAAAGAGATGTGACCAGCCGATTGATACAAAATTAGCAAACCTGTTTACCGAACGTTTACACGGAAATAAAATACCTCAAACCGCGTTCCGCTGATGCCTCCACCATTCACGTGCGGTGTTCTGAATGAGAGGCGATGGTCTGTGTCAGCTTGATGCTGCCAAAAACAAACCCTGCACCCGGTGTTCTCCTAATGAGCTGCGGACTAACCAGGTGTCGATCTTCGCAGGTGGCGTTGTTCTGGCACCGGTGGACTTCACAGTCATCGATGTTCAACTCGCAAAGCTCTCCGGCATATCCAGGACTGCAGAGGCAATAAAAGCTGTCCAACGCTGCAGAGACGAACAGAAGACAATGTACATAGACACACACACACATACAAGAGATACAAACTATTTGCAGAGTCCACACATAAGTGAGCTTTGAGTGGTGCTCAACTGATCCCTTTTTAGACCCCTTTGTATACTTAGCACAACCTCTGTTAGAGGCAGGAAACCAATGTTGGCCACCAACGTATCACTATGTCGAATGCTCCGTGAGCAGAGTCTGTGCATGGAAACCCCCCCACACCTCCCCATGAAACCGACAAGAGCCCCATTGGCCACCATTACCATGACTTATCTGTTTAAAACGGTAACTATTGACTTCTTACAAGGGTATGATTACATTCTGGTGGTAATGGACATTTATACAACACTTTGTAGAAGCGTATGCCACAGCAAACAAATTCTGCCAAGACTTTAGCCAATGACCTGGAAAATCCGCCAATACGTTGGGAATAAACTTTAAAATAAAAACAGCCGTATGATCCTTATGACGGTACCCCGGGGTACCAAATAAAACAAAATGGCCGAAGCAATTAAATATTTTATTTCTGGGACACTTTTTTTCCCAAGGGTGTACTTCACTCTGCGACTGGGGTATCAATCAATCCGACATCAGTGCTACTCCACGAAACGCCAAACATTAGCATAAAAAATCCGTTATAGAAAAATTATACTTTGAATAGTGCATCGTGTACAGTTCATGGAGATGTGTCGATTGCCGGATCGCCGACCATCAACAGACTAAAAATGACTGCATCACGGACATTATGCGAGAGCCGGAGTTCTATGGTACCCCGGGGTACCGCCATAAGGTTCATATCTATAATACAGGTTTTTTTTTGTTAGATCGTGTAAATATATAAATGTGTCATTAAACCCGCCACCACCCGACACAGCCAATTAGTAAGGTGTGCATGATGCACAAATCAACAGGGCACTGATTACCAAAACCAAATCAAATAACAAGAGCATTGAAACTGACCAAGTAATTAAAACTATTAAAATACCGTACATTGTGGGAGTAACTGATAAACTATCCAGATGTTTGAAAAACAAAACATCCGAGCCAGATTTGGCATGGTACATAAAATACAGAAATTCAAACTGGTACGAAAAATGTATTACCGAAGCTATCAACAGAAGATGTGTACCGTATTAATTGCTCTTGTGGCAAATGTTATGTTGGGCAGACAGGACGAATGATCAGCACACAACTGTCGGCAGTGGCAAAACACACGTGCCAACAAGGACACTCAATCGATTTTGATCATACTGAAGTTCTGTGCATAACTAGTTACTACTGGCCAAGACTAATTAGAGAATCTCGAAATTGAGAGAAAAATTTTATAATTTCCACCGTTCAGATAGCTACAGACTTAGTGCTGCTTGGAACCGAATAATCTAATAATGCATTGTTTAAATGCATGTCTATACAGGTCACCAGACTTCAATGGGATTACCTGTAAACAGACAATAACAGGTTACTGCTATGTTAGTGGACACAATCGACAGGTGGTACAAGAATAACGGGCTTGCATAATGTACATGCATAATATACGTTGATTACCATATGAATAACCCGACCGGCAATGGATACTCATTCACATTTATATGCATTCATTAATGCCCCCCACTTCACTCAAGAAGGGCTCACAAGCGATATCATCACATCTACCCCTCTATTTAAGGAACAAAACAGGATTTCTCCACAAATCTGGCTGCCACCTGTAATTACTGGCAAAACGTCGTACTCAGATTGTAAATGTTGTGGCTTTGCTCTCCAACACACCGGTGTGCTGTACTAGTAACGAATTGACATGTTCTGTTAACGTGACAAACCTTACTAATTGGCTGTGTCGGGTGGTGGCGGTCTAACCCAAAAAAACCTGTATTATGGATGATATTGTTCACGAAAGCCTACGTGTTAAACCAACAGCCATATGCGATGTTAAAATAACTGTGTGGGGTCCTCGGTTACCAAACAACACCTTATCTGCAGAGTAAAGGCCAGGTTGAAAAATTCAACAGTAGCCGTGCAGAGTGCTTTGGCTGTAAGGCAGACAGCAGGCTTGAAAGGTTCTCTGGCAAAGGTTGTTGATGCATAAAATTGTACACACATTGAAGCGACATGATGCTTGCCTTACTATCTGCTGTTTGAGCAATTCCTAAGTCTCCCCATCCACCTCCTGTTTAATCTAACAGCATGCAGAAGGCAGGCAATGTAAAAAAGACTTGTCACAAACTGTCAAAAAGAGTATAATAGAAGCATATTGTTTAATCTGGGAAAGCAGCTTATTATGACAGGATAATCCATGGAAATGACTGGTAGCCAGGTGGCATAGTCTTAATTCACAATCTTAACTGGGAGGGGGAAGACTGAAAAGGTTTGTTCTCACTTGGAAGCCAACGTCCATCAAGTAATAGGAAGGAAAGGTTAAGACAATCCAGTCTCGGGTGAATTCGGACAATGGCGGAGGAAGAAGTCTACTGCGGGAGAAATCGACGACGACTCCAAGTCATCAAAAAAGAGTAAAAGAATAGAGTAATCTGGAAGTCACAATGTAAGTCGGACTATGAAAGTGACTCAAAGAAAGAACATTAGCTGATTCACAAAGTGCCTAAAGGAAAGTGACTCAAAGGAAGAACACCAGCTGATTTACAAAGTGCCACAAAAAAGGAAAAATACTGTGCTCCCAAGATACGCAACTTGGGAATAACATTAAATAAAATAAATACTGAGAACTTCCTTGAGCCGGAATCAGCTGAGGAAGGAGTACCAACATAACATAATAACTCACAAAATAATCATGAGCGTCATTGTGGAAGATATAAGAAACATAATAAATAAGCAAAAAATAAAATTAAGCAAGTCCATATGCCTCGTTCTTATATCCATCCTTCTATATGAAAAAAATAAAAGTATGTTTTACACATACCAGCAGCCACACCACCCTCTGGATGTGCATAACGTCAACAACATTGGCTCAATACCAGCCAAACTCTGGACCAGTTTGAGGTTCAGTGTCTCAGCAGCAGTCAGGCTTACTTAAACCAATGCTGATGTACTGCTAGATGTGCCTGAATAAGGACCCTCTCCATTAGACATGGATTCTTGTTTCAAGCAATACTGCGTTATGAGGAAACACAGGGGCAGTCACAGCGAGTCTAGGGATCAGGATCCTCAGGATGGATTGGAGGCAGATCACCTGTCTTATAAAGAGGGAAACCAAAATCCCGACTGTAAGAGGGATAATATTCGACAATAGAAATTGCAAATAAGGACTGATATACAAAGCCTTTGGACACCCCACGATTGTAAGTACAAAAACGACAAAAAAGGTAATTGGAGCAATGGCACAACCCTTTTCCACCATCAGAATTTATGGATATCATAGAATGCAACAGGAGAACGGATTGCCTATTAGTGGTCTTAACAGATATTTCTATGGACATTTAAATATGTAGGGCTGCAAATATTGTTAAACATTTGTTTAGTTACGCCAGTAAGTCAATGCTCAATAAGGAAGGATAAACGTATTTCTAGGCTGGAATAAGGTGAAGGCCAACTATTGGAGGCTGGATACAGAAATTCATCCAGAATACGCATCACAGAATATTGAGAGTAGGATAGAAAAGAGAATTCAGTGTAACACAAGAACAGAAAACGTTAACCCGGTAGTGGACATCATGAGATGACCACGGCACATGTGTCCAGTCAGAAGTGTAACAGTTACAATTCAAAACATGCCCCGATACTTCGGGGTTGTTATATTTTTTGCTTCTTTTTTTCAGCGTCATGCGTCCCTTTGCTGCCACAGGCAACATCTGACACTACTGAGCCTATGGTTTCATGTGACTTGTGCTGATGGCTGGCTCACCGTATGGGGGGTGAGGGGCTCTGGGTGACCAAAGTCAAATTTCAGACAAAACGCCCATTTAGACCGTAGCCAGCCGACGTGCTGTGAAGCCGTCTGTGGTGGCATGAACAGGTTTACCCCCCCCCCCCCCCGAGCGAGGCGGCAGCTCCCTGGAACTGTTTGCTGAAACCCCTTTGTAAATATCCATGGGCCATATCAACTGCTGGGTCCTTGAACTGTGTAGTCTTTGCCGTTGTCATTTTGTTGTGACTAATAGATGAGAGTGGGGGTGCGTTGTGTAATATGCCACAGTTTTCTGTCTGTCAACGTTCAGTATGAATCATCACCTGGACACTTAAATCGAGGACTCAATGTTCTGCAGATTTTTCATCAAAAACGAATTGCCCATGTTATTATCTAGTCTGGGCAATAAAGTCATGCCATTTCACTGCAATCACTCTTTATTCGCTTGTCATTTGTGTATTATCGGAACGTATTTCGAAGACCGTCACTGACAAAAGAAACTAGAAATCTGGATCCTGCGATATGCTATCCCACCCAGCCAGGATTTTGTCAAGTCTCAAGCAGGTAATTTGTGAGGGAAAATAATGCATCATTGTATGTTTATTTACCTATAACAGACCTCATTTATGAGAGACAGAAAAAAGGTTTTAATATTCTACCATTGTATGTGTATTTTTTTTGCACCATACGTGCCCAACCGGTACTAATCGGAAGTGTAAATGTTTTTTTTTCTGGGCACTCTGGCTACCTTCAAAAACCCTGTAGTCCTTAGCACAGGAGGCTCCAGTAAAATTGTTGAGGCTCGGCAAGGCAACTTTCTGGTGAGTATCTCCCTGTTCATCTGCATTATCAGCCTTGGGCCAGCTGATTATATAATTTTTCTAATTCTATGCGTCATAATAGAATATTTACAATTCACGTAAATTATATGCAATGTTAAGCAATGCTAATGGGGAAATCAAAACCGCACAAAGTAGATTGAAAAAGAGCAATGCAAATGTGACGATAAACCTTTAGACAAAAAAAAACACGAAATATTTATTGCATTAAATCGTGGCCTCTGAATTGTGACAATGTATAAAATGTATGGGAGGGTGAATAATTACATGCCTAACTCCTGTGGCAGGGATCCGTCTGACTTCGCACAGAGCCGTACTCATTATATTAACGATGAAGGGACGATGGGCAGAATAAAGCCCCAAACGTGTTGTCAACCTGCAGCCTTCAGATTGTGAGTCAATCTCGCTAACCACGGTGCCACCAAGCCAGGCTTAATTGGTGATCGTTAGCATTAGTTTAACTTTGCAATTCCCAAACCACCGTGTTTGAATTCCAGACAAAGCGGCAGTTATGTAGAATATTGGATGAGGGGAGAGCGGGAGAGGAGATTGCAAGGGTGTATGGTTGTGGGAGTTGACGGGTTAGTTACAACATCTGCACAGATTGTCCTACTATTTCCAACCCATATTCCGGCTTTACTATAATTGGCTGCCTTGGCCCCGTTGGACTGAAAAAGCTGCCCAGGTGAATTACTGATCTTGCATGGGAGTGTAATTAATATGGGCTCACAATCCAATGGCACTAAAGCAGTCAATTAGAATGACTACTCCATCTGGGGTCAACTTTAAGGTTCAAGGATTAAGGTGGATATGCTGGACCTCAATAAATTATCAGAGCCTATGCAATAATTATAGACAGGGTACGTGGGTTGTTTATCACCCACCGTTATGTAAATGTTATGAACATTATCGTAATTTTGGACGAATTCACTTTACTTTCTTGACTCAAAGCTTTCGTGACTGCAGGAATTCATATTCTTTGGGTTTTTGAGTAAAGTCGCGTAGATAGGTTTCAAAGAAAATAACAAAAACAAATTATGACATTTCGATCGCAACACAAGCGTTCGTCATCAGGAAGAAAAACGAGGGGGAAAACTGCAGAGGCAGACTGTTTTAAAGGTTTAAAATGTGTGAAGCCAAATGACGAACGCTTGTGTTGCGATCGAAACGTCGTGGTTTTTTAAAATTATTTTTTGTTATTTTCTTTGAACCTATCTACAGTGTACGTAAACTTTACCAAAAGACCCAAAGAAAACTTTACTTTCCCTTTTAATATTTGCACATGGTGCATGGACTTAATACTACGTGGCCATATTCACCAATTCCAGTCATATTTTCATCCTGTTTTAATATATTTAACCAACACAGTAACGTGTGATGCCACAAGCACTTGATTTAGTGTTTAGTTTCATGATAGTGCTAAGTACTTCACTGTGCCAGACCGAACTGTTATTTTCTATCAATTTCAATATTTATTTACCCTGGATTCCAGCTGTAAGAATAACATTTTGCATACATTTGACTGCCATGCGATTAATACATCTAAAACAGGGGACCCAAGTGTAGCTGATGAGGCACTGAGTGTGGATGAGGCACTTGAAGGGATCTCAGGGCTACTGTGCAAACTCCTTCCACTGACCATGCTCTAGCACAGGGTGAAACAATGTTCTGCAAGGGATCCGAATGGACTATTCTGAAGCAGTGACTCAGCACGACTGCAATACAATCGAGATATTTGGTCAATGCCTCTTTGAGCATTTTGGAAAGACAAAGGAAATAACGGATAATGTATGCACACGTGGACATTCAGACGCCACATTCGCAGGATAGGGCCAGTTTATTAATAAGACAACCATCGCCGTGTATCATGATTTGGCACTAATTTTATCGACTGCAGAGAGATGATTGACTGAGTCAACTAAGTCATTCTGAAGGTAACTAAATGAAGTATGCATGTAAAGCACGGAGCATGCCACATAAATGTATACTGCACTTAGGCCACTTAATTAACACGGCTGCTATTTGATTACAGCTCTTCCTTTACATGCAAGCTATGTACATCTGTCAAAATCACCCAGGCATTGGCACCCTTTGAGTAAACTCGGTATCTTTATGCACCATTACGTTAGTTATTCACATCGAATTAGGCCGTTACTTATTACATTGTAAATATAGAAGATCAGTGCTAGTATGAATTGTTAGCACTGATTAAACGCCCAATGGTCTTTTACAGAGTCAAGAAATTGGGTTGTTATGCTCTAATTACCGCACGATGGGTAACATTTGAAATTATTGATCTTGTAGCAGGCGAAATAAGAATACATATTTAAGATTATAAATTTGTAATATTTTAAAAGAAAAAGTAAAACAAAGCAATTGTGGTATAAATGTAAAATGTTTGTGCGTATATTAAAAACAAGCATACTTACTAACAATCCTTGCCCTTCCAGTTGATAAGGCAACATGTATTTATTCATTTGTGCATGTGCCTATTATTGTTTATATGGGGAGCGGTAGTATAGCAGTTAACGCGTTGGGCTATGAATCCGGCGAGCCGAATGCGATTCCTGCTCATAACTAACATCAGTGACAATTATCCGAACCAGTCCTGGGCCTCCCTAAAGTCAACTCAGCCTTAAACGAGTACCTGGTGCGATGTGTAAACATTTCTACTCGGGAACAAAGGTGGCGGGGCGTGGTATTGGCCACCCATGCCCTCGAGTCATGCACGTATATAGCAGTGTATTAATGTGTGTTTCTACGTGTGAGCTCAGATCCTTGAAAAATCTGGGCAGTCCAATCCAGTGAGCTCCTACAGCAGTAGAGGCTGCATGGCTGGGCCACGAGGCCCACATGCCAAGCCAGTGCATGCCTAAGCATCTTCTGTTTGGCTGTATTGAGGAGGCTAAATTGGTATGGGCTACAGTAGAGATGGGCTTATGTGGTAGAGGGGCCTCCCTCTGATTTACTAGGCCTTACATCAGTACTGGGTATGTCGTAAGAATAGGAGCACTGATGCAACCAGGACACCCATGCAAAAAATGTTTCTGACCCCGCAACACCACTGTCATGCGCGTCATTGTTCTTAATGTGTGCTTTCTAACACTACTCTCCATGGCAGCTTCTACAAGGTTCAATCAAAAACTTTGGCAGAATTTTTTTGTTCTTCCAGAATTGAAGCGATGACAAAAATGAAATTTCACTTCGTGTTAAAAATGACCATTTATCATTCTTACTTACCCTCAACTTCAGTGCCAAGTACACAAGCAGGCCCTGTCGGTGCGAGTTTGGCAACTTGTGAGTCTTTGTGGAGAAAGAGCGATGATCCGGCGCCAAATGTTGTGTTAAATTGGGGAATTCGCCCTCCGAAACTCTTGCCGCGCTGCAGCAACCAGCGCAGCAAATGCTATGCCGAAAAACACTCGCATCGAGAGGAATTCTTAAGACACTCGAGGACATTCGAGCAAAATTTGACGGTGCAACTGAGAGGCTTTTCAGCTGAAGGCTTCTCCACAACTGTGTCCTGGAGCCACGCGCACACATTCAAAGGGTGCTATGAAATATGAATATGATTATTTGAGATGTTAATGTAAGCTGAGTGTGGTGGCATGCGCCTGCAGCGAGGTTGGTAGTGGATCACGCAAATTTGTGAAAGTCGCAAACCAACAGGTGCTGTGAGGTGACCAAAACATGTCGGTAGAGCAAGTGGATTTAATCTCCGCGCAGAGATTTGATTATTCATTATCACGTGACTACTCTGGCACATAGTGGTGGAATGTTTTTAAACAGCCCCACTACATGACCCTCTTGGAAACATGTCTTAAGACTTAGTAAGGCTGTCTTGGATTTTAAAAGATAAAATAATAATTACATTGCCTTTCCTTCAAGGTTGCATGAACAACAGAAGGATTTTTTTCGAGCTCATTAAAATTTTTAAAGGAATAACACCATCGTAATGTTAAACTAATTTAAAATTTAAAAATTAGTACTCAGCTATGCAACTATGAATCTGTCAATGCGCATATAAACATACTCCAATTAAACAGCCTTGCCAAAAGGATGACTTATGTAAAAATGTTTTATTACACTTTGCACAACAATTACATTTTTGTGCACAGCTTTTAATTAAAAATCTAATGAAGTATAGTAAACATGTTTCAACGTCTTTTTAACAATGGTTAAAATAGAAAAAAATCACTTCAGAAGTAAATTGTCAATCTATAATTAAAATTATCACTAAAAGTCAAGGCAACTCAAAGCTCCAAGTTCATATGGGCAGCTGTTCTTTCTGCTGGAAATCCACGTTCCCATGGAGAGGCCCAGTATCTACAAAAGTAACATCAAGTGGAACTCATAGGCCTGTGGTATGAAGCTGGTTACTTGAGTTCACTTCATGGCCATGGCTAACTCCCCTATCTCCAACCGTCACTGACAAGCGTGGTGAGGTATGGTCAGAGAACCCTGATGACTGATATGAGATGAGAAGGCCTTTATCCAGCAGGGGATTGAAAAGTACATGACCATTATTAAATACGTTACAAGAGAAATCCATTACCCTCTATAATTAAATTAATCCTTCCACACATGAAGCAAACCGTGAATGGAAGGCTATGTCCTTTAAGAAGTAATAATTCAAATAAACTTTTTTTTTTATTAAAGTTAACGAACAGTAATAAAACAATAACACTAGTATGTCCTTTGACGTACATAAATGAGTACAGTTCCTTGGAAAGGGATTCAAACACAGTTGCAAACACAATTATGTGATGCCAATTCTGTAGCCCCCGACGCCACCTTTCAGAAAGTGCATTTTGTGTGCTGCAGGCACGACATAATGAGCCATATAACTTGAGCAGAGTTATGAGCGGAGCATGAATAAGACAAAAAAATAAGTGGGCTCAAGAAAGCTGCAGTGCAATGTGGGGCAGTTATTCTCGCATCTTTTTGCATGTGCATTGTGTATATGACCGATGAGTTTCACGAAAGTACATTTTATGATTTGCTATTGCTTGATTTTGATGGATTGGAGCGTTGGGCATTTATTAATTCACTTTGCATTTCTGTAACGTGAACATGTGGTGAAAACTCGCTGAACTCATGAAGCCATATATTACAGAAAATGTTACAAACGTTTCACTCGCATGCAGGCAGTAGTTGGGAAAATAACATTAAGTCATATCCGTAGAGGTTAACTAATTAATTAGACACTGGTTCAATGTGCATTTATTTCATGGGGCATCTCACACAGATAACCCAAAGGAGCAATCGCTGAATTCCAGCTAGGGCCAGTGTTTGACTCCACTAAGTGCCGTAGGGCCAGTGATGGGCAGCTCACCTAATTAACGTTGAATTGTTAAGACCACGTATATGAGCAGTGCATTTCTCACGTTGCTGAAATCCCAACTAAGCCAGGGAAGCGTCCTGGTTGACCAAATAACAATGGAAAAAACAACACAAAGCAAACACTTGAGCGTTTACCGAAATTGATTTAAAGCTTTCGTGACTGCAGTAATTCATATTCTTAGTTCTTTCGGTAAAGTCACGTTGAAGGGAAACAATAAAATAATAAAATATATATAAAACAATAAAAATTCTCACGACGTTTCGACAATAACACAAACGGTCGTCTTCAGGAAAGAACTAAGAATATACGTTTACCGATTGTGAGACCATTTGTGCAGGCCCTGAAAGTACAACACAGCACTGTGGTAGCGCTACGTTTGAAATGACAGACGCTACGTTTATTCTGAAAAGTTACATTTCACAGGCTGGAGATGTCAGCATTGAGGGCGTGAGAGTAAGATTTCTGCTCGAGTGAATGATGCCACGTCTCAACGCTCGTGCCACTCAATTTGGTCAGGAAAAATACCAGCTGCTTTCAGTATGATCTTGCATAAATGTGCGTCTGAGGCTCTGACCAGCTACCTATTTCAATTGTGTAAAAGCTGTATTTTGTTCATCCCTGAGACAATTCTCCAATTTATATTCTAAAATCTGGTGGCATGCCATCAAAGTAAAAACTGACAACTGTGTATGACTTCCAACAGGGCTCCATTATACTGTAGCACATTGAAGGTTACGATTGAATGCTTGCCTCTGGAGGCTTCAAGTCTCAACTGACATTCAGTCTGGCAGGTGCTCGCTGTGACTAAAAAGCTGATTGGGAATACGAAGAGGAGCTCTCAGAAGCCACTATACATTTTTAATTCAGCTATGTGCAGGTACACTATTGGTCAACAATGAGTTTCCCTAACTCGTCAACAAAATTCTCTGTTCTGTGTTGCGCTGTTATTTCAATTAATTGCAAAACATGTTCAGACATAAACACCAATGTGCAGGAATGTTGCTGCCAAACTAACAGTCCAGTCTAGTGATGTAGCCGTTTATGAATGTTAATTTTCATATAGAGAGTTCCATGCATTGCCTACAATATATACACATTAATATTCTATAGCACATTAACTTGTACGTCACAGTGAACTATACTTGACGACACTCTTTCATATAGCCTATTCTGTCATTTTTATGTCATATATGTCAAGTTCAATTCTTTACTTTAATTGGCTTTGCAGTATGTTAATTATATTTTTGTTAAATTAAAAAGTAAGCTGTTAATTTCAGATGTCGGTTTATGTTAACATGTCTTAATTTTATGTTGTGCTTTGCACACCCATAAACATCTCTGTGATCGTTTTGACTCAACACATATGCCTGATTAGTGATGATGTTTTCCAGCTAAAATATATGACACCTATCCAGATGCATAAGTGATAGCAGTTATAAAGTAAATATTGAAAACATTATTCTTTAATTTTCATATCGTTGGAGAAATGTTAACTACCTTGCCTGGTATACAGGAGGTCGTGGGTTTGATCCCAATACTAATGCCTGTATATTTGTAGTTTGCAGGCTCTCCCTATGGTTACATGGATTTTTCCCCAGTTTTTCCCTCCACATTAAGAAACATGCGTTTAGAGTATTTGGCTGCTATACATTTCCACGAGATTATCCACTTCAATGAGCTATCATATGTGGCGAAGTCACTTCTAAAAAAGAGCTATATAGCTCAGTGGGCTTTATCCAGTAAAATACAAAAACATCGTTTAGTTTACGTAGCATTTCATCATCAGAAACATTGGTTCATAAACATGAACACTCATGAATGTGCCTCGGAGAGATGCACATTCAAAATTGCACCGAGAAACAGAAAGAGAAACGAAAATGAAATCAGAGAGGAAAACAAATCAGAGATATTATATTGACTGTGAGTGAATTGGCTTGGGCAGGACAGTTCTCGACAAGGGATGGACAAGACTAATGACAGGGTGAAAGTCAAAGGAGGGAGCAAATCCGTGCGGTTGGCCAACGAGGAGATGGACAAATGAGATAATATAATATGTCGGAGCTAAATAGATCATTGTCTTGTGTCACCATGAGGGATGAAGGCTCGGGGAGGCCTTTATCCAGCAGTGGATAGGTCATGGTTGACGATGAGGGTGATGACCAATTCAGAACAATATTTAGGTAATTGTATGCTTGCTATGTTGCTATATATATTGAGATCTCTAAATCTAAAATGCATGAGCATTGCACTCATCTTGTGTTTATTGCATGATTGGCCACCCATTGCTTATTTATAAAACTTTAACATTTTCATAATTGTAATGGAAGTTGAAGTGGTATGTTAAAATGCATTTAACAAATGAAAAAAAACATTCAGTACACACATTTGTGTCAATTTGTGCCAATTATTGCCACAACATTACAGCCCAGACCCAGTCATTGAAATTTGAAAAATGCATTTAAAGAATGCTGGCATAAATTAACAATTGGAATAGAAGCATACAGCTTCGGATAATTGTGGAGAGAGTGTGTCTTGTGCATATTTCTGTGCTCAAGATTATTATCATTATTATTTTCACTGCCTTTGCCATTACACATTCCAAATAATTAATGAATATAGTCTGATCTTGAAAATAACTCTGACGACAAAACATTGAAATAGTTTCCACAATGTTTTACCGTCAACATAAATCTGACACAGACAACACATACCCACACGTAAACCGCACGACCGTGAGTTATTGTGAACCTGTGTGGCAATAGGGTCGCATATTGTGAACTCGGTACTAAATCAGCAACATACATTTTTTTATTTAATTGGGAAAAAATGACAGAGTGCAATAAAAAGTCCTGTAGTTTGATTCTTGTCTCAGAAATTGACTTGTCATCTGATTTTGCGAAGAAAAAATACTATTGTCTAAAACTCCATGCGCAGAAAAGTATAATTTAGTGAATGTCGTCTGACCATAAAATACTGCAATGCAATCTCTGCAGCCTCATTCCTGTCTCAGAGTCTGCCTTTTTTAAACAGATTGTAGGAGCAATAAAATAAAAATCCGCCACTACATTATTTATGGCAAAATCATGTTTTTTTTTTTTCTCTGCACAATCTAATTGATGAGCAAAATCAAAACGTTCCATCGCCAGGACAGGGAATCACCCCCTCGATCGTTACAACCCTCATTAATGTTTTCATGGGGCTTTCACTTTTCCCTGCCATGTCCCCGTCACGCAGAAATGGCCACGCCAACGACGAACGTCAATCCGATCGGCCTCACTCACCGTCGTAGCAAAATCCGTGGTTGCACGGCGCGGACGCACAGTCGTCAGTGTTGGTCTCGCAGTAGAGCCCAGCGAATCCCGCGGGGCAGCTGCAACTGGAGCCCATCGGGTACACAGCGAGGTCAACTTCTTGGCGACACACCGCCGCATTCTCGCACGGGCTGAAGCCCTCGCATGGCACCAGCTCACAGTCAGGTCCTTGACGCAAGAAACACCGAGCGGCAACAACAAAAACAACAAAAAGGTAACAGTTTATTCGTGCGGTACTGTTGAGCACAAATGACAAAAGTGTTCTATGTTACTTAAACCTGCTGGGCAAGCTCTTGCGGTTGAGGCAAGGGCGTGATTAACATTCGTACGAAAGCTAATTGAAATCCCGGCTCAGGGTTTCAACTCAGCTGTCCATCCCTCCTAGGGTCAATAAAGCAGGGATCACTTTGTCGGAAGTCAGCCGTGGTTGTCCTGTGGAGTCAGGGGCGCAACTATGGGGGGTGGGGGGGGGGTATGTGACAGCGTTATGTGAAGCATCGGGCCCAGTGAGCCGCAAGGGGGGCCACGAATAACCAGATACACAAGTTACATTTTTTAAAATATATATTTTAATGTTTTCCAACAGTTCACCATAAATGTCAAAAAACATTGTTACAAATGAAAAAAAAATCCGAATCAAATACACAAGTGTAAAATTTAGTAGCCCTACTGCTGGTGTTTGTCACTGGACACCACCAGGCTTGTCTGCAAACTGACATGCATATGAAAGCAAGACGCACGATAACTCAATTGTCTTCCTCTAAACTCAATACACGGTGCAACTACAATAATATATATAGTTATAGCCTACATGTAATCTTGATTTGAAGCTTTTGCCTGATGACGACCGCTTGTTTGTTGTGATCGAAACGTCGTGATTTGTTTTATTTCATTTCTAACTACGTGACTTTATTTCTAACTACGTAAAAGTGAGTCGGTCGAAAGGAGGGGGGGGGGGTGCCCATAGTCGTATCTTGCATACCCACCCCGTTGCGCCCTTGTGTGGAGTGACTCCACCCCCACTACGCAATGGGGCATTCCCCCCACTGGCTCAGTGCTATAAACAGAGACGAACACCACCACTCCCGTACTCATTGGAGCAGCAAAACAAACTTCAGCGATGCTCTTCGTACAGAGTGTTGAGCCAAATGCTGTTGGCCAGCGCCCACCAAGGCTGACCCGGCTGCCTGAACTCCTCTCGTGCCGACGTTGGCTGAACAATAGCAAGAAATAATTTTAGAATTTTCTTCTTTGGTTTTTCGCCATATAGCATTGTGATATATAACGAGTTATTGTTGGTAGCTTAGCTGATTGGAGAATATAGAGTTTATTGATAACATTAAGGTAATTTATATTTTAGTTTTTTTATTGGTTCACTATATAGTATTCATTATACATTGTATTGTATACCCAGTTACTGTGAATAGCTCAGATGTGTAGACCTTGACTTTAACATAGCTATTTCTGTGACCAGATACAAGCTAATCACTCAGCTATTTCAATGCTAAATTCTATGCTAATTCCTTTGTCAAGGGGTGCCTCTGCGGATGTGTATGCTTTAACTTAGTTATTTCAATGCTAAATTCTATGCTAATTCCTTTGTCAAGGGGTGCCTCTGTGGATGTGTATGCTTTAACTTTTAACATAGCTATTTCTGTGACCAGTCACAAGCTAATCATTCAGCCATTTCAATGCTGAATTATATGCTAATTCCTTTGTCAAGGCGCTTTGTTTCTTCTGACACAGCTTAAAGGTCGTGATCTGAACGTGGCTTTTTTCACTCCAGCGCTGTCCTACCAGACAGTTTCGTCCCTTCACCTGATGAAGGCCGCTTGTGTTGTGGCCGAAACGTCGTGAAAATATTATTGTGTTATTTTATTTTATCAATTTATTATTTTATTCTCATTCTACGTGACTTTACCGAAAGAACCAAAGAAGATGAATCCTTGCAGTCACGAAAGCTTTGAATCGAAATTTTAGAATTATTTTACCTGCAGTTGCTCTTGGTAATGCGAACAGTCTGGAACTGAAACAAGGCCATTGGGATTGCAAAGCGCTACCAACACTCCCCAGTCCCCACATATACATTATCTCACACACAAGGACTTATAATTTATTTAATCCTACATAGTAAATCACTCCTACATAGTAAATCACAACAGCATGTCCATTTGTTGTGGCTATATAAGACAGACAACAAGAAAGGTCAAACTTTCGGGAGGATGTCATCATTTGAGTGTGCATCTTCACTCTCATGCCAACTTTGAAAGTAGAGTATTGCCTTTTCTAGTGTGTAATATGTGATCTAGTAATATGGTCCAGATGTTTTGATTCAAGAGATTACAATTACATAATTTCACGACCATGTAAGAGGATGCATATGTTGTAAAATGACAAAAATGATAATAAATCTACAAATTACCCTCCCAAGTTGTAATTCTAATCCTAAAAGTTGCGTACCCTATTGAGCCGCTGTATTATCGACATTGTTTGAAGTAGGAGAGAGGACACAACTCTGCATTGTAATGCTCAGTATCCAATCGTAACAAAAACAAATCTTACTCGACCAATTACAACTGGCACATGCGCAAAAATCAAGCCAAGGTTTATGCTCAGCATGCACAGAAATGCACGTTACCCATTTCCACACCTAGGCGTGTCACAGGGTGTTCTATTAACAGCATAGAATAAGGCTCTGAGAGAATTATCTATGCATTCTCCATCTCACGATGTGATGCCGATATGAAACATCGGGGTACAAGACCTCACTAACCGTGGACAAACAATTGCAATCAATTTAACACGTAGGCTTTCGCGACCATTATTATTCATAATAAAGGTTTTTGGGTTAGATCGCGTTATTTATAAATGTGTCGTAACCCTCCACCACCCGACACGGCCAAACAGTAAAAAATATGTCACGTTGACAAAAGACAAATAGTTCACTACTTTAGCCCACCGGTGTGTTGAAGCGTGAATCAACATCATTTAAAATTTGAGTACGACGTTTCGCTGGTAATTACATCCAGCATCATCGGGCAATTCGCCAGAATGGTAAAGCCCTCACTTAAATAGAGCAGCATGGTGACGTCATCATGAGTTAAATGATGCCATCACCCTGCTGCTTTATTTAAGACCGGGAGCAAGCGAGGGCTTTACCATTCTGGCGAATTGCCCGATGATGCTGGATGTAATTACCAGCGAAACGTCGTACTCAAATTTTAAATTATGTTGATTCACTCTTCAACACACCGGTGGGGCTAAAGTAGTGAACTATTTGCCCTTTGTAAACGTGACATATTTTTTACTCTTTGGCCGTGTCGGGTGGTGGAGGGTTACGACACATTTATAAATAACTCGATCTAACCCAAAAACCTTAATTATGAATTGCAATCAAATAAACGCACACTCAATGATGTATCTTTTCAAGGCCCTGCTGGAGTGAGCATTGAGCCATGCAGTGAGAGGGGTACCTTTAAAAGGGGCGAGGCACTGGCAGTAGTAGCCTCCTATTAAATCGAGACAGGTAGCACCATGCAGACAAGGTGAGGAGCCACATTCATCGATGTCCATCTCGCAGTGAGGGCCTGTCAGGGACAGAGAGACACAGCCGCCAACAGCAATAGCAACATCTCCCTCTCGCAGGCTCCCGTACGTCTGTAACGATGTTCTACGCGATGCATCCGTCAAGAAAAAAACAAGGCACAACAAGTAATTGCCTATCGGTCAGCACTGCTGCATACGTGTTGCAAAAACGAATTGTTTGAATTGTAAAATTGCAATTAACGAGTTACGCGCGTGATGCGTTTATAACTTTTACATTGCCGACCCTAAAATGTGAAGATTATTCACCCGCAAAAGCTTTGGCTTGCTCTCGAGACTCATGAGCAGGGGTGTTCGGCATTGGATGTTTGGCCATTTCTTATTTAAATATGGAAAGTAAGTGGAGTGCCTGGATGAATCCACACAGATGCGGGGATAATACTAAAGCGTCCACAGATTGCTCGAGTCAACAACGCAGGTTTAGCATTAGCGTCTGCATTCAAATTTCCTAGGCCAATCAAGCGGTGAGGATTTCAGCATCACGTTGGTTTTGCAGGTGATCAGAATTATACAAATTAAAGGACACAATGGGAGAGGCAAGGGAGAAGGAAAGCATGTGGAGGCAAATGGAGATCTGTTGCTCACAATATCAGTTACACTTGCCTAAATTAGGCTATTGTTATCCAATTACAGACATCTTGGAAATGCAATTCGTTTGGAGAAATAACAATGCACGACATAGAATGAGGCAAAGATCCCCTGTTCAGGGGTGTGATGAAAAACAAGCATGTGGCAACCAAATGAAAAGCAGATCATTTATAGGTGCAAGACGCGTTGCTATATTGTCACAAAGGAAACATGTAGTGTAAAATGTTACAAAGGGCCATGATTGCAAAGGATTACACGGCCATGATTAAGGATACTCTAGTGATGCTGAAGCAGACGTGGCAGACACATGGCAGGGATTAAACTAAAACTAAACAAAACTCTTATTATATTACCAGATAAGGCCCACTGAGCTACGTAGATCCTTTTCAGAAGCGACCTGCCCACAAATGATAGCTCAACGAAGTGGCTTATCAGGTGGAAATGTATAGCAGCCAAATACGCTAAACGCATGTTCATTCTAAATGTGGAGGGTAAAACCAGTGGACCCTGAGAAAAATCCACGCAACTACGGAGAGAACATTCAAACTCCAAATATACAGCCGTCATGGTGGGGATCGAACCCACGACCTTTCGCATACGAGGCACGGGAGATAACACCTCGACACCATTGATTATACAACACAGTCAGCCCTTGTGCACCATCTTGAAATATGCAAGACTGCTTTGGGGTTCTTTGTGTGAAAGAGTATGTTTTATCACAGTCTAGCCAGTGTGGCCAACATGTTCCTTTAAACAAAAACTCTATGTCTGGAAGGACACGAGCAGTTTGTAGAGGTGAGTGAATGAATGAAACTAAGACTACATGTGTTTGTGGATGAACATTGCACAAGGAAGTATATGGTTTGTGGATTAATGAAATTTGCATGCTTACCTTCAACATGGGAGGTCACCACAATCAGTCCAAAATAATCTGATGTTCCAATGCAATATCCAAATTATATTAAAATTATGTTGTTGAAATGAAAATGCTATTTTAGGCATCTGTGAATGATGACAGTGGTAACAAAAAACTTAAAACTCTTTCTCAGTGGCTACTCTGGTATGGTCAGGTTACAATTTAATGAGCATTAAGGGAGGCAATCGTCTCCATTGGTGAACCGCAGCCCAAGGTCAAAATTGGCGGTGGAAAATTCCTCATCCAATATGCAAAGCATTTGTTGGCTTCCTACAAAATGGCCCTCATTGAACAACCACAGAGGGATGATGACTGATTTGATCTACAACTGGAAATGTATATGTGAGTCGAGTGCTCTATCCCAGTTGAACACGTAGTAGGCTTTCGTGACCAATTTTATCCATAATACAGGTGTATGGGTTAGATCGTGTAAATATATAAAAGTGTCATTAAATCCGCCACCACAGCCAATTAATAAGGTTTGCCATGTAAACAGAACGTGGCCAATTCGTTACTGTACAGCACACCGGTGTGTTAGAGAGCCAAGCCACAACATTTACAATCTGAATGCGACGTTTCGCCAGTAATTACAACTAGCTTCATCAGGCGACAGCCAGTTTGGCTCTCCAACACACAACCGGTGTGAGCTGTACTAGTAACGAATTGGCCACGTTCTGTTTACATGACAAACCTACTAATTGGCTGTGTCGGGTGGTGGCGGGTTTAACGACACATTTATATATTTACGCGATCTAAACCCAAAAAACCTGTATTATGCTCTAACCCAGACCATCGAGACTAGTACACTGCATCTGGTATACTGTATGGTACATCTTAAGTCTGATGCCTCATGGTAAATAATGCCTCGAATTGAACATCAACACAGGTGAGCTCTACCACAGAGTCACGTCATTCTTCCTCTGCATGGGATGGTTGGTAATAGATGGTCCATTGCTGCCTATTAATGTGAAAGGTTCATACCGATAGGAAACAATATGAGATTGTGACTCAGAGGTCTGAGCGCTGAGCCAGCACTGCTAAGGTCCTGGGAACACGTCTGGGTTGCAGCTGCCCATGGCCTAACCAGGAGCTTAAGTTGAGCAAGTCGTTAATCTCAATTTTCTCAACCCTGGTTATCAATGGTTGCACGAAAATACATGTTATTATTATTTTTATTATTAAATGTGGCTTTGCGAATCATTTATCATCATTTTTATCTCTGGGGAATTGAAAACGTATCTTTTCGATTTAAGGCTTTCGTGACTGCAGGGATTCATCTTCTTGGTTCTTTCGGTAAAGTCACGTTGAATGGAAATAAAATAATAAAAATAAAACATAATAAAATAAAATTATCACGACGATCGGCCACAACACAAGTAGCCTTCTTCAGGTGAAGGAACAGAACTGTCGGGACGACAGCGCTTCACTGAACGCTGCTAAGATTCGCAGCGTCTTTTAAGCTAGGTGGGAGGAGCAGAGCGCCTTGACAAAGGAGTTTACATATCAACAGGGGAATTTAGCATTGAAATAGCTGTGTTAAAGTGTTGGATTAGCAGGGTGTTAAAGTCAGAAATTAGCATGTAACTGGGAGATTAGCATGATGTTAATATGAGGGATTAGCATGTAACTGATCACGGAAATAGCTATGTTAAAGTCACAGAGGCATTTAGTATATTGATGCTAAAGGACTGCAACTACCAAACTATCAAACAATAAACCGATGTGAAAAAAAACTAAGTATAAACTACATCAATATAATAAATGTACTCAATATATTCTTCAATAAGTTGAGCTATTAACATAAAGTAACTGGGTATACAATACACTATATAATGAATACCATATAGTAAACTGATGAAAAACTAAAATATAAACTACATCAATGTCATCAATAAACTCAATATACTCTCCAATCAGCTGAGCTACTAACAATACGTCGTTATACATTAAAATTCTATGTCGAAAAAAAGGGTGGCGGTTTTTTCTTTTCAACGTTAGCACCACGGAAAGCGACGAGCTTTGTTCAGATGGACGAGTCCATCTATGCTCGGAACGGAGGAGGGGGGAGAAACAGCCACGATGCTCTGCTCTGTCCTGTGTTGCGTTACAACTATGTTATAAACTAGTCTACTATACATTGCAATGTTATACCTTCCAATCTAAACTACATTGTATAATAGACAAACCCACCCTTGAGTTATACAATGCGTTACTATACACTACCCTATACTTTAGACTGTAAAATATTAGACTTGTAATATTACACTATGTATTATTCTACCAATCCTACTGTATACCACACTGCTGTATATTCACTATACAATTACCATACTATATATTGCCGTATGAATTATGTTTAACATTACACTATTATACTATTTATTATACAACATGCTATGAACCATACCATTGACCGTCGTGTGAAAGGTACTAATAGGCAGTTCCAGCGAATGGACTGCGGTCTGAAAGTCACTGTAAAATGGAATCAATTAAGAACCGAAATGGTTTATAACGTCTTTCCAATGGTTACTAAGCCAGAATCCATCTTCTCGGTTGAAATTGTCTCTGTGTTTGTATATGTGGATGGCCTCATGTACGAATCTCTCATGATAGCCGGATGGCTTGCAGAGAACCTCCGTCTTGGAGAAGTCAATGTCATGTGAGCCCACTGAATTATAACAGTGATCTGCCACGGCTGAGGTGTTCGTCCAACCGTGTTTCAAGTCTGCTTTATGTTCACGGATGCGGTCCGAGATATGTCGTTTGGTTTCTCCAATGTAGCTGCTACCACAGAAGCAACTTAGTTTGTAGACGCCCGGGTACTGTATGTCTGGAATCACATCTTTTACAGACGGAACCAGATCACGGATTTTATGTACAGTGTTGAATCGGACCTGGATCTTGTGTTTATTCAGGATTTTGGAGATCTTTTTTGTGACCCCGCAATGTAGGGTAAGGTGATGGTTTTTAATGGCTCCTCAAGAGGATCCTTCTTCATGGCTGGAGTGATGGCTTTGCGGATTGTGTAGTCGGAGTAACCATTAGCCTTAAGAGCTTGGTGTACGTGCTTGAGTTCACTGGCAATGTGTTCCTGGTTGGAAATGCATTGGGCTCTATGGTATAGAGTCTGATGAGGGAATTCTTCTGGGATGGATGGTGGTGGGAATCCGGTTTTAAGTAAGCATCCATATGGGTAGCTTTCCTGTGGACAGAGTGGCTCATTGAACTATCAGGTCTCCTTTTAATTAGGACATCCAAAAAGGGTAGCTTGCCATCTTTTTCGACTTCCATGGTAAATCTGATGGCTGGGTGTATGGAATTGATGTGGTCGAGGAATTGGTCTAGAGCAGGCCGGCCATGTGGCCAGATGACAAAAGTGTCATCCACGTACCTCTTCCATAGGGTCAGGCGTAGAGTGGCAGTCTGGATGGCGTCAGTTTCAAATTTCTCCATGAAAACGTTGGCTACAACCGGAGACATTGACTTCTCCAAGAAGGAGGTTCTCTGCAAGCCATCCGGCTACCATGAGAGATTCGTTCATGAGGCCATCCACATATACAAACACAGAGACAATTTCAACCGATAAGATGGATTCTGGCTTAGTAACCATTGGAAAGACGTTATAAACCATTTCAGTTCTTAATTGATTGTATCTTACGGTGACTTTCAGACCGCAGTCCATTCACTGGCACTGCCTCTTAATACCTTTCACACGACGGTCAATGGTATGGTTTATATCATGTTGTATAATAATAAATACTATAACAGTGTAATGTTAAACATAATTCATACGCCAATATATAGTATGGTAATTGTATAGTGAATATACAGCAGTGTGGTATACAGTAGGATTGGTAGAATAATACATAGTGTAATATTACAAGTCTAATATTTTACAGTCTAAAGTATAGGGTAGTATATAGTAACGCATTGTATAACTCAAGGGTGGGTTTGTCTATGGCAGTGTATATTACGGTGTATAGTCATGTAATGTAGAAAAAAAGTTTAGTTGGAGACATATCAATATAATGCATGTTAGAGCTTACATTGAGCTGTGTATACGATATTATACAATGTAGTTTAGATTGGAAGGTATAACATTGCAATGTATAGTAGTCTAGTTTGTAACATAGTTGTAACGCAACACAGGACAGAGCAGAGCATTGTGGTTGTTTCTCCCCCCTCGTCCGTTACGAGCATAGATGGACTCGTCCGTCTGAACAAAGCTCGTCACTTTCCGTGGTGCTAACGTTGAAAAGAAAAAAACGCCACCCTTTTTTTGGACATAGAATTTTAATGTATAACGACTTATTGTTTGTAGCTCAGCTGATTGGAGAGTATATTGAGTTTATTGATAACATTGATGTAGTTTATATTTTAGTTTTTTATCAGTTTACTATATGGTATTCATTATATAGTTTAGTGTATACCCAGTTATTTTATGTTAATAGCTCAACTTATTGAAGAATATATTGAGTACATTTATTATATTGATGTAGTTTATACTTAGTTTTTTCACATCGGTTTATTGTATGATAGTTGGGTAGTTGCAGTCCTTTAGCGTCCATATACTAAATGCCTCTGTTGATATGTAAACTTTGACTTTAACATAGCTATTTCCGTGACCAGTTACATGCTAATCCCTCACATTAACATCATGCTAATCTCCCAGCTACATGCTAATTTCTGACTTTAACACCCTGCTAATCCAATACTTTAACACAGCTATTTCAATGCTAAATTCTCCCGTTGATATGTAAACTCCATTGTCAAGGCACTCTGCTCCTCCCACCTAGCTTAAAAAACGCTGCGAAGCTTAGCAGCGTTCAGTGAAGCGCTGTCGTCCCGACAGTTCTGTTCCTTCACCTGAAGAAGGCTACTTGTGTTGTGGCTGAAACGTCGTGAGAATTTATTTTATTATTTTATTTCCATTCTACGTGACTTTACCAAAAGAACCAAGAAAACGTATCTTTTTTTGTTGTTGGTTAAGTCGAAAAACCTCAGAGCAGAGTTTGTAGGAAAGTGCCTGTCCATTTGTACAAAGGATAAAGAAGGCCAATTGAGGGATTTATTTGGGAGAATTCCTGTGACAAAGCACTTCGTGCAGGAGTTCTCTGACACATGGGTTGTGCATTTCCCCGCGAGACTTCTGAATTGATTTCTTGTCTCACGGCATCGATGCCGATAGCACAAATTGGAATTAATGTTGATGAAAAGACCAACAATAACAAAATCATATTTTGGAAAGGACCATTGCAATGCCTTGTGAGGGTTAGACCAATTACTTCGTGCTCAACCAGCTCATAGAGAATAATTGATAATGTGTTGGATTATTGCCGTATACTCCACCTGGATTGTATCTTGTTTAAAGATTATATTGCAATGTTCCACCGCAAAATGTTACCGTGACATCTCATAATATTAGGGATTTTGGCATTATCTTTTGCATTGCAATCATTGTACTGTGCTTTGTTTTGCTCTGCCTGCTTTTGCATTTTCATTTTGTAGCCCAGGTGTACCGTGAAAAATAGACTTCGAGTATCAATGTACTCTTGCCTGCTTAAAAGATGGTCACTATAAATGTACAATCTGAAGTCAAAATCGGAAAGTCAAAGTACTGTGGCCACATACGAAGACAGGGAGAAAGGGAAGGACATTTGATAATGAATGACGACGACGATGATGATGATGATGATGATAAATTAAGGTTTGATAAGTTATAGTCGATTGATGGATGATGAGACGATCGTAATGAACTTCGACTCACCAGTCAAGCCAGGCGGGCAGAGGCAGATGTACCCATCGACAAGATCAATGCAGCTTCCATCGTGGTGGCACGGGGATGACGAACACTCATTCACCTCTTGCTCACAAAGGCCACCTGCAAAGAGCGGCCAGGATTGCTTCCAATCAGGCCACAACTTGGTCACACGACATCACATGTCCGACGTATTAAACGGCCCCCCACACCCGGTGCAATATATGTGTGCACGGCGGTGTAACTTGTCACCTTCTGTAGACGTTAACTCATCCGACGTTTTCACTTGCAGCAATGTATTTGTGATCTCGCATACGTTAACTTTAACTTCTCAGTGAGAATGTTATTGTTTTTATATATATACATTTTTATTACTTTATTGTTTCCCTTCTACGTGACTTTACCGAAAGAACCAAGCATATGAATCCCCGCAGTCACGACGGCTTTAAATCAAAAATTCAAGATGCCAAGTATAAATTAAAGTGCATTAACGAGTGCGCCCCAGCTCCCCTACATAAAATGAGATCCGTCTAAATGGCAACCTTAAACCAAAACTAAACTCCGCAGCCTAATGTGGAAACGGTAAACTTAAAGGTCAAAAATTGCACGAAATACTATTTTGGTGCCGTGTAAAGAGCAGTAATGAGCAACTCACCCTGAAACCCGGGCAAACACTCACAGCTGAAGCCATTACGCAGATTGCTGCAGGAGGCTCCATTCCAACAGGGAGAGCTCAGACACTCGTCAGCATCACTGTCACAGCGAGCACCTGCCAAGGAGAAAGATGGCTCAAGGCGGCAGCCTATGGAGCACTGCATTCAAGCATAATCTTCAATGTTCGCAAATGGATTCTGCTCGGAAGCCCAACGCTGATATCAGTGTTTACCATGAGGCTACAACACCGGCATTTAGAATTTAAATTAGAAATACTCCGGTGAATATCTCAACTTTGTGATGGAACACAGCTGGACATATATATATAGATATACGTCTGTTGTGACATTGATTGGCATTTTTTATGAAACAAAATTTTGGGAATTTAAGCAGCTGAGCAAGAGAATAGCAACTTCATGTTATCTGGTAGACTTAATTTATAATAAAACGCAAAACCTCAACTTTTGAACATTTTTAGAAATTGCGAAGCAGCTTTTGATATTACGAACGAATTGTTACATTATGGTGCTTGTTAAAATGCACGCATAAAGTTAAGTGGCAATATATAATGGAAATGTGCACTTAATATTTTAAAAGGCATGTGGAAGGTAAAAAGTGAAACATAAGGTTGGAACAATTCACCTCTCTCTCCAGGCACTTTATGAATTGTTGCATTCAGGGTTACAATTAAATTCTCAACTACATTATTTTGAATTAACGCTGTGTTGAATGGTGGCACTTCTAATGGCCAGAGGTACTATGGTGGCCGCAACCATTTACATCGAAAATATACAAACTAATAAACATTAATTACATACGTGCAATGTGATGTATGTAGTACGAGTTTAAGAATGTGTATTAATGGGTGTCTTCATGCATTACGATGAAATGTTTTAACATTTAAAAACAACTTTCAAGACCCATAATTATTAGGTCGTGCTTTGAATATCTAAAAATGTATAATTGAACCGCATTCCCAATAAAGGTCTCCTAGAAACGCATTCTTTGCCGTTAGCAACTTAATACCAACTTCAGTAAGTCTGACATCTCTACTCGGCTGCCCTTTACTTGGATATTAGACCTGCCAGCTAAATCTGTCTCTAATATTGTGGTGTTGACACGTGATGAAGTGTCCTCCGGCCTGGCATGCGTTTATCTATGGCACACTTAAATGAGGAAAGATCAACCGAGTCAACATGTTGATGGATGCGGTGCCTATGAAAACGCTATACTTGGTGTCACCTTAAACTGTTGGCTACTGGCAAAGGAGTGGCCAGCCAGCTGAGCTTATCCGGCATTGTTAGCTGTTTATACTATGCCAGGGAAGATGTAATACTACAGTGTATTAAAGAATAAACACACAGCCCATTATCCAAAAAGATGAGGCGAAGCTCATAACTGCATGTCCCCGGAATCATTTATTAACTTGACAATCTGCCACCTTACTCGTTGCAAATACAGTTACAAGGAAGCGGTCCGTGGAATATTTTGTGAGCAAAACAATAACGTAGAGCCACATGCCGTCAAGTTGCTTTGAGGGCACACTTGAATCGTACAGTGAAGGGCAAACCACTGACACTGAGAGCAGTGTTGTGGCGTTCCATGTCCAATGTGTGATCACAGATATGAGAGCATCACCACGAGTTAGTGATCACAGATATGACAGCAGCAGCACGAGTTAGTGATCACAGATATGACATCAGCACCACGAGTTAGTGAACACAGATATGAGAGCATCACCACGAGTTAGTGATCACAGATATGACAGCAGCAGCACGAGTTAGTGATCACAGATATGACATCAGCACCACGAGTTAGTGATCACAGATATGAGAGCATCACCACGAGTTAGTGATCACAGATATGACAGCAGCAGCACGAGTTAGTGATCACAGATATGACATCAGCACCACGAGTTAGTGATCACAGATATGAGAGCATCACCACGAGTTAGTGATCACAGATATGACAGCAGCAGCACGAGTTAGTGATCACAGATATGACATCAGCACCACGAGTTAGTGATCACAGATATGAGAGCATCACCACGAGTTAGTGATCACAGATATGACAGCAGCAGCACGAGTTAGTGATCACAGATATGACATCAGCACCACGAGTTAGTGATCACAGATATGAGAGCATCACCACGAGTTAGTGATCACAGATATGACAGCAGCAGCACGAGTTAGTGATCACAGATATGACATCAGCACCACGAGTTAGTGATCACAGATATGACAGCAGCAGCACGAGTTAGTGATCACAGATATGAGATCAGCACCACGAGTTAGTGATCACAAATATGAGAGCAGCACCACGAGTTAGTGATCACAGATATGACATCAGCACCACAAGTTAGTGATGACAGATATGACATCAGCAGCACGAGTAAGTGATCACAGATATGACATCAGCACCACGAGTTAGTGATCACAGATATGACAGCAGCAGCACGAGTTAGTGATCACAGATATGACAGCAGCACCACGAGTTAGTGATCACAGATATGACATCAGCAGCACGAGTTAGTGATCACAGATATGACAGCAGCACCACGAGTTAGTGATCACAGATATGACATCAGCACCACGAGTTAGTGATCACAGATATGACATCAGCAGCACGAGTTAGTGATCACAGATATGACAGCAGCACCACGAGTTAGTGATCACAGATATGACATCAGCATCACAAGTTAGTGATCACAGATATGACATCAGCATCACAAGTTAGTGATCACATATATGACATCAGCATCACAAGTTAGTGATCACAGATATGACATCAGCATCACAAGTTAGTGATCACATATATGACATCAGCATCACAAGTTAGTGATCACAGATATGACATCAGCATCACAAGTTAGTGATCACAGATATGACATCAGCACCACGAGTTAGTGATCACAGATATGACATCAGCATCACAAGTTAGTGATCACAGATATGACATCAGCACCCGAGTTAGTGATCACAGATATGACAGCAGCACCACGAATTAGTGCAAAGGCAATCCAACTAAGCATTTCAAGATTAACTGTCGTTCCACGAATGTAGTGCTACCTTCAAAAACTCTATAATTAAATGTTACTAGAATTGATCTCAGAGAGCTAACTCTAAAATTGAGGTTAGGTAATTATTGAACACTCATTTCTTTAGAACTGATTTTTGTGTTTAGTTTGTTGTCTTTCCCCCGCTCCTCCGATTAGCATGGTCAGCTACACACGTTGCAAACACAGTTCAAGATACATGAAGCATACATATTTTACGGGACAAGGGTTTGCTGGATAACCGTCGTCCGCCAACAGAAAGCTGTGTGTGTGTCCATTCGAACCCCCCAACCCCCGTTCATTGTCGATGTTCTTAAGATCGTCAGTGTAGAGTGCTATCTCAAAGAATAAAGTCAATAACCCTGCACCCCCCCCCCCCCCCCCTTTCTCTCTCTGCCCTAAAGAAGCTATTATGTTTTGATTTAAAGCTTTCGTGACTGCAGTAATTCATATTCTTAGTTCTTTCGGTAAAGTCACGTTGAAGGGAAACAATAAAGAACTAAGAATTAGAATAAGCTATTATGTGTCGAGTTGCAAGCCTGTTCATTTGTAAACATTCACCGCACTTGGCATGATGGGCAGCTTATATTTTTACATTCAAGGGCAGTGTTAATAAAACCTGTGGGGAGCGCCTTTAGATTTGTGTCATCAATCTGGTCTGTGAATGAACTTGAGCCAAGCTATCAACCTCAGTTCAGAACAGGGTTTTTTTCACGATTCCTCTAATTTAGAATGTATTATGCACGTGTATATATATTAAACAATGTATAGCCCGATTGTAATAAATTGCTGGATGAAAGGCTTACGACACCATATCCACCATATAGGATTTGTTTGACCATACTTCACCACAATAGTGAGTGCAGGATGGTACAGGACGTGCCCAGGACCAATTCACATATCACTCACCACTGATGTTAAACATGGCCAGGAATCAAACTCAGGTTTGCTGAGCTCATAGCGCAGCATGCTAGACAAGTGTGCCACTCTTCCCCATATTTTCACATATATAAATTCTGCCTTATGGTTAGGTCTTTGGAATTACTTTCTCAGACTCCTGAAAATGCTCCTTTCCTACGAAACCAAATGTTTTTGTTGATTAATGGGACTGTGTCTTGACGCTCCGTGGCTAATCTCCTGCGACCATGTGTTTCTGCATTATTGCCACGAATTGTTACCTGCTCTGCAGCTGGGAAATCTCAATTCTAGCCACAAATGCAAAACCACGCGCATCACAAACGTTCAAAAGTCCTAAGCAACAATGGCAATGGGGGTGGGGGGAAATACAGTTTTGTGTCACATTGGAGGAGACAGCTCACCAATGAATCCAGGAGCACAAAAGCACCGGTAGCCACCGACGGAATTGATGCAGAGGCTGAGAGGTCCACAGGGGTCAGAGGCGCACTCATTGATGTCCAATTCACAGCGACGACCCATCAAACCTGCAAAGGACGCGTTCAGGCCAGAGTGTTTAATGGTGCTTATAAATATACGGCCCTCCTTGCTGATCCGCTACCATGAGCGGGGAATTACAAATCACCAAGGGTCTGAAGCTTTATATATAAATATATAATTCATACCTATGCTGGCATACTGCTGGAAGATAATATTTGGCTTTGTGATAATGCATTGATTATAGCATTTAATTAATGAACCACTTCTTACAGAACCCACCAAGTGATATACATCATATACATATGCATAAAATATCCATACTCTTATGTGAAAACTACCTAAACGGTAAGATAAGAGAAATTTGTCTTGACCAGAGTGTTGACATGTAATGCCTAAACAATGTTTTCCAGCCCTATGGTTCACTGAGAAGTTGTTATATTTAATGTGTTGTCTGTAGGGTGGATGGAAGTGACGGTTAGTAGTTCGTTGAGAAGAAAACACATACAGAGAAACCCACACTACCTCCCATGGACAACATGAGTTTATCTTGATGTTCGCCCATACAAGTATTGATCAGGACAAGCTTTGCGTAGGTTACAATCATTCAAATGAGACGATATTTCATGGTGACACCGAGTCAGCTCTGCTGGGGTCCTCGAGTTGACTTTGGGAACCCACTCATGGTGGTCTCTGCCTGGTCACGAACCCTCTCATTATATAGTAGAACCCCTCTTAACCACCAACCCTGTTCACAACTAATCGTATAGTAGTGTGGTGTATAGTAGTGTAGTGTATAGTAGTGTAGTGTATAGTGTAGTATAAAGTATTGTAGTAGTGTAGTGCATAGTAGTGTAGTCTGTAGTAGTGTATAGTAGTGTAGTGTATAGTGTAGTGTATAGTAGTGTAGTGCCTCCATAGAAGGACTAAACTATGTACTTATATATGCATAATAGTGGTTTGCCTTTTGATTCAACAAAAACATTATCTATATAACCCTTTTTCTGATTTTTAAAGTGTTACATGAACAGGAGAGGTAACATATTATCATGTAAAGCAACCATAAACACATGAAAAGACCTAGGTTTACAATTTATGAGTACAATTCTACTATCTACACAATATACATAGACGTAAAATGTAAAAACCTTAATATCTTGGAAACAGTATTGTAATATTTGAATTTAGCACGTCAAAATCCATGATAAACAGCACATTTAATCTCTGCAGCAGATTACGTCTAAAAAATTGTAGACCAGTGATATTCTTTGAAAAAGTTTGCGGCATTTTTCGTTAAAAAAAAACAACCCAGTAGTTAATGATGATGTCATCTAGTCATATAAAGTACTGAGTCTGACATCTTCTTGGCTTGTCTCTTGTATTCATTAAATGAAGAATCTCTTGTCACTGTCCAGCAATAGTCTGCAAGCATTGGTGGGCTCCATTTGCCCTGATAGCGTTTCTCCATTGCTGCAGTGTCCTGGTGAAATCGCTCGCCATGCTCATCGCTCACTGCTCCGCAGTTCGGATGAGAGTGTAAAAAATGTATCTATAGTGACATGTCGCAACCAAGGCTTTTGTATGTCTTGTGGAGGTTTTCCACCAACTCCCTGTAGTTTATCTGCCTTGTTGTTTCCGAGAAAATGTGTTGCCACTAACGGGAAGGCGTTCCATGCCGTCTTTTCCTTGCCACGCAGTGCACTGTCAAATGCATCATCTCGAAGAAGTTCACGAATCTAAGGACCAACAAAGACACCTTCCTTTATCTTAGCTTCACTTAACCTTGGAAATTTTCCACGGAGGAACTTGAACGCTGCTTATGTTTTGTCCATGGGTTTGACAAAGTTCTTCATCAGACCCAACTTGATGTGTAA
The DNA here is from genome assembly GCF_048934315.1 of Petromyzon marinus. NCBI lineage: Eukaryota > Metazoa > Chordata > Hyperoartia > Petromyzontiformes > Petromyzontidae > Petromyzon > Petromyzon marinus. Next base: position 8,609,195 of record NC_133693.1, on the reverse strand, counting down.
AGCTGGTAAAACAATCTTCCTTGATTCAACAAGTGGTGGATGCTGAACACTTTTCCTCCCAGGCTCCAATGACAGTCGGAGTGACCAATCTATCTTGATGTAGTGGGAATCTCTCGCACGACTATCCCATTCGCAGAAAAAAACAGCAGTACTTTGTGTATCCAGTCTGCAGACCAAACAAGAGAGCAACAACCTTCAAATCGCCACAAAGCTGCCACTGATGTTGGTCATAGTTTATGCACCTCAAAAGTTGGTTCATGCTGTCATAGGTTTCCTTAATATGGACTACATGACCAATTGGAATTGATGGCAAAACATTGCCATTATGAACAGTCTCCACTCATCTGGATCATGAACGATGTTGAGGGCTGCCATCACACCATCGATGTTGTTGCAGGCTACAAGATCACCTTCCATGAAGAGGAATGGGACAAGATCCTTTTAACGGTCATGGAACATGGAAACCCTAACATCACCTGCCAGAAGATTCCACTGCTGCAGTATGGAGCCCAACAGCTCTGCCTTACTCTTGGGTTGTTCCAAATCACTGGCAAGGTCTTTCAGGTCACCTTGTGTTATGAGGTATGGTTTAGAGGAGGAGGATGGGAGAAAATCTGGGTCATGTGACCTTCATGGTTCAGGACTAGAAGTTTCTTCCTCTTCCTCGTCTGACTCAAGTGAGAATGATTCTGGTGCATCAGGAACCGGCAGTCCTTCTCTTTTTTATTCTTTGACACACCTTTCCCAACTGGAGGCGCCATGCAGAAGTAACAATTGCTGATATGATCTGTTGGCTCTCTCCGAATAATTGGCACAGCAAAAGGCATAGATTTCCTTTTCCTGTTTAACCACTGGTGAAGATTTGTTGCACAAGTGTTGCAGCATATGTGGGGCCCATATCTTGTCCTCATCTCAAATTTTGCAGCCAAAATAAAGGTGATAAGCTTTTTATATTCTTGGTTCTTTCGGTAAAGTCACGTAGAAGGGAAACAATAAAATAATAAAAATATAAAACAATACAATTATCACGACGTTTCGACTGCAACACAAGCAATCATCATCAGGTGTGAAAACCACAGCAAGAAAATTTGAAAAAAGTGGCGTTTTTTTACGTTAGCACCACGGAGAGCGATTTGGCAGTTATTCAGATGGACGAGTCCATCTATATTCTTGGTTCTTTCGGTAAAGTCACGTAGAAGGGTCTTAATTGATTGTTCACGCTTACGGTGGCTTTCAGACCGCATCCATCATTTTCGTCTCCCCCCTCCTCTTTTCCGAACATAGATGGACTCGTCCATCTGAATAACTGCCAAATCGCTCTCCGTGGTGCTAACATTAAAAAAACGCCACTTTTTTTAAATTGTCTTGCTGTGGTTTGCACACCTGATGATGATTGCTTGTGTTGCAGTCGAAACATCGTGAGAATGTTATTGTTTTATATTTGTATTATTTTATTGTTTTCCTTCTACGTGACTTTACCGAAAGAACCAAGAATATGAATCCCTGCAGTCACGAAAGCTTTAAATCAGAGTTCTTCTATGTTCGGAAAAGAGGAGGGGGGAGACGAAAATAATGGATGCGGTCTGAAAGTAGAAGAAAAATAATAATAATAATAATATATCACGACGTTTTGATCGCAACACAAGCGGTCGTTCTCAGGCAGAATTTTTTTTAACCATCAGTGGAACTGCTGAACAAGCGAGAGAGCTGTTACAACAAGGTTATATATGGGAAATTAACTTCACCACAAACATTGCTGAAGTTATTTGCTTTGTTCACACAAGTACGAGGCATCTCTGCTCACTTTGGCTAAACAGAAATGTGTCCCTTCGCAAAATCCATCACTGAGAAATAAGAGAGCACGACACTCTATGATTTCTAGAGCTGATATTGGGCAATTTGTTCAGCAGAGGGATGTAAGCCTCGTTATGATTGCATCGTCCATGACTTCTAGGAATAACATGATGCAATTCATAGCATGTATGATGCAATACTAGGTTCACATTGCGTCATTCATTGTTTTGCTCAAAAAGAAAGTACTGTCCAAACCCAGTCATAGATTTATTCATAGATGCAGTCAAAGATGTATTTTAGTAATTTCTGGTTTAAATTGAGATCCCTTCCCTTGATAACTCACTTATCCTCCGCCATTCCCAAGTCAAGGGTCGTTTATACTGACCCAGTAGCATATCTTGAAGACTAGAGCCAATCAACAATTTTAAGCATCATTTTCATTCTCAGTGACCTAGAATTAGTAAAGTTGGACTCACATTTATTTTGGAAGCATTTTGGCTGTAGGCCAGTGTATTCGGCAAGTAGCAGTCGCACGCCTCCCACTGTGAAGCTCTGCATTCACTAACACGGCACAAATAGGTGCGTGAAAGACCTCTCTACCTGCTTGTCGGTTTTGGCAACTCAATTTAATCTCATGGTATGCTACCGTCATCCCGTTTTGGCCTGGTTTATGACACCAGCACACTTAAAATATGTCCAGGGAGCGTAATGTTGCAGCACAAATCGGAGGTCGAATGTAAGAAGATTGGTATCCTGGGTGATACAATGAGCCTGTGGCATCAATAATTATTCTTTTTTTTATTTTAATCCCGTGTCTCACATTTACTGCTACATTAAATTTTCTCATTTTTCCATGCGTCACAAATGAAGCCCTGGTCGACCCGCACCTTTTACATTCCTGATGCAGACCCTACTTTTCCAAAGTTGTAAAAATATTTGTAGTAAAGTATATTTTTTTCTCTCGCTCGGGAAGAATAAAAGTAGCATTAAATTGGTCTTCATATAACTATTATACAAAGAGGAAAAAAGCAAGACTTATATAAAGACATTAATAGAATTTCAAACTCACATCAAACTAAGGTGGGTGTTTAAAGGGTATTTCATATAATTTTTTTTTATTTGGAGCTGCAAATTCCATATGCCTTCCACAACTTTGGTGCGTGCCACAAAACCTATAAACATGTTGTTGATAACAGTAGGAGACCAGATATAACTTGGCTCTTCACATGGTATATTCAAGTGAGGCTGGAGGTGGATGGGAAGGTCACAGGTCAGATTCCTGAGCCAGCAGTAGTGGATCCTGAACTCAAACATTAATAACCACCAGTGATGACACCCAGACCAAACATATCACTTGTTGGTACCACATGAGGAGGCATCACTTTAGCAGTTCCAATATATTTGTGTGGCCAATAACATTACACGATGTGATAACTATTAGAAATGAGTGAAACTGGCCAAAAGCGATTGAAAAAGAGATACATTATACATACAATTTGGGTGCAAGATTGTCGTGGTTTTGCACGATTCGCTGTATATGTTGAATGCGTTTTCAGCAACGTGACTTACATAATATATTTATTTCAAGAAGATCAACCCACACTCAAATAAATCGAGTTTACAAACCATTTTTTTTTACCATTTTCCTTAAAAGAAGAAAAAATAGGACGATGTAACCAAGGAATGTTTTCTACTTGAAAAACATGGCAGATATTTAAAAGGCATTGTTTAAACGTTTCTGGTGGTAGCATTGCTCATTTAACACGTGCAATAATCCAAAAAGTTAGACTTTTATTCACGACGAATGTTGGACGTTTCTGATGCGACTCTTCGTCGGATATTCAATTATTTCATTGACATTTGGCTATTATAGCCTTTGACATTCACACCGAAACGTAGGAATCCTAAACATGCTCAGCTGTGACGACATAGGCAACTTTCAGCAACCCACGGTTCTTAAACGCACTGCGAGCTATTGCTTTTCTTTGATTCATTTAACTAATTATTGTAATAGTACTGATCTGCCCGTGTCTTAGAGCGTGTGCGCACTGGCCTGTCGCGCCTCGTGCTAATCACCTCCCACGTGCCACATTGCTCTTGCAAAGCAGATTCTCCCTGTTTCAAAAAAAAAAACTACTACAAGTGCTAGAAACCGGAGTTTTCCCATCTTACAGCAACTAGAGCTTAAGGTCTGCTCTTTGATATAAATCTTATATGTATATGTTACACGTGGGCGAAACACAATTGGGCGCAGATTTGTAGGATCCCCAAATTAATTGATACGTGTGTTTAATATAAAGGCTTTCGCTACCAATATTATGATTGATAATAGTTTTGTGGGGATTTCTGTTGATGATTCAAACGTTGTGAGTTTACTCTCCAACACACCGATGTGCTGAAGGAGTCATCATTCGTCACGTGGATTCATCACGTGACAACTTTGTTCACTGGCTGCATCAGGTGGAGAAGGGTTTTACGACACACATTTCGTTGACGAGATCTGACCACGACAAAAAAAATCAGATATCGCATCTTCCCATGGGAGAAACTAAAGAGGGGATTACAGGACAGAGGGGTATCTGATCATAGACCTACAGGAAAACATTAATATGTCGGCAGTAACAAAACATGACACTGAGATTACACACAATTGGTTTGGAGAGCAGAATGACAGTTATTGACTTGGGAATTTCTGAAATTTCCGAAAAGGATTTGCAGTTCAGTTCAGGTCAACAATAAAAACAATGACTCTACGCAGGTGGCCTGGCTGGCTCAGGCGTCCTATAAGGTTTTCAGTTCAGTTCAGGTCAACATCATAAACAAGGCGTCTTGACGGTGCCGAACAGTGCAGAGAGGCCAATAATTTTTTTGTCATTTAACATACATGTGTATATGCGCATGCAAGTCATTACCTTTGTACGGTCTGCATATACGGTAATGTTTTGCTGCATTAAAAGTTACAATTGCCCACATCGCATGTGGCGACAACTTCCAATGTCAGAGCGCTGAGGCAGTGCTACATAGATCCCACATTGATATCTGAGCAGCCGCCCGTGGCCAGTGTGTTGCGGTAACGGTATTAGCTTGGTCACCTAAGAGCACACAGCAAAGAACTATGTACATGTGTAGTGACATAGAATGGGTCACTACGGCACGTAGCGCTGGTTTCTGACAGAGAGAGGGAATGTGCGAGTAACGGTCGACCTGCCGGCAGAGCAGGGTGTAGCAGCCATTCTACCAGCAGAGCATGCAATGCCACGGAGTGGGTCACTAGGGTGCGTGGCGCTGGCTGCTGGCACAAAGGGGCATATGAGGACGTAGCACCCCGGCCGGCTTACAGAGCACGTGATAGGCTGTGGGGCAAAGGTGACCGGGGGGACATGTGAAGTATAGCCCAGAACCTTCTGGTGGGTTCCAGAAGAGGGCGGAGCCAAGGGCGGAGCCAGGCAGGGGACACGTGGAAGGTGGCCCAGAACCTTCTGGTAGTATTCCAGAAGGGGGCGTGGCCGAGGGTGGAGCCAGGCCACGCCAGGGGGCATAAAAGGGAAGTCCCGAGGCTGGATCAAGGCTGCTCTGTCGCTGGAATGGAACCCAACATGCTTCGTCTTCGGCGTCGTGGGTCAGGCAGCATTCCAGCTGCTCTGACCCGTTTATAGTTGTCCCGTGTGTGAACAAGTGTTAAATGTGTAGAATAAACGTGTGTTGCCTCCTACTATTAGTGTCTCAGAAGTGACTCACTATACATGTTCGTTACGATTTTCTGCTCCCCTCAATTATTTGGCATCTACAACCAAAATCAAAGAGAGCTTCGGGATTAACTGTCCGAATAGTTTTTTTTTGGTCCGTTACTGCAGACAAGACACCAATTCACGAGAGCATGATGACATACGCTGAAATGAAATGCACTAATGGTCAAATGAAGTGGCAGCTGTTACAAAAGGATTTTGCAGTAAATGGAGGAATGAGAACAGGAAATAATACGTTGGATATGAGCACCGAGCAGTAATCAACGAATGGGTACCGCCAAAGTGTAAGCTCTCATGAAAGCGTGAGGCATCATTTTGTGAATCTTTACCTGAAAAGATAATGATTGTAAACTCAATCTGGCCGTCATATCATTGGAGCCGGAAAATGTGGGCAAATTTAAGCCTTGATAACTAATTTACTATCAAAAGTAACTTTAGCACAACTCGGGAAGAGTTTTACCTGGGTGTGATTTTCAAATGGCATGACCTATCAAATAACCGTAATGATGCCGTGAATAATGGCCAAGTTTACGTGTGTTGATGTGACAGCTGATGAAATGTAAATATTTTTTTCTCACCATGGCTGGCAGAAGAATGAAAAATGAATTGCAACTCAAAAGTTTTTATCATGAATTAAGTACGTGTTTCTCTATGGTATGATATTTGTCAGTCAATTAAAAAAACACAAGAAAACAGACATACTTTGATTTCAAATATTTTACTTGCCATATGCTCCATGACAAATTTGAAAGCGAACACTTTCCATTAATTTGAATCGATATTTACAGAACCCTGAATTCAACAATTACAGGATCCTTCCCGAGGGCTTTCAGAATACATTTGTAAATGCATTGTAATTGTAAAAAATGTCATTATATTTTTTGTTAATGTGGCAAATGAAAATGTATCTTTGCTCAAAGGACACTATGGAAATGTTGATCTGCAATGGCAGCCTGTGCCAGCAGTGGAAATTCCACATTCCCGGTGTGGGAACAGGTCTTTCCATACGACGGAAATCTCACCTTTCCACAAGTGGTACTCAATTTATTGATCCAGGAGAGATTGTAAGCTGAATCGACGCCCCAAACAGGATTTGAACTCAATACCTTCTGAGTCACACACTCAAACTACACAACACCACTCAGCATAAAGATGACAGCATAAGTATTTCATATATACATAATATATACACAAACTAATAATGCAACATTATTACGTTGATACTGCAGTGTTAGCAACACATTTATGGCACATTAATGATAAATTCACTTTGTAAATGGTGAAACGCAGGCATAAGTGCTGCTCTGAGTCAGGTATGATTTTCATACGCATGATGAAACGTGCACGTTATTTGTTTTTTTCTCACTCACAAAACGGAGCCCAGAGGAAGGCACCATCCCAGGTGTCATTACTCCGAGCCTAATTAGGCCGTTGCAAGCAATTACAAGGCCATGCTCGATTATGGCACAAATGAGTAGCTACAGAAACCACAGCCGTGAATGGACCAACGACACTGTTAATATTGTTTTGTTCATGAATGCTCAATTGTTCATAGTTAAATAGTATATGCTTTTCAATCTTAAATTGATGTGGGTTTTGAAAGTTTTATTACAATGCGTCTGTAAACCAAACACGTTTTGTTTCGCAATTTCTCAAAGTAAACATGTATCATTGTTACTGTAAACTTTTTCTGGAAATGCAAAAGTAAACATATATCATTGTTACTGTAAACTTTTTCTGGAAATGCAAAATTAGTTTCTCTCATAAGTGAGCATATACATACGTGCACGTGTATATTCACTCAGGAAAGAGTGATGGTACGGTGGTCATGCACTTGCTCTATTAACCTAGGAACCTGTTTTTTATACTCCGACGTGTAGTATATCTGAACGAGTAATGGCGCATGGCACTTACTGACCAGGGTGGTGAAGTATGGTAAAAAAAATAAACATAACTAACATTGCCATATGGAGGGCTTCGTGCAGAAATGTCTTCGCAAAAGGCTGTACGTCAATAGTATTATTGTTGTTCATTGTACCGTTAAATATTCGGGCAGGATTAATATTTGTAAACTCGGATTGCGTTAATACATTTCGTCAGTGTGCCATATTAAGACAACAATTTTTTTTTATGTTATTTTAATAAATAAGCATTGGACAGAAATAGGATATCAAGAAGAGCTAATGATTTTCAAAAATCACAGAAAAACAAAACTGAACAGCTAATTATATTCTTGGTTCTTTCGTGACTTTACCGAAAGAACCAAGAATATGAATCCCTGCAGTCACGAAAGCTTTAAATCAAAATTGACAGCTAATTGTTTAAAATGTTTTAGCTGATATATTTATGGCTAATATATTTTAAAACCTTGATTACTGAAGATATAATATTTTGAATGATCCATGAGTGTCAGCAATACTAGCAATTGTTAAAAGCAAATATCGCCATGTTATGCATCACGTGAAAATACTGTATTTAACAAAATAACAAAGCTTGGCTCCCATGGTCAAAAATTTCAGCTTTTCCAAGCTAACAGTGAGAACTTTTAGATGTAGTTAATTTAGTGATGCAATTTTCAAAATACAACAATATATGTTTTTATGCACACATGAAACTGTAAATTTGCCTATGCTTCCATGTTATTAAATTACACAAATACGGTACTAGCCATGATTTGTGTGTACGAAAAGAATTACCCTGACCATTTCCAGTTTAATTTCAGCCCGTCTTGACAGTACCTAAATCATAACACAGTTCTCAATGCTAAACCTTCAAAATACATTTTAAGATTTTAATGGTTTCAAATGTATTTTGTTACACGTCAAGTTTTATATCAATTGCCGTTATATATACATATAGATAAAATGCTGCAATTATATATTTTTATCAATTGACCTTCATTTAAGACAAAGTCAATAAACACTTGACACATGAATATACCCATGCACCTGAAACAAATAAATAAATATGCCTTGACTTATAAAGAGAGGCAATATGATGTCTCCACATACTTCTTTGTATTCTCCTGAGTGGTTTTTATTTTCTTTGTCAGTGTCCACGCTTCCAAACCATATGTCACAGCAAACAATATGCCCTCAAGTAAACCCAGTTATACTGGGAGGAACCTCCTGGTTACACCAGCCCACAGGGGATTATTGTGTCCGTCCGTCCGTCGTGCATCCAAAAATGGGAGGGGTGGGGCTGGGTGGGGAGGGTGGGGAGGGGCTGGGTGGGGAGGGTGGGGAGGGGCTGGGTGGGGAGGGTGGGGAGGGAGGGGCTGGGTGGGGAGGGTGGGAGGGGTGGGGCTGGGTGGGGAGGGGCTGGTCACTCTGTGGTGCCCTTAGAAAACTCAACGTTTAACCTACTCACGCCGGCTTGTGCCCGCCCTCACAGTCGGGCATACTTGCTGAATACACGACGCCGCCGTTGACCCTGGCCATTGACCGAGCAACCCAACGTTCCTACCAGCTCCCTCCGCAGGAGAATGTGTTTGGCAGATATTTGGAATCCATCCTTGAGTCTGAGTCAGTTTTGCTAAGTATTTTAAACAGTTGTTCGTTGGCGATGGGCTGGACTCATGAGGGTGTGCAATAACAAATGTTCGGACTTAGTTACAAACGCAATGAAGTAGCCACGGTGCAAAATGCCTCTTGCAAGCGCATGTGAATATCAAGTCAGTTTACGCATGTGTGTTGTTGTTGTTTACATCATTAGACCTCCTTTGCCAGTACCAAAATATGATAAGAAGGTTTTCCCCCTTTTTTCTGGCAACAGCTGTACACCTTTTGGCGTCCTCTGGTTAAGCACCAATTGAGACGAGGCTCAAAAGAAAGCTGTCTCTGGTGTGGACCAATCAGTTTCAAGGACAATGCATTTATATTATCAGAGTGGTTTTTTTTGCATTTTGACCACAAGTATTGTGGTTAATGCACGCATGATTCCTCGTAAAAAGGTTTCAGTTTTGTTGCCAGAAAAAAGGGGAAAACCCCTATTATTATGTGTTGTTGTTTTTAAAAGAAGCAGCATCCTCACCTTTAGGACAGATGCACACGAAGCTTCCTGGGACCTCAATGCAGGTGCCACCATTCGTACACGGGAGAGACGCACACCGATCTATCGGAGCAGAACAAGTCGGCCCTATGGAGAAAAGAAAATAGAGCCGTTGAATTGTTACAAATTTCTGTCGTCGATTGACACTCACGTCTTGCCAAACACGTGAAGATATTTGTTGGAGAGACACGAATGGAAAACACATCAGAGGACGTGCACCGAGGGCATTTATTGAATGCGGACGGGAATCAAAATGATTAAATGAAAGAGGAGAATGAGAGCAGAGGTTGGAAGTGCTTTTGGAGAATGTAACCTGATATTGCAAAATAACATTGTCATTTTCCCCAAAAAAGTATAAAGTATGAAATCAATGCATATCATCTGTGTGACATGCTGGAGCTGAACACGAAAGCGTAGAGAGATGTGGAGTTGGAGTTACACTGCGGGACAAAGATAGAAACACAAGCACAAACTAAAAATATATATATATTTTTTAAATACCACCCATATTGACTGTTAAGACAGCTAAATGGGTTTTGGCAGGACGCAGTGTAAGGATGTATGTACGGCATGCATGACGAACTGCTTTTGCACCATACGTAGCCAAACCAGAAAACAAACTAAGGTGGTTTATGGTCGAGACCGATTTGTGGAGGGCAGCCAAATGAGGGCGGCAGATATGCAGGAGCGAGACGAACGGTGGCGTCACGGAGCCATGAGAGATGGAGAGGGCTTTAGGAGCCCTTCCCCCAGCAGTGGTAGTATTATGGCTGATGACGATAATGAGGAATTCTCGTGTATGTGAGCATACCCCTGTGTCAACCATGTCCACAGAACTTATACTGTGTATATTTCGAGGAAAGTTTAATGTATTCAAATTAATCACAAATTAAATAACGAAAAGTATCAAAGGACTGTGTTGGCGCTGGTGCACAAAGGCAAATTAAGGAAACCCACCACGTTCGTGGCGAAGGTAGAGTTGATAAATATGGTGATTATGTTTTAATTAGTGCTTTGTTCGGAAGATCCTGCTGAGAGTACTTTTCAACTTCCTTATCTATCAAGTATTTTTGCAAGTTGGGAATATGAGTGTCACAAATATATATGTGTATGTTGAATTTCTTTCGCACAGTACGTAGCCGACCGTGATAATCGGAGGTGGCTAAAAGATAAGTGAGCACAGGTTAACAATCTACTTGCTGTACTGTCATCCACCAGCACTGCACACTTGCTGCACCTCGACACACGATGATCCGCGCGCAATCCACCAGCTCAACTCCAATGCGCCGCGTTAAGGGGTGGGGTGGGGGGCGCATTATGTGAGCCAGTGGTGGAAATTACCACGGGGGGTGAGGGGGAATTAAATATTAAACAAAACTCTTACCACAGCAGGATGCAATGGCTGTACATTGGTAGATGAGCTTTGCTACGCGCGTGTCAGCAGAGCATGGCAGTGGCACAGGTGGATGCAGTTCCAAGCATAAAGGGTTGCCAGATCTAATTGAATTTCCATGTCGGCCCGTGTTTCTCCATTTGTATGTAAATCACAGCGAAAAGCACATTAAAAAAAAAACATCTGCTCGTTGATAGACATGAAGACAGCTGCAACGGAAGTCCCCAAGGCCCGGAGTCAACATTTATGCTGTAAAAATCTTTAGGCTAACATACTCTCCAGCCAATGAGAATCCCCCATCAGCTGGAAAACAAATGCGTGCAGTTTGACACATTATTTAAAAAGCGTGCTCTCTGATATATGGTAGCAGTTTCGAAAATGTAATATTTGTTGTCAAATGAGTTTCGTGACAGATGTGTTTCAGTTTGACGACACTTTGAGAGGCATATGCTGGAAAATAAGCATGCAAGACAAGCAGTGGTGTGTGTTTTGATATTGATGAATAAATTAAGCCAAAACTGTAACAAAAAGACACGCTCAAATTTCCTTCGTGAAATAATTTAAAGCATACACGATCAAATACAGAATTACTATATCACATATTTCCAAGAACCCAAGCTTTTAACAGATTACTCTGGATTGTAATAACTAAGTAACAAGCTTACAATTTCAAGTGCGATTTAAAAAAAAAATACGGTTCATGATTACACATAGGGTGCGAAGCAGCTCTAAAAAACCTTATAATGTTTATTTAATTAACCTCCGACCCTGGCTTAATTCTCCGATTGCTCCAGAATGCTACACAAGAGCACGCAGCTGCGTTCACAAGACCACACGGTACATCATTGTGAATCAGCGGAGAGAGGCGAAAGGTATTTTTTTAATAAGCTCGCTGTTTCGCCAGCCCTTATGCAAGAGCGAGCAGTTTAAAGGTCACCATTTTCACAACACCTTCATTTATTTTCGCATTTTTTTTGTTATTTGTACATTTTTACATAATGAAGTCACAAGAAAGTCCCCTGCTGAGATCTAAATGAGCAAGTTACGTTTTTTTGTCATGTGGCACATCACACAAGCCTTACTACTTGCTATTAAAGTTTGTTTCGTTCCCTGAACCGGTACAGGCATACGCGGGGTGCAATGTAACGCAATATCCCCACAATATCGCTGTCGTGGGGATGCAGCATTTGCAGACATTTGTGTCTTTGCTTGCGTGACTCCCTCCAATATTATTGTTGTTGTACAAAACAAACAAAAAATACAATGCATGTGGATATGCTTCGAAAATTTTAACCGAACGCTTAATGTGTGCTACCTGAAAAAAACTAAATTTAGAGGCATAGGATACAATTTACATGCGCTTTACATGCAGGGACCAGGATGTAAACTCATAATTGCTCGCATGAATCCTGCCTCGGAGTCGACTTCACCTCGTGTTCTTCACTGCAAGACTCGCAGGCCACTGGCGACCCCTGGGTGGCCTTTAGTGCGGCTCCTGACGTGTGGCACTCGACAAGACACAACACGTGTGAAGAACACCCCATCGTGCTGTCGAACCCCCAATGGTTACAAATGTGTGGCAGCCCTGGTGTCTTATCGGCAAAAGTGCACCCGCCCCCCGCCGCCTCTGAAAATGAGTGAAGAACACTGACTTAACCTGTCAATGAGTACCACTTTGTGAAAAGTCAATAGTCGATATTCTATTCAGGTACTGGTACTGCCCCTTTTCCATGGAAATGTGGCGTTTCCACTACTGGCTCAGCACCTCGAGCAGAGAAAGAGCACCGCCTTCTCCTTGTGGGACGAACGAGGCGGGGGGTGGGGTGGGGAGCGAGGCACTTTGACTTTGTGGCTTTGAGTTAACATGTCTTCTCTCACATTCACCAAATCAAAATATCAGCAATGCAGGCTCAGATCCCTCCGGAGATGCAGCCATCGGCGGTGCCCTACGGCAACCCAGCTGCCTCGGCGGGCAATTATTTTAAATAGAGCGGAGGTCACAGTACGAGTCTGGCCGCATCGTGTGCACACGGGTGCACAGGGGGCGCGTTGCACGCGAACGCTGGGAGCGCGCGAGGCTTCTCACGTCAAAAGAGCAGCAAAATGAAACGTTCAGCGGAGTCTTGCATCTCGGGCCGACTTTGAAAGTCTCGCGCTTTCCAAAAGGATTTTTTTTTTTTTGCAAAAGGATTTTTTTTTTTCTTCCACGCGAATCAAAGCGGCGACGGCGGCGGCGGCGGCGGCCGCGGCATGCGGGCTCACAGAGGAACGCGAGGAGCTTCACGAGAACCCCACCCCCAGGAGACGAAAGCCGCGGTGTGCCAAGAAACGGAGCGACGGGTGTCACCGTTACGGACTGACAAAGACGACCCACCCCCCACCCCACCCCACCCCCCGCGCCGCGCCGCCCCCGCCGCCACCATGCCACGACTGGGAATGCGGCCTTGCGCACACGTTGATCTGATCAAATGCAATCTAAACACCGACCCCCTCGTTTGGGAATCTGTGACAGAGGGGTTTTTCCTTCAATAAAATCATATAAAAAGCGTAGATTCCCATCAATAGTGCAATCTAAGGTTGGCAAGATTGGTCGAGGGTTTTTTTTTTATATTGCCATCTGTAAACAATTCCTACCGATTCAATATTGCTTTTGACTCTACTTTCGCACCTCCGATTAGCACAGTTGGCTACATACGGGCGAAGTAAGTTGAACATACATACCGACTTAAAAGTATTTTTTTTCTTTTCATTTTGAACATTGAAATGATATGCATTCTCACAATAAATATCTTCGGTATTCCTGCAGTTGCCACGCTTGGCTTAGCATATAGTGACTTAACAGTATATCGATTAATTGATATTGGCAATAACAAAAACATAGAGACAATACTATTAGTTGCAATATAGTCTACAACAAAAAACTATAGCTCGGTGAATACGTTGAATGACAATGATAATATGCCCGCATTTACACGGTTATACTCTGATAACTTACCCATGTATCCTGCGTGGCATTCGCATACAAACGTGCTTGGAGTAACGTCCACACAGCTCCCGTGCTCACACCGTTGCTCATTGCATGCCCCGACTGCTTCCGAACAATTCCAGCCTGATAACAATTGCAGCAACAACAACAACAAATCGTTTAAAAAATGTAATTAAATATAAACAAAATAAAATGTGTGAATAAATCACAGGACAAGGTGCTGTGGGGAGGGGGAAGTTGTAGCACACTGAGCTCTGGGTTTGATTCCTAGGCCATGGGTAAGAGCCGTGGTGACTGCTGTCTGTAATCATAATTATGATGATATTAATTTCAACTTGTAACACGCCCACGAGCCAAGCGGGAGAATGACTCAGAGGCTCGAGAAAGAACCAGACAAGCAGGAAGGCAGCAGTCGAGCGGTAAGCCCACGCCAACAATTGCCCGAGCTCTGCGGTCCTCTATATATTAAGGTGTTATCGGCCAATTAATTGGTGTTTATATCCGAACTGGTCCCGCCCTGCCCTAGTTATACAAGCTCACTAACCTACGAAACAGCATAGCGAAGTATGCAAAAAAAACTCCATGACCAACACAGCAGCATTGTATTTTCAAAACGTCTTTGGAATTCGTTTGTATGACTTTCCGGCTATCTGTGTTGTCATTGCAGTATTTGCAAGTTCATTGCAGTATAGCACTGTGTATAGCATGAAGTTATCTCCATGCTACTGAAAACTTGAAGGCAACTCTGTTCTGTTTGGGCCAGTATTGCTCTAATCCCGGCAACTGTGAGCCACGTTCTAGAGGCAAGAGGGCTAATAGGTATGTTATCAGAATCTTTATTTCAACTAGAGGAATCTGATGGACTTTTAAGCTCTTTTTCACATCTGTGAAAATGTACAATCAATTCACCACCCCCAACCCCCAAAGCAATGAAGTGAATTGCCATGATTCAGAGGCATCCTTCAAATAAAAATAATATTTTTTGGAACTGTGGTGTTGCAGAATTTCTATTGGCTACAGGGCTTACATGTGAACCAACTGCGTACACACTTTAGGAAACGTGAATGATTAATTATTACTCGCATGGCTTAATGCTTACATCATCAGCATAAGACTCGATATTGATGGGTGACTCAATGAATCGATACTGTCTTGTGATTATTATAGGATAATGCTGCATCATTGAAATCTGATGTGAAGCTTAAACAGCTGCTTTATCTTCAGATTAATAGTATCAGTCCAAGGAAAACATCATTAACATGATACCGAAATAACACCTGAGTCAAAAACATATCACTGAACACCGCACTATAACTTGTATCATTAATGTGATGGCCAATTCAAAATGCAGTGCACATTCCCCAACTGACAGCTAACTGAAATAGGACTCAGAACGCGTACTTCAATAACGTATCACTCCACACTCATGGTATTGACAGTGCACGTGCCTGGCATTGAGATCCTAATCTGAACACAATTCATGTTTCTACACGATGGAGGAGGAGTGTGTGGGGGGGGGGTAGATACTAAACATCTGTAACAAAAAAGAGCTTTAAAGCTCATCGGATTCCCCCAGTATAAATAAATATTCCGATTCTGACCTACACGTGTACCAATCGATGACAATTAAGAAGGTCAAGTTGATCGCAGACATTTCAACACCCTCCGCCCACCCCCCTCCCCCTTCCTTCCTCACCTACAAATCCCTCGGCACACTTGCACCTGTATCCTGACCCCGCTCCGCCCTCCGTCCGGGGGACACAAATCGCGCCGTTCCCGCACGGGTTTGGGCTGCAGGCTCCCGCCGCCGCCTCGCAGTGGGGCCCGGCGTACGGCTCGCGGCAGCGGCACCGGAAGGCGTTTGCCGAAGCGGGAGCCTCGCAGGCGCCTCTGCCCGAGCACAGGGCGGCGTTCCCCTCGACGGGCCCACACTCGTGGCGCCTCACTCTGACGGCCAAGCGCGCGCCCGCTTCGAGGCTCCCTTCGGCGGCGTGCGCGAAGCGGTGCGTTCCCTCGGCGAGCAGGTTCGGATCGAGCCGGCGAATGCCCGAGACGGGGCCGCCGAAGAGGGCCCAGCGGCGGCGGGGTTCGCCGGAGCTCCCGTTGAAGGGGCAGGAGAATTCCGACGTGGACACGTAGGCAGGGTTCATGGTCGTGCCGTTGGGTGCGATCAGGTACAAGTTGTCTCCAAGCTGCATGTCCAGCGCACACATCTGAGAGATCTCAGGATGCAAGAGTGGGGCGTTTTCCGTCGAGTCTGACTCGTTTTCATTCTGACACTTGGGATTGACATGGGAGCAAAGTCTTCCTGATGTTGTCCAGATGACGGTGATGTTTTGGGGCTCTTTGTGCCACTGTTTGACATCTTTGTCTTGGCACCCAGATTGAGCTTTTGCAAAGCTGTGCCATAGGGCGACTGTTAACAGGAAAGGAAGCCCAGAATGCAAACACATTTGCGTGCTCAGAGTGAGAAGCATATTTAATTGTGAAGTTTTTGCAATGCCAAAAATATAATGGAGAATTTGCATGAACGAAGGTTAAACGGGAAACCTTTCTAGCAATCAAGACATTGGTATCTTGAAAAAAAAATGTTGTTATGCTTGTTGATTTTTTTTACGAAAAATTCTTCCAGCAAAATAATATATTTTTTCGCGCAATAATTTCAGAGGAGGTTCAAAACAAATTCGATTACTTATCACCCTCCATAGACGAGCGGCATCTAAAAAAGGGGACACACAATGCAGTGCATGCAACATATGTTCAGATAATTCGTTCAGATGTGATAGAGCAGCATACAGTGGCACAAAATTATCCAAATTGCGCTAATAAGCGCACACACTTTACATGCAATGTATTTCATCAATACGCAGCGCACCTTTGCACTTTAAACGCTCAATCACACGTTGCATCACATTTATCGTAATGCAAGTGCAAAAAGCTCACAGCCATTAAAACTCGGTGCTAAAGTATACGACCTCCCACCAGCAAAGAGCACTCGTCACGTGACTTCAGTATCTTAGTAACGGCGGCGTAAAGCTGCTTGTGGGCGGATTTCTGGGTGCAATTCTACGAAGCAGACGAGGGAGGCTTTGGAAAAATCATTTGCAGATACTCCCTACATGGGCAAATAAGGACTCACTCAGGAAAGAAAATAAATAAACATATATACAGACACCTTCCTTCCCTCATTTTATAGCCACGATACCATAAAGTATTTGAATCTCGAGGCACATCGTTGAACCTTAGTGGACGCTCGTGTATATATGATTATAGCTGTATGCAGTTATACTGAAATTAGAACATGTTACATCAATGGTAATTATCGAATATAGAAGGAGGACTTTATTGTGCTTAAATCAGCAGTATCAACACTCCAATGTTGTACAGCAACAATATCATGGTTTTCCATATTATTATTCCTATATATTTTTTGTATCAATAACCTGAGTATAAACATATACGTTCAAACAACAGCAGGCATATGCAGCATATACTAACAAAGGGCTCTATTGAATTGGTGACAATCAGCATTGGCTTGGCTTTCATGCAACAGGTGCCAGTGGTAGCTTACAATAAATTACACCCGACCCAGGAGCACTGTTTATTTAATTTAAATTCAGCTGTTTCAAACGTCTGAATATGTAACATGAAATATATCATGTACAATTTAAGCGTTCTAAAGCCACATCTCTCTATATTAAAATGAAGTAAGATTATGTGAAAAGACGAGTACTCTATTGACGTTTTGTTTTACTATAGCCAATGCTATAACTAAAGCAACGCCACTACAATTTGCTAAAATCACTGACTCCCAGAAAATAGAACCTTCATGTTATTATCCTGTCGCCATAATCCTGTGTCTCTTTGAGTTATTAACCAAACATATTGTGTATAATTATCAAGTCATCAAACAATTGCAAACTTACTTGTTTTCAAGACGTCTGCCGGTACTGATAAATGTCATGGTTTTTTTTTACATAGCATGAAAACACAAATCAATGAATACAAAAGGCAATACCGTGCGTGAACTGACCCTGTTTTATTTTACCGTCGCGGCTAAAACGTGGACGTGTTTTCTATACAGCAGGTGTTGTCAGATCAGCACCCCCGCTTACTGGACAGCAGCACTGCGCCTGCGCATGACGAACAAAGCCATGTTAATGAGGGTATTCTCAACGTGAGAGTGTTGTGCATGTGTGGGGAGCGGTGGCGCAGTGGTTAGCACACCAACCTACAACCTCGGAGGTGACTGACTTCGCTTCCCGCTCACGCCCAACATCAGTGACAAATATCTGAACTTGTGCTGAGCCTGCACTAGGTCGACTCAGCCTTAAATTAATATCTGATGCAGTTTGTAAAGATCCTTGCTGGGGAGACAAAGGCGGCCGGGTGTGGTGCTAACCACACCACTCACTTGTGTGCCACGTTGGCCTTCATAAGTGCTAGCTAACGTCACTTGCCCCAACGGTATGTTAAAGCTATAACAGGATCTTTATCTTTGTAAAGTTTACAGCAATAGTCTCGTGATTCAAATCGGTTCGGTGGTAATACATGAAAAAGCACTTAACATCATTGGAAGGATGTGAGTTCAGACTCAGACTCTATTTCAGCTGGTAAGGGCCATGGAGATAAGCAGTTATGTTGCAAGGACGACCATAGTCCAAGACTGTAAGCAGTGGCAGTCGAGTTACAGGACATTGCAGGTTGGCATTATGCAAACTAAGGAGTGTAAAAACTAAATAATTTCCACCAAACATGTCAAGCTTACTCCACACAGGATACACCGTAAATAACGATTGAATATGAATAAAAACATGTTGCAAAAAGGACCTGCCGCAGACGTATGTAAATAACCGTATGCACAGATTCAGACATAACGGAGTTTAATTATAACATGTATAATTGTGTCAGAGGTAATCATATAGCATGGCCTTGAACATGCGAAAGACGTTACATGTGGAATATCAAGAATGGTTATGAGGGCATTACAAAATGTAGGTGCTGCACAAGAGAACGCACTGGAACCAGTCTAAGTTCTCGATCTAGGATCGGTCACTGGGTAATCAGAGGTTCGTCTAAGGTTTATTGGATCTTGTAATGGATGGAGAATATCAGTTCAATCCTGGCCGAGTTCAAATCACTGTTGCGTCTCAGCTCGGCCTGTCTTCCTTCTGGAGTCGATGGGTGGTTGTTTGACCATACTTAGCCTCGCTTACTTATGTGGGTGGGTGAAGGAGGGGGGTCCAGAACTGGTTCCACTATCACTCGCCGCTTATGTTAGCCATGGCCAAAATTCAACTCAGGCTACCGGGTCCATCGTGCAGTGTGTAAAGCACTGCGCCACAACTCTGCAATATCCCCCCACCACCACCTTCCCAACTGAAGCAATCAGATGTTCGTAATGGCAAGCATGGCAAGTATCTCAACAACGTCTTCTCGAATTTCAAAAGACCAATGCACCATTCTGCTGTTCAAAAACAAGCTTTTGTATCGCCTGCCGACTGCTCCCTTCAGAACAAATGGCACTAAACAAGAGCGTTAAGGTTGAAACTACTGTAGATTCGAAGCTTTCGTGACGGCAGGAATTACTCTTTGGTTATTTCGGTATTAAAGGCCTCGACGGACGTGGATATGGATCATATCAGCGGCGAGGCTGTTTAAAACAGCAACCTTAACGCTCTTTGGTTCGTTAAGGTTGCTGTTTGTAACAGCCTCGCCGCTGATATGATCCATATCCACGTCCGTCGAGGACCTTAAACACTTCAAGTCCGGTCTCAGCAGCTTGCACACACTGTGAACGACATCAGCCTGACATATGTTAAAATAATATATTTCCTGGCCTGCCTTTGGAATTAATCCCAATGGTAATTTAAACACATTGTACATCTGAACACATTGTACATCTAAACACATTGTACATCTAAACACATTGTACATCTAAACACATTGTACATCTAAACACATTGTACATCTAAACACATTGTACATAAAAACACATTGTACATCTAAACACATTGTACAATCAAACACATTGTACATCTAAACACATTGTACATCTAAACACATTGTACATCTAAACACATTGTACATCTAAACACATTGTACATCTAAAAACATTGTACATCTAAACACATTGTACATCTAAACACATTGTACATCTAAACAAACACATTGTACATCTAAACACATTGTACATCTAAACACATTGTACATCTAAACACATTGTACATCTAAACACATTGTACATCTAAACACATTGTACATCTAAACACATTGTACATCTAAACACATTGTACAATCAAACACATTGTACATCTAAACACATTGTACATCTAAACACATTGTACATCTATACACATTGTACATCTAAACACATTGTACATCTAAACACATTGTACATCTAAACACATTGTACATCTAAACACATTGTACATCTGAACACATCGAAACACTGCGACCCGTTTGCACATGGAAGTGCATTTCCTCACTGTACAGCATCGAAGGCTCAGAACAAACACGACGGCAGGCCAATGTGTGATGAAAATGACAGGGAGTGGTCAATTATTGTAAGGGGAAGACTTTAAGCCGGCTAATATGCATGACAAATTTCAAACCACAGTGTAACCTCCAGTAGCCCTACCCAATATTATTTAATCTGGGATTAAAGCTGGTTTGCAGCAGACGAGCAAAGGATTTGTTGCTTGATTGGCACATTGAACTCGAGATTAAAATCGTGCCGTGTGCAGACTCAGAGCCAATCATATTTGCCCGAAAGGCTTTTCTGCATGTAGAGCATTTTTTCGTGTTACAGAATGCACTTCAAACCCCGCATACGCTACTGCATGTAATGTGTGAACCGGTAATGCCACCCATGCACGCTGACAAGCTTCCAGCATTGTTGACCAGACAGGCATGGAGAGTGGAGTGCAGTTTAAATCAATGATCGTCTCACTTACAAGTAACCCATGATTGCAGTTGGTAGGCTCGTATCAATCTTCTAAAGTGTTTTTTTCTTAACTTGTTTGTTTCTGTGCAAGCAGACTCGCAGATAATTTCCCATTGTGACAGCCACCAACATTCCGCTTTCAATGATGGGATGAACGTGTCTTAAAGCATGATGAAATGCGGACAATTCAGTAATTCCCAATTAATACAAGTGTCGTGTGCTAATTCACAGACACTAGTAGGAGGTACTCTCTCTCTCTCTCTTTTATTCCGGCCTTCACAGCCTTAGGGGATAACCACACACCGGGTCGGGACAGCCAACATGCTGCCAGACCCACAGCTTGAAGAGGGCGAAGATCACAACGACGACGGCAGCACGACGAGTTCCACTCCAGATCGCAGCCAAGCTCCGCCCTCGGCCCCACGCACCCGTCTGGATCCCCCAGATTGCCCCGTGCTTTGCCCACAGGTGCAACTGGGAGAACGGGCTGTTACCCCTAATTCTATTGTCCACCAATCCCCCAGCGGCACGCGCTACAGTGACTCATTCCCTGTCACTACACAAGTATGGAGGAGTACAAGGTACAGGTGCAACCCTGCCATTTCTTGATCACACTACTGATGGAAAGACCTCTAATGGAAGGGTCTTCTATACAGTGCCACTTGAGGGTAATTTGGCCTACTCTTTCACGTTGGTTTGACGTGATGTAAAAGGTAGGAGTACCTAGAATGTACCCCACCACACGATGCAACCCACGTATGCTTCTGGGTGGACAGAGGTGGAATTCAAGACACTTGCCCATCCTTTTAACTGCTGCGCTGGAATATTGAAGCGGAGACCTCTGGGTTGTCCCATGGTCTACCCATTGCGTTGCGGCAGTCACACGTCCCAGCGGTTAGCGCGTACGCCACTCGTTGCGGAGGAGTTCGTGGTTTGAGTCCAGCAGGTTGCCCTGGTTAATACTGCGTGCGTTTTAACCACAACATACAGGCCGTCTTCTTTACAGTGGATGTTCAAAATCCCCTGACATGATTTCAAAAACGAGTGGCCATAGTATGATACAAATTCAACAGATTTTAATAAAATTACTCAAAAATTTCTCAATTGGCATCACACGGAGCACCATCGCCCTCTCTTCTAAATGCACTGCAGACTCTGTAATACACAGCACCGTTGTTACTGCCTAAAGCTATACGAATGGGGCAAATACCAAATGTTCTTAATTATTCTTATCCGTACCACAAGCGAATCCTTTGTAAAGTAGTATCAATAAAACTTGAACAAGATAAAATCTGGCCCTCAAAATAACCCATAAAATATGCTCATCACTGTCAATATTTTCAAGAATCATTCGCAAAGGAGGTTAGTGTACAAACAACAATTGCATTCATATCCCAATGAAATGTGTAAATTCCCTTTCACGATATTATTATTATGCGTTATAAAACCACGGATCCTTGCCTGCTACGTCCATGCTACGCTCTGAAAGCAAGCCTACTGGGTCCAAGTTTCAAGCAAACAAAGTGATTCTGCGTTCTGGCTGAATAGCTGCACTGCGACTGGCACCCCAAGGTGATTTCTCTGTGGCCATCATCCCAAATGGCAGCAGTCAAACGAGGACTTCCTATTACACCCTGATGTAATTACTGGCAGGACACAGGTGAGTGAGTGCGGGCAGGTGGGGAGTGGGTTAGCGTGATATTAAATTGCTGTCAATTACGGATGCAAAACTCCTCGGTGTGGGTCTACGTGAGTGGAATTTTGTCCGTATCGAATTTATTGCAAGAAAGGAGCCACGGGTACAGTGGATTATATATGGCGAGGCACCTTTCTTGCAGCAATGCTGGATTCAATAAATACATATTATCTCTCCCTGCCCAGGGCAGTCACAAAGACACGTGTGTTATTTTTTTCAATCAGTGGGATGACTGCTGGCTAATGCACCTTTGACAAAGCCTTGCCAGCTGTGACCTATGTGCGGTAATGTGGTCCTTGTTTTGTGCACTTTCACACAGCTCCTTTCACTCTGGGAACGCGTTCAGAGTTTGTGATTTACCGTTTACATTTACTGAAAGCTAGGTTGGGCATCTATTTCTAATTATTATCAGCTCTGTGCAACCTCCGTTGAGAATGCCGAAATGTACCTGTAAAGTGTAATGTGGATTGTGATTTTGTTTTTTTTACACGCACTTGCAGAACACAGGGCCCTGAGGCCCATTACGTCAGGCAGCCCATAACGTCAGGCAGCCCGCAACGAACGGCAATCACATAACTGAGATAGAAAACATTTAACAAGATTCGCGGATTGAGTATGGTTAGAAGAGTTTGGGGAAAAAAAAACGACAATGGGAGGGAATTTCTTAGTCGAGTAGCGCGATGCGGTGGCAGTGTGGGGTGTATGGGTGGATGAGCCTGGTAGACCAAGTGCTCAACATAGGGCAGAGGAATCAATGGGTAAAAGGTCACAGGAACAGTGAGCATGGTAGTAGCAATAGAAGAGTGATAAAGAGGTGCCTGGCCGCCGGTGAGCGAGTGACTGGAGTATGTGCTGGATTAAAGGTATGTGGATTAACAGTAGTGTGCACATTACCTGCTGGGGTGTTTGGAGATGTGGCTAGAGAGCCAGGCTGACATGTACACGATTCCTTATAATGTAGTGAGTGTTTGCTCAAACAAGCATGGTGCAGTGATCATTTGTGTTTGTCACTCTGGAACAACGGTGAAAAAATCCACGTTACCGTGAGAGGGCCAGTCTATCCTTTGAATTACTTCAGCAAAGTGCTATAAATGTACGGCGTGAAAATGTTTGCGTTGATATTTTCCTTATTGCCGAATATATCGAAGCTCAACCTGCAGGTCATGCTGAAAGCATTAAGGACTTTTGGAGCCCTGCAGGTCTTCTCTACCAATATACAGCAGGAGCAGCGAGCTGGATTTTCATGGCAGCCAGGAGCTGGGTAAAAGCAGGCGTTTGACCAGGAAAAAGCACCATTGACCGAATGCTGATCATCATAAATCGTAAATGTTCATTGAGAGAGAAAAACACATTCTTTCCAACAACTTAATTGCCTTCAAGCACTCGTTTGGCAGATGGCACACTGGCGAGTGGTAAGAATTCGTGGAGAACCTGAGAACCTGCAGTCACGAAAGCTTCAAATCAAGACTGATACAGGAGTCAAGTTAATAAAGGACCTAGACAGTAAACCCTATTAGTGCAGCAGCGTGTGGATAGCAGGGTAACAAGAGGGTTCAGGATGAAGGTGGCAATGAGGTG
The DNA here is from genome assembly GCF_048934315.1 of Petromyzon marinus. Classification (NCBI taxonomy): domain Eukaryota; kingdom Metazoa; phylum Chordata; class Hyperoartia; order Petromyzontiformes; family Petromyzontidae; genus Petromyzon; species Petromyzon marinus. Next base: position 8,585,006 of record NC_133693.1, on the reverse strand, counting down.
CGAATGGCACCTTTCCCCTGAACTATCTGAACTTGTCTTACCACGAAATAGACGGATGTAGAAGGCCTTGGAGGCAGTGATGGAAGTGGAATGCCATGGCCATTCAGCTCCTTGTCCGCTGCCCTCACAACATGGATCTCTTTCACCCCAGCAATCCGTGTTGTCAGCTCCCTGCCTCTGGTTAAGTCGAGGATCAAGGTCCTCCTCTTCTCCTCTTTAGAATACCTATCCTAATGTATATTACCATCTACATGATACGCATGCCACGCTGTTTTGTACAGCATCTGAAAATGCCGTTGTAATGAGATGCTATATCCATCCGAATGGAGAGTGCATTGCATCGTCATCAGCCGTTGTCCGTCCACCGCTGCATGTGATCATGGCAACGTTCTTCCAAAATCGATATGACCACCATTGGCATTCATTACCGTCGTACAATGCCATTGTTTATCTAATCCCTGCTACGTTTCTACGGGGGGTCATCTTCTCGATCACGTGTTCTCCTTCAGCTGCAATCCCGTCACCAGTCTTGTCCATTGGCCAACATCCCGTCCATTGATGTGCTGTTGCCCAAGTCCACCAAACTTTTAACTCGACAATATAATACCCGTGCTATACCTGCTCTCTGATTCACGTGCCCCGCTTTCAGTCTCTCATTGTACTTCCAAACATTCATCTCCCCGTGCTTATTTGTGCACTACGTCAGCATTTGTTCCATTTTCTTTGCGTTTGTCAAATCCACGCATTATAAATAACGAATCGAAACACTGCTGCTTTGGTGAAAGTGGACACATGACTGACTGCAGCAGATCCCCTCTGTAGACACATGTGCTGGCAGCGTTTGATCCTTCTTTCTCGAGCCCTTTTGTGGGATTTTAGTAAGAGGATATTCAACATCAAAGCCAGACAGCAGGTAATGTGCTGCATTTATGCACGCGACTTGTGTGTCGCTCACCAACAGAAAGCTCTTTTATCAGAAGCACCGACAACAGTGTCACCAATTCGTGGGGGACGTGGATTTAACGGCGTTAAGAATCTCCACTGCGAGGCGGGAATACAGGTTGACGTTAGATAGTTTATGATTGACATGTTTTAATGGAACGGTGGAACACGGTACATTGACTGTGCCACGGGGTCCACATTCAGTACTGCAGGGTTAATTGCTGCACTTGTTATAAGGTCCCGCATGGCGTGGTTCATCTGTGTAACCCCGTATTCACACACATCCTCTGTCAGACCATATTTAGAAAGGAGATTTTAATCACAATAAGACTTACTGGATCAATAAAGGTTAAATAAATATGACCGTTTATTTTTTTGTGTGAGAGGAAAACACTCATGGATCGTGCCATTTGAGCATTTAATAACACCCATGTCTGCCCTCAGACTTGATCCGTGCAAATTTTCAGTTTGGGTTTAAAAGGGAGCTTTGTCGCGCAAACCAAATGCATTTGGTGCCACGTCACAGACAAGCAACAGAGATCAGAAACTAAGACTCTACAAGTATCCAAAACGTCATAAAATGTAATGAATTCATACAAATACCTAAAAAAAAACATTGACTGTATTCTCTAGATTTGCGACCAATTTTGCTGCCAACACCAGCTGCCATACTGCTTGAACATAAATTATGCAAACAATGTTAAAGTAGTTTATATAATAACCACTGTCAACGAATATGCACGGGCATGTATGCGCAGTGGCCCGGTCCATGCGTTTGTGTGAAGACAGTACCAGAGAGCCAACTGTTTTAAAGATGTTTAAAAAAAATGCAAAATTATTAACAGAATTATAAAAGGTAGTGTAGAGATTGGCATGGAAGTTTAATGAAAAGAAAGAATCGTAAAATGTGGTAAAGTTGTAATGGCTCTCTTACTGGTACACAGCTCTAAATATAATGGAGCATAGATGTGGCTAGGTGGCTTAGGAGTCACGGCAAGAAGCCAGCACTGCTGAGATCCAGGGTTTCAATCTGCTTCTCAGCCACGCCTTAACCAGGTTTTCAAGTGTAGTAAGTTGAAGGTTTCAACATGGTGACTAATGATTGCACCCCCCCCTCACTATCATATTAAATTTTAATCTTCACTTTACTTTGATTAAAATACATCTGTGAAATTTACACCATTCGCTAAACAAGCAATAAACAACGTGCAAGACAGTGCTTGATTCTGTTTGTTGTTGCTGGTAAATGTCTATTGGACCACTGTGAAGAAGAGTTTCTCGCAGCTCATCGGATTCCTCCAGTATAAACAATTATTCTGATTCTAAATTTGAATAATATCGCATTTCGTAGCCCGTTCTGAAATATGCGAAGTTGCATTTCTGCGTGAGAGTTTTGAACAAACAATTTGTTTCATGATGCGATCTTCATATTGCACAATTGCAATAAAACTGGGGATTTTTTAAAAGTCAAAGTTAAAGTGTCTCCCTGCTGAAAGAAGTCACCCCATATCTCCAATGATGACCCAGTTATAAGTCACACAGTCGGTCTTTCCAAAGGAAGATCAGTGTTGTCCCTAGTTGGATGAAGAACCAAGTAAATCCACACCCAGAATTTGAAGGAGCAACCTTCGAATTATTAAACGCCCTACCCAAAGTGCCACTTAGCAGAATAAATAATCTAGATTCATACTGAAGTGTTCACTAATGCCATGTATAGTTACGTCAACTCCTTACATGTCAACATGGCTCAATTCGGCATCATGTATTCTGCTTGTTATAAAGCACTGTTTTTGCAGATAGTGGATAATGACCATGAATTTGTAGAATGTTGGTGCACAGTACTGTGCTGAATTTGACCCACAGTGTGTGGAAGGGCTATTTCCTGTAACGCTAGGAAACTTTGTTGAACAGCACTTGTTTTAACGTGTCGACGATGCGTTGAGACCCGGCTAGGGTTTTTCTACTTGGACAACTTTTACTGTAAAACATTTGAGCAGAATGCCTTTTTACTGATTATAAACTAAATATTTTATTTTTTTGGTGATGAAACAGACCCGTGTCTGCTTATTATTGTATTACCCTTAATCTACCAATATAGCACTTAATGATGTTATATCTGTGTCTATAGCTATATAAATAGCCAAACAGACTCCAACACTCCATATCAAAGAAATATCTTGATTACGGTGAATTAAATGTATCATCACCTCCTCTTTAACTATCTTCACCACTTATAGCTGAAATAAACCTTCAACCTATAAGAACAGCAACCTTATACCATTGCTGCTGCAATGGTTTCTGTGACGCCGTGTGACGAGGGGGGGGGTCAAAAATTTTCCAAAATCGCGTGACGTCATTTATGGACGGCCCCTATATGGTAGCATTATGGTTTTCTACAGCTATGATTCTCCGCATATAGGTTGTATTTGTTTTGGGTATGACCATTTTATCCTGAGAATGCTATAAACGCCTTGGATTCTCTAAGCCTCTGTGTGCCTTAGTGACCTGGGCTGGCTCTTTGAGCCTTGGTTCAGTATTTATTGGCAATAATTTATAGGGCAATAAATCCTGAACCCAAAAATCGTAAAACTGCCCTAGTCTGGCTGCCCGTGTGTCATTTCATCAATGTGTGTGTGTACACATACAGCATATATGTGCTATATATATACACACACACACATAGGCTGTAAACATATTTTTCAATAAACGTCTAAATATTAAAAGTTAATGTAAATAAAACTATAGACGATTATCTGTCAAATATTGCGACACGCTGTGACGTCCAAACATCCGTTGACTTTCTGGTGGCAGGCACGACTTATTCATAAAGCTCCTGTGCCCATATGGCGAACGCCATCATAACAAAAAGCAGGCCACAACTTGGCCTGTTTTATCTATTAAGCTCCGTCGCATATGTAATGTTTTGGAAGAAGCGGGAGAACAGCAATCACTAAGAAAATGGCTTTGTTATACTGCCTATTCGGCTTTGATAAGCCAAATTGCTTACTAAAGCCATGACGCCACACTTAAAGCAGATTAGGATATACCCCGCTGGTTTACATATGTCCTTATACAGATTATGATGTTTCAAATTGAAGTGCACTTTCAATATTTTTCATCAGAAGGATGCAATTTAATAACCATGAATAAATATGATTTTTTTTTCAAAGTGTGTTCGTGTAATAAAAGGTTATACCACTTGTTTGCTGTATGCATGTATTTTGAACTTCTGTATAGTATTCAAATTGTATTTGATGTTTTACAAGGAACCCTTATATTTATCATCAAACATGAATTGGAAATAACAGCAATGGTATATACAGGAATTCAGTTTAACATGTAGGCTTTCGCGACCAATATTATTCATAATAAAGGTTTTTGGGTTAGATCGCGTTTATTTATAAATGTGTCGTAACCCTCCACCACCCGACACGGCCAATCAGCAAAAAAAAGTGTCACGTTGACAAAAGACAAATAATTCACTACTTCAGCCCACCGGTGTGTTGAAGAGTTAATCCACATTTACAGTTTGAGTACGACGTTTCGCTGGTAAATACTTCCAGCATCATCGGGCAATTCGCCAGAATGGTAAAGCCCTCGCTTGCTCCCGGTTTTATATAGAGCAGCAGGGTGACGTCATCACTTAACTCATCAGGTGCAGTGATTAGATTAGAGGCGGAGGGGGGGGTAATGGATATACAGGAATTGTTTACAATCTGTTCATGAGTAGATGTGGTTAATTTTGGGCATAAGACCAACATCTCTTGCGTCCACGGAGTGTGCAGGTATGTATTCATCTTGAGCGTCCCTTAATAAAGCAGGTGCATTTGCAATGTGCTCCCTTAACATATCACTTCACAAGCTCTCTTCTGAACGGCGAATTATATAATTAATTGTCAATGGCGGCATATCCAATTTGTTAACATGTATGCCACTCATTTTTTTTGTACAGCAGTGAAGGTTACAGTCTGACAAATGCTCGATAATGCTATGGGACGCCACCGGAGTGTGGCATATGGTGTAAAATTGATGAAAAATACACTGTGATTGTATTTGCCTGGATATGACATTGTGCTTTGATTTATGTCACCACCATCACGAACAGCACCATCACCGCCAGCACCAATCGTACGAACATTGTGATTGGGCAAGAGTATTGGCCCTTCGCAAAGTGGCAATAAACCCATTACTGGGACAATGCGTGGTCACATGCACCATGGGAATTGGTATCTACTCATGCCCTGTGAAATCTAAATTGCAAAAAATAACCAAAGCCAAATTGTTAATGAAGAGTTGTTTCTCCTGTAAAACATTTTTATTTTGATGTACACAATATATGTCATGTATATTTTAAGAGGAAGGTGGTGGTCCAGTCATTATATTATCACACTGCTAAGGTTAGTTGAACCCATGTACAATTGTTAATATCGGTGGCAAGTGATATCAGAAACTATACTTGGATCCTCCCTTCACTAACCCCCACTGACCAATACGGTAAAGTATGGGCATACAATCGCCATTACTCACACGCTATGGCAGGCTTTCTTCCAGCAGTGGAGTGACAAAGCGTTGTAAATTATGTTTGTTAATACTGTACACATAGTTGCAATCATAAATCATATCCCAAGTGTGGCATCAGAGTCATCTCAAGAAAATGAAAAATTGTCCGTCTGAATCTGCATCAGTCAGCAGAGCCTCACATCACATCAGGGATTGCCCTAGGAGATGGCACCAGAGAAATAATCCTGGAGCCAATTTAATAGGAAGAGGAGAATTACAATTATTTACAAAGTGTAAGGCGCATTTAATCCGTACATCCCTTTGTTAACCCACTGCTAGATGCATTTCCCTCTATGCCGTGTTGGCTGTGGGGCTGTTTGACTATATTTAACCACCGATTATCAGTGTGGCTTCACGAAGAATGGCCCTGGAACACTTCGGATATCACTCACCGCTGATGTTCAATGTTAGCCATGACCAAGAATCAACCTCGGGTTACCCATGATACCTAGGTGATAAGAGTTGCATGTTTATAAATGTAGGTATGTACCTACTTATTTTAGCTGGTTCATATGAGTGCCAATACATATCTTAAAATGCATTATGTTGATATTGCACGGCTAAAAGAGTTCTGCAAAAACTCGTCTGACAATTGCACAAAAGGACGCAACATCCATGTGTAAGTCCTTCGCTTAACGAGGTACAACTTTATGACTTCCAAAAGAGACCTGGATATTTGTAATTACCAAGGGCCAGTGAATAATCTTTGACAACTCAAGCTATGGGTAGTAGTTTTCACATTTTACATTTGGACTGTTTGACCTGCACACAATTGACCCCTCATATAGATGCTTCCACAATGGTCTTTGGAGCCTACTGTGTCACTGCCGAATAGCATGTTTTGGCGATCAACAGAGAAAGCAGTGATCAAATAGTCCGCTTGTACAAGCTGACCTCGTGGCAGGTGCAATGAATGCTGAGTTATTCAGTCACGTAGGTTGTTAACCTTAGATTGAGCAACATTCACAGAGCAGTCTAAGGGGCTTATACACGCACCAATGTCTAATGCTTCATTCGGATGGTTTTCTTTCATTCACGTGGGACAAAAGCTTCGGTATTCCCTCAATTCCATTGAAATAGCAGTCCCGGTTCTTGTAGAGATGGGAGAGTTGACTAAATTGTAACGCTACAATGCTGTCCGCTATTTTAAATTCGAAGTACCCAGTGAAAAGATGGCCTGAAATGTTTTTTTTTAACGGGACTTTAACTTTTTTTTAATATTTACTGTATCACACATATTTATTAGTCAATTTGCAGTTATACTCATGAAGTACGTGCCATTCTGTGCATTATATTATACTTTTTAAATGTAGGTAAAATTAGTTGATACATTTAATTTCCTCATACATAGACAAAATGAAACTACTGGAATGGTAAAAAAAAAACGTTAAACTCTTTTTAGTTTTTGACTTAGCCATTTATGTAATACGAAAGAAATATCACTTTGAAGGTAATTTTATTCAGTTGATCAGTATTATAGAGCACTAAAACTTAAGCAGGCTCCGGTTTACAAAAAATCCAGGACATTTGTATGGTGGAGGCATGAGGGCGGTGCAGCAACTAATGATTGGCTTTTAAAAAAAAACTATTAAAGCTATTAAAATAACTCCTTAAAAAGTTAAGGTCTTCTATTTGAATCGATTCTCTAGGATAAATTTGGGTAGAATCGATTCCATGATGGACAGCATCTCATTGGCCGATTCAAACCCCGGAGGAAAGTAGACATGGGCAAAAATAGGCTTGGGAGACACCCGATCCTGCCCCTAGTCCAATCACAAGCCGCCATTCCAAGTAATTTGCATATAACGTACCGTTATGCAAATTAGCCCCCTGCTCCTCTTTCTCACAACCCTTATACAACAGCAGGAATATTCTCTGGGTCTTTCGGTAAAGTAACGTAGATAGGTTCAAAAAATAATAAAAAATAATTTAAAAAAACTATGACGTTTCAATCGCAACAAAAGCGAACGCCATCGGGTGACGGTCGCAAGCGAAACGTAATTTTTGGTTTCTTTTTATTATTTTTAAACCTATCTACATGACTTTAGCGAAAGACCCAAACAATTTTAACAGCAGCAATCTCGCCTGTCGAGGCCAGTTCCATGTACTTTTTGGTTAAGTTATTCATTATTAAATGTGTCGTTGCACATTTTGCCACATTTACACACTTTACGTTTCGTCATTAAACGCTATGTCAAGGCAGGTTATACACATTCATGGATAAGTAAATACTTCTGATGACAAACACGTTTAAAAGAAAAATGGACTCCATGCATCTCCATGATTTTTCTTCCGCGTTTCCTTATTGAGTTTGAACAAAAGAGCCAATTGCAATTATTTAGCGGTAATCATTTATTCACGTAATTTTATAACCAATCTATCAGCTGGTTAGGTTTTTAACGTTTGAAAAAACTGAAAATATTTAAATTCAACGAGAAAAACATTGCCCATTTGCAAGAGTGATTTTGATTTTTTTTTTGCTTTCGACAGAGGAATAGTAAAGGGAATGAAAATTCATGCTGACAGCGGGACAGATTGCTAGGGGCTGCACTGATTTGTATTCATTGCTGGGACCCCACAGTGTGCTCTCTGCTTGTGAAATCCATGGGTATCTGGGCTGTAATGATAGTCCACTGTCAATGCGGCAAGACCAAGTGAATCCAGAAAATAGACTCGGAAAATTGTTTTACTTTTAAGTTCATCCTTGTACAGCCATACTTTTCAATCTGCAGTTTTATGGAAAATATAACAAAATGGCTTTGGCATAATTTTTATGCTTCTAATAAAACTTTGCAAACTGTAATATTTATTTTATTGGCATGGTATCTGCGGAGCAACATTATAACACACAACTCCTTCTGCCAGTTATAGACTTGGATATAAATGTGTTTTTTTTTCTTCTGGAAAACTTTTAATAGACGACAACATTTTGTGGAATAATTATTGAGTGGCAACCAAAGGAGCGAAAGAACCGAAAAGCACATCCGCAATTTGAAATTCCACTGAGATCGAAAGGAGGAACACATGGATATATTTTTTTACATCTTCAGGTAGGTTAAAGACATCAAGTTGACAGTTAAGAAACGCAAATTGGCCTAGATAGGAGACATTGCTCGAAGGCGGGATGGCTGGCGGCCAAGAATAACGGTAGAGTGGCAGCCAATGCGACAGTGGGAATACTGGGTGCATTGTTGTCTCTCTGGACTACCAAGGATGGTGGAGACTTGGAGAAGTCTTCATCCCGCAGTAGATTTATCATGGCTTATGATGACGACAACGCAAAATAAACGTACACAGTAAACACATATTCAAACCAGTTCACTAGATTTTTCTGTTGACAAATGACAAAGGTAATATGTGACTTTACCGAAAGAACCAAGAATATAATAGCATTGTAGTTATCGTCTCTTGTGCAAGCTGCGAAAGCCTACGTGTTAAGCCTACGTGTTAAACTGCATAAATGTAGTTAATCTATGTTCTTTCAGCCTTGGGCTTTTTTACATAATATTTAAATTCCCAAGAGATGCTGCATACTGCAATGCAGTTGACAGGAATAACACAATATAATGATTATATTGACAAATTACTCAATGTAAGCAAAACATTTTAGTAGCATCAACACCACAGTTACTAGATTTTGGATTGAAACCTTTAATTACAGTTTTGAAATTTTAAAAATTCAGTATGAATATGTATGGTGTTTTTTTCAGGCTTTACTCTGGAAAATTTACACCAGAGTAAAACAAATATTTGCACTTCTAAAACTCATGGAAATGGTTGCGATAAACTTAGATGAAAACACAGAAAATGTAGAGCTGAATTAATTTCCTAACGGCACAACATAACCTTCGCAAATGGGACATTGCATAACGCGTTCATAAAAGTGTCACCCTTTATTTAAGAATTCAAGTTCAGGATTTCGCCTTTGCCAAAGCCGTTGATGCCACCCACCTCTTCAACACTTTCTACCCTCCATATCTACGCAGCTGCTACACAGTCGACACACAATCTCCAAGATCTGCCCTCATACGTTCCCACCCTCTGCACGTCGGCCTTCTTTTCCCCTTGGTAACCGAACTTGTGGAGAGCACTCCCAATGTCTGTCTCTGTAACTGGCCCTCTCCCACCCTACAACACACATCCCACCCAGCTCAATCTGGTTTGCCTCTTCATATCGATAACACTTACCTGCCATGTCCTCTTCCAAACTTCTACATTGCTTATCCTGTCTTGCCGCAATATTTCGAGCGTCCGTTTCGGACACATGATCCTCAGATGTCAAAAAGCCTGTTTGAGCTGCTTAGTTAGGATCCAACTCTCTGATCCATACAGCAATAGCAAGCACTCCTACCTCAAATACCATTTTCCTTACACTCCGACTTATCTCTTCACCTCCGTAATGGTTTCTGTAGTCCATCATGAACAGAAAGAAAACAAAAAAATAAGACTTTTTTGATCTGTATACAGTAGCTCTTGTTCAGAAGTACCACAATTGATAGCTCGATAAAGTGTTTCGAAATGTGGAGGGAAAAACCAGAGGACCCGGAGAAAAATACACTGGACTCCAGGGAGAACACGCAAACTCCAAATATCGAACCCACGACCTCCGACATAACAGGCGAGGGAGTAAGCATCTCACCACTTTTTGACCTTCACACAACCCCCTTACAGATATTACTGATCACGTACACAAAGTCCTCTACCACCTCGACCTCATCTTCTACCAGGAATTGCAATCCTACAATAGGAGCCCCCCCCCCCTTTTTTTACTAAGAACGCTGCAGACTTCAGGGTCTGCACCTCAATGTCTCAGACTGCCAGCAATGACACGGCTCTAAAAGTCCTGGCCAACAAACCGGCATCACCTACATACTCCCGCACATTCATATGACCTGTATTGACTCCTGTGTGTTTTTACTGTGCTCACCCCATCCATAGATACATTCAAGTAATGAATGCATAACACGTAGGCTTTCGCGACCAATATCATCCATAAGAGGGTTTTTTTTGGTTAAATCGCGTAAATATATAAATGAACTAGTAACGAATTTGCATGTTCTATTTGGCTATGTCGGGTGGTGGCGGGTTTAACGACACATTTATATATTTACGTGATCTAACGCAAAAAACCTCGTATTAATTAATGCATAATTATAGTCATTTAACCTGCATGGTTGACATGTTGGCAACACATTCGTGATGTACTTTGATTTGTTTGAAACTGCAAAAGCTTGAGCGTATCTTCAGCAGCATATAGAGGAATCATGGGGAAACAATCACACCCAGGATTCTGCCATAATGGACAATTGGGAGGTATAGAGGGGTGATACTCGTACTATAGAATGTTCATAGTACCCAGTGTGTGTATGTATGTACAGTGAGGGAAAAAAAGTATTTGATCCCCTGCTGATTTTGTACGTTTGCCCACTGACAAAGAAATTATCAGACTATAATTTTAATGGTAGGTTTATTTGAACATTGAGATACAGAATAACAACAACAAAAAATCCAGAAAAACGCATGTCAAAAATGTTATAAATTGATTTGCATTTTAATGAGGGAAATAAGTATTTGACCCCTCTGCAAAACATGACTTAGTACTTGGTGGCAAAACCCTTGTTGGCAATCACAGAGGTCAGACGTTTCTTGTAGTTGGCCACCAGGTTTGCACACATCTCAAGAGGGATTTTGTCCCACTCCTCTTTGCAGATCTTCTCCAAGTCATTAAGGTTTCGAGGCTGACGTTTGGCAACTCGAACCTTCAGCTCCCTCCACAGATTTTCTATAGGATTAAGGTCTGGAGACTAGCTAGGCCACTCTAGGACCTTAATGTGCTTCTTCTTGAGCCACTCCTTTGTTGCCTTGGCCATGTGTTTTGGATCATTGTCATGCTGGAATACCCATCCACGACCCATTTTCAATGCCCTGGCTGTGGGAAGGACGTTTTCACCCAAGATTTGACGGTACATGGCCCCGTCCATCGGTCCCTTTGATGCGGTGAAGTTGTCCTGTCCCCTTAGCAGAAAAACACCCCCAAAGCATAATGTTTCCACCTCCATGTTTGACGGTGGGGATGGTGTTCTTGGGGTCATAGGCAGCCTTCCTCCTCCTCCTCCTCCTCCAAACACGGCGAGTTGAGTTGATGCCAAAGAGCTCCATTTTCGTCTCATCTCACCACAACACTTTCACCCAATTGTCCTCTGAATCATTCAGATGTTCATTGGCAAACTTCAGATGGGCATGTATATGTGCTTTCTTGAGCAGGGGGACCTTGCGGGCGCTACAGGATTTCAGTTCTTCACGGCGTAGTGTGTTACCAATTGTTTTCTTGGTGACTATGGTCCCAGCTGCCTTGAGATCATTGACAAGATCCTCCCGTGTAGTTCTGAGGCTGATTCCTCACCATTCTCATGATCATTACAACTCCACGAGGTGAGATCTTGCATGGAGCCCCAGGCCGAGGGAGGTTGACAGTTCTTTTGTGTTTCTTCCTTTTGCGAATAATCGCACCAACTGTTGTCACCTTATCACCAAGCTGCTTGGTAATGGTGTTGTAGCCCATTCCAGCCTTGTGTAGGTCTACAAACTTGTCCCCGACATGCTTGGAGAGCTCTTTGGTCTTGGCCATGGTGGAGAGTTTGGAATCTGATTGATTGATTGCTTCTGTGGACAGGTGTCTTTTATACAGGTAACAAGCTGAGATTAGGAGCACTCCTTTAAGAGTGTGCTCCTAATCTCAACTCGTTACCTGTATAAAAGACACCTGGGTACCAGAAATCGTTTTGATTGAGAGGGGGTCAAATACTTATTTCCCTCATTAAAATGCAAATCAATTTATAACATTTTTGACATGCGTTTTTCTGGATTTTTGTTGTTGTTATTTTGTCTCTCACTGTTCAAATAAACCTACCATTAAAATTATAGACTGATCATTTCCTTGTCAGTGGGCAAACGTACAAAATCAGCAGGGGATCAAATACTTTTTCCCTCACTGTATATATATGTCGTTAGTTTTATCAAGCTAGCTCAACTGCTGCTGTAATTAGAGGTTGATAATAATAGAAGATACCTTCATCGATACCCGGGATAATGAAAAAGCAAAGAACCATGCAATTTGCTAAACAATACTTGTATTCAATTTCCCAAAGCCATGTTCCTTTTTAAATGGGTTTCGTGACGAAATAATATGGCTAAAAATGTTGAACGGGTTATTTTGCTGCAGTCTTTAGGAATTCAAATGTTAACTCTGTTCTTTTCCAAGACCGCTTATGAGCAAGGTTATCAATACGTTTGCAGTCTCAATATAATCATCATCAACATCATCATAAAAATCCGTGATCTATCCACTACTGGATGAATGCCTCATAGTAAGGAATAATAATCACGTGGAATCAACTGAAGTTACAATGTGATCACATTCATTGGCATCACAACATGAACAAAAAGCCCAGCCATTGTAATGCAATGAGTTGAGACACGTTGATGAACGGGTGACTCGGAGGCGCAATGCCCATGCCAGAATGCTGAGCCACTACCTCTGAGATCTATGGTTCAATCCCTGGATTACGACTTGCAGTGATGGTGTTCTCATGTGTAGCGACTTTTGATGGTCTCAGCTTAGTCACCATTTACTCATCCACCAAAACATCCAATGACCTCTTCCCCCAGCACCCCTGCTCTCTTAAAATTGATATTTACCCTAAATTCAGGCGTGACCAGCTCTGACGGCATAAATGATAGAAAGCATCTGCAATGGGATGAAAACCATTATCTTATGCAGCTACTGGGAATAAGACAAATAATAATTTGATAGACAAGGGTAAGCCCAGCTTCCTGATCCAAGATTTGTTTTGTCAAGTGGAGTGGATCTTGCTGTCAGTGGGGCATTTCTCACTGTGGCATGGGCTTCATTCGTTTTGCAATGTGAATGTTGTCATTGGTAAATCTTTGATTTTAAATTAATTAAAGCAAACATAATGATATTCTTGATTCTTTCGGTAAAGGCACGTAGAAGGGAAATAATAAAATAATAAAAATATAAAACAATAAAATTATCACGCCATTTCGACTGCAACACAGGCAATCATCATCAGGTGTGAAAACCACAGCAAGAAATTTTGAAAAAAGTGGCGGGTTTTTTTTTTACGTTAGCACCACGGAGAGCGATTTGGCAGTTATTCAGATGGACGAGTCCATCTATGTTCGGAAAAGAGGAGGGGGGAGACGAAAATAATGGATGCGGTCTGAAAGCCACCATAAGCGTGAACAATCAATTAAGACCCGAAATGGTTTATCAAATCCTTCCAATGATTGCTAAGCCAGAATCCATCTTCTCGGTTGAAATTGTCTCTGTGTATGTATATGTGGATAGCCTCATGAACGAATCTCTCATGGTAGCCAGATGCCTTGCAAAGAACCTCTGTCTTGGAGAAGTCAATGTCATGTGAGCCTACTGAATTATAACAGTGATCTGCCACGGCCGAGGTGTTGGTCCTACCGTGTTTTAGGTCTGCTTTGTGTTCACGAATGCGGTCCATCTGGCTACCATGAGAGATTCGTTCATGAGGCTATCCACATATACAAACAGAGAATTTCAACCGAGAAGATGGATTCTGGCTTAGCAATCATTGGAAGAATTTGATCAACCATTTCGGGTCTTAATTGATTGTTCACGCTTATGGTGGCTTTCAGACCGCATCCATTATTTTCGTCTCCCCCCTCTTCTTTTCTGAACATAGATGGACTCGTCCATCTGAATAACTGCCAAATCGCTCTCCGTGGTGCTAATGTTAAAAAACGCCACTTTTTCTCTAATTTTCTTACTGTGGTTTTCACACCTGATGATGATTGCTTGTGTTGCAGTCGAAACGTCGTGAAAATTGTATTGTTTTATCTTTTTATTATTTTATTGTTTCCCTTCTACGTGACTTTACCGAAAGAACCAAGAATATGAATCCCTGCAGTCACGAAAGCTTTAAATCAAAATTAAACATAATGAGTCAATTTAAACCACGCAGGATCAACGTATTAGGCACATTAGCACGTCCTTCATATTGAAACAAATTTGTTTTTAATGGCACGTGTGAAATGCAGTAATGGTCATGCAAATACTCGAATACAAAGACATAAGTTCCCTGTGTTTTAATAAGCACGTTGTGCATAATGACAGAATAATTCCCCAGTTCCGCGCTGCATTAGCACTGAAGCCAAATTTCTCCAGCAAAGCAGTGGGCCCGGGGATAGGATTTAATGAATGTGCACTACCAGTGATGTGCAGATCAAGATGGCACACCGAGTGCTGCAGGCCAATGAATTAATCTTCTGGGGCTGTATCAACGCATACGGATGTAGCGACCACCTTCGGAACATCTGTGCCTCGGCGCACTGCTGCAGCTGGGCATGCTTTGGAAACGCATAGCTGGCCGCATTTGTCCCAATGAAAAGGCACGTGGCAAGCACTCCGCGAGATATATATGTAAAATATATGCACGCTGGCACCGCGAGCTGCAGGCTCAGATAAGAAAAACTGAAGCAATGCGCAATGTATCTAACAGGACACTGCCACAGGGCGGAGGCAAAAGAACAATCGCGTTGCCTCGCAGCACTGCCATGTTCGGCCCATGCAGCACTCTTGTGGTGCCACGACCACGGAGCAACTCCGCAAGTGCCGTGATTTTCCACTACCCCCCACCCTGAGCACATGCACACACGTAGTGTCATGGCGGGGGATTGCCTGGCACATCGGGTTTTAATTCGAAGGGCCCCTAGAGGGAAAGCCCCATGGCTTCCCGGTGCCAGGAGATTGGCCGACCCTCGCAGGACAGGTTACATTGCGATGCCCCTAAACTTGGCTTAAAATTGCATGGGCGCAGAAAGAAAAGGTTCACTGGGCCAACCGCAATGAGTTACTCACAACATGGGGGGAGCATGGAGGGCAGATTATTAAGCAAGAAAAGTGTAAGCCAGGTGCCCTTCCAAACAATGAGCAACGAGTGACAATGGGTGGCCGGCGCCGCCGCGGCACTCGAGGAAGAACGCGGTAACAAGGTGGCGGTAACCACAGGTAGGCGCACGATTGGTCGTGCAGGACAGATGCCATCCCAGCCCTTTGAAGTGTGGGGATTAGGCCGCGGTAGAGAAGAAAAAAAGGGGCAACGGCGCAGGTAATCGCACGATTGGCGGCGCGGTGCGACGTCACTCTGGGCCTTTGAAGTTTAAGAAATAAAAAGAGTGGCCCTGGACGATATTCGCTCTCTTTGTCTTCAACCTCCTGGCTGTCAAGACCCACTCCCTGCCATCGTGCCACCTCGAGCCGCTCGCAGCATCCGTGTGATGCCAGTGAGTGATGCTACGGGGCAGTGATAGGTACAGTTCCCTCTCGTCCTTCTCTCTCTGACTCTCACCGCGTCCGTGCAACGTCGTGAGTACAGCTTCGAGGTACGTGGTAGGACGTTCCAGTGACTGGGTGCATAGGCAGAGTTAGGCTAGGCTCTTCTCGCAAAATATTCTCCCCAGGTAGTGTGTATTTGCGCCGCAAGTAAAAAGCTAGGACAGAACATCGGCGTGGTGTCTACGATTTGCGTGTGGTGCGACTGCGTGGGGAGACGGTGTGCACAGGATAGCGAGCGTAGGGCTGCAGCGTCGGTGTAGTGCTTGTGATTTCAGTGTGCATCTACGTGCAGCCGCTTGAGAGTGCGTCTTAGCGCGGACGTTCACGCGTATTCACGCAGCCGTTTAGCTTCAGGCTTAGTGCGGGCACATATCAGAGCTTTATTGCCGGCAGGGACTTGCGCGTGCTCGCCACCACCGTAGTATCAAAGTTGGTGTACGGGCGCGTGTGGAGTAACTCCGTGCGGCGTTGAGCCAGCGGTTTAGCGATGTCCCCAAGAGGGGGCGCTAACGTGAGGGGGCCGATCACTCAGTCGGCGGGGGCCCGGCGGGGGCCTGGTGGAGGCCCGGCGGGAGCCGATCGAAGTGGTGAGGGAGGGAGTGGAGGAGGGAGTGGGGGCGAATGTTGCGCTCCACCCGCCCAGCGAGGGCGGTGGGGCGGATGTCGGGCCCCATACTCTCCCAGGACACATAAGGTCTCACTGCGCGCAAACATATCAGCAGCAATTTGCACTCGGAAGTGTGCGGCTGAAAGAAGAAGAACACGTACACCAAGCACCTCAAGATGAATGGATATTCAAACCGCACAATCCGCAAAGCTGTATCCCCGACCATGGGGAGAGAGCCATCTGAGGACCCAATCAAAACAATCACCTTGCCATACATAGCAGGTGTTCCCAAAAAGATTTCCAAAATATTGAACAAACACAAGATCCAGGTACACAAATCCGTGATTTTATCCCATCTGTGAAGGATGTGATTCCTGACATGCAATACCCTGGTGTCTACAGACTAAGTTGTGTCTGCGGTAGCAGTTACATCGGGGAAACGAAACGACATGTCTCGGACCGTGTTCGCGAACACAAGGCAGATTTGAAACACGGCAGAACCAATACCTCTGCTGTGGCTGATCACTGTTTTAACACGGTCGGTTCACACGATATTGTTTTTTCCGAGACCAAGGTACTCTGCAAACCTTCGGGCTACCATCAAAGATGTGTCCATGAAACCATTCAGATATATAAACACGAACACAATTTCAACCGAGAAGATGGGTACAAACTGAGCAATCATTGTAAGGATGTTATTAACCAGGTAAGTCATAACTTGCTGTGATGTTTCCATCCTTCCTGCCGTTGTTTAGCAGTTATTTCCGACTCTCTGAATTACATCACCTTGTTAAATGTCTTTACACTAACAGACTGAGGTCTCACTAACATAGCCACCACTGGTCCCTTTTGCCTCGATGTAACGGTAGCTCTCGCTGTGCAATAGGCTGTATGTCTCACTGGCACGGTCATCGTTACGTTAGTTCGCTTGCGTTGATACGCTGGCCTCTCACTGTGCAGCAGCCAACGCCGCAGCTTTTGTTGCCAACGAGGTGGCGCTATGCCCGGTCCTCTGATACAGACATGCTATCTTCCCATTAAACTCGTTTACATTGACATGCCAATCCTCCTTTAACGCAGCTTCTGTGCGTGCGTGTGGCGACGTTGCTCGTGTGCAACGACGGGGCTCATTTCCCATTAAACTCGTTGACATTGACATGCCAATCTCTCCCTTTAACGCAGCTGCTGTGCGTGTGTGCGGTGACGGGACTCCTTTCCATCTCTGACCCCGCCTACTTACCCTTGGGTAACGCCCACCTCAAACCTATATACATAAAACCTCTTGTTGCAACAGCCCTTTCTTGTTCAGCAGTTCTACCGCTGTATCTTTCTACCTGATGACGATTGCTTCTGTTGCGATCGAAACGTCGTGATTTATTATTTATATTTCTGCTTACGTGATTTTACCGAAAGAACCAAAGAGTATGGATTCCTGCAGTCACGGAAACTTCAAATCAAGAAAGAACGTATAAGTAAATGAACACCTGTTTTGGGCCTGCATCAACTCAGTTTCTTGCGTGGTACGCACTGCAAACGCGACGTATACGCCGATTATGAAGGGTCAAATATTGACGGGAGCTAAATTAATATCTTCGGGGGATCATTAACATATTTTTTTAGTTTTACAGCACTGTTAAGACAATTGCCTCACCTTAAAAAAGATCCGACAGAGCGTGTCCATAGAGTATTACTGCGGAAGGGTAAACACGAAGCTCTCCATGTGATTTTGAGAGATCAATAAATGTGTCCCTGTGGTCACGGGAAACAACACGCCTGCTTCCTTATTCATGAAGTTGGAAATAATTCATAGCACTGTCCTTCTTTTTGTTTGGTCCCTGTGTTAGCTGGAGACTGCAGCTCACAGCAGTTCAAAAGGCATTGGAATGAAGAGGTGGTACTAAAACTTTTTTGAAAAATTACATTGAATAACATGCTGATGATTTATATTTTTACATATACTGTAGGTGTAACCTATAAATTATATTTGTACATCAAAATACAGTATGCAAACGTACAATGGACTGTAAGTTATACCCATTATGAACAGCAGGTATGACCTATCCACTGCTGGATGATGGCCTCACAGCACTATCACCTCCCTTCATAAGTGCCACAATCCATACATCTCACTCGCTCCTGCCCGTGAACGTGATCACACTGCTCATCCTCTCAGGCATATTCTCTCATTTGGCTGCCATTCCATCACCGGGATTGTGTTGCATCCCTTCGACTAATCTGTCCTGGCCATGCACGTGTTTCTTATTAAACAGTGAATGGGACGTCTCTGATTGGCATTGTTCCCTCAACTACGTGCTCTCATTGTCATTTACATTGAAATTACATGCACAAAAAGGGAATTGCACATCCACAGCCAGGTTTAAGTGACCAGTAAATGTTTTAAGAATACTTTTTTTCAAAAGTATAATTTACCCATTTTCATGTTGAAACTAAGTAAAATTTTCCACTTGCATTTCTCACTCCAAATTTTATTTAACTCTTGAATTGAATATTGCACATTTTCACCGAATGAACATTTAAATAACTCTAACGATAATTTGATTAACTAACAGGAAATGTACGTACAAATGTCACAACGTTTGCTTCCACGTAATTTTGCAATGCATTGCCGCAATACTCTTACTTCTACCATATACGCTGACAAGGACTCATTTGAGAGATTATCTCAATTGGCTCTCATTTGCAATAACTGATGCCGTTGCTGACGATGCTGATAACATGAATAACGTATAACTAATTATCCGGACGTAAAATCCATGAATCAAAGATAAAGAGAGTTGTGTATGAGTCTTCATGTACAGTTCATCTGTTAATGAGCGCATACGTAAGTGATTATGCCTATAATGCACCCATGTGTTTGACTAATTTAACCTACGACTATAAGCCATTTAACAATAACAATCAACCACGATGATATATAATCACGAGGCACAGAGGCATATGGCAACCATATGTTTCCTTGTGAATTCCTAAACACTTTTCTATGATCCCTGTGCAATTGTTCTGTGCCAATGAAGCGGAGGACCCCCCAAGACAAGGATACCGGGTACAGACAGTAATTTACTAAAAAAAAGCTGAGCACGCACTTCTCTGTCCACACACCGACACGTTCCTGCTGCCCTCCCTATTCCCCCTGCACCTTCACCACCGCCTCCCCATCCTCCCATGCCCAGGAGACTCTGGGCAGAACCATCAATCGTCCCTGCGCGGAGGTGTTCCACAGCTTTGGCCACATCGCTGCACATTTCACTTTGAATAAGGCGAGAGATGTCCCCGCCCTCCCAGCCAGACTCCCAAGGCAGGTTCGTTTACGCTCGATCGAGCGTCGCTAAGTCCGTCCTCCTGAGCGCGCTATCCCTACCAGAGCAGGCAACCAAGCCGCGTCCGATTCCTTCCTGCCGCCAGAGAGTGCATTAACAACAACAACAACGACGAGCTTCGAGCCTCGTAGCAGGCCACAAAGATACACAAAAAACAAATACCGTATTTCAGCAGCAGCATCTCCATTATTGTAACATTCATTTATTATTTTGTTTACAAGCATCATTCCGAGACAGCCTGTAGGATTTACTTTGCACAGTGCAGTAAAAACTACCGCCGCACGGCAATCAGAAATTGATTTTTGAAAGCGCCAAGATGGGGCATCTTGTAAGATGGAATGCTCCAAAATTGCTTTTGTGACCAAAAATAACACCCTACGCTGTTAGCCACAGATGGAGCCCACAAAGTGCATTTAATGTGAGCAAAAGCACACCTTGCAGACGCGTGCCTTAAACAGTCACGGATAGCACACACAAGGGTGGCAACAATAAACACAGTGTGCCGTTTCTTCAGACTTCAAACAACACATATTCGAATGAAAGTAGGAATCGGAAGACATTAGCATAATATAATAATATGGTTTTCCCCTTTTTTTTCTGGCAACAAAACTGAAACTTTTTTTACGAGGATTCATGTCTGAATTAACCACAATACCTGCAGCCAAAATGCAAACAAAAAAACATACTATGATAATATATGCATTGTCCTTAAAACTGATTGGTCCACACCAAGGGACGGCTTTCTTTTGAGCCTCGACCCAATTGGTGCTCGACCAGATGACGCCAAAAGGCGTTGGGTCGAGGCTCAAAAGAAAGCCGTCCCTTGGTGTGGACCAATCAGTTTCAAGGACAATGCATATATTATCATAGTATGTTTTTTTTTGACTGCAGGTATTGTGGTTAATGCAGACATGAATCCTTGTAAAAAAGTTTCAGTTTTGTTGCCAGAAAAAAAAGGGGAAAATCCCTATTATTACATTTTGGTACTGGTCTAATGACATTAGCATAATGTTTTTAATTATGCGCAAGACGTGAATATTAGGGGAAAAAATTGTATTTGTGGCAAAGTAAATTGGGTTCGTGGGTTTGGATGAACGGTCTAATTCCCCGCATACAAACGCCCGTTCAGATGTGGGCAGGCAGTGTTCATTTCTCGCTTGTCTGCCCCGGGGTTCAAAACCCTCAGATCTCGGAGGTGCCGGCTCAGTTCCCTGGCACGGTGCATTAGCCCCCAGAGCCACGTCGACACTTCCCGGTCCCTTGGTCCTTAATCTGTGCCAATCAACACCTGGACACGGTGTACGTTTTCCTGATGAGGTTAATGTTCTGGGTCTTTAATGCTGAGGAATACTCCGCGCTACGATGCCTTGTCACCATTATTGCCACCGATTCAATTACTCGTGTAATGTTTGCCCGTCAGCTTGTACTGCAACGGAGAGGATGTCCCCCATACGCGTGTTACAACTTCGTTAATTCTCATTGATGAATGGTGTCTTTAACTCCAGTACGAGGCACGCTTTTGTTTATGCCAACTAGTTTAGTTTCATATCAGAAATATGATTGCCGAGTTATCCTACGGCAGAGCAGAGTCCAAGCTTATCAACGATAATTATGATTTACGACAAGCGCACGGAACCATACACATTCAGTCCTTCGCTTTACCAACTCCCGCAGCTGTTTACAATATGCGGACCCCGAAGGGTACGCGAGATTATTTATAAATGCGTGAATTTATACTGTGCATGAGAGTGATTGGAGGATAATCACGTATTAATCCGCCAATATAAAATAACTACGATAAAATTGTAAATCCACGTGGTAACCTCGAACGATATAAAATGCATTTCGAAACTCATCGATCGTACACAATGCGGGTTTGGCGAGCGCGAACATATTACGTCCGTTGAATAAATTTTGTATTCGCTTGAAGTTACTAGCTAGTCAGGATATCTCACAAAATGGACAATTGGTTAAAATATTGACGTTCATTATTCATACATTTATTTCTCAGAAACATGTTGGCTCTTGCAAGGGGGTTCTCGGTTGAAACAACATTCAACAAGGGGGGTACAGGAGCTAAAACAAGGCTGAAAACCACTGGTATATAATGTATTTCAAGTGCTATACAGCGTAAATAAAACTTGATTTGAAGCAACACAAGCAACCGTCATCAGGTATGAATGAAAGCTCGGAGAGAGACATATACAGAGAGAGAGAGAAACACAGACACGGAGAGAGACACATACACAGAGAGAGACACACAGAGATAGAGAGACAAACACAGAGAGAGAGACAAACACACACAGAGAGAGAGACACACAGAGAGACACAAAGAGCGTAAATAAGGTGTATGGATGCGCATGTGTTAAGTATACACATTTAAATCAAGTGCTTTTTGAAAGAAGAAAAAAACGTGGGGAGGTGTACATCTTCTGTTTCCAACCCTGAGCCCAAAATTCCACATTCCTGTGGCAGAGGTGAGTATATCCATCAGACAAGCACTGTTGACTTCCTACAAAGTGGTAAGTATTTTAACATTCCCAGAAGGGATAAATCCTGAGTTGACCTTGACCGCCTTGAGACTAAGGACACAAGCCTGGGAATGCCTGCTGTTGTAAGCTTGGGTCACGAGGTGACCTGGCGCAGCAGCACAGCAGTCGTTCTCAACCTTTCTGGTACGGCAGCCCCCCAATCAAGACCACAGTTCGCCACACCCCCCGCCACCTTATAGCCCCCCCCCCCCCCCCCCCCACTTGGTTGACGCTGTGTGTTAGTGCGTTTTGAAACTATAAAATTATATATTTCTTAATAATAGGGGGTTTTTCCCCTTTTTTCTGGCAACAAAACTGAAACCTTTTTTTTTTACAAGGAATCATGTGTGCATGAACCACAATACTTGTGGTCAAAAAAACACTCTGATAATATATATATTGATATATTATCAGTGTGTTTTGATTAATATACATTATCAGAGTGTGTTTTTTTAATATATATTATCAGTGTGTTTTTTGTTTGCATTTTGACCACAAGTATTGTGGTTAACGCAAACACGATTCCTTGTAAAAAAAGGTTTCAGTTTTGTTGCCATAAAAAAGGGGAAAACCCTTATTATTTTATTTTAGTACTGGCAAAGGAGGTCTAATGATGTCAATATATTTATTATTTTACCAGGTAAGGCCCACTGAGCTGTGTAGCTCTCTTTCGGAAGCAACCTGGCTGCAAATGATAGCTCAACGAAGTGGCTTATCGCGTGGAAATGAATAGCGGCCACATACTCTAAACAAACGTTTCGAAATTTGGAGGAAAAAAACCGGCGGACCCGGAGAAAAATCCACGCGACCACGGGGAGAACGTGCAGATTCCAAATATAAAAGCAGGCGTCAGGGTCGGGATTGAACCCACGACCTCCTGTACACCGGGCGAGGTAGCTAACATCTCGTCACCGTGAGGCAGCAACGTGACACATACAAGAATTTCCCTGCCGCAATATCCGTGCCAAAGCCTGTCTCCAAATGCAGCTAATACTCATTAGTGAAATTGGCCAAACACCCCAACGCAGGACACACTTGAAAACAGTTTCTTGATACTCTTCAAGGCTTTCCTGGGTAAGAAATGCACAGGTCACTGACTTTGCATATGTGAAACGTGTGCTCTAACCATGGTGTACTTACTACAACGTTTGTGAGTTTGTGAAATATATATTTACAAAATATGACAGGCACCTGCTAATTACATTTCCCGTATTAAATTTTCTGACTGTATTCAAACGACATGTCCCATGCCACGGTTTAGCCCAGAGTTGTATTGCTCTGCACCAGATACTGCATAATGAATGGGATACATTAATGCTTCATTCGAATGCTTTGCTATATCCACAATTAGTATTCCGCAAACACCTCCCCCCCCCCAACACTCACCAAATACATTCCTTATGCTACGGACGCTATTAGTGTAGTACCAAACAAAACAACTGCTACTTAAATGCATTTGCTATCCTAACTGCTTGACAGCACTTTAAAACTTAGGACTGCAATAGGAATATTCTCAGATGTAAAGAGATCATCACGGACATGCATAGTTGTTTATTTACATGACGTCCACGTTGAGAAGGCAATCTGCATTCTATCATAATTTCTTTTGAGTCCACTTATAGCTTGCCAAATTGTAAATACTTGAAGATGCCTCTGGTGTGCATTTGATAATTGGCACTAAAAAAATGCTGTAAACATCTAGTAAACTGCCACTTACGCTTAACAAAATCCATCACCATGCCAATACAATCATCCAAAATTTGCGTTGTGGTTAAATGCGAATAAGCTTGTTTTAAGGTGAGACTGTAGTCGGGGTGAGGCTAGCCTACCTGCTACTTATCATTCAGCTACAGTTTTTTTGTTGTTGCATATACATACATAATGCAATGTTTGGTAACCTTTCTTTGGAAATGCAGATTACATCACAGCATGCTGCGAGTCTTATAGCCCCATGGGGTGGTGCATGCAGGTAATCCACCAATGCGGAGGTGGGCTTGGTGGAATATTCTGAGGCCACGTGTGCACAGTGAAGATGGAAACTCACCCCACGTCAAAGCACAAACCCGGCGCCGCTAAGAACCTGGGTTTGAATCCAGGAAGCTGCCCATGATTTCATTGGGTTATCTATCCCTTGTTAGCGAGCTGATGAGCTTAGCCCAGTCGCCGAAGGCTGTACACACAAAAAAAAACGTGTCTTACATTTTGTTTGTGTGAGATCAATTGGAATATTCCAGCTCAGAGGATTTACACTTTCAGGTTAATTTTAGACGAAGAATACTTCGTCTAACAATTGAGTTTTTAAAAAAATGTCTCACCTTGTGTATGAAAGAGGCCACTGAAGATATGTATTCCTCCATTATAATTGTACAGGATGGTCTCTTGTACTGCTTATTAAGAGGCTAGAATGTAATTATTTTATATCATAACTTGATGCTAGCCATAGTTTTTACTTATCTTGAAAAGGGAGATTCTCAGGGCTGCAGGGATAGTTGATCTGGCTGTAAGATGCAGTACAGCAAATAGGTTTGAGTTAATTCTGTGTAGTTTGAACATGATTCTGTGGAATGCGTGAAATTTCTCCAAGCACTTTTGTTTCGCTTATGTGTAATATAACTGCTTAACAAGTGATCAACAATCCCAATGGCATATTCATCTCAAAATGAGTCTCGAGACTCATTAAGGCTTTACTGGGTTAATGGCATGGGTGTAGTGATGCATCTATTTATAAATAAATATTGATTATTAAGCTCACGATACACGCATCTGATGGTGTGCATCATTGTGACATTTGTCGATTCACATTGTTCGATGCAAGTAGTTCACATTATGTGAATTGTACCATTCATAACAATGTATTTTTTTTTTTATCAACTCGTGACCTTGAATCAGAATAATTTGTTACATCTCTAGTAAATATATATTTAGTTTAAATGTTATGAATTTCAATGGTCTTCCAAACATAACATCTGACGCTATATACATTGAGAACATATTGCTTGCGGTGCAATTAAAATGCCAGTGGGGAAAAGCTATGCGTGGACAGTGACAAAAGGCTTTGTATTTCCAGAGGACTTTCATTACAGTCAGATGGACGTCCAAAATCAATCTCGACTCTCTAGCTATTTTGCCCAGAAGGATGATATGGCAGGATATAGAGTTTATGATTTGTGTGCTTGCGTGTATTCGTATGTCTTTTGTGTCCGGAAGCGGTAGTGTAGCGGTTAGCGCATTGCGCTATGAACCGAGTTTGATTCCCGCTCGCGGCCAACACCAGTGACGATTATCTGAGCCGGTCTTGAGCCTCCCCTAGGTCGACTCAGCTTCAAATGAGTACCTGGTCCGATTTGTAAACATCTCCACTGGGGCGACAAAGGCGGCCGGGCGTGGTGCTGGCCACCCAACCCCTCGTGTGCCATCTTGGCCTTCATAGGTGCTTGCTAACAGCACTTTCCCCAACAGTATGCTAAGGCTATACGGGGGTCTTTGTGTGTGTTGGACACTACGTATACTGGGCAGTTAGAAGCAGTCGCTCTCCAACAACAGTGGAGGGCAGAGAAGTGACGCTCTCAACAACGAGCAGAGCCATAATAGAGGGGTTTTTTTGTTAGATCTCGTAAATATATAAATGTATCGTTAAAACCCGCCACAGCCAATTAGTAAGGGTTGTCACGTAAACAGAACGTGGCCAATTCGTCACGAGTACAGCACAGCGGTGTGTTGGAGAGCCAAGCCACAACATTTACGATCTGAGTACGACGTTTCGCTAGCAATTTCATTTCATTTTTCATTTTCATTTATTTGGTATAGCCCTGTGAGCCATTCGGCTCTTGAATCGGATGCAACCGCAACAAACAAAAAACATGAACAAGAAAACATCTTAAAGTGACTGTGACTGTGCAAACAAAATCCAGGAAAAAAACATCAAAATATTCCTCAAATAGCACCGTACACCAAAGCTGTGTGCAAAAATTCCAGTGGGATGCAAGTCAAACAACAACACCAACCACAAGAAAACTTAGATTAAGGCCATCAGTCTAACTCCGCACTACAACAAACAAACATGGCCAAACCAAAAAACGTTTTCGAAATCACCAAAATAAAGCCATAAATGCAATGTAACAGTGATCGTAGGGACTGTGACCGAATTTTTAACAATAAACTACATAAATAACATGTAACACCAAACCCTAGAGCCATAGCTGGCTGCATGAGTCACTCCACAACAACAGGAGCATCAGTCGGAGTATCAAATTTTTCAATGCCCCTTTAATATCAGCACGCTAAATCAAAATACAGAAAATACTTTGCAGCTTCATCAGGCGATAGCCAGAAGTCTGTGACCACACTTCTGCGCTCTTGTGCAAAGTGGGGGGGGGGATTACTGAGGCAACGTACATTATGCATGCGCATTAGCATCCTGCTAATCCAACACATTAACATCCTGCTAATCTAACACATTAACACAGCTACTTCAATGCTAAATTCTTCTGTTGATATGTAAACTCCTTTGTCAAGGCGCTCTGCTCCTCCCACCCAGCTTAAAAGACGCTGCCAAGCTTAGCAGTGTTCACTCAAGCGCTGTCTTCCCAACAGTTATGTTTCTTCACCTGAGGAAGGCTACTTGTGTTGTGGCGAAAACGTCGTGAGAATTTTATTTTATTATGTTAAATTTTTATTATTTTATTATTTCCCTTTCACGTGACTTTACCGATAGAACCAAGAAGTCAGACACTGTTTATCGTGTCAAAGAAAATGTCATTTCCTAGACATGATGTGTAAATGCAGGTAATAACCATTGGCTATGTACTTAAGAGATTGCAATTCTGAGGAAATAGCATATCTTGGGGGTCGATTTTTTTTAGGGGAAGTTGGGTGAAAAAAAATGATCTCTTGTGCAAGCAAAGGAGATTGTCCGGGTTCCCTGATAACAAAAAAAAAGGAGCAGCCTATTGGATTGTCAGGCGTTCAGAATTCAAGAGTGTGTGTACTTTACGTGTGTGTGCGGTGGGGTAGCGGTTAGCGCTACGCTGCTGCGCTATTCACACAGCGACCCGAATTCGATTCCCGCTCACGGCCAACACCGGTGACGATTATTTATCTGAACCGGTCCTGGGCCTCCCCTAGGTTGACTCGGCCTCAAACGAGTACCCGGTGTGGTGCGTACACACATCGCCACTGGGGGAGAAAAAGGCGGCCGGGCGTGGCTGCTGGCCACCCACTCTCGCGTGTGCTCCTCGCTAACAGCACTTGCGCCCACATGCGTGTATTGCCTGCACTTGTGTAACGACGGTGACGATGAAGTAGTAAAAAACACTTTCATTTGGAACAGAGCCACAATAAGGCACCCGAGGCTTCCTGCTCGTCTTCCAGCCTGTAAGTTCCTCACAACGTCTCCAACCCTCGTGCTCTCTCCCCTTTTATATCCCTCGAGCCTCCCTTTCTGGAACCTTCTTGTTTTTCCCTTAGCCAATCCCTGTCCTTCCCCTCGAACGAATACACTCTGTTCTCCAATCGATCTCGTTCAAACCTTATTCCTCCAATCCCTTTAAAAGTCTTCCTCTCGACCAATCACCGTGGAGGCCTCTTTCTGCCAATCGGAGACCTTTTGTTTATTTTCAAATAGCAGTTTCGGCTGCATATTGGATTGGGGTAATTTTTCGGTCATGTTACTTGCATCCACGGTCTCCCCCGGCTAAAATCAGTGATAATCTCAACCTGGTCCTGGATGACCTCGGCCTTAAATTAATTCGTGGTGCCGTGTTTAATCGTCAGTACTAAGGAGACGCCATGTATTTGGTCTTTGTACTTGTAGGTGTTACCTTAGCCTGTTGTGCTATGTCGCCTATCATCAACATCATCCCGACGTCACCACCACTTATAGGTGAATTGTGGCAGTGTGTGTCTTTGTCTTGGTTTTTTTTTCATTGTGTATGTGTGTGTGTATTTACTTGCGATTCATGTCAGTGATAATATTTGTTTTTCAACCGTTGGTGGCCCTTGCATCACAGCAAATACAATGATGATGATACCTTTTGTTGTGTTGAACACACGTACACGCGCAAGATAACTCGTACCCAACAAAGATCACCACAGCCATGTAGAATCTTCTCTTTGTAAAATACCGTCAGTGATTTGACATGGCACCAAATACTCGCGTTTGGCTGAGTTCCCCTGACTGTATTATTGTGTACGGTCAGAAATGAAACCAGATTCACAGAATTGTAGCACAGCATAGACAAAGTTCCACCGTTTAGCCCAGATAGGTAACTGCGCCAAGTGCTGTAAGCGAGCACCTATGAAGGCCGGCATGGCACATGAGGGGGTGGTATGGCAAACACCAAGGCGGGCTGCCTTTGTGCCCCCCAATATCGATGTTTTCATACCACACCAGGTAGTCATTTTTGGCTGAGTCAATTTAGTGACAGCCTGAGACCATTTTGGCAAATCACCATTGATTTTACCCATGGCTGAAAATCGAACTCGGTTGCCAGGTTCGTAGTGCAAAGCGCTAACCACGATGCTACCGGCCCCTACAATGGAATATATAAACACGGAGACCATACACATTTATGAATGACTGTACACGCATAATTATTCCTGGATTATTATTTTTCATACGAGTGACCACCAGACAAGTGAAGGCATTCACAGTGACGATACAACCCGTGTGGCTTAATACCTCACCAGGGTCTAAAGGTTACGTGAGCAGGACATATTGGCATGTTCCATTCAATCACCAATGTACTGGGCATCTGCTACACTGCCACATTCAATTCAATCTATGACGTGTGCTCTGTGCCTGTGCCATAACTCAAAGTATTGCTTCAATCATCGAGGCGCTGTGTATGCCTTTTCAATTCTCTTACTCGCGCCTGGACAGCTGGCTGGCTGGATAGCCGGCTGTCCAGCTTCAAACCTCTAACTATGAATACTCCAGCTTCATATGCCAGCTTGGTGTTATCGGTCTATTATTATTATTATTTTTTATCAATTCTGTTATCGGAGTGAAATCAAGAGACAAAAAACACATTTTGAAATTGTAAATCAGTGTGGCACCGTACCACAGCATGAAAAGGCCTTGAAAAACTACATCACAACTACTTCTGCAGTCATAGGCCTATTTAAAACACCACTTTCAGGCAGTCATTAATGTTCTTCAAATTACTCCAACATACAGTAACATTTAATTTCAAGATTTGAACACAGGATCGGATTGGTGCAGACTCTTTTGTTTCACTCATGGTATAGTCTTCACACATGTTCACCTACCCTTTCCATTCATATTTCATAATCTTTACCATGTATTGATTTACTGACGGGCATGTCAATCACTGAGCACTGCATGCAGGTCTAATCTGCAAACATCTATTTATTAAAACCCCAGCATATGCCCAGCATTATGTTCCTGCAATACAATATTCTTTTTTGATCCAACACATACGTGCCAATTCTGCTCCTCAAGTTAAATCGTTAAACAAATAAATTACCTCTTGTATCCTGGACACTGTTGCGAATGAGATGTTTCATCTCAACGGATTTTCCTGGGTTCAACATTTTGACGAATTACACATTTTAGGTGGGAACATTAAAAAAAAACCACGACTTCTGGAGTCCCTGTCGTCTGATACGAAGTACTTTACAAACGGTACAAAATCCTCGGAACTCGGACGGGCCGCATACAGAAAACGAACACGTGATGATTTTTTGCACTCATTGGTGACCTTGAACACCTGAATTGACCACAAGTGGCTGAAACGAAAACGTAAACCGAGGACCTGGGTGCAGACACTGCTCGACACGTGCGACATTCCACGAAAGTGCCCAACCACCGTTGTCGTCCTTCCCCGCCACACCTCCGATTAGCAAGGTTGGCTACGCATGGTGCAAAAGAAGTTTAACACACGTGATGCGTGCATTCACACTGAATGAGCTTACCTTTCATCGATTGACACAGTCAAATCATGTTCCCCGAAGAGCAGCTCTCTTAGGCTGCAATGCTTGTCATTGTGGGTGTGCTTCGGTCTGCTGGATTAATGTTTGCCATTTCTGTGTGCGTGTAACCTGCGCTGCCCATGAAATATCCTCTCTCGCGCTACTGATCCATGCCGTGAACACATCCGTGTTCAGACATGCGAGAAACCGAACTCGTGCATCAGAAAATAATGTCTGCATTGTACACTTATGTATTTCTGCTCATCAAACTCTCCACATGTCAGTACTAATGTACAGTCGTTGTAACAGAAGGCAGTTTAACTGTCATGTTCAAAAAATTAAATTACCATCTTCGTTACACATAAGGCTTCATACAAATGCAAATAAATCATAGAGATTGGATTCTCGTCGAAGTTTTTACCAAATAATTATACTCTGCGAAACATATATAAATATAAAATATATCGGTGTATGTGTATAGACACATTTTGGGGAGCAGTGAAAACGTGTTTTGTGTATTCTGCTATGAACCTGGTGATCAGAGTTCAATTGCCAGCCAAGGCTAATGTCAGCGGTGAGTGATGTGTACTAGACCTAGGCCCTGCCATTACCAACCTGTGTAGTGGAGTATGGGCATACAACCACAAACAAATTACATTGCGTGAGAGGGCCTTTATATATACAACTTGGAAAAATAGCTTAATAGCTCATCAGAATCCTCCAGTATGAATATATATTCTGCTTATGATATCGTAGTGGATCAACAATGCGCTGTAAATTATTATTTTCAAATAAATATGCTGCATATTCACCTTATATAACTAATCTTTCCATTACATTTAAACAAAAGAAATTAGGTTTTTAAGCCGCGCTGTTAAAAAAATATTTTTTTTTCATGGGAAACCACTGATATTTTGTGGAATGGCCTTCATTCAGAGAATATATTCGTAATTCCAGTTAAAAAGGCTGTTAGAAGTGTCAGTATAGCTTTAGGGTCTCATTAAGACCATGTTATAGCAACGAAACCAGCACTGCTTGGATCCTATGTTTGGACCCAGGTTATAGTAATTTGTAATTATACCAGGTCCTCAAGTGAATACATTTGAGGGTCTCAGGCCAGTCACCAATGACTCTACAGAATATAAAAGTACAAAATTTAGTATTCCGGGCTAATTTAAAATACTCAAGCACTGACAGAGCTAAAAGTTACACAATGTGCACGTGAGATGACTTACAAGTAGCAAATAATATCAGATGTTGAATTCAAGAATACCATAAAGTCTTTGGTAAAGAGCCCCGATACATTTACAATGCAAGCAACTATCTGTCCAGACTAAATATGGTTACGGAAGTACAATCAGGAAATTGCTATTGATTTCATGAAACAAAAACATTTTTTTAAGACAACAATCGGACAGCTATCGGAGTAGAAGAAAAAACATAAATAGGATTAATGCCATCTGAACAGCAACACAAATACTGCACTTTTTTACATTGATACACACGAGAGAGAGAGAAAAAAACTGTTGGCTTCTTTGCCAAACACGCTGAGCTCTGCTAATACCACTTGGCACATTTGAGAATACAAATGCCTCTGGGCTTCTGAGAAAAATATGTTCCAATATTGTGGCACCCTGTGTGGTTTTTATTGTTGTTGCTGCTGTTGTTGGTCGGTTGTAAAGCTGCAGAATACACAGTTGCTGTACCATTGCAAAAGGGTCACTGACACACGTCCACAGCCACGCCTTCGTACCTAATAAAGCTGCCCATGAAAATTAATCCACTTTCTGGCTTTGCCATTCTTTATATAATGACTTAATTGCTTGCTGTATTAGTGGCTGCACTGCCTGCAATTTGGTGATTTTTTTGTTGCCATTGAGCCAGCAAAGACACGATCCTTTTGTCCACAGTAAATTACCCTCCACCAGCTACACTGCTCCAATTGGGTCAGACAGAACTCGTTGTGAACAGGAAATTAGATTTTTCCATCCCAAAAAATAAGCAGACCGACACGTCTCAAATATAAATCTCTCCCTCTCTCTCTCTCTCTCTTGTTCGTCCATCATAGTTGATGATGACCATGGCACGTTTGTCATTTTGTTGGGTTTTGATGAGTGCGCAGATGGCTGAACAGGCCAATCCGAGCCCGGAACTCTCTGTGGCAACACTGGACAGGTCAGGGAGGATGTCGAGCTCTGAGGTGCAGCCACAAGTCCTACCTTGGTAGATTTGCGCTGCTGCCTCTTCAAGATAGCACAGGAGCTTCTCCTGCTCTCACAGAGGAATGCAGCGTCCCGTACTTCTCTTCTCCAGGCAGGTCGGTCCTGAGCTAGGGGGTTCCCAGCTTTTCAGGTCGAATCCAAAGCTCTTCAAGGAAGCTTTCAGGGTGTGCTTGTAGTGCTTTTTAGGACCACCTTGCGCTCGCTTGCCATTCTTCAGCTTGCCAAAGAAGACTTGTTTTGGCAGTCTCGCGCAGGGAATTCTGGTCACGTGGCAAGTCTATCTAAGCTTTTGATTTAAAGCTTTCGTGACTGCAGTAATTCATATTCTTAGTTCTTTCGGGAAAGTTACGTTGAAGGGAAACAACAAAATAATAAAATATATATAAAACAAAAAAAATTCTCACGACGTTTCGACCATAACACAAACGGTCGTCTTCAGGTGTGTCGGTTTGCATAAATTTATTTATTTATCATAAATAAATAAATACACCGTTTAAAAGTAAATAAATTTATGCAAACCGACACACCTGAAGACGACCGTTTGTGTTATGGTCGAAACGTCGTGATAATTTGTATTGTTTTATATATATTTTATTATTTTGTTGTTTCCCTTCAACGTGACTTTACCGAAAGAACTAAGAATATATCTATCTAAGCTGTTCCTTCGCAAGCAAGGTGTGGGTGCTGGGGATATTGGCCTTGCTGAGGACTTTCGTGTCAGGGATTCTGTCTTGCCACTTGATCCTCAGCAGTTTCCTCAGACAGCTCAAGTGGAGATGATTCAATTTCTTGGCATGGCACTGGTAGACTGTCCAGTCTTCGCACCCATACAGAAGAGTTGGTAAGACAACAGCCTGGTAGACCTTCAGTTTTGTCTCCTGCTTGATGCCAGTCCTTTCCCATACCGAGTCACGTAGACATCCAAAGGCTGCACTGGCCTTGACAATCTTGATGTTAACTTCTTCAGCTAAGTGCACAGCGCGAGACAGAGTACTACCAAGGTAAGTAAACTTGTCAATGGCTGAAAGCTTTTGCCCATTCACAAAGATAGTAGGCTCAGAGTAGGGTTTCCCAGGAGCAGGTTGGTATAGGACTTCAATCTTCTTTGTGCTGATTGTTCGGCCAAAGTTTTTACAAGCTGAGGAGAAATGGTCCATACTGTCCTGTAGATCTTTATTTGAGCCAGCAGCCAGAGCAAGTCATCAGCAAACAAACGTTCTCAAACAGTGACTTCCTCCTCTCTAGTTTTGGCTTGCATCCTCCGCAGATTGAATAGCCCACCGCCAAAACGGTAGATGAAGCTAATCCCAGTTGTTGTGGTTCTGGAATGAGTCTTGCAGCATGGCAGAAAACACCATGCTGAAGAGCGTTGGCGCTAAAACGCAGCCTTGCTTAACACCGTTTGTGATTGGGAAATCAAAGTGTTCTTGCTGGTCTCTGATGCTAGCCATCATGCTATCATGGAGTTTGCGCACGATGCCAATGAACTTTTCTGGACACCCATACTTGGCCATGATCTTCCATAGCCTCTCCCGGCTGACTATGTCGAATGCTTTTGTTAGATCAACGAAAGCCATATATAGATCAGCATTTTGTTCTTGGCATTTCTCCTGTAACTGCCGGGCAGTAAATACCATGTCAGTGGTTCCGCGGTCTTTTCCGAAATCACACTTGACTCTCAGGTAGCAGACCCTGGTCTAGATGGACAATTAGGTGGTTCAGAAGAATCCTTGCCAAGATGTTGCCAGCGATTGATAGTATGGAGATGCCTCTATGGTTGTCGCAGGCCTGCCGATTGCCTTTCATCTTATAGAGATGGATTATAGAGGAATCCTTGAACTTCTGGGGAACGGCTTCTAATTTCCACAGAGACTGGAAGAGGTCAGTTAGTTTCTCGGCTAAGCGAGGCTAAGCGAGGCCCTCCAGCCTTGAAGATTTCCGCTGGAATGGCATCGGACCCTGGAGCTTTGCCTGATGAGAGGAGGCTTATGGCTTTGCTGGTTTCCTCAATGGATGGTAGAACAGCAAGGGACTGTTCTTCTTTGGTTCTTTCGGTAAAGTCACGTAGAATGAGAATAAAATAATAAAATAAAATAGGACAATAAAATTCTCACGACGTTTTGGCTACAACACAAGTAGCCTTCATCAGGTGAAAGAACATAACTGTCGGGACGACAGTGCTCCAATGAGCGTTGTTAAGATTCGTAGCGTCTTTTTAAGCTCGGTGAGAGGCATGAAACCTCTTGACAAAGGAGTTTAAGTATCAAAGCAGGAGAATTTAGCATTGAAATAGCTGAGGGATTAGCTTGTGACAGAAATAGCTATGTTAAAGTCAAAGTTTACCTATCAACAGAGGCATTTAGTATATGGACGCTAAAGGCCTCCAACTACCCAACTTTCATACAGTAAACCGATGTGAAAAGAACTAAGTCTATATTACATAATATAATAAATGTAAATTTTGATTTAAAGCTTTCATGACTGCAGTAATTCATATTCTTGGTTCTTTCGGTAAAGTCACGTTGAAGGGAAACAATAAAATAATAAAATATATAAAACAATTACATTCTCACAAGATAATTTTATTTTTAAATTCTCACAAGAGAATTTTATTTTTTATATATTGTATTAATTTATTGTTTCCCTACAACGTGACTTTACCGAAAGAACCAAGAATATATAATAAATGTACTTAATATATTCTTCAATAAGCTGGGCTATTAATCACAAAGCAACTGGGTATACAATACACTAGATAAGGAGTGTCTTTTTCTATAGCTGCCATCGTTGAGTAGTTCTAGAATTTTGTTGTTATACTGGTAGGAACGAAGTTGTAAACTGAGTGTACCAGCCTGCAATAGATTAATGTGTCCGTCCGTCCGTCCCCTTTCAATACTTTAAGAAGTGAAATCTCGTGCTGTTGGGTGTAAAATCAGCAATAGACAGCGCAGAGACTTGAAAATTCCAATGTTCCTACCAGCCCACCCTGCAGGGACCTGTTATTCTGTTTTGTCCATGATGACAGTGACATTGCCCTTGTCAGCTGAGAGGATGACAATATCATCTCTCTTTTTTAATTGAGATAATTCAAAGCGTTCATCTTTGCTGATGTTGCTAGGTGGCATCTTAGCGTGTTTAAGGGTTGCCGCTATTTCAGATCTTGCTACGTCTGCAGAGATGTGACTTAAGATGTTTTAAACCATTTCGGTTCTTAATTAATTGTATTTTACGATGACCGTCAGACCGCAGCTCTTTCGCTGGCATTAATAGCTCAGCTTATTGAAGAATATATGAAGTACATTTATATATTGATGCAACACAGACCCAGTTTTTCACATCGGTTTACTGTATGATAGTTGGGTAGTTGGAGGGCTTTAGCATCCATATACTAAATGCCTCGGTTGACAGGTAAACTTTGACTCTAACATAGCTATTTCTGTCACAAGCTAATCCCTCAACTATTTCAATGCTAAATTCTCCTACTTTGATACTTAAACTCCTTTGTCAAGACGTTTCATGCCTCTCACCGAGCTTAAAAGACACTCATTATATAGTGTATTGTATACCCAGTTGCTTTGTGATTAATAGCCCAGCTTACTGAAGAATATATTAAGTACATTTATTATATTATGTAATATAGACTTCGTTCTTTTCACATCGGTTTAAGGAATGAAAGTTGGGTAGTTGGAGGCCTTTAGCGTCCATATACTAAAAGACACCCATTATATAGTGTATTGTATACCCAGTTGCTTTGTGATTAATAGCCCAGCTTATTGAAGAATATATTAAGAACATTTATTATATATTCTTGGTTCTTTCGGTAAAGTCACGTTGAAGGGAAACAATAAAATAATAAAATATATATAAAACAATACAATTCTCTTGTGAGAATTTAAAAATAAAATTATCTTGTGAGAATTTTATTGTTTTATATATTTTTTTTTATTTTATTGTTTCCCTTCAACGTGACTTTACCGAAAGAACCAAGAATATGAATTACTGCAGTCACGAAAGCTTTAAATCAAAATTTACATTTATTATATTATGTAATATAGACTTAGTTCTTTTCACATCGGTTTACTGTATGAAAGTTGGGTAGTTGGAGGCCTTTAGCGTCCATATACTAAATGCCTCTGTTGATAGGTAAACGCTGACATTAACATAGCTATTTCTGTCACAAGCTAATACCTCAGCTATTTCAATGCTAAATTCTCCTGCTTTGATACTTAAACTCCTTTTTCAAGAGGTTTCATGCCTCTCACCGATCTTAAAAAGACGCTACGAATCTTAACAACGCTCATTGGAGCACTGTCGTCCCGACAGTTCTGTTCTTTCACCTGATGAAGGCTACTTGTGTTGTAGCCTAAACGTCGTGAGAATTTGATTGTCTTATTTTATTTTATTATTCTCATTCTACGTGACTTTACCGAAAGAACCAAAGAAGATGAATCCTTGCAGTCACGAAAGCTTTAAAGCAAGGGACTGGTTTATTTCTACTTGAGGCACTCGCAATTGCCTCCTCATTTATGCACAATGGCTGGTTGAGGACTGCACTGAAGTGTTCAGCCCACCTTGCAATTTTTTTGTCCTTCCCTGTGAAGAGTGTTGTTCCATCTACACTTAGGAGAGGTGAAGTTTCTGAGTGTTGCGGACCATAGACCTGCTTGAAATCATCATAGAGGCACTTGGTGTTGTTACTGTCAGCCTAGGACTGCATCTTCTCAGCTTTTGCGCACAGCCAGGTGTCTTGCATGACTCTGAGTCTCCGCAGGACAACCCTGCGAATGTTGAGGAAGGCAGTTTTCTTTAAGCTTGAGCTGCTGTCATTCAGGTAGGCTTCATGCAGGCGATGTTTTTCGTCAAGGAGTGCTTGGATTTCTGCATCGTTCTCATGAAACCAATCTTGGTGTGTACGTATGGGAACACCAAGTGATTCAAGGGCTGTAGAATGCAGCACGGTCTTGAGAGCAGTCCAGTCTGCTTCAACGTCTGTATGCTCGAAGCTTAGAGACGCCAAGTGATGGTCTAGACTCTAGAGCCTCAACAAAGGCCAGTCTGGCGTGTTCCTGTTGTAGGCGAGTGATGTGAAAACGCCTGACACGTCTTTTTCCTTGTGGGCGTCTGGAGGCTTAATCCGGATGTTAAGTTTGGAGATGACGAGACGATGGTCAGTCCAACATTCAGCACCACACATTGCCTTGGTCACCCTGACGTCGTGCCGGTCGCTCCTCCTCATGATGACGTAGTCAATCAAGTAGCAGTGGTGTGAACGAGGATGCATCCATGACGTTTTCTTGCGCTTTGGTAGATGGAATATCGTGTTGGTGATGAGCAGGTCAAATTCAGATAATGGTTTCAGCAGCAGAAGGCCATTGCTGTTACATTTGCCAATGCCATGTGCACCTATGACTCCATTCCATGATTGATGGTCACTTCGAACTCTGGCATTGAAGTCACCAAGTATCAGGAGTTTGTCAGCGCTGGCTGTGGCAGCAATAATAACTTCCAGGTCATTATAAAACTTGGTTTTGATATCGTCAGAGTTGGTCATGGTAGTGGCATAGGCACTGATGATGGTGGCCTCCTTTTTACCCATTAGGTGGAGCTTTAGGGTCATTAAACGGTCGTTTATACCCTTGGGTAGACTTGCCAGTTGGTTGATCAGGTGTTTTTTTTTACTGCAAAAGCAACACCAGCATCACGTCTCTCCTCCTGGCCTCGCCCGCTCCAGAAGAATGTGTAACCTGCACCCACTTCAGTCACCTGTCCAGTATTGGCCAGTCGGGTCTCACTAAGGACTGCAACATCCGCATTATATCTGGCGAGCTCTCTGCCCACGAGGGCGATGCGTCTCTCAGGTCTTTTTGATCCGGATGTGTCCATCAAAGTGCGCACATTCCAGGCACCAACAATGAGTGGTATCACTTTGGTCTTTATCATTTTATTTATTTTTCGACTGCAGGTATGGGATCCTGCCAGCTGCGGTAGGCTGGCCAGGATGTTTTGAAGCGGGCAATGTTTAGGGTACCTTTTCTAACCCTTTCCTCACTATGGCGGTGAGCAGTGTGATTCTGAATAGGGCTGCTCAGTCACTCAGGGTGCTGCCGGACTTCACTGCTGCTTCGGTCCAGTGAGGGAACGACCAATATCCTGAGCCACCTGCGTGCAGGTTTGTGGCTACAGCTTCCAGCATATCCGTGCCTGTTGCTTCGTCACTGGCCCATCGCCACAGGACTTGGATAATGACGATGGTAAAAAAGTGCCATGACTTGCGCAGAGAACTTGGATTTATGTGAGGGTGATTTGCGCAGCGTCAACCTCACTCTCTCGACCAGCCCCATCTGTACCCAGTGGGAAGACGTAGTCAAGACGACTCGAGATGGTCCTGGTTGCAGTGGAAGGTCCAAAGACCCTTTTGGTGGAATTTCCTCCACCAGGGGTTCCACATGCCCAGGCTCAGACAAGCTGAGTGTTCCGGGTTAGTTAACCGCCGCCCGGGGTTCGGCGTTGGCAGCTGCTGACTGTACCGACTCACCAGGGATGTTGAGCCTAGTGTGCGCCTACGGTAGCAGCGAGAGGGCCGGCCCAGATGCAACAAGCCTGAGGCACAACTAGCTGGTCAGACACTTTTATATTTCATCCATTGTCAATTTATTAGTGGATGAAGATCACCATGTCCCAGCATGTTAGATACTGGGAGATTTTTTTTTCACCAAACCTCACCACGCTGGTCAGTGTGAGTCAGTGAAGGTGGTTGTGGTGGGCACGGGGGAGGGGGGTCAGACCAATTGAGATATTACTTGCCAGTGATGTTAGCCATGGCTGGGAATTGAACTAACGTCACCAGCTTCATATCACTGGTGGACCCCAAATGCTTCCCAAACGGCTGCCCCAGGCTTCTTCAGAAGACGAAGTCAGTGCAGGTTGGCCAAATCGGTGAGTTTAGACATTGGGTCATACAGTACAACAATTAATGTTGCTGCATTACCTTCTGTTCTAACAGCAGAAAACTATAAATCCCCCAATTAGTATGACAGCATTCGTGCAATTATCCCATAGACACATTCCGAGGCTGTGTGTCTCATGCATTCTGGTACAAGCTTTGTTCATTAGAAAAACATTCTTTCAAGTGATTTTCAAAGGTTGAACCATAGTAATTCCTCATGATACATTTAACACCGTACAAAGATGTGTATTGTATCTACAAAATGTGTATGCAGATTTGAAGTGTCCTTGTTATATGACTGCAGTGTCGCTCTGTTGAAAAGTAAAGCAGCTACCAGAGTGGTGGTGACTATGCGTGCCTGTAATCCAGAACTGTGAAGGCGTGGGTTGGTGGGTCGCACAAATGTCGTGCAACTCTCTTCCCTAGCTTACCAGGAGAAGGCAGTACAGCAAGTAGACTATTCGCCGTGTGTTTCCATCTGTACGGGGATACAGTGTTGCCCTCCCACCCGCGTGGGTTTTCTCCGGCTGCTCAGGTTCACTCCCACACGTCTAAACACTCGTTAATTGGCTTCAACATTTTGATGTAAAGCTTTCGTGACTGCAGGGATTCATATTCTTGGTTCTTTCGGTAAAGTCACCAGGTAGAAGGGAAATAATAAAATAATTCAAATAAAACAATTACATTCTCATTTCATATTTTTTTTATTTTATGATTTCCTTTTCACGTGACTTTACCGAAAGAACCAAGAATATGGCTTAAACATCTTAAAACGAAAGCAAAATGCAGGACCATCCTGAAAAAAGTGACATTACTCAGTGTTACATTTCCTAGATTAATAAGTAAAAATTACTAAATGACATAATTAGAGTGCCCAAAGGAACGTTTCAGTATTTATTCTTATTAACAAACTCTAAACTTGTGTTGGATAGCCATGAGCACAAACAGCCTAAGTGTGTAGCTATGATAAGAGCTCCAGAGTAGAGGTTTGTGGGTTAGATCGCGTATCTCACCCAAAAACCTCTATCATGGATGATATTGGTCGCGAAAGCCTACTTGTTAAACCAAAATGATAATAGAGGTTTGCCTTTTTTGTCAAATCTTCATTTGAGGCAAAAGGTGGTGGGGTCATCATTAATACTCAGCCTCTTTTGTCTCTTCAGGGGTGATGCATTGCCCACATTGTACCAATTAGGCTGAGTCAATCTCAATAATGACCAGGAAAGTGTTCCGTTACCAATTACATGTATGTTATGTATGGCCATGAATTGAACTTGGGTCATTATTGTAGCGCAGCATAAACAACTAACCTTATTTATTGCATATTGTGGCATATATATTCAGATATTTGGTGGCCTGTTTCAGTACAAGTATTGCAATATAATGCCAATTATCCAATAATGGCCATTATTTAACCACGAAAGTCTCCATAAGCTTCCAGACTATATTTCAGGAGGGTCCTGCATTGTGATGTTAACCAATACCATTAACGAACATTTGCTTTCATGTGGGGGGAAAAAGGAACTCAAGGAAAACACACACATACATGGGGGCGACACTCAGCACTGACATCCTGGGGCCATCTCGCAGAACCATGTAGGGTTAAGTCTGGTTTGTATAATCCAACTAACTAGGCTCGAAGCTTGCTTATCTTCGGAAGTCTGACGAGATTGGTTGCATTTAGTCATAAGAAAAAATTTTGGGGTGCCTTCAGTCAGCAGCAGACAAATAACAGGAAATAAGCGCATCTTGCTTCAATGAGAGGAACCAAAAGTCCCGTTTTCCTACTGGATATCTGTGGGGAAAAAGAGCTTCAAAGCACTTCGGATTTCTCCAGGATAAACAAAAATTCTGATTCCTTCCGCCCAACCTATTCTGACAGTGCACCGTTTGCAGGCGGGGTGAACGCAGATGAACCATCATCTCATCGTGATTCACAACAAAGAGATGACCTCGGCAGACAGGCAAGCAGGCACGGCTCGCACCGCCTCTCGTCGCCTCTCGTCCACTCATCGCCTTTGCACTTCCTTGATGGCTTTGCTTTTGGTATCGGCCGACCCCCGTCCGTCCGTCCGTAACCCTCCTTCCTAAAAATGTCCCAGTTGCTGGCCCAATTGCACCATCCTCCCCCTATTGTCTTCACGAAACAACGGTGACATTGCAGCTTGTAATCATGGCATCGACACTCCATGGCATCGAAACTCCATGTTGATACCAACAGTGATTCTTGTGGTTGCATTTTTTTCGCGATTGTCGGCACACGAGACATGAAGCAGGTTGTCCTGAATGTGACAATAATATATTTACTTGCATCAGATGGAGAATTTCGGGTAATTGCCATCCACAGACAACACAGCTAATGCTCCGTGTGTATTTATGGTCACGAACACTTATTTTGATGGGCGTTTTGTTTCATTATTTACAGTGCTCCTTAAATTTTTCATAACGTCAAAAAGCAACATTTCTAATACAGTAATATAATCGACAATTAAGGACACCCGGCATGATGTTAAATCTTACATTTCCATACCGGCTGCCCTTTATAATGTGGTTGATGTATGTATTTTACACTGATAATCTGCGCTGTTAAAATATATAAAAAATATATTACTCCACTGAAACCTTTACTTAAAATAAGGTAACATCATATTGTGTATCGGTGCAGCCCTGTAATTATTTCAATCATGCCACCGCTGGCTCAAGGGCCTCCCCTAGACGGAGCTTTAGAGGACCCCTATAGAGAATATTTTGGCCTATCCTTCCACGCTGGCCATACATCTAGGAAGAGGTCACAATACCCACACTTCACCCTATACACACGCAACCTGCCAAGCGACCAGCTGTGGGGTGCCCATATATGCTGCTGGGTGGACAGAGGCGGAGTGATTCATTGAGTACTTCCAATTGCTAACCTCCTCCAGCGAGAGATCGAACCTGCGACCTCTCGATTGCAAATCCATTGTGCTACCTATTATGCCCAATGCAACATCTAGATTGTGTACGTCCCACTGTTCTGTACAGCACAATGAGATATGGTTGCATTTAGATGCGATATCATATCCAAACCGTATTATAAAGCTCGAATGCACACTACATAAAACAACATCCAAACCAAATAAACTAAATATTGCAAATACTGTAACACATTGGTTACCAATCGTGGCTATACACAGTAAACCAAATGTTCCATTTAAAGTCATTATGGTTAACAGTCATGTGGGGCCGTCCATAAATGACGTCACGCACCTGGGGGGGGGGGGGTCAGACATTTGTGACGATGTGTGACGAGGGGGGGGGGTTGAGATATGTGACGTCACATCAAAATGCGCAACTTTAAATAAACGTAGACAATACGTTCTACTTAATTAAATAAACTTTTTCATAAATGTTTTCTCCTACAACATCAGGGTGCAGCGCCACATTAAATACGCACTACAATGACAATAGTTTAAAGCGATTATATTTTTTTGGGGGGGGGAGAGCTTTGTGACGTCATATTTGAAGGGGGGGGGCTGACTTTTTGTGACGAAGTGTGAAGAGGGGGGGTCAAAAATCGTCCAAAATCGCGTGACCTCATTTATGGACGGCCCCTGTACCAACATGATGCATTGCCGTGCAATGTACGTATGCTCGTTACTGTCTGGTGTATGCATGCCATTGGATTATGACGTTCTGACAAAATGACGTATAACACAGGGCCTATCTCGACCGCTAAAATATGTTTTTAATGTGCACGTGTTCATCATGAAGTAGCCGCTTCAATTAACATACGCATTAATTGATATGCGTGTGTGTGTACATGCATTTGCAAGTAGCGTTGGTACATGATGATGATTGCTTGTGTTGCGGTCGAAACGTCGTGAGCATTTTATTGTTTTATATTTTTATTATTTTATTGTTTCCCTTCTACGTGACTTTACCGAAAGAACCAAGAATATGAATCCCTGCAGTCAGGAAAGCTTTAAATACAAATTTAGTGTTGGTACAGTTTAACACGTAGGCTTTCGCGACCAATATTATCCATACGAGGTT
Organism: Petromyzon marinus; assembly: GCF_048934315.1. Classification (NCBI taxonomy): domain Eukaryota; kingdom Metazoa; phylum Chordata; class Hyperoartia; order Petromyzontiformes; family Petromyzontidae; genus Petromyzon; species Petromyzon marinus. Next base: position 8,541,506 of record NC_133693.1, on the reverse strand, counting down.
GTTTTTTTTTTAATGAACTAGTAACAAATTGGCGCGTTATCTTTACGTGACAAACCTTACTAATTAGGCTGTGCCGGGTGGTGGCGGGTTTAACGACACATTTTATATTTACGCGATCCAACCCCAAGAAGCCTCTATTATGGAGTGTATGTACATTTTGCCGTCATTATGACCTGATGATAGACCAGGGGCGGAGCTGTCGAGCGTGTAATTGCACCGGGGCCCCCACAGACCAAAGGGACTCAGGTGCTGGGCTATGAAGAAGGGGGACCTAGGAAAGGGGGCAGTTGGGGGGCGGTTCTATGCCCACCATGCTACACCACTGGGTGAAACTATTGATCACTTTTGCAATGGATACGTGGGATAACTGCAATAGTGTTTTGAGTATGAACCACTTTTTGGTGTTTAGTTTGTTGTCCTTCCCTCCCCTGCACCTCCGATTATCACGGTTGGCTACATACGGTGCGAAAAAAGTTAAACATATGTACATACATTACATCAGTAACGTGATTTTTCTAAATCGTCATACTTGAACTGAATCGTCACACTATGATGCTGTTTGCATTGAATATTATCATCAGTCGGTTGTGAATCTACAATAATCCTTAACCGTACAAAATATCAGGATCAGGATCACTAAATCATTAACACCAATCATCACCATTAAAAAAAAACATTTGCAATTGTGAGGCGCATTCCATCCGTAAATCCCAGTGCACGATCTTTGGAAATCAGGAAATAAACAGAGCCGGGGTTAAACGGCCAGAACTCGGGGGGAGTTTTCAAGACAGACAAATATGTCTAACGATTATGATTGTCTTATTAGCAAAGGCATAGCTTGCGAGCTGCGTTGGCAAACGCCCGATGGAGGGATAATTAACAATAATAATAATAATAATACTCACAAGCACTATTTCTAACACGTGTATACATTGATGAATCAGACACATTGTTCGACTGAGAATTGGATGGCACGGAGCCTAAGCTCGAAGTTCTTCGTACGCTCGGCTAGGAAAAGGGCAGCATTGAGTGTGGCTGAGCGAGGGTTGGGGCAGGGGGTGATTGTTTCTATATTTGCCTCCTTTCAGCAGAAACCTGAAGTCCCAAAAGACCCCTACGGTAGACGAAACAACCCAAGAGGCACGCAGGCATGGATTAACCAGCAGACACCTCATTAAGACATCTTTAATTCATGAGTATCGCTGAAATTTCCACAAATTACATATACAGCATTCACACACATGCACATCATACACACGTAGAAGACAAACCCAAAGATCTCCCGTGGAGTCATGTAGAACGCTGGGGCAAGTGCTGGATTTGTGATCTCACAAGGAGCCCCCCCCCCCCCAAATTTCCTTTGTAAATTAGATTAGTTTTCTCTTACGCCACTCATATTGAACTCCAATCGTAGCCTGTTGGACTTGTAACAGATATTAACAAGCATTTCCTGTACCTCAGGATCCGATATGCTCATTCTTCACGTGCTTTTCCTACACTTGTTACATGGCCAGTATTTAATTTCCACACATGGCGTGCAAAGTTTGCAGACCCGAAATAAAGTCCCCGTGGAACACATAGCCCTGAATTCATGCAGTAAACAATTTCAAAGGGCCATCGGAGACAAGTTTAATGACGGTAACAATATGCCGGTGAAATGTCACGCTGGCAAGCAAGGGAATTGTGTGCGACAGAATTAAGTCAATCTGCAAAGGCTGGGCGGTGAGTGGACGGCTGCGGTGCAGTGTTGTGTGGGTTTCATTACCACAGCAGCTGGTGGTCATCGCTCTCTGCTCATGCCGTGATTACACGTAAATGCTCAAGGCTTTTGTCACCTATCGCATACACTGGGTTCCGTGAGCTCCACGAGACATCAGGGCGAACAAAAGGAGTCTGAGAGGCAACTTTTGACGGTGCTTCCGAAGCACGTGAACGTTAAAATACAACCCCCACCCCCATTACGAGTTTAAGTTCGCAGACACTGATTTCCACATACGTACTCGGTTGAGTTAATTTAAAGAGCGGTTGGAAACAGTATTGTATATTGCATGTTTAAATGTGTTCATAAATGGTTCATTTTCATGAATAATGTGCACTGTAAGGGTTTTTTTTTATAGATATGCTGAAAACAATGGCAGACTTTTGTGAAGAAAAACCATTCATGTTCAGGTTGACCGAGGATAATTAATGTAGAAAAATCGAATAAAAATCTACAGACCTCCTTTGCCAGTACCAAAAAATAATAATTAGGTTTTTCCCCTTTTTCCTGGCAACAAAACTGAAACCTTTTACAAAGAATCATGTGTGCATTCACCACAATACTTGTGGTCAAAATGCAAACAAAAAACACACTCTGATAATATATGCATTGGCTTTCTTTTGAGCTCGTCCGAGGCTCAAAAGAAAGCCGTATCTGGTGTGGACCAATCAGTTTCAAGGACAATGCATCATATATTATCAGTGTATTTTTTGTTTGCATTTTGACCACACGTATTGTGGTTAATGCAGACATGATTCCTTGTATAAAGGTTTCACTTTTGTTGCCAGTAAAAAGGGGAAAACCCCTATTATTATTATTATTCGAATTAAAATGTTGTACAAATCAATAGGAATGGGGGGGAATCGGTTTATTCACAGTCCATTGCTAAATGGATCTTCGGGGTCGATGTATCCGAGAAGGGTTTGTTTAAAAAGTCAATTGGGGTGTGTATGGATACATTCATTCGTTGATTATTGATTAAATTATTCATGGCAGAAATGCATACTTTAAATAGGGCTTAAAACCTATTTTCAGCAATGTACAACTAAGCACTCAATATAACTGTAATTATCCATTGGTTTGGGGAATAATTACATTATTAGTAAAGTATGGCATACTTTGCATTAAAAACGTAACTGCAGGTATTTACAAGCTTACATTGATAATTGCCATGGTATCGAAATGCACCGAGTACCATTGAATTGTGAGTTCAGTATTAAAACAATTTACAACCGCTCCGACAAAACATCTAATTCTGTACAAATGTGAAATGTAGGCAACAACCAAAGTCTTGAAAATATATATTACAATTATATATTAAGCAAAAAAGGATTTAATGTTTAAGCAACTAAATTACTCTCCCCGCAAACATTGATGTCCAGGCTGGAGCTAAATTATAAGTTAATCTGATAAAATATGCTGCCATATTTACAGAGTGGAAGTATTTTTAAATCCAAATTCAATTTAATGGTTAAATAACTAAATAAATGTAGACACATGCTAATTTAAACGGTGTAATGCAAAACACAATACAGTGTTTGGTTCAGTGGTTGTGTGGATGCTGTTTGGGTCAGAAATGCATTTGCTACAAAGAGTGAATTTGGTCATATTGGCATTTTAAGAGCAAAAAAAACCCCTTAGCCTGACCAAGTGCAAGCTACAGATAAACAGCCTCTTATACGAGAGATGATTTGAAAATTGTGAAGGCCACTGGCAAAAAATATACTATTTTGCATTTTATTAGAATTGGAACAGATTTCATAACTAGAACGAAATATGAAATATGCAACAAACAACATATTTATTGCTAGCACGCAAACAAAACGGTGCGCATGTGCATTACACGGTGAACTGTAATGTTTTGTTTATGCCTGTAAGTTTATTTAATTGAGGGATATGCTGCTACAGCACGCCTTTGGCCGCCAGTGCTGGTAATGTAATAGGCCACTGTGCGTTAAATAATACACGTTATTGTAATGAGCCCAGCGTGGATAAACTTTACATAGGGACTATAGGCACGTGAGCGGTCACCACTCACAGCGGTTCGATGAATCGTCACGATCGGAATAAAGAATGCAACCAATTTTTTTTTAAGTAAAATGTGAACCCCAAATGTGCGCAATTTTGCATTTCATTCACGCGGAAGAGCGCGTCTCACGTGCCAGATGTGATGCGTGCGCTATGGCTACCCCCCTCCCTTCCCGGTATCTCGCACTTTGCGTTCGAGCGCGGTTCTAATGCGAGGTCCGTCGTCGTGTGAGAGGGTATCCCGCCTGTGCGTTCACAGTCGGGTCCTCCACGAGGTGTTTATTGCCACGTCCATAGCCGCCCACGGTTCCATCCGGCGAGTGCCGATGATTTTTGTTCTCTCCGCCTGCTAGAGCAGAGGCACTCATCCGGAAAAGGTTGCATGGATTTCACCCCGATGGCGTTGGGGTTGGCGGGGCGGGGGTTCTTTGCAGGGTCTCTCATTGGATCCGCGGAGCGACGTTGCCCAATAGTAGTTCATAGTCCATAGTTAGTTCATTTATTTGGTATAGCCCTGTGAGCCATTCGGCTCTTGAATCGGGTGCAACCGCAACAAACAAAAAACATGAACAAGAAAACATCTTAAAGTGATTATGTGACTGTGCAAACAGAAAATACAGGAAAAAAAATATCAAAATATTCCTGAAATAGCACCGTACACCAGTATCGTGCAGGAGATGACAAACTGCTCACGGTGCCCCTTCCTGCTCCGTGCGAAAGCGCGAACGAGTGTCGTGAAATCGGCGGCCGAATGTTCCAACAAGGCCATCCAGGCTAAGAAGCAACGTTGAAAGCCTTACTTTATAAGAGCACAACAAGCATTCCAGTGCTATCGGCTGATGGCAAGTTCTTAGCGTTTCACTCAAGAATTTGAAATGTTGCATCGAGTCTTCGATTTGTAATTTCACAATGCGTGCATCGAGTTGCGCGTGCAAAAACTCGTGCTTTTGTAGTGGCGTAAATGGTGTCAACTAGGGTGTTCAAGCCAGCTACTGTTACAGAAGCGTAACTATGCGCCTGGAGCCTCTCTAGCACCAGAGTAAGTACGGCATGTCAGCCAGCCCTAGGCGGCATAGTCCTGGTGATGGCCCGAGAGAGGGCAAGTGAGGACGTGGTAGCCTGAGTGGAGCACGTGTGCTTGGTCGAGATCCTTCGGGAAAGGTCTCGAAGGGGGCGTGGCTGAAGGCGGAGCGAGGCCACGCCCAGGAGCATAAAGGAGCAGTCGCGAGAGTGTTCTGGGCTCGTCTGTGGAGTCAAGCTGAGGTCCCGCGTCTCGTCGTCTCCGGGTCTTCCTCTGGAGTTAACTCGCTACTCTCATCGTTAGCCACATCATTTACTACAGACTCACATAGCCACATCACCTACTATAGACTCACACAGTGAGCAACATCACCTACTACAGACTCACATTGCCACATCACCTACTATAGACTCACACAGTGAGCAACATCACCTACTACAGACTCACATAGCCACATCACCTACTATAGACTCACATAGCCACATCACCTACTATAGACTCACATAGTCACGTAACCTACTACAGACTCACATAGCCACATCACCTACTATAGACTCACACAGTGAGCCACATCATCTACTATAGACTCACACAGTGAGCCACATCACCGACTATAGACTCACACAGTGAGCCACATCACCTACTATAGACTCACACAGTGAGCCACATCACCTACTATAGACTCACACAGTGAGCCACATCACCGACTATAGACTCACAGAGCCACATCACCTACTATAGACTCACACAGTGAGCCACATCACCTACTATAGACTCACACAGTGAGCCACAACACCTACTATAGACTCACACAGTGAGCCACATCACCTACTATAGACTCGTACAGTGATCCACATCACCTACTATAGATTCACACAGTGAGCCACATCACCTACTATAGACTCATACAGTGAGCCACATCACCTACTATAGACTCGTACAGTGATCCACATCACCTACTATAGATTCACACAGTGAGCCACATCACCTACTATAGACTCATACAGTGAGCCACATCACCGACTACAGACTCACACAGTGAGCCACATCACCTACTATAGACTCACACAGTGAGCCACATCACCGACTATAGACTCACACAGTGAGCCACATCACCTACTATAGACTCACACAGTGAGCCACGTCACCTACTATAGACTCACACAGTGAGCCACATCACGTACTACAGACTCACACAGTGAGCCACATTACCTACTATAGACTCACACAGTGAACCACATCACCTACTATAGACTCACACAGTGAGCCACATCACGTACTATAGACTACACAGTGAGCCACATTACCTACTATAGACTCACACAGTGAGCCACATCACCTACTATAGACTCACACAGTGAGCCACGTCAGCTACTATAGACTCACACAGTGAGCCACGTTACCTACTATATACTCACACAGTGAGCCACATCACCTACTATAGACTCACACAGTGAGCCACATCACCTACTATAGACTCACACAGTGAGCCACGTCACCTACTATAGACTCACACAGTGAGCCACATCACCGACTATAGACTCATACAGTGAGCCACATCACCTACTATAGACTCACACAGTGAGCCACATAACCTACTGTAAACTTACACAGTGAGCCACATCACCTACTGTAGACTCACACATTGAGCCACATCACCTACTATAGACTCACACAGTGAGCCACGTCACCTACTATAGACTCACACAGTGAGCCACATCACCGACTATAGACTCACACAGTGAGCCACATCACCTACTATAGACTCACACAGTGAGCCACATCACCTACTATAGACTCACACAGTGAGCCACATCACCTACTATAGACTCACACAGTGACCCACATCACCTAATATAGACTCACACAGTGAGCCACATCACCTACTATAGACTCACAGTGAGCCACATCACCTGCTATAGACTCACACAGTGAGCCACATTACGTACTATAGACTCACACAGTGAGCCACATCACCTACTATAGACTCACACAGTGAGCCACATCACCTACTATAGACTCACACAGTGAGCCACATCACCTACTATAGACTCACACCGTGAGCCACATCACCTACTATAGACTCACACAGTGAGCCACATCACCTACTATAGACTCACACAGTGAGCCACATCACCTACTATAGACTCACACAGTGAGCCACATCACCTACTATAGACTCACAGTGAGCCACATCACCTACTATAGACTCACATAGCCATATCACCTACTATAGACTCACCCAGTGAGCCACATCACGTACTATAGACTACACAGTGAGCCACATCACCTACTATAGACTCACAGTGAGCCACATCACCTACTATAGACTCACACAGCCACATCACCTATTATAGACTCACATAGCCATATCACCTACTATAGACTCACACAATGAGCCACATCACCTACTATAGACTCACACAGTGAGCCACATCACCTACTATAGACTCACAGAGTGAGCCACATCACCTACTATAGACTCACACAGTGAGCCACATCACGTACTATAGACTACACAGTGAGCCACATTACCTACTATAGACTCACACAGTGAGCCACATCACCTACTATAGACTCACACAGTGAGCCACATCACCTACTATAGACTCACACAGTGAGCCACATCACGTACTATAGACTCATATAGCCACATCACCTACTATAGACTCACACAATGAGCCACATCACCTACTATAGACTCACACAGTGAGCCACATCACGTACTATAGACTACACAGTGAGCCACATTACCTACTATAGACTCACACAGTGAGCCACATCACCTACTATAGACTCACACAGTGAGCCACATCACCTACTATAGACTCACACAGTGAGCCACATCACGTACTATAGACTCATATAGCCACATCACCTACTATAGACTCACACAGTGAGCCACATCACCTACTATAGACTCACACAGTGAGCCACATCACCTACTATAGACTCACACAGTGAGCCACATCACCTACTATAGACTCACACAGTGAGCCACATCACCTACTATAGACTCGTACAGTGAGCCACATCACCTACTATAGACTCACACAGTGAGCCACATCACCGACTATAGACTCACACAGTGAGCCACATCATCTACTATAGACTCACACAATGAGCCACATCACCGACTATAGACTCACAGAGTGAGCCACATCACCGACTATAGACTCACACATTGAGCCACATCACCTACTATAGACTCACACAGTGAGCCACGTCACCTACTATAGACTCACACAGTGAGCCACATCACGTACTATAGACTGACACAGTGAGCCACATCACCTACTGTAGACTCACACAATGAGCCACATCACCTACTATAGACTCACACAGTGAGCCACATCACCTACTATAGACTTACAGTGAGCCACGTCACCTACTATAGACTCACACAATGAGCCACGTCACCTACTATAGACTCACACAATGAGCCATATCACCGACTATAGACTCACAGTGAGCCACATCAGCTACTATAGACTCACACAGCCACATCACCTATTATAGACTCACACAGTGAGCCACGTCACCTACTATAGACTCACACAGTGAGCCACATCACCTACTATAGACTGACACAGTGAGCCAAATCACCTACTATAGACTGACACAGTGAGCCACATTACCTACTATAGACTCACACAGTGAGCCACATCACCTACTATAGACTCACACAGTGAGCCACATCACCTACTATAGACTCACACAGTGAGCCACATCACCTACTAGACTCACACAGTGAGCCACATCACGTACTATAGACTACACAGTGAGCCACATTACCTACTATAGACTCACACAGTGAGCCACATCACCTACTATAGACTCACACAGTGAGCCACATCACCGACTATAGACTCACACAGTGAGCCACATCACCGACTATAGACTCACACAGTGAGCCACATCACCTGCTATAGACTCACACAGTGAGCCACATCACCGACTATAGACTCACACAGTGAGCCATATCACCTACTATAGACTCACACAGTGAGCCACATCACCTACTATAGACTCACACAGTGAGCCACATCACCTACTACAGACTCACACAGTGAGCCACGTCACCTACTATAGACTCACACACTGAGCCACATCACCTACTATAGACTCACAGTGATCCACATCACCTACTACAGACTCACAGTGAGCCACGTCACCTACCATAGACTCACACAGCCACATCACCTATTATAGACTCACATAGCCACATCACCTACTATAGACTCACACAGTGAGCCACATCACCGACTATAGACTCACACATTGAGCCACATCACCGACTATAGACTCACACAGTGAGCCACATCACCTACTATAGACTCACACAGTGAGCCACATCACCTACTATAGACTCACACAGTGAGCCACATTACCTACTATAGACTCACACAGTGAGCCATATCACCTACTATAGACTCACACAGTGAGCCACATCACCTACTATAGACTCACACAGTGAGCCACATCACCTACTACAGACTCACACAGTGAGCCACGTCACCTACTATAGACTCACACACTGAGCCACATCACCTACTATAGACTCACAGTGATCCACATCACCTACTACAGACTCACAGTGAGCCACGTCACCTACCATAGACTCACACAGCCACATCACCTATTATAGACTCACATAGCCACATCACCTACTATAGACTCACACAGTGAGCCACATCACCTACTATAGACTCACACAGTGAGCCACATCACCTACTATAGACTCACACAGTGAGCCACATCACCGACTATAGACTCACACATTGAGCCACATCACCGACTATAGACTCACACAGTGAGCCACATCACCTACTATAGACTCACACAGTGAGCCACATCACCTACTATAGACTCACACAGTGAGCCACATTACCTACTATAGACTCACACAGTGAGCCACATCACCTACTATAGACTCACACAGTGAGCCACATCACCTACTATAGACTACACAGTGAGCCACATTACCTACTATAGACTCACACAGTGAGCCACATCACCTACTATAGACTCACACAGTGAGCCACATCACCTACTATAGACTCACACAGTGAGCCACATCACGTACTATGACTCACACAGTTAGCCACATCACCTACTATAGAACCCGAATAACGTTCAGTGTTACCCACTAGGGAAGTTGTTAAATAAAAGTGTTGCCTCCCAGTCCAGAGTGTTTGCCTCCGTGTTGAACACTAAACTTTTTTAAAGTGTATATGTTACATGTAAACAGCTGATTTGACCCCTGTAGCCAATGGAAGCCTCTAAACTCACCACAATAGTAAAAAAAAGAGTATTGATTCGAATTGTGCTCCTGGATCTTGACAATCCATTGCATCGCGAGAAGATGGGGAGAGGTGGTGAATTGTACATTGAATATCATACCAGTAACAGCATGTAACAGCAAAAACTAATTTCCTTATGGGCCTGCTTTCCGTTTGTAGCAATTATGTTCATTACCATGCTTACTACATGACAAGAATAGCAAGCATCTGTCGGTCAGTGGAATGCGTGACCACTAGGGTTTTTGAATGTGGGAGCCTGCAGACTACATCCAGACCTCGGGCCACTTAAAGGTTGTCACTAGGATTTGATAAGCCTTCCGTGTGGGCGGGCAGGCATTAGGCATATAACGATGCATCCATCTAAAGAGATTCTTACGCTCATTATACAAGTACCAAATGCTGTGTATGACAATAATTTACAATGTATGTAAATGTTATGCAAAGTATATGCTGTCTAATGCAAACAAAACTATTATCAAGACAAGGAAAATGTATAATATTACAATCAAGACATGAGAATAGGTTTTCCCCTTTTCAAGACATTAAACAAAGAGATCAGGTCTTCAATTTTTGCAACCGAATCATGACCCTGAATCATGATTAATCATCGAATCACTGAGGAGTGGGTCAGGTGGAGAGGGATTGATCATTGCATGCAAAACCATTGCATTCTGGATGCACGTATTTTTTTGTTGGCAAAGAGCAATGCCGCAAAGCGATGCAATGCACAGCGCATCACAACAATTCTGCTAATGACCCTGCAGGGTCTGGGTCTATAACAAAAAAAAACCCCTCCAGCACCCAAAGGGTTAACAAAGCAGCCTTCGTTGTCACCGATGCAAATGAACTTGTCATTGCTTCAATTGAACTGTCACCCCCACCCCCCTCTCTTCCCAGAGTATCGGTTAATTAAATGTGACACCCAAGGAGCAGGCGACTCCCCAAGCCCCGCTCACACGTACACTTCTCTATGGATGGATGTTTGGGGTCCACCCGTGGAGCCACGTAAATGGCTCTCACGTTCTCATGAATACACGAATGAAGCATCAAACTGCGTGGCAAAAATAAACATCATTACCTGTCTATTTTCAAAAGTGGTATATTGGTCACGGTAAAGCTTCGGGAGCATATGCGTATGCACGCTTTGTATGTATATGTCACATTTATGCATGTATGGATATGCATGCATATTCTATATTAATATATTATACGCGCGCATGTGAAATGTATGTGCATTCTATTATAGAGAGGGGAGCGGTGGTGCGATACTCTTACCATTGCTCTGTTATCATCCCAGCGACCTGGGTTTGCTTCACATTTGTGGCAATTGGGAAGCTGGCCTGGCCAAGCTTGCTGGGTGCTAGCCCCATCATGTACCATGCCACCCCTACTAGGCACTCGCTAAATATATGGGGACATAGTATTCACAATCAGCCATCGTCTAACTACTTCTGGATTAAGGCCTCCCCATGTGGCCATTCTCATGGTCAAGCAAATTGTCTAGAACATCCATATTACCTGCTATAACATCCATATTACCTGCTATAACATATGAAATAACTAGCTTTACTACCCGGGACTTGGATTCACCACGCCGGCCGCCTTTGTCTCCCCAGTGGCGATGTTCACACACAACACACCAGTTACTCGATTGAGGCTGAGTCGACCTAGGGGAGGCCCAGGACCAGTTCAAATAATCGTCACCGGTGGTGGCCGTGAGCGGGAATCGAACTCGGGTCGCCGGGTTCATAGCGCAGCGCGCTAACCACTACACTACCGCTCCCCCCACACACACACACGCGCGCGCGTCCATAGGTACACATACACGCGCTTTCTGCAGACACACGCAACTTTCAGGGTGCGTACGGCAGTAAACGACTCAAATAATAAAGCAATGCTGCACGAAGAACGCCTTAGACCTGCAAGACATTTGTATGGCACTGTACCCACGGAGGGTTGCGGGGGGTGCGTGACATCAGCAGGCAGGCACACTCCGTTACGCTTCCGCATACGGGTCACATGACTGTCAGTAAAAGCAAGGGGGGATCGGGAGGGCCGCATCACTCGAATGATGGACAGTGGTCAAAAATAACGATGGAGTATCAGCCAAAGGAGGGAACGCTTCTGAGAGTATGCAACCACGGAGATGGTTGCGACGATGTCAGCTGGTTTGCTTATTCTAGGTGGATCAAGAAGCAGGACTTCTTCCAACAATGGATAGATCATGGCTGACGTTAAGATGATTTGATTGTCATAGTCGGCATGTAACAATGTGTTACTTGATTAAAAAACATCGATTTTCACAATACTCTTTGGGTCTTTCGGTGAAGTCACGTAGGAAGAAAAATAAAACAAAATATATATCACAACGTTTCGATCGCAACACAAGCGGTCGTCCTCGGGTGAAAAAAAAAACAAATCCAGCAGTAGAACTGCTGAACCAGCGAGAGAGCTGTTACAACCTTTATCATACTGCATTGTGAGACTCATGCATGTGAAATGTTTATGAATTAAAAACAATTATGGAATGACACATTCTCATGTTACGTTAATGCGAATAAAGCAAACACAACTGTGTAGTGACACCCTACACAGAGGATTCTTTATTTCTTCCAGCACGAGACACGGTCTTCAAGAATTCCCTTCACTCCAAGCATCCCGAGCTCTCCTTCATATATCCATCAAGCCCCTTTCCCGAAGGTTCCTTGACCCGCTTTCCCTCCAGCCAATCACCTGCCACTTTTAAGAACGGATTCCAACCTTCCCACCCTGTCAATCATCCTCCGTTTCCCCCCCTATACATTTGCATTTCTCCTCCACAATCCCTTCAATCCCCTGCCTCTAACCAATCCCCTTTTCAGGCCCGTTAAGTACCAATATCTGAGGGGCTTATTTTGCTTCCCGACTGTCCATATCACGCATGACCTGCCCATAAAGTCGCGTGGGTGTTTTTTTAGGTTGCGATTGAACCACTAGAACTGTGTAACGACAGATTGATTAAAAGATTAAAATCGATTCTGTGCAAAACAGTAAAACAATCTAGAGCAACACAATCTGAAAACAACTAGACAAAATATTAAATGTTTGAATAACGTGAGAACGTCTAAATGTGGCAATTCATCAAAGCACCAGGGGGTGAGTCATTACATGCCCGATAGTTATATACTGAGACAGACTGAAGGATTTGTTGCCTCCAATATTACTTCTTCTTGATCATCCTTCTCGGCATTACAGCTTGCCATCTGCATGGTGAATTGTTAATACTGTACTACAATATCATTCAGCAGAGTAGACATTGCCAATGTATGAATAAAAAAAATACAATATTCGTTTCGGTTTTCAAGCCAAACATTAACTTTCTGCAGTTAAGTAATAACAGCAGAACAATATGAATGGCTGCAAATATCCCTTGATAGCTGCTGGTTGAAAAGAATTGCCACAATTTACACCTATTTGGATATGTCACGTTCAAAAACATCACCAGCCGTGATAAATCCACTGCTGGATGAAGGCCTCCCCAAGATATCGCTAATTGTCAAGGTCTAGCGCTGTAACACTCAACCCAGCACCGGCACACAAGCTGATTTAATCTCCTCAGTGAAAGTCCTCTCTCTCGGACACATTCTATCCCTTTGTCATTATTTCTGATCAACGTGTCAGGCCAAAGCCAACTTACTTTTCTTAGCAATTATAATTATGTCATTAACCTGCATATGATCGCTAATCCACAAGTTCTGTTTATCAAAATTCCAAGCATGCATTGCTCCACTCTTCTTTGCACACATTTCAGTTGCAAATTCCAAGCATGCACCTCCAGTCAAACTTCTAGTTAATTAATTTTTAAGTGCTACTCGTTAATTCATTATTTAGAGTGGTTACTTCAGTGTGCTCCTTCAGGAATTTTAATCTGTTGCTTAGAGTCAATCTCACACATCAGTTACCTGCTGACCTAGATATTTTATGCAAACTCTTTTGGGGGGGGGTGGTGGTTTCGCTGTAATTTGCCATTTGCTCGCTGTGGCCTTTGGTCGCACCACAGCAGTCTGTGATCGCCTCTAGTTTTTTTTGTTGACGACCCAGACATCTCTGACCAACCTGGGATTTGTCAATCTCATTTTGGGCTTCCGTATGCTCTCATTTTCATTATATTTGCTAGCTGTGAACTTTAGTAAAAAGCTCGCTTCACATGTCTTACTCTGATGCCAGACTGGCACACCTTCTCGTCTCTGTACCTCTACCTAATTTTGCGTTAAAAATCACCAACAAATCACGTGATGCATTTTATCCTCGTATACTTCTCACATTTTCATCAAAGCCGTGTTTTGATGATGAAGACAAGGTTAACCATTCAAGTTAATGCCTTACCCTAACCCGAGTGTGCACAGCATTCATGGTGACATTTCCAAGATTTCCCAGAAGATATTCCCGTCCTACTATCGCATTTCTTATTTAAATGTTAATAATCCTATCTCATCCATTAATTGCACACAACCATTTTTACCACCTACCTCCCATTTTTAATTTAATGCTAAAGGCTGTTAAATTACAGAATGTAACCTGGCGTGCTAAATGATGTGATTGCTAGATAATGAGCAGCGGTAAATTTGTCCATCTTGACACGTGGCAATTAGTTGACTCACTCTTTTGTTCCCTGTGACGTGTGTGATGGTTTTTTTTTCTTCGCGTGGGCGGAGAGAAATAAAATTTCAATCGAGGCAAGCAAATTGTGGAACCATACTTGAAAAACTAGCACACTAATGGTGCTAATTTGTCTCTTTCTTCCTAATAAATTCACGACTTTTAGTGAACCGTCACTTAGGTGGCTGGCTGACCCAGGAGAATAATGTTCATATAAGGAAAGCAAGACAGCACCTCCCTGATACTAGGTTCATGCGCATGTAGGTCAACCTTGAAAGTTATACGACTTGGATAAGTCAATAATGACAGCACAAATATACTTTATTCAGCCCTACTTGTTATCTACAGCTGGTGACTGATGAGGAAATACTGGTATAGAATATTTTGTATACATATATATGTATTGCTCGCTTAACTGTAAATATATATACCGGATAGTATATCTGTTTCTCTAAAAGACGAAAACATGTATCCTTCTAATTCGTTTTTCTCTAATTTGAAAGACCATCTTGGTCGTTCAAGCTGTTTCATGTAATTCATTTAAGAAATTATAGAAGCATGATTATACTTAGTATTGTACAGTGTGTTCATGTATTATTGTTGAAAACTGTGAGGGCTATTTTACAATTTCGTGGTTACGATGAAATATTTTGATTTATAACTGCAAGTGAAGTGATTTTTTGAGTATTGAAGTTGAGCTCAATAGCACTCTGAAATGCCTTTGGTGAAGGGTGCTTGCCCGAACAAAAATTATTATGATTTTAGTTTTAATCCCATTTTAATGAAGGTCATTTTTAAAAAGCTGTATGGAAAGAAGGAAAACCCACACTTGGAGCTTCAAAAGCACTATTCATTTTGGAGGGCGCTTAGATTTCGGTGCAATTCCTGGATTCACCAATCCAATCACCTAAACCAATTTTAAACTCATCAGCTTATCCTAAGTCAATTAACTTTATTTCCATTAAAACTCTACTGATGCACGAATTGCTTTTTTTGCACAAAATGCCCAATACCCTCACAGACATGTATGTCCTTGATGATTTTGTATTACCTTTAGTTTTAATAGGCTATAAAGTAAAGAGGTGGGAACTCAGAGGCAGATTCTTTTTCAGTGGCGTTCTTTGTGCGTTTAAAAAAATGCTAAAATGCCAAAACCACACACTTCGGTAAAAAATGATTTTACACAAATAGCCTGCAAAACACGCAGATATACCAGAAACTGCTTACCCTCTGCGAGGGTAAAGGAATTGTACATCTATAAAAAGCCAAACAGAGCCATTTTAACAATTGACAGAAGCAGTCGTCACACCAACAGATCGGTGTGTGTGTGTGTGGTCATTGCTACTGTCACATTAACAGTATAATTTGTAAATAATTGGTGGAACGTATGCCGTATATGGCATATACTGCTTTGTAGAACCGCTGTGATACAGGAGAAAGGCACTGTCAGTGCCCCCACAGGAGACACTGCTTTAATAAAGTATATATTGCACACATGAATAAGTGACAAGAGTTCAAACACGATTTCTGTTATCTAGCTTCGAAGGAAATATAACAGTAAATATTACATCTGGCTATGTGATACTGGAAGCCATTTCTATTTACACTTTCCGTGCCATAGTACTGTTGCCACTGCCTCAGAATCACCAATGGATATGAGTACCATCATAAGTGTAGTGTCTACAAAAATGACTCACACCGACACGTTGTAGCAAGTCACCTGCTTACACTTTATTCACCTGTTCTTGCACCAGTTGTAGGCACACCTATAACTATCTGTAGGGTCACATTTATTCTAATTCTCCCCACTCCTATCTATTCTGCACCTCACTTATCCTGCACTCAGCAGCTCTGATTCTCAGCGACTCTGCACACAGCGTCTTCACACTGAGCTACTCCGCACACGGCGTCTTCCCACCCAGCAACTCCGCACACGGCGTCTTCGCACTCAGCGTCTTCGCACTCAGCATCTTCGCACTCAGTGACTCTACACACAATGTCTTCACACTCAGCGTCTTCACACTCAGCGTCTTCACACACAGCGTCTTCACACACAGCGTCTTCACACACAGTGACTTCACACACAGCGTCTTCACACACAACGTCTACACACTGAGTGTCTTCACACACAGCGTCTTCACACACAGTGTCTTCACACACAGCGTCTTCACACACAGTGTCTTCACACTCAGCGTCTTCACACACAGCGTCTTCACACACAGCGTCTTCACACACAGCGTCTTCACACACAGCGTCTTCACACTCAGCGTCTTCACACACAGCGTCTTCACACACAGCGTCTTCACACACAGCGTCTTCACACACAGCGTCTTCACACACAGTGTCTTCACACTCAGCGTCTTCACACTCAGCGTCTTCACACGCAGCGACTTCACACACAACGTCTTCACACACAGCGTCTTCACACACAGCGTCTTCACACGCAGCGACTTCACACACAACGTCTTCACACACAGTGTCTTCACACTCAGCGTCTTCACACACAGCGTCTTCACACACAACGTCTTCACACACAGTGTCTTCACACACAGCGTCTTCACACGCAGCGACTTTACACTCAGCGTCTTCACACACAGTGTCTTCACACACAGCGTCTTCACACACAGTGTCTTCACACACAGCGTCTTCACACACAGCGTCTACACACACAGCGTCTTCACACTCAGCGTCTTCACACACAGCGTCTACACACACAGCGTCTTCACACACAGCGTCTTCACACACAGCGTCTTCACACACGTCTTCACATGCAGCGTCTTCACACTCAGCGTCTTCACACTCAGCGTCTTCACACACAGCGTCTTCACACACAGCGTCTTCACACACAGCGTCTTCACACACAGCGTCTTCACACACAGCGTCTTCACACACAGCGTCTTCACACACAGCGTCTTCACACACAGTGTCCTCACACACAGCGTCTTCACACACAGAGTCTTCACACTCAGCGTCTTCGCACTCAGCGTCTTCACACACAGCGTTTTCGCACTCAGCGACTCCGCACTCAGCGACTCCGCACTCAGCGACTCTACACACAGTGACTCCGCACACAGCGGCTCCGCACACAGCGTCTTCGCACTCAGCAACTCCGCACACAGCAACTTCGCATCTCCATCGCTGCCCTCACCTACGCTCCCTCAGACCCGCTCACCCGTCTGTCCCGGGCAAGGGGTTCAGCCAACACCCGCCCAGCGACGGCGTGAGGGTTAAGATCCCATTGACGGCTGGAGCGGCAGCGGCGAGATATCTTCACTCTTAGTCCCCGGCAACAACTCCCGACTCTCACACCCACACCCGCTTATATCTCCCTGCTCATCACAAGCCCTCACGTGCTTCCGCTTAAGCCGCCGCAACTGGCGGTTTGTCTGTGCAAACCTCCTGTTGCAACGTGCACACCTGTTTGCCCTCAGTTGCCCTCGGTCAACTGTGCGCACCGCATATTTCACTCCTCTACATAAATACCATCTAATATGAGCAAATGGATAATAATGAGCAAAAAGTGCACGAGTGTCTAAAAGTAATAAATATATTTGTATACCCACGAAACATGCAACGTTGGACCAATAATATTCAACGTTTGCATATTTTATGAAGATTACTGGGAAAATATAATTTTAACATTTAGAGGCCAACCAACTAAATGAACAAGCTAGGTTTAATGGAGTTATTTTTCTACCCTCGACCGCATGCAGTATATCATATTCTAAAGAATTTTTTTTTACATCAGAATCTGTATTTATTTTGGAGAAATCCGATGAGCTATGAAGCTATTTTCACAGATGTTGAGTAGGGGTGGATCAGAAAGTTACAACCAATACAACAAAAAACATCGGAGTGCTAAGAATAGGAAAGGTAAGCATATCGCTAAAAATAAACACATAAAATAGATAAAGTGTATACGTTTAAATATCATTGCATCAAGCCTCTGAAGCCTATAAAAGGGCATTTAAATCAGTGGATATTGATGCAGTAATCCAAGGCCTTCAAAGGCGGGTGCCGCGGTGGTCAGATGTCAACTCCCTCACCTGGTATACAGGACGTCGTGGATTTTATATTTGGAGTTTGCATGTTCTCCCCGTGATGGAGTGGATTTTTTTCTCCGGGTCCTCCGGTTTTCACCTCCACATTTAAACACATGCATTTAGAGTATTTGACTGCTATAAATTTCCACATGATGAAAAGCCACTTCGTTGAGCTATCATTTGTGGCCAGGTCGCTTCTGAAAAAGAGCTGTGTAGCTCAGTGGGCCTTTCCTGGTAACAAAAAAAAAGCAGTTTAGTTTTATAGTTTTACAACTCTTAAATACTATCTAGTCACTGTCGTGCACACAAGCTTAACCTACCTGTAAGACGTATCAGCAGACGTTTATTTTTTAGGCAGCTTGGAGCAAATGGACAACTGTGATATAAACGAGAGCACAGCGCATACACCGATCCCGCTCAGAGGAGGAATTGTCGAATCCTGTAATACGTCTACATAATTGCGGAAACGTTTCAGCACAGCTGTGAGCCAATCACTCATCTGCACCATTAGAGAGCTCATAGTCTGGTGAGTAGCTAGCAATTGAGGGCCTGGTGAAATACTTCACACCTCCATGTCACAGACTGCCTACATGGCTGTGTTGCTGTCAGAGGGCATTTCGGAATGGACTGATGTTTTCTCCTGCACATAGATGCTGAAACTATGGTACTCGCAAAAATATAATTGTGAAATAATAAAAACTAGAAAAGGTTCACGTAAACTATTGCCTGCTTCCTTTATCTCAATTGGATCATTATTTTAATAGGTTGCATTCACACAATACAATTTGAATTCATATTGTGTGAGCAAGATTTTGAGAGGTGGTAAGAAACGTGTTCACTTATCTATTAATTCACTCGTTAATTGTGCGTCCATCAGACCAACTTGGACAGATCAATGATGAGCCTGTGTGGACCGCAGGCCCAAATACCGTCAATTGTTGGTGTTCAAATCACCAGCCGTGCGCGGCTTCTCTAACAGACGGCACTGGAGCGGATGAGGCATCGTCTGGCCTTCACTCGTTATCCATTACAACTTTGACAATGTTATTTTGTGTCTGGCCGCTTGATATTTTGGGCTTTTGGGTCTGTGCTCAGTAACTGTGTTGAAAGAACAAATATGAAACTACAAGAGTTCGTTGCAAAATTTATCGTCTTATCCCTGTTCTATCGTTAATTATGTTGATGAGTGGAGTAAATCCGCGCATAACCCCACGAGGTTCCCCACATGTATTTATGGTGAACTTCTTTCGCACCGTACACAGCCAACCGTGCTAATCTGAGGTTTAAAAGTGTATAGCTCCAGTGGATTCCTAATATCGGAAGCAACTCCGCATGTACAAGTGAAGCTCTACTGAATATATCTTCTGCTGTATATTAAAATGCGTTTAATGTAATTATAATATTGGAATGTATAAATAAACAAGCACACCACAGTATAATTAAATGAGTATGTTTTTTTATCCATATCCATGAAAACCCAGGGAGCAATAAGAAATTTATGAAAATAACCCGCCTTATGAAATAACTCAAAAATTATCGTACTGATAAAAGCTGACTGTGGATCCTTTTATTTGAAGCTTCATTAGAACCTTATGGTGGGACTCCTGGGTCCCGAATAAACGGAAGTAAAAATCGATATTAATTTGTTTATTTTTGGCGACTCTGTCCAAGCGCAGTAGCGAGGACGAATGTGCACAAGAGCTGAACAAGCGAATGCACTCCATGCTCGGGTATGGGCAGGATCATAAGTCTTAGCCAAAGCTGCTCAAACCGCCGACACGACTTAAGTCCTTCATTTGTCACAACGGTATAAATAATGCAGTGAAACTGCTCTCTTATCTTCATTATTATTTGTGACCTACCAATGTCTGCAGCCAGGATCAATCGATGACAATCCTATTACCTGCAGATATTTAACAGACGAGATGCGTTCCACCGTTAATTCCTCCTGTTTGATAATTATAATACGTCTCTTGTCCGTATGCATCTGTGTAGATAGGTTTATTTTGCGGTTTAACTCATAGTCCCCACGTACCGCTCGTATCAATGCGGATAAGAGGAGCAGCGACCCACTACTCTGTAGAGTAACAATGGTATAAATGCTTGTTACAATATGAACAGCGAATTTAAAACGAGTACTATTTTACGTACTGTTTACAAAGTGTGTTCACAAATCCACACTGAGAAACACGATGCTTGACAGAGGGGTGTAAATTATCTTTTCAATAGTGTATTTAAATAGAGGTACTGCAGGCAAGTAGTTTTCAGTTTTAAAGGTATAGTCTAACAAGACAACACTTGCCACCATCCTTCAAACCCATTGGTGAAAAAGAGCACAGTTTTTGTTTACATTATAATATAATGTTTATATTATAATTTCATGTTTAAGCGAGAGCCGGGGGCTTATGGGACGCCGGGGTCCTGCCATAAGGTGTATTTGTCTACGCAAGCTTTGTCCGCACGCATCCCATTTTTATCAATTTACACAGTAAAAAAATCACCCCGTATTTGCGAGCTTCGTCTGCCCCCAAGGGTTAAAATGAGACGTACGTGCTGTTAGTTTCTCTGGAAGTTCGTTTTCTCTCCGATAGAGTCGAATGTCCCACGGGTAAGATGTTGTGGAGTGTGGCACGGGAATGGGATTAAGGAAACACTAATCACCCCACAAATAACTGTAACAACCTGGATTATTACTCATCGCTGTACAGCCTGCAGCAATGCCTACGCAGATGTTACCCAAATGGAAATCTGTTATAGAATGTGCCACGTATTGAAACGGCTGACTGTTTTTTTTTATTAGCTCACATAATACGTACGGTAACACATAACCGCTTTTTGTGGGATACGCATAAGAGTTATGTAAACAAACAATAGCCATTACCCCAAGTCAAAAGATTGGATTCTTAGTATTACAAATATAATTTCAAATCACATCCAGTATACACATTTTACATGTAAACATAATATGTATCAATCCCATTAACGCACAAATAAAATAAGAGGACATTATCATCAGTACAGTATAATGTTTTAACAAAACCCCACTGCTTTCTTACAATAAATCTTCGACTTAAGTCTCAACACAGTTTCGCAAGAAATGTTTACAAGATATGTAGACACCAAAGTGTAACAGTGGACATCTATTTTAGGGGCAGTCAGGGTCTTGAACTTGGATTTGGACAGGTGCAGGAAGTCCACAGCACAGACGGCTGGGGGAAGCGAGTTCCAGATCGTGGGGGGCAGCAGTGGAATCTTGCTATTAAGCATCAATAGGACAGCATCGTTGTTTTTTTGGCTCACAAAATGAAGTGCAGTGACACGTGTAGTGTAGGCATCCATTCAACAGTGTACAATGGAGCCAACAAAACCAGATATACTGTATATGTACAATACTTGTACATAGCTTTTGTAGTCCATGTTCAAAAGGCTGACCCACATTTACCCATTCACTCTGGTGCATCAGATTCCAAATGGGTATCCATCCATCACCCAACCTACCATCACAAAACCCCAATCTCCTTATCCAGTACGTTTTACTGCAAAGCTGTACACCCTCTGTATAAGGCCAGGTGGTCAAAACGTCGAGATCTTACTTTCCTCTCATTGATAGCAAAAATAACCGTTATCAGTTAAATGTAATCTACTCTTTAATCCATAAGCTAGGTAAAACAGCACCAGTGTACACAATATGGTGCAATATAGTCGTCATCGTATGGAGAGACCGCCTCTACCATGGGGATGTGAAATTTCCACCACTGCTTCGGGACCACCATACGTGCTGAGCCCTGCCAAGCTGTTCACTCGAACGAAATGACACTTTGCACACAAAGACAGACAAAGATCCCCCATATAGCCTTAACAAACTGTTGGGGCAAGTCCTGTTAGCGAGCACTTAGCGAGCACACTTTGCACACACACGAATCCTACACCAGTGTACATTCGGGTGTTGCTGTTCTTTTTTTTATGCCACGGAACAAATGCCCACTTTAATAGCCAGTGTGGACATGATCCATCGGACCCCGGTCCAGAAGAAGTGCTCTCCATCTGAAACCAGAAATTACATCATCCTTGCTGGGAAATGGTTGGGAGCAAGTTTCATCTAATCTGTGAATATTCCCCCTGCGGTGCTTACACAGAAAAGGGCTTCGTAACGAGCCAGTGCTCATCACCAGAACCCACCAGTCTGGCGAGGTGATTTTATTCATACACGCAGACACACACAGCTATAAAATCAGACTGGGTGGTATCTGTGGCTAGAACGCGTGACGGACTCACCACCTCCGATTCACACGGTTGGCAAGGAGTACGGTGCGAAAGAAGGTCATCATACATGCAAGGTTGTGAATTCAAATCGAGCTTGGAGGTCGAAGCTGCCTGCCATTCCTCCAGAGTTGATGAGCTGACAACCACACTGTGATTTTCCTTTAGATAGACTGGCTACCATCACAGGCAGGTGGAAATTTCCACGACTGTTTCGGTGTTTGCCACAACACTCATAGACACACGTCCGCTGCGTAATTATGAGCGGAGAAAAAAAACGTATTTACATACATTAAAACTTCCACTCTGACGTTGCCCCTATTCGTTTCGATAGTCAATGCGGTACCGAATACACATGGCTTCATTCTGAACACTCAGGTAGCGTCCATCATCTTAGGCGCGTGGGAGAAGCGCAGCATCTATCTTTCATAGCATATGTTTGGACCGGCACTTTCGCTCGCGTGCTAACCAGCTTCTTAGAACGCTCAAAAGATATGCCCCGCTTCTCAGAGGCTCCAAACGTCACGCGCTACGGCGTCTGCATTTGCAGCCCAGGAATACGAATTCCTATTTTTTTTTTTACAAAAGCAGGAGGAAAGCGTTGGAACAGATGTCCACGGCGCGACAGGAAATATAAAACTGGACATTGTGTACAGGAGGGAACCCACGTTTATCACAGCGCTCATTTAAATGGTCAGTAAACCCACGAGAGTTTGAAGAAAAAACATTTTTAATTCGTGGAAAAGCAATCGCCTCAACTTGACCAGCTGATTATGGCATTCTGACCTGGCTGGAAATGCGCCGTAGTTCCAAGCAAGAGTGCAACGGAGAAAGTGACTGGAAATTCAGGTCGTGCGTGTTCTCGTGGTTGGCGAAGCGGCCTTTTTACACGCTTTTTATCATTATTATTACACGCTTTTTATTAACTCACTCTGTCTGTTGTTGTATCCTCAAATCTTGTAACTCAATTTTAACCCACTTCCCAATGTGATATCGACTGCAAACTTGGTATACTTATGTCATACTGATGACAATACCATATTCTATCATAAAAATATATTTTTTAACATTCTTTTTTACATGTTATGTTTCGGCTTGGGTCTAATTGTCCACGCTCAACTGACGTTGGCTGTAAATCACCACGGCACTTTACTTTATGGGCAAGCTTTGGGGCCTTTTCCTGGAGTCGTGGAGTTCTGTCATTACTCGTAAGGTACATTTCATGAAAGCGTATTTAAAAAAAAATAATATTACTTATTTTTTGCATCTGCTATCTCTAAGCCTGGGTTTCCCAAACTCCAGTACGCGCGACCCACCACGCTCCGTCGTCTTTCCACGTTTACAGATTTACTCCGACCCATTCAAATACAAATTAACTCGTTCCGCGCTGCACGCGCCCAATGATTGTTAAACACGTCCCACGTGATGCGCTAAGCAATTAACGCTATCTGCGGTTATTGGAGCCGATTCACGTAAAGACTGAGATATGGGCATCCCCTAGGTCGACTCAGATTTAAATGAGTTCCGGGAACAGTATGCAAACATCGCCACGAGGGGGACAAAGGTGCCCGGGCGTGATGCTGGCCCCCCACCCCATCGTATGCCTTCATAGGGGCTCGTTTACAGCATTTGCCCCAGCAGTATGTTAAGGCTATACAGGGGATCTTTGTCTTGTGTGCACGCGTTCTACGTGTTGCAGACAGCGTTAATTGCTTATCGCTGTCACGTGGTAGGTGTTTAACAATCATCGGGCGCGTGCAGCGTAGAAACGAGTTAATTCGTGTTTAAAAGGGTAGGAGAAAATCGGTCAACGCTGACAGACAAGCGTGGTGCTGGAGTTTGGGAAACCCTGTTCGAAGCGATTAGGCATGGTTGGGAAAACAAGGTCATTGTGTCTCTAGGAGTTTCGTCAAATCTATCCCACGCTCTTACGGATGTGAGTGTCTCATTTAATTATCTGAAAAGTGGTTCGTACCCTTGGCAGGGTTGATGACAGTTCTCCTGAATGAATGAAAGGTTCATTTGCATCGGTGACTTTAGAGGGGCTGTGCTGTGAACCTCTTGGCAGTGTATTTTTTAACTGGCCCCAAAGGGTCGTTCGCAGAATTTTGACAGATTGGCCTACATGAAAATAAAAATGTCAAGTGCAAATATGATATCATTGCAACAAATACACTTGAGTGATATACAGTATGTATGCACACACATACACAAGTTGTAGGGGCATCATTTGAAAAATATTTAAAAGTATGGCCACTTACAGCAATGTGACCGTACGCCTCCAATTAGTGCGGTTGGCTACATACGGTGCAAACGAAGTTCAACACGCATACATTTCCGCCCTGACCAATTCACTGTCCATATCACCGTGCAGTATTATTTGTGCATGTGTAACACTGATGTGGTGGTAATATCACGCCCTATCGCTCACTTCCCGTACTTCATTTTAGTATCCTACATGTGCATCATGTAACGGTAATGTTCAAAATCAGTTCACACGTCTGATCTTTTCACATAGCCACCTCAGTTCCCACCGAGTAGGATTTGTGATGTACTGTATTCTTCTTGTATGCTCAAACAGATGTTGTCACTCTTAATTCCAATGAACTTGTGTTTTTTTTTAATATACCACTAGCTGTACTACCCGGCTTCGCCCGGGACTTGGATTCACCACGCCCGGCCGCCTTTGTCCCCCCAGTGGCGATGTTCACACACCACACCAGTTACTCGTTTGAGGCTGAGTCGACCTAGGGGAGGCCCAGGAGCGGTTAAAATAATCGTCACCGGTGGTGGCAGCGGGAATCGAACTCGGGTCGCCGGGTTCGTAACGCGGCGCGCTAAGTATATACATCATTGAGCTCCCCCACCCCCCCCCCAAAAAAAGTGTATATTTATAATTTTTGCATGGTGTACAGTCTGAAAAGTACCCACATGGCAAATTTTAAGTTTGTTTCATGTCGGGAAGTACGCTAAACATTTTGAACAGACACATATTCACAACTTTGCATTTTATATATATGGAGATTATGAAGATATGTAAATATATTTTACAAGACTATTTAGTGGCTAAGTTACACAATTATTTACGCATGAACAAGACAACACAAAATATGTAAAATGCTGTTCATGAAAGTCATAATATTAAAACCAAAACGAGTGTCCCCAAACTCAAACGTGCATTGGAGCAATGCGACATTGGTGGCCCCGGGTCAGCAGTGAAAATTCGATATTCCCATAACAGGGCCCAGTGTATCCATAGTAATACCATTGAATAGAAATATATAGTTGTGCTCTGCCTTTGGCATTATGGGCAACAGCCAACTAACAGAATGTTCCTCAAGTTTTTATTATGTAGATAAACATACAACTCCAATACCAATAAACGAATAATAGAGATATACACAGAACTCATAACTCGGTCTAAGATTGTTCTATTTCAATATCAATAACTAATTATTGTCAGTGTATCAAAAGGCAAAGCTTCGTAGAAGACACATGGATAAGTCCAAACAGGATGCATTGGAATCAAATGAACAGTCCCGGTTAAATATAGACACATGGAAATTTCCAATTACATTTCAGAGGCCCAAATGACATGCGCGAGCTGAGCATTTGAAGTAAATGCATTAATAGATAAGCAACCTGTAAGAGGTTAACAATAGTGATAATGGCTTCCACAGGCTACCTTGCTAACCGCAGTAAATAGCTCTTCTAGTGATCCTGCAATGACCTGTAGGTGCCCCTTACAGCCAATAATGGGAGTTTTTTTTATATATAAATTAGGCGCATATAAAGAATGGGTCACTGCAAGCCTTATGCATCGCAGGACATGACATATTAAAGCAAAAAAAAATGAAAACCAATTTACGTGTTCTGTATGCTTCATTTAGAATGCATTAAGAGGCATTGGCAGTTTACTGGTAAATGGATGGGGGAGGGGGGGGGCTGCTGAATTGTCAAGACTGGTGATTGCGGGGGGTGAGTGGGGGGGCTGTGAAGCGGAATGTTCTCTGGGTGGTTGTGCGCCACAGTGGGGGGGGGGGGGTCGCATTTTAAGCGAAGCGACGTGATGGCCGAGCGGACACGCCACCTATCTCCCTCCATCACGGTTCTCCCCCCCCCCACCCGCTCCTTTCTCTCAACTCGAAACGCCACCCCTCTCATCCCCGACCGCCAATCCCAAAAATTGGTTGCAAAAAAATTAGGATTCATTATTGCTGGGACCCCATGCAGGTTGTGGGAACAGCAATAACGCCCTTTCTGTAAACGTTGACGCTCAGCAAAACTATGTATGTTGTTGTGGCTAATATGCATTGTGTATGCGTCTCTGGATAACTCCTCCTAGATAGCTGCACCAATCTCAATGAATGAGGTATCTCCTGGAAGCTGATGAGATGTACATTATGTGAACAATCCATAATAAAGGTTTGGTTTGGGGTTATATCACGTAAATATGAATGTGTCGTTAAACCCGCCACCGCCCGACACAGCTCTTTGTACGTCAGAACGTTATATTTAGTGCATTCGTTAATTAAACATCCACTGGAATCAATTACGTATGAATGACTTTCCGAAATTGATAATTGGTTATAAAAATGATTGCCTGTTTTTTTTATTATTGTTTAACAACTATGACATTAACCGTGAGGAAGGAGCCTTCTGAAGATCCAATAAAAAATATCACCTTGCCTTACATAGCAGGGATAACCAAAAGGATTTCCTAAATCTTGAACAAACACAAGATACAGGTCCGTTTCAATACAGTGCATAAAATTCATGATCTGATCCCATCTATGAAGGATAAGATTCCTGACATGCAATATCCCAGCGTCTACAAACTAAGCTGTATCTGCGGCAGCAGTTACATTGGGGAATCTAAACGACGTCTCGGACCGTGTTTGTGAACATAAGGCACATCTGAAACACGGCAGGACCAATACTTCTACCCTGGCTGATCATTACTTTAATGCGGATGGTTCACATGAAATGTATTTCTCTAAGACGATGGTACTTTGCAATCCGACTGGCTATCAACAAAGATTCGTTCACGAAGCCATCCATATATACAGACACAGACACAATTTCAACCGAGACGACGGTTTAAAACTTAGCAATCATTGGAAAGATGTCATCAACCACTTTGGGTCATGACTTGATTTGTGTTTTCTTGTCATCCTCTACCGTCAGCAGTGTTGATGTGTCCTGCGAGGTGCAATGCCCCCCCCCCCATCTCTACCCCCCATCTCTACCCCCCCCATCTCTACCCCCCCATCTCTACCCCCCCATCTCTACCCCCCCATCTCTACCCCCCCATCTCTACCCCCCCCGCATCTCTACCCCCCCCGCATCTCTACCCCCCCCTGCATCTCTACCCCCCCCCGCATCTCTACCCCCCCGCATCTCTACCCCCCCATCTCTACCCCCCCCATCTCTACCCCCCCCGCATCTCTACCCCCCCCGCATCTCTACCCCCCCCGCATCTCTACCCCCCCGCATCTCTACCCCCCCCGCATCTCTACCCCCCCCGCATCTCTACCCCCCCGCATCTCTACCCCCCCATCTCTACCCCCCCATCTCTACCCCCCCATCTCTACCCCCCCCCATCTCTACCCCCCCCCATCTCTACCCCCCCCCCGCATCTCTACCCCCCCCCATCTCTACCCCCCCCCCATCTCTACCCCCCCCCGCATCTCTACCCCCCCCCCGCATCTCTACCCCCCCCCCGCATCTCTACCCCCCCCCCATCTCTACCCCCCCCCATCTCTACCCCCCCCCCGCATCTCTACCCCCCCGCATCTCTACCCCCCCGCATCTCTACCCCCCCGCATCTCTACCCCCCCGCATCTCTACCCCCCGCATCTCTACCCCCCCGCATCTCTACCCCCCCGCATCTCTACCCCCCCGCATCTCTACCCCCCCATCTCTACCCCCCCCCATCTCTACCCCCCCCCATCTCTACCCCCCCCATCTCTACCCCCCCCATCTCTACCCCCTTTCTCCCCCTTTCTCCCCCTATCTCTACCCCCCTCCCCTCTTTCTCCCCCTATCTCTACCCCCCTCCCCTCTCTCTCCCCCTATCTCTACCCCCTCCCCCCCCCCCCCACTGTCTAACACACTTGGACTGCGCCCCTGGCCTTCAGCTCCAGCTCTACCTCGTGCTGTTCTCCTACACGAGCACTGGCTGGCCCGCCCGGGCTGTTTCCGCCGCACAGCTCTCCTCCTCGCAACTCTCGTCCCCCGCCCGCCCACTCACTTTGGAAGCCCTTATAAGGATTCACCTTCTTGGTACTTTCGGTAAAGTCACGTAGAATGGAAATTAAATAATAATAATTAAAATAATAAAATTCTCACGACGTATCGGCCACAACACAAGTGGCCTTCTTCAGGTGAAGAAACAGGTCTGTCCAGAAGACAGAGCTTGAACAAACGCTGTCAAGCAAGGACCGCGTCTTTTAAAGCTGTGTGGGCGGAGTTGAATTAGCAGAGTTGGATTAGCATGTTACCAGCCCCACCTCCGGGAGCGGAGGAGGGAGGGGGCTGGGAACAACGACAACAAAGGGGAAAAAAGAAAAAACACAAAATAAAAACAAGAGAAACAGCCACGGTGCGCTGCTGTGTACTGAGTTGCATTATGACTATGCTTTAAACAGGACTACTATGTAATACGACATTATACCCTCCAAACTAAACTACATGGTATAACATAGACAAATTCCACCTTTGAATTATACAATGCGTTACTTTACACTACCCTATACATTAGACTATCAAATATTAGATTTGTAACATTACACTATGTTTTATTCTATGAACCCAACTATATACCACACTACTGTATATTCACTATGCAATTACGATGCTATATATTGCCTTATGAGTTATGTTAAACATTACAATGTTATACTATTAATTATTATACCATATCATTAACCGTGGTGTGAGAGGTATTAAGAGGCAATGCCAGCGAAAGAGCTGCGGTCTGAAGGTCACCGTAAAATACAATCAATTAAGAACCAAAATGGTTTAAAACATCTTTCCAATGGTTACTAAGCCAGAATCCATCTTCTCGGTTGAAATTGTCTCCGTGCTTGTATGTGTGGATGGCCTCCAAGAAGAAATCGGACCCACACACCGAAAAGATAGACGTTAACAAAGTCGTAATTAATCGCAGTAACAGTTCTATTTCTGGTCTGAAATTCGTTTTAGCTAAAGGGCTAAACTTTGCTGTCACACCGAGACACGTACCAGTTAATGATATCATTGCCCATGTCGACGTTGCACTCAAGGGCCTGGGTCACATCGCTGCAGATGTAGCAAGATCTGAAGTTTCTGCAACCCTCAAAAACGCTAAGATGCCACCTAGCAACATCAGCAAAGATGAGCGCTTTGAAATATCTCAATTAAAAAAGAGATGTGACATTGTCATCCTCTCAGCCGACAAGGGCAATGCCACTGTCATCATGGACAAAATAGAATATAACAAAATTCAGGAACTACTCAACGATGGCAGCTATACAAAAATAATAAGAGACCCCACCAACAGCCTGGTTACCAAAACCAACAAAATCATCTCTGATTCAACAGCATTAATTGATCAGACCAAACAGTTCTCGTTGAAACCTTCTGCGGCCAGACCACCAAGATAATATGGCTTTCAAAGATACACAAAGAAGATATACCCCTTCGTCCCATCGTCTCCACTATCAACTCCCCCACCTACAAACTGGCTCGTTTTCTGTCTGATATCCTACGACCTTTCACTGGAAAAAACACCTCTGTGGTACTAAACTCTACTCACCTGGTATCGACAATCAAGGGTACTTCCCTGTCCCCAGACGACCTGCTTGTCAGCTTTGATGTGGTTTCCTTATTTACCAAAGTTCTGGTACCTGATACCATCGCAATCATTGAAGACTTGATTAATCAAGGACTGCATATGTAGGTACCCCCTCTGGTGAGGCATTGCTTAACCAACACATACTTCACCTGGAATGGAACTTTCTACAAACAGACTAAGGGCACCCCAATGGGTTCCCCCCTATCTCCAGTTGTAGCCAACGTGTTCATGGAAAATTTTGAAACTGACACCATCCAGACTGCCACTCTACGCCCGACCTTATGGAAGAGGCACGTGGATGACACCTTTGTCATCTGGCCACATGGCCGACCTGCTCTAGACCAATTCCTGGACCACATCAATTCCATACACCCAGCCATCAGATTTACCATGGAGGTCGAAAAAGAAGGCAAGCTACCCTTTTTGGATGTCTTAATTAAAAGGAGACCTGATGGTTCAATTAGCCACTCTGTCTACAGGAAAGCTACCCATACGGATGCTTACTTAAAACCGGATTCCCACCACCATCCATCCCAGAAGAACTCCCTCATCAAGACCCTATACCAAAAAGCCCAATGCATTTCCAGTGAACTCAAACACGTACACCAAGCTCTGAAGGCTAATGGTTACTCCGACTACACAATCCGCAAAGCTATCACCACAGTCATAAAGAAGGATCCTCTTGAGGAACCATTCAAAACCATCACCTTACCCTACATTGCGGGGTCACAAAAAAGATCTCCAAAATCCTGAATGAACACAAGATCCAGGTCCGATTCAACACAGTACATAAAATCCATGATCTGGTTCCATCTGTAAAAGATGTGGTTCCAGACATACAGTACCCGAGTGTTTACAAACTGAAGTGCCTCTGTGGTAGCAGCTACATTGGAGAAACCAAACGACATATCTCAGACCGCATCCGCGAACATAAAGCAGACTTGAAACACGGTAGGACGAACTTCTCAGCCGTGGCAGATCACTCTTATAATTCAGTGGGTTCACATGACATTGACTTCTCCAAGACGGAGGTTCTTTGCAAGCCATCCGGCTACCATGACAGATTCGTTCATGAGGCCATCCACATACACAAGCACGGAGACAATTTCAACCGAGAAGATGGATTCTGGCTTAGTAACTATTGGAAAGATGTCTTAAACCATTTCGGTTCTTAACTGATTGTATTTTATGGTGACCTTCAGACCGCGCCCTTTCGCTGGCATTGCCTCTTAATACCTCTCACACCACGGTTAATGATATGGTTTATAACATGTAGTATAATAATTAATAGTATAACATTGTAATGTTTAACATAACTCATACGGCAATATATAGCATCGTAATTGCATAGTGAATATACAGTAGTGTGGTATATAGTTGGGTTCATAGAATAAAACAGTGTAATGTTACAAGTCTAATATTTGATAGTCTAATGTATAGGGGAGTGTAAAGTAACGCATTGTATAATTCAAAGGTGGAATTTGTCTATGTTATACCATGTAGTTTAGATTGAAGGGTATAATATTGTATTACATAGTAGTCCTGTTTATAGCATAGTCATAATGCAACTCAGTACACAGCAGCGCACCGTGGCTGTTTCTCTTGTTTTTATTTTGTGTTTTTTTCTTTTTTCCTCTTTTTTGTCGTTGCTCCTAGCCCCCTCCCTCCTCCGCCCCTGAGGTGGGGGCTGGTAACATGCTAATCCAACTCTGCTAATCCAACTCCGCTCATACAGCTTTAAAAAGACTCGGTCTTTGCTTGACAGCGTTCATTCAAGCTCTGTCTTCTGGATAGACCTGTTTCTTCACCTGAAGAAGGCCACTTGTGTTGTGGCCGAAACGTCGTGAGATTTTTATTATTTATTATTTTATTTCCATTCTACGTGGTGACTTTACCGAAAGAACCAAGAAGATGAATCCCTGCAGTCACGAAAGCTTTAAAACCCTTATAAGGTGTTGCATTTGGAGGCTTGCCTCCTTCGCTCTCCGCCTGATGAAGACCGCTTGTGTTGCGATCGAAATGTCGTGGGGTTTTTTGCTTTTATTTTTTATTCATTTCTAATTTTAATTGTATTTGATTTTTATTTACTATCTATGTAACTTTACCGAAGTTACATAGATAAAGCCTAAAGGATGGCACCATCAGGCTTCAGACACACATCTTTATTAGCATTTGTATTTTATTGTTATTTTCTATCTATGTAACTTTACCGAAGTTACATATATAAAGCCTAAAGGATGGCACCATCAGGCTTCAGACACACATCTTTATTAGCATTTGTATTTTATTGTTATTTTGTTTGGCCAGTGTGAGACATTTTATGGCTATGCCATTAAGCTGGAGAGGGCTGCTGACAAGTTTATTGTTGGAGCTTCTGTGTCTGTGGCCAAGGTTTTCTCCATTTCAAAATGTAATCTCAGAACCCCTGATAACACGTTCCCACTCCCATTATCAGCATGTACGCTCGCTTCAGATGGGACATCACAACTCGGGCGCTGTCAGCAGTGCCACAGCAAACTTCCTAAAAGAAAACCGGACGCTTGAAGCCAGGGTTTTTGTTTGCTGTGTAACAGGGAATGTTTGAAGCATGAATGAAAACACGTGTTGTTCAGGCTCAAACGTGATTTAAAAATTAAACTTACTTTTT
The DNA here is from genome assembly GCF_048934315.1 of Petromyzon marinus. Lineage (NCBI taxonomy): Eukaryota > Metazoa > Chordata > Hyperoartia > Petromyzontiformes > Petromyzontidae > Petromyzon > Petromyzon marinus. Next base: position 8,507,970 of record NC_133693.1, on the reverse strand, counting down.
AGGGCTGGCAATTGAGGCCTAATGGTCAAGCCTCTTGCCTATGCTGTCACCCTTAATATGTGCACTGCATCGGTGAGAATATATCGAGGCGGTGTTGTGCTTTACCTCGTTAATGTTACACAAAATGTTGCACTTACATTTTTAACTGTTCCAAATATTGATGGTGTATACCATTGTTCTTCATTGCAAGGCCCGCGAGCCACTGGCGGCCCCTGGTGGCCTATAGTGTGGCCCCTCACGTGCAGCCCCTGACAATACACAAATGTGAAAACACCCCATCATGCTGTCAAAGCCAATGGTTTCAAATGTGTGGCAGCCCTCACACTGATGTCTTATCGGCGGAAGCGGCCTCTGAAAATGTGTGAAGAACACTAGTGAAACAGCAGAAGGGGCATTGATTAACCTTAAGATGTCAGCAATGGTGTATGAAATCATATCCCTTTTAAAATGTCTCTTCGTCAATTTAAACCGCTTGTCCACAAGCCTCTGACCTTGAGTCTGCCATCTTTCACACCGCAATACGAGTCCAACCTCATCATTTGCCTATAATCGCAGTGTAGTTTACAAAATGTACAAACGCAGGAACCCTGAACAGCAATACAGAAACCTCTAAAATAAAAACACCGTGCAGCAATGCATCACGGCCATTTCGCCTATTGTGTGTAAAATGTATGATCGACATCGTCATACAATAAACTTGTGCTCGTGCAGGAGTGGATGTGTGTAAAATAAAATACCCCGGCATATATAGATGCAGCATATACAACTGTCAATGCCAATGAATATCACTTAGGTCATTAACAATAATTAGACCAAAACAACTAAGTTAGCTTAACGTCATTATTAAAGGAAATGTGTTTTATTCATTCAAATTTAAAACATCGAAATTAAAATGAAATACAATACTCCATGAATATTGCAAACGGAAGCTATTTATGATATCTGTGTTTTTAAATAGGTGTAATGATGCATCATTTGCCTACAGGGATTATGCAATGACTAAAAGCAGTGGCATTTTAGTGCTCAGTGTATGGGCATGCTAATGCTCATCAATGATAAAATCTAACCCAAGTCTATTTGTCATGGTGGGTTGCTACCCTGCGGTGCCACTTCAACTTCATTGTTAAATTCACAATTTTACAGCATTAAGAGAGAAGCTCTCATACATGCATTGCGCCACATTGGATCTGTTCATCATGCAAACACGTTCATTGTGTAACCCACACTGCTTACCGCTTTCTCTATACATAATGAAAGGCTAGAATGACACCAAACTACTATTACGTCTTAATACGAAATTTGCCTATTACTTAACATTATGCTGTTTTTGGAAAGACGTAATTTAATTCAATGGAAATTCTTTTGAAAATGCCAATAAAACTCTGGTGTGCCAGACACACACAGCATGTGGATGTGCAAAGCATATAGGCAACACATTGAGTAGCTTGTGTTCCCCCAGACCTCTTTATGTAACAATCTGTACAAAGTTTGCAAAGGCGAGGTGGGCTTTCTGGTTTAAAGGACTGGTGCCCATGGCAGGGCATTAAGCTTGCATCTCTCTCATGCTGGGTGCCAGCCAGGTTTCGGAAAAGATCATTCTGCAACCTGAATGCCAAGATGCTACTGTTTGACAAAAAGAGAATAGGAAAGTCACAAAGTTATCCAAAAATTTGGACGCATGGGTTCGTGACTCACACAAATAAGACTCCCCTTACCCGCCAGGCTGTGAGGTGACCAGGAGATGGCAGTACAGAATTTAGATATATTTTTTTGCATACATTTCTGGAGAGCATTGAGCATTTGGCCCTGAGGACGTGTTTTCTTTCTGGTTACCGGATGCCTCCCACATGCCTAACACTCATTCGTGGTATTGGCCAAACAATTCAATAAGGCCGGGGCCTACGAAAAAGGGTCTTACGACTCAGGGAGACTTTCCATAATCAATTATTGGTATTATAATACTAATAATAAATTATTATTATTATTAGTATTAAGAGAATTGCGGTATGGGGAGCAGGTTCAGTTTTGTTTTCATAAACGCATGGAGGTAAAAGTTATCCACAGATACATGACGTTTCGTGTGCAGTTTTGAACGTCAGCAGATTCTAGCAAACAACACAGTGAGTCAGTGTGCATAGGCCCTCCGCAGCATAATGTACGACATGATGATTCAATTAGCATTTTGTAATTAAAATGAGATCGAGTTAATTCACTAGTTACCGTGTTAACCCTTACACCTACGGCTGACAGAACTCTTTCGTACCGTATGTAGTCAGTCATGCTAATCGGAGTTGCTGGGGAAGTACAACAAACTAAATACAAAACATTGTTATTTTTTTGTCCGAAACATTTTCAGATCTTAATATCGTATTACACATTACCATAAATAATATGGAATTAAAATGGCATAGGGGAAAATAAACTAGGTTTTTCTTTTTTTACCAATGATTCTGTCAGAAACTCTCAAAAATATTTATAAATCTTTGAGCCGGTTGGTTATATATTTATTTGCTACCTGCATTCTAAGTATTAGCACTATTAGGATAATACATTTCACATGTTTATTTACAAACAAAACACAGAAAAAAATCGATATTAAATGGATTAATTTCCTAAGTGTGAAAAGCTAGTCGTGTTGTCAAATGCCTCACAGCCTCATAAACATTTTAAAGCATTCTGGAAATAATAAAATACAAAGATGAAAAAAATAGTGCGTACAATTCAACATCGCTTTTGTTGTCAAGAGAATTGCGGTATGGGGGAGCAGGTTCAGTTTTGTTTTCATAAACGCATGGAGGTAAAAGTTCTCCACAGATACATGCCGTTTCGTGTGCAGTTTTGAACGTCAGCAGATTCTAGCAAACAACACAGAGAGTCAGTGTGCATAGGCCCTCCGCAGCATAATGTACGACATGATGATTCAATTAGCATTTTGTAATTAAAATGAGATCGAGTTAATTCACTAGTTACCGTGTTAACCCTTACACCTACGGCTGACAGAACTCTGAACGCGCGAATGAATATTTCATCATGACCGAGTGGTTCTTTCACTGCGTGCTCTGAAGAGTTCTTCGCACTCCGCGGCCGTGGATCACAAAGAGGCTGGGATGGACACGTCGTAGAAGGTGAAGAGGGGAATGGGAATCGAGGCCACTGAACTCACCCACGTAATGCCGTGGCAGAAAACATGGGTGCTCTTAATAAAGTGGGAGACGCACCACAATTCGTCATCGGGTTAATACTCTACCTTTTAATTGGGTTTGCGTTCCTTTGACAATTCGCCGCAAAATGTACACCCAGTTTCCCAACACGCACCGCTATTCATTCATTGTTGATTACGGTTAATTTCAGAATGATTTCTTTAGCGAAAGTGGGGGGGGGGGGGGGATAATACGTGCGTAATTGCATTTCCCAAAGAACTTAATTCAGCACTCCAGAATACTTTTTTTACGTGTGTACTTTTCTCCTAAAGAGTTATTTTAATGCGTTTGTCTACAGTGAGCATGCATGGTCAGTGTGCCTGGTTTGCTACGTTTTAGAACACGTTTTACTGAACCGTACTTATACAATTTGTTATTCATTTAACGGATAACTCCATTGGTGCGTGCTGTGTGGACCATTTGTTGGTACATTTTTATTAGTACATTTATTATTTATTTTCTCATACCACACCAGTCAGTGTTTTAACGGTAATCTGAACACAAATTAGTGGGAAAGGGAGAGTGTTTTGTTCGCTTGAACGAAAATACGAGCTTAGATTGGCAGGAAAATATGAGACAGTTTGCATTATTTATATTTGACGACAATGTGGTGGTTGGGAAACCTTCTTAAAGTGCCGTATACTCCACCTGAATGAGTTTATTGCAAGTCATCAAATGCGCACATATTTGTTTTTATATTCAGAAACCATATTTCACAACTGCGCTGTGAACTGCAAAATAATATTGCACCTTCTTGAAATACGTCGACAATTTTAAACATAAATAATTTAGGCGCATCTTCAATCATAAAAATATGTTTCTAAGTATTGGCTTTCTGAAAGAAGACATTGCCAGAGGTGCAAATTTATATCTGTGCAGGTCACGTAACAACGAAGACTATCGAGCAACAGAATATATTAAAACGCATCGCCAAACTCGTGTTAAATATTAATTACTGTTTTCAAGCTTTCATGACTGCAGGGATTCATATTCTTGGTTCTTTTGGTAAAGTCACGTAGAAGGGAAACAATAAAATAATACAAATATAAAACAATAAAATTCTCTCGACGTTTCAACTGCAACACAAGCAATCATCATCAGGTGTGAAAACCACAGCAAGAAAATTAGCAAAAAGTGGCGTTTTTTAACGTTAGCACCACGGAGAGCGATTTGGCAGTTATTCAGACAGACGAGTCCATCTATGTTCGGAAAAGAGGAGGGGGGAGACGAAAATAATGGATGCGGTCTGAAAGCCACCATAAGCGTGAACAATCAATTAAGACCCGAAATGGTTTATCAAATCCTTCCAATGATTGCTAAGCCAGAATCCATCTTCTCGGTTGAAATTGTCTCTGTGTTTGTATATGTAGATAGCCTCATGAACGAATCTCTCATGGTAGCCAGATGGCTTGCAGAGAACCTCTGTCTTGGAGAAGTCAATGTCATGTGAGCCTACTGAATTATAACAGTGATCTGCCACGGCCGAGGTGTTGGTCCTACCGTGTTTTAGGTCTGCTTTGTGTTCACGAATGCGATCCGAGACATGTCGTTTGGTTTCTCCAATGTAACTACTACCACAGAGGCAATGTAGTTTGTAGACACCAGGGTACTGTATGTCCGGAATCACATCTTTTACAGACGGAACCAGATCACGGATTTTATGTAATGTGTTGAATCGGACCTGGATCTTGTGTTTGTTCAAGATTTTGGAGATATTTTTTGTGATCCCCGCAATGTAGGCTAAAGTGATGGTTTTGGAAGGCTCCTCAAGAGGGTCCTTCTTCATGGTTGGAGTGATAGCTTTGGGGATTGTGTAGTCGGAGTAACCATTAGCCTTAAGAGCTTGGTGTACGTGCTTGAGTTCACTGGCTATGTGTTCCTGGTCGGATATGCATTGGGCTCTATGGTGCAGAGTCTTGATGAGGGAATTCTTCTGGGATGGATGGTGGTGGGAATCCAGTTTCAGGTAAGCATCCGTATGGGTAGCTTTCCTGTAGACAGAGTGGTTCATTGAACCATCAGGTCTCTTTTTTATTAGGACATCCAAAAAAGGTAGCTTGCCATCTTTTTCGACTTCCATGGTAAATGTGATGGCTGGGTGTATGGAATTGATGTGGTCGAGGAATTGGTCTAGAGCAGGCCGCCCATGTGGCCAGATGACAAAAGTGTCATCCACGTACCTCTTCCATAAGGTTGGGCGCAGAGTGGCAGTCTGGATGGCGTTAGTCTCAAATTTCTCCATGAAAATGTTGGCTACAACCGGAGATAGGGGGGAGCCCATTGGGGTGCCCTCAGTTTGTTTGTAGAAAGTTCCATTTCAAGTGAAGTATGTATTGGTTAAGCAGTGTCTCACCAGGGGGGTACCTCAGTGTTTAGTCCTTGATGAACCAAGTCTTCAATGATTGCGATAGTGTCAGGTGCAGGAACTTTGGTGAATGAGGAAATTACATCAAAACTGACAAGCAAGTCGTCTGGGGACAGGGAAATACATGTGATTGTCGACACCAGGTGAGTGTAAATGTGTACCGCAGAGGTGGTTTTTCCAGTGAAAGGCCGCAGGATGTCAAGCTTATGGAAGAGGTACGTGGATGACACTTTTGTCATCTGGCCACATGGCCGGCCTGCTCTAGACCAATTCCTCGACCACGTCAATTCCATACACCCAGCCATCAGATTTACCATGAAAGTCGAAAAAGATGGCAAGCTACCTTTTTTGGATGTCCTAATAAAAAAAGAGACCTGATGGTTCAATGAGCCACTCTGTCTACAGGAAAGCTACCCATACGGATGCTTACCTGAAACTGGATTCCCACCACCATCCATCCCAGAAGAATTCCCTCATCAAGACTCTGCCCCATAGAGCCCAATGCATATCCGACCAGGAACACATAGCCAGTGAACTCAAGCACATACCCCAAGCTCTTAAGGCTAATGGTTACTCCGTCTACAAAATCCGCAAAGCTATCACTCCAACCATGAAGAAGGACCCTCTTGAGGAGCCTTTCAAAACCATCACTTTACCCTACATTGCAGGGATCACAAAAAAGATCTCCAAAATCTTGAATAAACACAAGATCTAGGTCCAATTCAACACATTACATAAAATCCGTGATCTGGTTCCGTCTGTAAAAGATGTGATTCCGGACATACAGTACCCTGACGTCTACAAACTAAGTTGCCTCTGTGGTAGTAGTTACATTGGAGAAACCAAACGACATGTCTCGGATCGCATTCGTGAACACAAAGCAGACCTAAAACACGGTAGGACCAACACCTCGGCCGTGGCAGATCACTGTTATAATTCAGTAGGCTCACATGACATTGACTTCTCCAAGACAGAGGTTCTCTGCAAGCCATCTGGCTTCCATGAGAGATTCGTTCATGAGGCTATCCACATATACAAACACACAGACAATTTCAACCGCGATGATGGATTCTGGCTTAGCAATCATTGTAAGGATTTGATAAACCATTTCGGGTCTTAATTGATTGTTCACGCTCACGGTGCCTTTCAGACCGCATCCATTATTTTCGTCTCCCCCCTCCTCTTTTCTGAACATAGATGGACTCGTCCATCTGAATAACTGCCAAATCGCTCTCCGTGGTGCTAACGTTAAAAAACGCCACTTTTTTCTAATTTTCTTGCTGTGGTTTTCACACCTGATGATGATTGCTTGTGTTGCAGTCGAAACGTCGTGAGAATTTTATTTTTTATATTTTTATTATTTTATTGTTTCCCTTCTACGTGACTTTACCGAAAGAACCAAGAAAATTAATTACTGTATCAATATCATCATCAGCCATGATCCATCCACTGCTTGATGAAGCCACCCCTAGGCCATTGTCATCCCACACGATCCTGTACTCATCCTGCACAGGGGCTAACCTCATTGCTGCATCTCCATTGTGGTGGTCATTCCCTCCTCTTGGTGCTGTCACTGGCCTCATCCATCGATGTGTCCCTGCCCAAGCCCCTAGGCAATATACGAGGTCTCTAATTTGCTTTAGTTCTTTCTCTCTCAGTGTAATTTTTCATCAACCATCTTTGTGCAATTTTCAACCGTTTGCTCTATTTCTCGTGTCAGCGTCCAAGTTTATGGTCTCCACGTGAGCATTTTTGTCATTAAAAATGTCAGTAAACATGCTTCACCCTGCTCTCAATCACCTCCTGTCCTGACCCCCCCTCCCCACCACCACTGTGGAGATACAACAATATTGTAACTCACATGGGCAATTAATTGCATACTCTTCTGGTGGCGATCAGCGATCCCTTCGTCATTTCAGCTGTTTTCTTTTTGTACAAAAGAGGTTATGCTCATGGGTAAACAGACCAGGATACACACACACACACTCCTGGACCTATCTACAAATCTGGCTGTCGCCTGATGAAGCTGGTTGTAATTACTGGTGAAACATCGTACTCAGATTGTAAATGTTGTGGCTTGGCTCTCCAACACACCGGTGTGCTGTACTTGTGATGAATTGGCACGTTCTGTTTATGTGACAACCCTTATTAGTTGGCTGTGTTGGGTGGTGGCGGGTTTAACGACACATTTATATATTTATGCAATCTAACCGAAAAAAAAAACATATGTTATAGACACACTCCTTTATTGTGGTGTGACAGAGCTTTCTTCTCAGCTGTGAATTGTTACTTTGAGAAGAATTATCATGACTATCAAATACAAAAGACAAACTGTAGGCCCCAATACTGCCATTGAGCATCTATGAAGGTGGGCACAGCACACGAGGGAGTGGGTGGCCAACGCTGCCTAAGTCACTCAATCAGTGATGTTTACAAACCGCACCAAGTATTCATTTTAGGCTGAGTCAATCCAGGGGAGGTACTGGACAGGTTCAGATATTCATTAAAGATGAATATCTGAATTCAACTAGAGTCGCCGGGTTTATAGCTCAGTGCGCTAACCACTGCACCATTGCTCCACACTATCATGACCATCGCACACAGACACCTGCCCTTGCAAGGATCATTGTGGGATCTTGGGATTTTAATGTTGGCAAAGGGATGAAGCTGCAAACATAGTAAGGTAAAATGGCTTTTGTGAAGCTATGCTGGGCAAATAGAAATAAGAGGCAGATGTTCATCTCAGAAAAGCAAAGGACAATTTTGGCCATGATGTCAATTTATGCAACAGCTGCACATTTGCCATTTGTTTGCCTTAATGAAACTCGTGTAAATTGTGTATCAATCATACCTTAATTATTACATCAATTACTCAAAAGGTTAAGTGAGATTTTTTTCAAAGGCTAAGATGTCCCATTAGGATTGATAATGTTGCACTACTCAACAATCATCAGCAGATTTACGAGGGACACTTGCCAAAACACTAAACCTACCCCCATTCCTATACAACTCTGAAGCTATAGACACAGTATAGTAAACAGGGTATTTCAATGGTCAGATGAAGGGCTTGAAATTGCAAGGTACATGCTGTGACCAGTTGGTTAAGGACCAGAACACTGAGCCACTCCCGTTGAGACCGTCGATTCAAATCTTGGATTCAGCTGCCAGTGATTAAACCAGGTTCTCAAGTAAAATTAGTTGATGGTCCAAGCACAAAACAGGACATCGCGTGAAAATAAGTTGCACTTAATGTCACTACATTCAAAATATTGCTATTGGTTTTGACTGCCTAGAAAGTATCCATATCAGGTCACATAAAGGGGATCTCAGAAGACGTTCATCTGATATAAAACCCTTTTGCCTGTCCAAGGACGGGTGCATTGCAGTAAATCTGAAACTTGCAAGCAAAAATCAGACCGCGCCGTGAGATATTCATTGCATCAATTCGTGTGCAATTTGTAAGGGCGCGGTGACACAGACCTATTTCATTTTAGGGTTATAATCCCTTGTTCATCATGACGTCCTTTTTACTTTGATGTCTCAACAGCGTTACGGAGGGTTCTGCCTTTGTAGTGAGGGTTGTAAGTTGACGCTGAGGAAGGGGGAGGGGCCGCCTCGGCCCCCCATGTTTAGTGACGTCAGCCGCTAATTATTATGAATGAGGGGAGTGTCCATGTGGAGTGACATCACCTGTTAATGATTATTAATGAGGGGGGCTGGTCGACGTGGAGTGACGTCACGAGCATTGCACACAGACATTCTTGGCTCATTATAATCGGTAATAATATTGGGGGGGGGGGGGGGGGAGTGTCCATTTGGAGGACGTCACCTGCTCATGAATATTAATGAGGGGGGCTGGTCGATGTGGAGTGGCGTCACGAGCGTTAAGGACATTCCTGGGTGATCATAGTAGGTATGCAGGCTGCACGGTAGCAGACTGTTCCTGTGAGAACTTCGCATTAGTACTTAATGTCAGGAAAGGATATCGACAGCACACTTGAAATACATTGTTGTGAAATGAACCCAAATAACCTCCTCATGAACCAGGACGCGTCGAGTGCATGGGCGGCATGGGCCTGGCAGATATTCGAATTTGTTTTTGTAGCCCAATGTTCTGCCAGCGGGCCTTTGTTCCAGTGTACAGCAAAAAAAATCTAATACATTTTTTTTAAGTAAACGCAAATAAAACGAATTCATAAACAGTGAATGCACTCACATTAAGTGCACACATGTAAAACGTTCACTCAACCAAGAAACGCCGTTGGTTTTTTTTTACATTACCTCGTGCTTGTTTTTGGTGCAATTTTTTTCTGTTAATTTTGTTAACATGTGTTCTTTAAGCACAATTTTTGCCCGCACCTCCGAAGCATTCCGTTCGAATTTTGCCTGTTCCTTCATATGGATCACTCCGTTGTTGTTCTGTGCTGGTGCACCACGGTTCGCCCTTGCAAACTTGCTGGGCAAATGTCCATACGGGACTGTGTAACAAATAAACATTTATTGATTGATCGAATTTAGCGCTGCCAAAAAGCAACATTAAAATCATCCATAATATTGTTTCTTTGGGTTAGATCGCGTAAATATAAATGTGTCATTAAACCCGCCACCACCCGACACAGTCAATTAGTAAGGTTTTTCACATAAACAGAACATGCCAATACGTTACTAGTACAGCAAATCCAAACATTTAAATCATAATAGATTTTTCAGAAAAGTGCACATTTTCTGCAAATATATAGATAAGACGAAGTTGGACTTGGCATGAGTATGTATTCCTTTAAGCAGGATTCTACACGGCAATTTGGAACTAGGTTTTTGCTGCCTCTTCCATTTTTATTGTTGCACAATACAAGTTAGATTTATTAAAGCATTTAATGCCACAGCATCTCAAGACACTGCAAAAAAAACCCCAAGGAAAACATGCGATTATATTGTGGGGAAGGACGATGATTTTCTTTTTTAAGGTGAAGTGAAAACCTTAGGTAGAGCAGGGGAGTCTGGGAAAATAATGATAATTTACATTTATTTGTAAGGCACCTTCCATTAATGTCTCAAGGCGCCTATAAGTTCGGTGACGATGGAGACATTTGTACACCTGGAAATAGTCAGTCGTAGGCAGGGGAAAAGGGGAAGGTCTTAATCTTAGACTTAAAACAAAAGGAATTAAATTCTAGACTGTAAGGGCAGCAGCAGGGGAGGAGTGCCTGCTGACGTCACGCATCCCCCCCACCCTCCGCGTAGGCCGTGTATTAATCCAAGACAAGAATCCAAGTCTCGGGCGAAGCCGGGTAGTAAAGCTAGTCTATTATATAAGTTTCCACATGATAAGGCACTTCATCTTATTTGGTTCTTTCGGTAAAGTCACGTAGAATGAGAATAAAATAATAAATTAATAAAACAAAATAACACAATAAAATTCTCACGACGTTTCGGCCACAACACAAGTGGCCTTCTTCAGGTGAAAGGAACAGACCTGTCGGGACGACAGAGCTTCAATGAACGTTGTTAAGATTTGTAGCGTCTTTTAAGCTGGTTTAGAGAAGTGAGGCACCTTGACAAAGGGATTTACATATCAAACAGGAGAATTTAGCATTGAAATAGCTGAGTGATTAGCTTGTGACTGGTCATAGAAATAGCTATGTTAAAGTCAAAGCTTACACATCCACAGAGGCACCTAGTACAAATCAAACAGGATAATTTAGCATTGAAAAAGATGAGTGATTAGCTTGTGACTGGTCACAGAAATGGCTATGTTAAAGTCAAACCCTACACATCCGCATAGTACAAATCAAACTGGAGAATTTTATTTTATCAATTTATTATTTTATTCTCATTCTACGTGACTTTACCGAAAGAACCAAAGAAGAGGAGAATTTAGCATTGAAATAGCTGAGTGATTAGCTTGTGACTGGTCACAAAAATGGCTATGTTAAAGTCAAAGCCTACACATCCAGAGAGGCACCTAGTATAAATCAAACAGTTATTTCAATACTAAATTATCCTGTTTGATTTATACTAGGTTTCTCTGTGGATGTGTAGGCTTTGACTTTAACATAGCCATTTCTGTGACCGGTCACAAGCTAATCACTCAGCTATTTCAATGCTAAATTCTCCTGTTTGAATTGTACTAGGTGCCTCTGTGGATGTGTAGGCTTTGACTTTAACATAGCTATTTCTATGACCAGTCACAAGCTAATCACTCAGCTATTTCAATGCTAAATTCTCCTGTTTTATATGTAAATCCCTTTGTCAAGGCGCCTCACTTCTCTAAACCAGCTTAAAAGACGCTACAAATCTTAACAACGTTCATTGAAGCTCTGTCGTCCCGACAGGTCTGTTCCTTTCACCTGAAGAAGGCCACTTGTGTCGTGGCCGAAACGTCGTGAGAATTTTATTGTGTTATTTTATTTTATCAATTTATTATTTTATTCTCATTCTACGTGACTTTACCGAAAGAACCACGAAAGCTTTAAATCGAAATAAGACACTGAAAAACAGCTATACAGCTCAGTGGGCCTTACCTGGTGAAAACAAACAATAGTTTAGGAATAGGTTTTACCCTTTTAACTGGCACAAAAACTGACACCGTTATTCAAGGCATCATGTTTGCAATAACCACAACACAAGCAGTCAAAATGCAAACAAAAAAGACAACTCTGATAATAATATGCACTGTCCTTGAATTTGATTGGTCCACACCCGAGACGGCTTTTCTTAGAGCCTAGTCTCCATTGGTGTTGGACCAGAAGACGCCAAAAGGCGTACAACTCAAAAACAGCGCACTATCAGAGTATTGAGGGCTCGGGGTGAGCATTAACATTATGAGACCTCCTTTGCCAGAAACAAGATATAGGAATAGGTTTTACCCTTTTAACTGGCACAAAAACTGACACCTTTATTCAAGGCATCATGTTTATAAATACCTCATGCAGTGTGCAAACATCATCACGAGGGAGACAAAGGCATGGTACTAGCTAAACCACCCCCTTAATGCATTCTCCAGAATACCATCCCGAATAGTCCGTGGCTAAATGTGAGGCCTTTGTCTTTCCTATGTGTGAGCCAAATAGCACACCATACTTGAGATCATTTATCTAAATATTGGGACCTGTCAAGATATCAGAATTTATATCGGCACAAGTCACCAAATCATTTAAATATACTGCATACTTATTAGGCATACAGCAACCTCACCATGCAACACAGATATAAATGAAAGAGAAGACAAGGTATTGCATTATGCCCAAAGCATTTTTTTTTATTAAACATGATGGTTATAAATAGTGCACCATGCTGGAACATATGGTCGCCTGTATCTCACACTGAAGGAGCGGTGGTACAGGGGTTAACGCACTGCACGATGAACCCAACAGTCCGAGTTCAATACCCAGCCGTGGCGAACATCAGTAGCGAGTGATATTTAAACCAGTTCTGGACCCAGCTTGGTGAAAAATGGTCACACACTGGATTGATAAATAGCTGTAAATTGTAATTTCACACTGAATAGAATGCACTCACTGTACAGTCAACGTAACAATGTGAATATTAATGTGGGTACGTATAGAAAAGCAGAGTTTTGTGAAAAAAATATATTTTATGAGCCATTCTATCGGTATTGGCTCAGATCTTTCTTTAAAAGCAGCCTGGAGTCAGAGATGAAATTAAAGCCTGCAAATCTAGTTTATATATGTTTACATTCAACGTGGAAAAGTTAACCTCTTGTGGGTGAACATCACCTATCTTGTAGTGAGCTCTCATGGCATACATCATTATCTTTCATTATTACCACTGCCTCACAACAGAAAATAAAGATATATATCGCAGGCTAGATAACGTTCCAGGCTCGGGCCCATGTTTACATCTACAATGCCAGCCTACTACTGAATATAACATGATGCACTGAGGTCACGTTAATGAGGAGAGTGGCGGAGTGCTTTTGTCTGTGGTTGTTTGCTACGGCCAGGTCAAGTCGATTCGATTTTTTTTATAGACTTCGATTTTGAACAACAGTATTTCCATTGCGTCCAAGTTGTTTTTGAAAATAACAAATTTGGGCAAGGGGAGGGAAGCAAGGAAGGGGCAGAACCCCTAGACAGGATGGTACTACTCGACCTTCATCAGCAACGAGGAGAAGGAGAACGCACTCCTGATCTAAAAATATTGGAATAAATGTTCCCCCTGATACAAGAGTGCAATGCTAAAACATCCACAAACATAAATAACCTCTTGTAGCGGTGGCTAGCTGGATCAGTGCACGAACGGAGAGCTTGATTTATCTTCAATTGTGTATGTTTCTGCTATTTTTATGCAATCTTAATGTAATTATAATTCTCTAACTTTGGATGATAACCATACGAACACCCTGTAGTTTGATGGTTGCATCTTTTCAGGTTCTTAAAATTCGTATTTCTGATTTACCGACATGCATGTATGCATAGCTATGAATCAAGCACCAGGCCATCAGTCAATGTGTATTTCCTCATGAATGATTTAAGTTTTAAGTTGCATCATCATCACCCATGATCAATCCACTGCTGGATGAAGGCCTCCCCAAATCGCCACCACCTCTCACGATCCTGCATATAAGTTGCAAATTTCACTATTTTAGACAGTTGTCCTTAGTCTTTGCTTATCTTACCATAGTTTGTGCGATTAAACGTAATTTATGTAACATTTTGTGTTGTGATACCTCCTTTTATACATAAATATTATTAGTAGTATTACACCAAATCGGCGCAATTTTTAGGGCACATTTAATTCAACTCAGAACTTAGTGATTTTTGCAGGATAATATATATGGATATCTTTTTAACATTAACGTAAGGCCACTAGAGAGGCTAATATTATTTTCTACCTCGACAGAGCCGATATTTAACACACTCACAATTTATGTGCATGAATCCGTGGCCACCTTTAAAAACTTGCACCCCCCCCCCCCCCGCGAAGCCTTTACTTGCTTTGATTATACCTAGCGCAGGCACTGAATTACACATATAATTGAAAATGTGGCCATATAGAAAACGGTGCCATATATTATTTATTATTCATCTGCGAGAGCTCATTTGTAACAAGAACCCCGATTTTGCACAACCGCAAGTGCAAATGAGCCACGTGCACAGCAGCACAAGGAGCACATTTCCCCAAAGCAGGAATCACAGGGCCCCACTCATGTGTTTGAAACTACGATTTTTGAGGTACGGTGGCAAATAACCCTTTTAGTGAATGGCAGTGCTAAAATTTATCGGATAAATAAATGTCACGAAATAAAAGTGCACGATTTATGGAAATTATTAATGCAACAGACCTTGCAGCTGAGCGTCAACAAAAAGATTATAAGGCCCTGTCTCTTGGGCGATGAGGCATTAAAGCGAAGAGCTGTCTGCCGTATGGACATTAAAGACCTCATGGTGGTCCTCGATAAGAGAGAGGGGGACCGTGAACTCGGTGACCCAGCTAAAAAATCCCACCACAGCTCAATGACAAGATCGCTGTCCTGGCCAAATTCATCCTACACGGCTAATTTATTAAATGAATTATTTCTGCGTGGGGGCTTGGGCGTCCCCTGCAAATGTGAATCACGCACCGTCGGTGGCTTTTTCCACAATAAATACTGCTGTGAGTCATATGTGTAAACATATAAAAATGATAAAGCTAAACATGCAACTTACAGTATATATCTGTGCTAGACTTGGAGTGATGAGGATTCCGCAGAGATTGTTTGGTTGATGAAATTCCCACCGATGAGGTGGCCATTACTCAGTGATCCAGCAAGTATGATGGTGAACCATCTTTTTAGTGTGCTTATCCTATCATTTGTGTGGGGTTTTCTTTTGGCAGTCTGGTTTCCGTCTGCATAATACATACTCAACTTTTCCTGGGTAATTTAGGTGTGACACTACGGCGCCGTCACCGTAGAGCCCGGGTTTAAATCCGAGAAGCCACCGACAATGAAACTGACTTCTCAAGCATAGACAGTTGATGGTCTCGGCCCATTCACAAATGACTGCATAAAAAAAAGCCATCGTATTAAAAAAATATATATTAAATTGACAAAAAAATGTTTTTGTCTACCATGCAACCAGCATTTATCTGTACAATATTTGGATTTGTGGTAAAGTGCAGTGCCCCCTAATGTGTGGATAGAATAGGCAATTAAAGGGCTCTCAAAAGCAGCTTGTGGTATCAACTCCTATGGGTTGTTCCCCGACACGGGGGACATACCGCCCTGCAACGGTTACCATATGGATACTTCACCTCATGACATGATGCCAAGAGTGGAATTGAATTAAATTTGGAGAAAATTACAAATATTAAATACTGGAAAGGAAATTAAACAAGCATCTTCAGCAGGAGCTTCCTCAAAATTGCATTGAGACTGAACGAAGCTTTTATGGCAGAAAAGTAAAATATTATTGTTATCATCATCATCATCATAAACTCTGTAGAGGGTGGCACCATGTGCATCTATCACAGAATAGAAGCGTATTGCCAGTTGGGTAAAAATTAAATAAACTAATCACATTTCTACAGTATAGAGAAAAAACATGGCAATTGGGGGCGGTGATGGCTGTCAGTTGGGAAAGTGTGTAGGATGTGAACAAACCAGAAAATGCATCATATCACGTTGTGACATTTTTTTTATTAAATGTTTTCAAGGCCTGCAGCGCATTTCTTTCAAACAGTATAGAGCATGAGTGACTTGCCACATTGACAGGCTTGCCACTCCACTGAATATTAACCATGTCCCAGAGACCCTATTGTTCGACTGCAAGCAAATTATTTTCCAACAGGAATGATTCTTGTAAGAGTAAGTGTTGTGCCTGTGTCAGTGTGCCGGTTCATGCAGTGGTTAGCACACTGCGCAATGAACCCAGCGACCTGAGTTTGATTCCTTGCCATGGCTAACGTCAGTGGTGAGAGAAATGTGAACATGTCCTGAGACTATTTTCGCCAATCTGCATGGTGAAGTATGGTCAAATCGTCGTACTGTGGGCTTGCTGCATTAAAAATACAGTTAAAAGAATAAATAAATCATATATTTAAATGCAAATTCTAAACAAATGAACATTAATTCTGCAATCAATAATAACAAATTATTTTGTGCTGATGCATTGGAAGTGGTGTACAAGCACAATTAACAAAAACGAAACACATTCGTCAACGAAAACTAATTTCTTTAGAACTGCTTTTTGTGCTTAGTTTGTTGTCCTTCCCCCGCACCTCTGATTAGCATGGTTGGCTACATACGATGTGAAAGAGGTTCAACATACATACAGATGTAGTGACGTAAATGGAGTAACTATGGCGTTTAGCGCCAGCTACTGTCACAAGAGTGGAACTGTACGTCTTGAGCCTCTCTCTGGCACCAGAGTCGGTATGGCATGCAAGCGGGCCCTAGGGGGCCTAGTTCTGGTGATGGTCTGAGAGAGGGCAAGTAAGGACGTGACAGTCTGGGTGATCCCGAGAGGACACGTGACCAAGACAGGGTAGCGAGGGGGCCCAAAAGGGGGCTCGAGGGACACGTGATGCTTGGTTGAGAACCTTCTGTTAAGATCCAGAAGGGGGCGTGGCCAAAGGCGGAGCGAGGCCACACTCGGGAGCGTAAAAGGGAAGTCCCGAGAGCGATCACGGCTGTCTGTTGAAATGGAACCCGTCGGTGCTACGTCTCTTCGATCCTCAGTCCTCGGTCGTCAGTCTTTATGCTCGGCTTCGTGGGTCAGGCAGTATGTTACTGTCTGACCCGGTTATGTAGTTATCCCGTTGTGGTATAGCTACCCTGTCGGGGTCTAGTTAACCAAGTGTACGTTTATGCAGTTACCCTGTTGGGGTGTTATAATAAACATGTTGCCTTCAAGTTCTCGTGTGTGTCTCCGTGGGACCTACTACATCTGGCGTCAGAAGTGAAAAATAATAGCTAGGTGATAGCCCTAGTGTAGTGCGATGTTAACAAGACCAAGACGTCTACGAATGAAATGGACGACGAGGGGGTGATTCCCCAGACAGCCCCGGGGGGGGGGGGGGGGGGTTTACAGCCTGATTACACACTGCATGGCGGCTTTACAGCAGGTGAAAAGCAACGTCTCCATGCCGCCACTGCCGGAGAGACAGCGCCACACCCGCCGGTCGAACGGGCCGGTGTGCCGGGGCCGCAGGGAGACGACTCTGCCGCTGCTGCTGCCGCTGCTGCCCCCTGCACGGGAAACTCAAGAAAGGCGGCCCACGCGCGCGACCGACAATTTGTCGGCTGGGCGGGACGGGGTTCCCGCCAAATTTTAATTTCCCGCCAAAACCGACGCAGGCGGAGGGGGACCTGCACTCGTCCCGGGAGCGCCCCCATCGTCTGCTTGGAGCGCGGCCTGCCGGGTCCCGTCGCAAGGATGCCGCGCTGGCCAAGCAAGATTCTTCACGGTGCCGTCATCTTCCACCCAGCCGTCCTCCGCTCCTCCTGGGTCCTCAGGGAAGTCGTGACACATCCCACACCGGCCCTTGCGGGCACATCATGCATCGTTTCGTGCGCTGGGTCGGTTTTGTGTGTTTCTACTCGCTGGGTTGCGGAGCGTGAGGATCGGGTTGCGATGGGTGGTGGATGGATACAAGCCTCCGTGCTAGTGTCCGCGTTGTAACATTTTTTTTTGTTGCGGCGTCGGGATCGTCGACTATTGAGGGAATTGTGTATGGTGCATTGGCCGGGATCGTCGATTATTGTGGCCATTGTGTATGGTGCATGGCCATAAAGTTCGGGTGCTCTGAGCCCCGGGGAAATCTCATGTTTATTGTTAATGGAGATATCCAAATGGCAGGTCCAGTGTTGTTCAAAGTCACTGGCTGTATCCTGTCTGTTTTTGCACAGATTTTTTTTTTTGGTGCGAGAATGCCCCTTATGATCTTGGTGGATCGAGGGTGCATTGGGGTAACATCTGGCCGTCAAATTGCGTTGTCCTCTCCATTCGATTGTGTACAGCTGAACGCTGCAATGTGAGCCCTGGTGAGAGTGACAGTTGTGTCCTCTCCGTTCGATTGTTTATAGATAAACGATGCAATGCGAGCCCTGGTGAGAGAGACGGTTTAAAAATCCCCACCCCCCCCCCCCCCGATACGGCCGATGCATGCAACTGTTAACGTGAGATGCCACGTTGGAAAGGTGGGGGGGGGTAACAAGTTTTGCCGAGGTGCCAGTGTGCAAATGTGATGGGTACCATGCGTCATGTGCCGCGGTTACAGAATCGGCTCACACAATGATGGCACCGGAGACACCGCGTCGGAAAGGCAGGGGGTGGTAAAGGGCGACAAGAAATATCCCGAGTGGTCCTCAAAGGAGGGCTGCTGATGTGTGGGACGGAGAAGTGCAAAGCTATACCTTTGTGGTACCCGCCATTCTGTGGGGCAAAATATAGGGGCTGCACGCTAACGGTTGCTGCGCATTAGGGTGCAGCATACTGGGTCTCCCTTGAAGCGCATCTTCCTTGACCCAGTACACGGGTCGACCTTGAACCATTACTTCTTTGACCCGGGATGTCGAAAGACGTCCAAAATAAACTTGAGGTGTGTGATTGGATGGGCACTGGAAAGTTCTGACTTCGCCCTATCACCACCTAATTGATGGTTGCACGGTAACGTGGGACCCTGACGTCTATGTTGTGTCGATGGGTGTGTGCGGGTCCTGTTTGATCGCCGCCGTTTGTTGTGCATCCGTCGCGACTGAAACCGTTTTTTTCCCGCCTGGCAGGATCCCTTCATCTCCACTACCCAAGGGCCGGGTCGCTGATGTGTCACACGAGCTGGGGCGTGTGTCTGCGGGGGTCGTGCCTCAGGGGTTGTTCGGGTTTTCCGCCCACAGGATCCCAGCACCTGGCACCCTTGTAGTCACTGGTTGCGCCGACCGGACGGGGATTGTGGAGAGTGAAGCAGCCGTCACCCACTCCTCCCCCTCCCGTTGTTCTTCTTCCCAGGAGGGGCCGCACCAGTTAGGCCTTCGTCAAGTCTGCCCATTGAAATTACCCTTCCCCACCGTTTTATTTATCCCAACGCCATTGGAGATCGCACACACGAGCCGGATTGTGCTGCCGGTTGGACTTGGGCCTTCATCTGCTTGTGACATGTTTACGGGTATTGGGTGATGTACATTGTCTGGGGATTGTGTTGGTCATTTGTTCGCGGAAATAATTTTTTTGGGTGCTCCTCTGTTGATGTACATATTGTCTGGGTGCCGTTTGCCGCTTGCTTTGTTGTTGTTGTTGTTTTTTTTCTTTCGGAGGTCGTTTTCTGTAACTGTATATATTGTTTGGTCGACGGTTATTGTTGGATTGTTGGTTATTGTTGCACAGAAAATTTTGGGAGGCATTGTTTTCTTGTTTTTTCTTGCTGTTGTTGTTATGAGGGATAGTGATCAGCCGGGATGGCTGTGTTTTATAAAGTGAAGGGGGGGGGGTGATGTAGTCACGTAAATGGAGTCACAATAGCGTTTAGCACCAGCGATTGTCACAAGAGTGGAACTGTACGTCTTGAGCCTCTCTCTGGCACCAGAGTAGGTATGGCGTGCAAGCGGGCCCTAGGGGGCGTAGTTGTGGTGATGGTCTGAAAGAGGGCAAGTAAGGACGTAACAGTCTGGGTGATCCCGAGAGGAAACGTGACCAAGACAGGGTAGCGAGGGGGCCCAAAAGGGGGCTCGAGGGACACGTGATGCTTGGTTGAGAACCTTCTGTTAAGATCCAGAAGGGGGCGTGGCCAAAGGCTGAGCGAGGCCACGCTCGGGAGCATAAAAGGGAAGTCCCGAGAGCGATCACGGCTGTCTGTTGAAATGGAACCCGTCGGTGCTACGTCTCTTCGATGCTCGGTCCTCAGTCCTTGGTCTTCAGTCCTTACGCTCGACTTCGTGGATCAGGCAGTATGTTACTGACTGACCTGGTTATGTAGTTACCCCGTCGTGATATAGTTACCCCGTCAGGGTCTAGTTAATCAAGTGTACATTTATGCAGTTACCCTGTTGGGGTGTTATAATAAACATGTTGCCTCCAAGTTCTCGTGTGTGTCTCCGTGGAGCCCACTACACATACAACACTGTGGCCTTAAAAGGAACAATATAATAGGCAACGTTTCTGGTAATGGTCCGTCTTCAGAGGACATAAACCGAGAGACCAGCGAGAGAGAGTGGGTAAAAATTAGTTTGGAGACTGGACTTTTATCATTGGGCCTGATGAGAATATATTTTTTACGGATGGCTGGTTTTTAAATTGGCATATGAATGATTAAATAATAATGATAGTAGCTAATGGGTAACAGATAAACGTTTAAATAATAAAAAAGGATTGTAAATAAACGAATTTATAACAAAAAAGTAAAATCTTTTATTCAATTATAGTACTGCTCAAAGCTATCTGCACTAAAAAATGTATTCATATAATACAATGCTCAGACAATTTAATTTGAAAGTTACTGACCCTTGAAATACCTCAACTATTGTGATGGCAACCACAGATATTTTATCAGAAAACTGCACATTTTAAGAGGTCATGCCTCTAACTTTTGTACTTTCCTGTATTCTCATTATTCAGATGCAAAATTAAAGGGAAAAAAATGGTTTCATTACGATATATGACTTGAATAAATACACTGTTCTTTGTACCGAAAAGCCTCACTGAATATCAAGATTTATTTTCGGGAAGGTCCTGCTTGGAACGTTCACAGCCAATTTATGTTTTAATATATTTGTGTATCGGAGGAAACTGGAGTGCCAAGATGAAGACCTATGCACACAAACCAATAAACACTGAAACTCTACAGGGATGGTTCTGAAACCTGCTTACTGTACTACCTCTTACAGACACATCGATGCTCTCTATAGGGTGGAGTTTAAAGCACATGGTTTGCCCCATCTCTGCTAGATTCACCATCCCAAAATCTACGGTTCCTGGCTATCGGACATACACCACCATCACCGCAGTAATATTAATACGTGGAGTATTTTCATATTCAGCAACTGCATTCACAATAGTATTAAAATAAGTATTGATTGTAACTGCACATCCTGTAAGAATACAAATACTACGACATTTCTCGTAGACACACACCCACCCACACTTGGGAGATAGTGCCCAGCCTCCACTAATGTGTATCTGCCGTTATCACGAATCGTACTGACAGATACAGGGCAAGCAGCCCCAGGCAATGTGCCAAAGAGATAAAAGACCCATCCAAGAACATAAAACCCAAATACAGAATCTGGGTTCTACAATTATTGATAATAGTTCCGTATTTAGCTACTGAGTCTCGTTATATTTTTTTTTTACTGAGGGCCCTGCATTGCGATGTTAGTCTATAACGAGCATTGTTTTTTTAACATGGGAGGAGAGCGTAGTGCACAGCGAAAACACACGCACACGAGAGGGGAAACACACATACACCAGGGGAAACACACATACACCAGGGGAAACACACATACACCAGGGGAAACACACATACACCAGGGGAAACACACATACACCAGGGGAAACACACATACACCAGGGGAAACACACATACACCAGGGGAAACACACGCACACCAGGGGAAACACACATACACCAGGGGAAACACACACACACCAGGGGAAACACACACCAGGGGAAACACACGTACACCAGGGGAAACACACATACACCAGGGGAAACACACACACACCAGGGGAAACACACACACACCAGGGGAACCACACGTACACCAGGGGAAACACACATACACCAGGGGAAACACACATACACTAGGGGAAACACACATACACCAGGGGAAACACACATACACCAGGGGAAACACACACACACCAGGGGAAACACACACACCAGGGGAAACACACATACACCAGGGGAAACACACGTACACCAGGGGAAACACACATACACCAGGGGAAACACACATACACTAGGGGAAACACACATACACCAGGGGAAACACACATACACTAGGGGAAACACACACACACACCAGGGGAAACACACACACACACCAGGGGAAACACACACACACACCAGGGGAAACACACGTACACCAGGGGAAACACACATACACCAGGGGAAACACACATACACCAGGGGAAACACACACACACCAGGGGAAACACACACACACCAGGGGAAACACACACACACCAGGGGAAACACACATACACCAGGTGAAACACACGCACACCAGGTGAAACACACGCACACCAGGTGAAACACACATACACCAGGGGAAACACACATACACCAGGGGAAACACACATACACCAGGGGAAACACACATACACCAGGGGAAACACACGTACACCAGGGGAAACACACATACACCAGGGGAAACACACATACACCAGGGGAAACACACGTACACCAGGGGAAACACACATACACCAGGGGAAACACACATACACCAGGGGAAACACACGTACACCATGGGAAACACACATACACCAGGGGAAACACACATACACCAGGGGAAACACACATACACCAGGGGAAACACACGTACACCAGGGGAAACACACATACACCAGGGGAAACACACATACACCAGGGGAAACACACATACACCAGGGGAAACACACACACACTAGGGGAAATACACATACATGAGAGGAAATACACGCACAACGAAGTGGCTTATGTGGGAATATATAGCAGCCAAATGCTCAAAACGCATGTTGATTCTAAATGTGGAGGGAAAACCGAAGGACCTTGAGAAAAATCCACGCGACCACGGGGAGAACATGCAAACTCCAAATATGCAGGTGTCAGGATGGGGATTGAACCAACGACCTCCTGTAGTTAACATCTCGCGACCGCAGCATCCTATCTTCTGCCATCGACCATCATCCCCCTACAGGTGACCTGTCCTACCCGAGCCACTTGGTTTTCTTAATAGACAAAATTATGCGTTTCAAAGTACATTCCACAATATAATGTGTGCTCGTCTTTTTTTTTCCTCTTAGTGTAATCACACTTTCACCAAAATTCTTCACAGTGACGATGGATGATGAGGCTTTCTTTTCGAAATGTGATTGGAGACACCGAGACATACATGCGAATGTGAATATTGGCCATCACAACTTTGATGACAACAGTCATTGCAACATTCAATGGGACATTATAACGTATTTAGTGTACATATCCTATATATAGAATGTAGCGGTGGTGCATTGGTCAATGCAGGGCACTATGAATCAGACAACCTGAGTTTGATTTCCACAATGGCTAACGTTAGCAAAAAATAGTATCCAGTCCTGGGCTCCACCCTTCACCAACCCATATTTATCAGTGAAGACAAGTTCAGATAAACAACTGCCCTGACTGCCAACATCGTGGGGAGACTTTCATCCAGCATTGGATTGACAAAGGGCTGTAAATTGTTATCATCATTATTATTATTTTTAGAATACAAAATGTAGCAATCTAAAAATGCCAATCAAGCTAAAATTTAATTAGCAAAAGAGACAACAGAACAGCCAATTTACCTGTCTCTGGGTCTGAGACGACAAATATACGAGTGTCAAAGAGTTAAGACATACAGGGGAAATCTCCTACCCACCGGCACAGAAGACCAGTTGAGCCACTGATGGGCTCTATTGAGAGCAGCATAAAGCAATCCCACCCGTGCACTCTGCCCCTCCTGCTTCGCTCTGCTCAGGGCAAAATCCTTAACCTCTTTTACCAGTGACACACTCAATGCATGGTTTTATATATATATACCGTGTGCGTCTTGGATTTGCAGTGACACATTATTTGCGAAGCTGGCAGGCGTACGATTAAAAAAGTGACGCTTTTGAAAGGATGAATTCCACCAGCGATTGCAATCCATGCTAAGACACACCATGGTTGCAGGTTATTATCAGATGTCAGTTGGCTGCCTTGTCAGTAGTTTCACACTGCCTGAGTGTTTGAGTAATTGCGTGCGAGATGGTTCTTAATTGGTTAAGCAAGATGGGCTGTGTACAATTGACCACGTAGACATATTGGAAATTTTGTATTTGTTGTTAATCTCAAACCAATGCAAATTTAAAAAATGCCTCTTTCAGTTCGTATATATTTTAGGACTCCAGGTTGCAACATCAGTCCTACAATTTTTATACAAGTCATGGACTGTATTTGAGATGGTTTGGTCAATGATGGGCATATATGGATATCATGTTAAACAATTTATTGTCAGTTATTCAATGATTTGTAGACTACTTTCTGATGTGAATGGCTATATAAGTGGCTATGTCAAAACACATTTTAAGAGAGATATTTAAACAAATGTAAATTATGAAACAATACATTTAATGTGTCTTTGCAGTTGAAATTATATAGACGGTATGTACATGTTTTTCCAACACTAGTAAGTTGACTTTTAGCAAAGCAGTTAGTAAAGTATAATCCAGTACAGTAAATAACGCATGCATACACAACAGCCGTTATTCGTTACTAGACTGTGGTAATGTTACTGTGGTGTCTGTTCCACTACACACATGCACTCACTCGTAAAATCACGTACTCACTCACCCACTCATTCACTGGTCACTCATTCAACCACTCACTCATACATATACACATACAAATACTCACTCAGCCACTTACTGCATTAAGCGTTCGACTCACTCCTTCACTCAGCACCTGTTAAAACTAGCACAAGTGCCCAATAGCCTGTCATCAGTACCATGCCCAGATGCCTTGAAGCACTTATGTTCACAACACATCAGGTACTCATTTGCTTTCTAAGTTCCTGGACCGATTTTTTGGAGTGCGATGTCGAGTGAAGTTAAGGACACAGAGGTATTTCTCTCTGAAAATTCAAACGTGACCTAAAACAACCCTAATCTCGCAGCTACGCAGCACGCTGGAGACGTCTTAACAAGGTGGCGCGTTCTTTCAATGTCTAATTATAATTATCATTTGGGGATTATGTAACTTTTGAAGGCCCCAGGAAATGGTCAGATATGACTTGAATCCAGGTCACCAGTATCACAGAGCCATCCATGCCTTGCGCCTTCCACTCCACCCACCTAAACACAGACATAGAGGTCCCCTGTATGGACATTTAGGATGCTGGAATACGTCGTGTTAATGAAAATGGCATACAAAATGGTGGTGTGGTTGACACCACGCTTAGTTGGCTCATTGTTTACATGTGTGGTACATTGGGAATGGACGAGTCTTTTAATTATTTCCTCGTGCAGCAATGGAGTAAACTGTGGTTTTGTGAAGGTCTTTCTACGCTGTGCAGTGCATCTGTAGTGTCGTCTGTGAGCTCGGGTGGCGTGCGTCGCACACACAGTCAGCCGGAGACGAGGTGGTCGCAGGGAGCGCCGCTCTGCCCTCTCTATTCGTTGTTGCCGAGCTCACGCCACCACTCGGGGCCCCTCTCTCTCCCACACGACCCGTCCCAGACACGACCCTGTCCGAGTTGCACCGACAGTGTCGACCGGGACAGCCAACCACTCTCCGGCCGCGCAATTATTGGGCGAAGGCGACGAGGGCGGCGGCGTCGACGACAGCGACGACGAGACGAGTACAATCCCAGAACCGGCAGCCCGGAGCTCTCGCTCTCCGCTGCTTTTATTGTGGCCGATTCATCCCACCCTGGACACTCTCTGTTCCAGCTACTCCCCTCCGGCAGAAGGCTGCGGTCCATCAGGACCAAAACCTCACGCCACAAAAACAGTTTCTTCGCATCCGCTGATGGCCTCTTCAACAAGGCCAAGGGCTTACACTGACTTTAACATTTTATCTACGAAATGACACCTTGCCATATTTACACTATGTTACCCTATTTGTATTTTTTGTATTTTTAGATTGTATCTTATAGCTACTTTATATTCAATATTTATTCAAAATTGTACATACTTTAGCCCCTTAGTGTTAGTTAGACTTTGCACCTTTAGTATAGTTAGACTTGTATACCACTTATTTTAGATTTAAGATTACTATATGTTGAATGTATGCACCTTCCTGCCAAAGTAAATTCCTTGTCTGTGCGAACTTTCATGGCGAATAAAACCCTTTCTTATTCTGATATTCCCCTCGGCGCGGCTTGGCTCCGCCCTAGCCGCGCCTCCCTTCTCGAACCCTCTAGAGGGTTCCAGGGGCTTCCGCACGAGGTCTGTCATGACCCTTGCCCCAGTTCCTCCGCCCTGCCGGCACGCCCGCGTGTATGCTCAGCAGCGTGTGCGCTAAGTGCCCACCTGCAGTTGCTGCTGCTGTCCAACAGTCAGCTCTATATCACTACACATCAATGCACGTGTGTACACCAGCATGCGATACTGAGTCGGGCCTGTAGGTGGCTGGCAGGGTTATTGAGTATCCTGACCTGTACACCAGTCACGTGGTTAATGGGGACTCGGTTGAGAATTGCTGTGCGTGACACACGTGCTGTTGCATTTCACAGATTATCACAATAAATGTGTCTGCCGTCGATTTAGAGCACCTGATCACGTCCTTCATTTCGAGTGTGCAACACATGCCTCACCATGTAGGCTTAGTCGACCGAGAGGAGCCCAAGGGGAGGCACAGGACCGGTTCATATATCAATTTCCACTGATATTAGCTGAAGCTGGGAATCAAACTCAGGTCACCGAGTTTTGAAGAGCAGCAAGCTAAACAGGATGCTACAGCTCTCCACACTCGCACACATGCTATCCAGTCTTATATAATACGATATGTAACATAACATTAAAAGAACAGAAAGTAAATATATAAGGCACAGTTTCTGCCGAATCTATACCCAACAGGTGTGAAATAAAGTAAGGATAAATAAACAAATGTTCACGCAAACTGAGAGAAACATCTATGGACCAGCCTGGGAAAGCAACACTAGATAAAAAACTGTCAGTTAATAGTTTTGGTTGACAACACACTTCCTCAGAATCATTCTTATTAATATTGCATTTCAGGATGAGGTGTCTGTGATTGTTGGAGTCGGTACTGCTGTCGTTTGCACACTGCACTGCAAACCTGGAAATACAGGTTCATTGGATTGAAGTCTAAAACGTGGCCTGGACCTCTTTCAGTTTAACAAACTAAATAAGGAATCTGGTGTCATCAGTGAATATCAGCGGTGTGGAGACAAACGATGCCACGTTCTCACCATACTACCCCTTCTCCTGCACCGTCCTGGCCGTACCGGCTGCTCACAAACAACACTTGCCCTCCCAGCAGTCTATGGGGTTAAATGGGGATGCATTGCCTTTTTGCAGGAGAGCCGAGACAATGAGTTCATCACTCAAGCCCATTTTTGCACTCCTGCGGCCGTCTGGAACGCTCTTCCGATATTAGGAAGCCACTGGAGCTATGCACTTTCAAATATAGATTGGAAACCCGTCTTTTTATAACCGCTGTGTATTTCGTTTGTTGTCCTTACCCCGCACCTCCGATTAGCTTGGTTGGCTACGCACGGTGCACAAGAGTGGTGAGATGTTAACTACCTCGCCTGGTATCACGGAGGTCGTGGGTTCGACCACGACCCTCATGCCTGTATATTTGGAGATTGCATGTTCTCCCCGCGGTCGTGTGGATTTTTCTCCGGGTCCTTCGGTTTTTACCTCCACATTTAGAATCAACATGCGTTTAAAGTATTTGGCTGTTAGACATTTCCACATTATAAGCCACTTCGTTGAGCTATCATCTTTGGCCAGGTCGCTTCTGAAAAGAGCTATATAGCTCAGTGAGCCTTACCTGGTAAAATAAAAATAGTTCTTTTTTTTAGTTCAACATGCCCCAAAAATCCTGCGTCTCGAAATCAAGAACCCCCCCTTGATTATGTAAATGGAATCACCAAGCCCCGTCCATAACCTCCCGTCCAGCAGCACATGTGGGAACAGAGGTGGGACTTTTTTGATCGACTAACAAATTACTAAAACAATCATATAGCCCAGCTCAAGTGTATATGTATAGGGTTGTTGTTGATGAGTGACTGTCGAAGACTAGGTGTGTGTTTTCACAATGATAATAACCAAATACTGTACTGTACTTCACTCAAGGCATAACTCAACTGTGTTGCTGAGAAGAGTGCGAGATACATGACCTGATTAAATTAAAGCAAAGTTTAGTTTTGTAAAAGTTACGCTTAATGTATTAATGTATCACCACTTTAAATTATATATGCGAGATCAATTATCACTGTCATAGTTTGTGAAATATATCACGTGTTCTTATGCTGTTGAAACCTTTCAACGTCTATAACTTCACATTCATATTCTTGGTTCTTTCGGTAAAGTCACGTAGAAGGGAAACAATAAAATAGTAAAAATATAAAAGTGTTAAACTTTCTTTAGTCGTAGCCTTTTTTTTTACGGCATTGGTAGGAAAGCGAATATTATTTTTTTTAGTAAACACGAAGAGAGCCTCGAGTTCCATTTGCGCTGCTCAATGTTCGACAACTTGAGAACGTGCATGGTCTTGAGAACGTGCATGGTCTGCAACACTGCACCCATTCCCACCTGACTGTGGGAGGGAAGCACATTGAGGTTCCTTCACAAGGGTGTGGCTCGTTCATTGGAGTCGCCTTTGCGTCGTGACATCCCTCATCGGACAGAAAATGCAGCAAAACACACTTAAAAAAAAACTCAGCGAATTCGCCAATCACAATCGCTTAATACAATTAAGTAAATAATCGGTGACGTTTCCGGCAATGGCCCAAAGAGGAGCCAGAGAGGTAGAGTGGATAATACGACGAGGAGACAGCACTTTATATAGCATGGGATCTGATAAGAATTAATTATTAAAATGTTTCCTGCCAGCTTTTACATAAGCCACATATTCAGTTGTGTGTCAGAGCTCACTGATGAGCGCAGCACAATGCCAGTGCTGTAACTTACGTTATGACTCAGGGCATGCAGCAGACGGAAGATAATTGCCACTTTTCTAAAAGCTCCGTCTTACACCAGCAACGTGACTTTAAAGCAATCCGCGTGGGTTCTCTGACATTTGGTGCCATAGATTTTGCCATCACATTCGCACTCAGGGCACTTATAATTGCATGTAGGGGTTATGGCCAAATCGCCCTTCAAGTATCTGTCAGAGAGAGTGAAACAAAAAAATGGCACTGCAATTAAAATACTCAAATTTTCATAATATTTCATTTATCTCTGACTGAATCTGTTTTTGTACATGGATTTTGATAAATGAATAAAAACAATTTCATGACACAACTTGTTTCGGTTATTCCATCGTGAATTAAATTCCCAAACGTTTAAAGATATGTATTCGTTATTTATATTTACAATTGTTCAGGTGGCCAGGTGGCTCATAGGTAAAAGTGCTGAAGCTGGCACCATTGAGATGCTGAGTTCGAATTGAGGCATCTGTCTGTAATTATACCGGGTTCTCAAGCGTTGTGCCAAAAATGGTCTCAGCCCAGTCACCAACGACTGCACAAATATTTGGCTAGATTTTATCTCTGAGAAATACAATGTCAGATTTACTTGTCATGCAATGAACATTACTGTCAAATGCCGACCAGGTGGGACAGTGCTGCCTCCTAATGTGTGGACTAGAGGTCACATGAGGTCATCTCAAAGGTAGCTCTGTGATATCCACTTCCATTGTGGCCATTCTTTAACATGATGGTTTTTCGATAGATCCCGATGGATACTTCATCATCATGAGATTAAGCTTAAGCGCAATTGGGATGAAATATGAAAAAGATTTTTTTTAAATGTAATTTAAACTGGTCACAGTATCAATACTAGGAAAAAAACAGTATTATCCATCGGTCTTTTAAAGAGTCCCGATTACATATAATGAAGCTAATAAAAAACAAACAAATAACAAACTGGAAAAATCACATTCAAATAAATACACCCGTGAATCAATATAATGTCTGTGACCAAATCACATTTAGAGCACCCAAGTGTTTCAACTGCCGCGACAGGAGATCGAACCAGCGACCCCTCGATTGTAAATCTAATCTAATAACCATTACACCGTGGCAGTATTAAGGGCATGTTGAAACCAGAAGTCTCTTTTTCATGGGAGATATGGGTACAAAAGAAATACATTGTCAGAGCAAACTAGTTCAAATTTGCAACCAAATCAACACCGAGCAAAAATCAAAGCAGAGTACCAAATAAAACAATAAGTTGCGTGTAAAACAGAGAATTTGCAAATAACCACATGACAATGCAATACAGTTACCATAATTAATCGAGCTAATATGCTTTACAAATTAATCTTATCGTGTGACAAATTAATCATGTTTACATCACAAAGCGTATGTTTTGGACAATGTGGTTTGAAAAAAACAACTTAAATGTATTTTGAAAAGCACAATTATTAAATATTAATGGTCATGTGGTTCAAGAATTATACTTTATTTTTTACAAAAAAATCGGTAAAAGTGCCATTTTGTTCCCTTTACACAGAGTACAGTCCAGTGTAATATCAAGGACATGATGCATTACCTTCATTGCAAAGTGACACATGGATTGATTACAATTTTAAAAAAGAACTCGACTTCCAGGCAGATTGAATTTTCGCTGAAGATTTTTTAATAAATGCAATGCGATTAAAATGAAGTAGTGTCCTCCCATCTTATACTTTAGTCAGATATTAAAGAGCTCTTCAATGGTGTGCATGGACCAAAGCTCGCGCGACAAGAATACATGCTGATCCATAATGCCAAAAACTATAACATACGTCTATCAAAGCTGGTTACGAGATGAAATTGCACACAACAACGCAATTAATTTTATTGTTTTATTTTATTATTTCCCTTCTACGTGACTTTACCGAAAGAACCAAGAATAACAACGCAATGGATTGCAAAACCACTGAAATATTTTTTAAGCGGCAAAAGCTATTGGAATTATTAATTAATACTAATTTCCAGGAATTTGGAAATATACTGCTGGATAGAGGACACCCAATGCCATGTCATGGATGGTCTTCTCTCTGGCCACGATTCATGAGCAATGGTCAGTGCGGATTTTTGAATGGGATACCAAGAACCAGTCTAGATATCTCTCATATATGTTGTTAGCCATGGCCTGGAATAAAAATCAGGTGGCCACGTTTAAAGTGCAGTGAACGAACCACTGCACCATTGTTCCAATCTTAACGAAAATAACAAGGCTACGAAGGATCATAACCTTATCATGGTGGTGGGGTTTGTGTGTTCTAATGACCCTCAGAGCTATGTTGCTTGGAGTCTTGTACTACTGGTAGGATCTCCCTTGGCGAACAGGTCTGGGGGAGGTTCAAGACAGATAAAGGTTAAAAAAATACAAAAATCTGAGAACCTCGCCTAGACAAGGTATACTCGTACACCCCCCTGGAACCAGGCCTGGAGGTGGTGTTCACCGGCAAGCACCTGGTGGCCGGGTGACCCACATAACCCGGTCGGGCCCAGCCCAAAATGACTACATGGCACTGTCCTGTGGGCCCATCATCCACAGGACGAAGGGTGATGGGCGGGTGGGATGCCAATATGGCAGGGAGAGGGATGTTCTCAGACGGACTGGACACTCACTCACTGGAGGGGAAGGAGCTGGAGGTGGTGGAGGAGGTGGAAAGGTACTGACAAGATATAGTAGGTCTCACCTTCACACACAGAATTGGCACTGGAACCAAATTTCTCAATGGGGGGTGGCCTCTCTCCTGTTCTGGAATAACCCCTGGTGAGAAGCCCCAGGCGGGTGTGGGGATACTGAAAAGCCCCCGGCTGGATGTTTTTCAGTTGGAGTTTGTCCCAGTGGATGAGGGGTCGCCCCAATAAGACTTCGGGTCTCAGAAAGGAGAACTCTGACTGTTGTCTGTGCTTACTGATGCACCAAAATTGCAGTTCAGAGCATTCGGCATTCTTAGAGACGGTGGGTACAGAACTCAACAGAGTGCCACCGACCGACTCCATAGTGTTACTGGGTGACTTCAATGCTCACGTGGGAAACGATGGACATACCTGGAGAGGCGTGATGGGGAGGAATGCCCCCCCCCCCTGAGTGAGATGGTATTGTAATTCTGCACTAATCACGGAATGTCAATATCAAACACCATGTTCGAACACAAGGATGCTCATACTGTAAGTGTACTTGATACCAGAGCGCCTTGGGCCGAAGGTCAATGATTGACTTTATAGTTGTATCATTGGGTCTAACACTTGGGTGAAGAGGGGGGCAGAACTGATCACCACCTGGTGGTAAGTTGGATTCGATGTTTGGGGCACTGACCAGATCGACGTGAAAGACCCAAACGAATAGTGTGGGTTTCTGGAAACGTCTGGTGGAAGACCCAGTGCATCGAGATTTAAACTTTCACCCCCGAGAAAATGTATCCTGCACTCCAGGGGAGGTTGTGGACATTGAGTCTGAGTGGATGATGTTCAGGACATCAATTGTGGATGCAGCTGCGAAAAACTGTGGCCTGAATGCAGTTGGTGTTTGCCATGGTGGCAAACCTAGGACCCAGTGGTGGACACCAGTGGTGAGGGAAGCTGTCAAGTTGTAGAAGGAGGCTGAGCTATGCTCAGAAAAAGCTCTCCCAACTTGATTGAGCGGTACTGGCTTGCCAAGAGGGTGAAAAGCCACAGCAATCGCTAAAGCTAAAGTCTGGGCATGGGAGGAGTTTGGAGAGGCCATGGAGAGGGACTGCTGAGCAGCCTCTAAAATGTTCTGACAAATCATCCAACGCCTTAGGCGGGGTTGACGGAACGTGGCCCAGGCTGTTTTCTATGAGGGTGGCATTGACCTCACCTAAGGAGATAGTCGAGAGGTGGAAGGAACACTTTGAGGAGCTCCTCAACCCGTGGGACATGCCCTCCTCTCAGGAGGCTGCCCTGGAAACAGCTGAGGGGGTCGGATCCATCACTGCTGCTGCGACGGTCGAGGCCTTCGTAGTGGCAAAGCTGCTGGGGTTGACGAGATTCGCCCAGAGTGCTGGACAGTGTATGAATGTTGTGGTTAACACACCTCTTCAATATTGCATGTAATGCGGGTACAGTACCTCTGGATTGGCAAACTAGGGTGTACTCCAATTACAGAAGAATCACACTCAGCATCCCAGGTAAAGCCTATGCCAGAGTACTGGAGAGTAGGTTCCACCCAGTGGTCGGGCCTCAGATTCCGGAGGAACAATGTGGATTCGGTTATGGTCATGGAACAATGGACTAGCTCTTTTCCCTCTCACAAATATTTGAGGGTTCATGTGAGCATTCTTCTCCAGTCTTCCTCTGCTTTGTAGACTTGGAGAAAGCATTTGACCGTGTTCCTCGCAATGTCTTGTGGGAGGTGCTGTGGGAGTATGATGTACTGGTGACAATTTTGTGTGCTATCCTGTCCCTCTATTCCCAGACTGAGGGCTGTGTCCGCATTTTTGGTGTTAAATCAAAGTCGTTCACTGTGGGTGTTGGCCTGCACCAAGGGTGCGTTGTGTCTCCACTCCTGTTCGTGATTTTCATGGACAGGATATCAAGACGCAGCCAATGTATGAACAAGGCATGGAGGTGGCATCGTTGCTTTTTGCAGATGACGTTGTCCCCTTTGCCTTATCAGTCTACGATCTCCAGCATGCACTTGAACGGTTTGATAACGAGTGTAAAGCGGCTGGGATGAGGATCAGCACCTCCAAATGTTAGGTGATGGTTAACTCCCGGGAGATGGTGAATTGTTCTCTCCAGGTGAGATGGGAACAGCTGCCCTTAGTGGAGAATTTTAAGTACCTCGAGGTCTCTTTCGCGAGTTATGGTAAGTGGGAGCGGGAGATTGGCCAGCAGATTTGTGTGGCATCCACAGTGTTGCGAGCACTGTACCGTTCCGTGATAGTGAAGCGGGAGCTGAGTTCTCGAACAGAGCTCTCGGTTTACAGGTCGATCTATATTCGCACCCTCACCTATGGTCATGAACTTTGGGTAATGACTGAAAGGATGAGATCGCGGGTACAAGGGGCCGAAATGAGGTTTCTCTGCAGAGTTGCCGGGCTGAGGAGCTCAGTAATCCTGCACCTGGTAAGGATGCCCCCCGATAGACTCCCCCTGGAACTCGACCGGGCACATCCCACTGGGCGAAGACACCGGGGCCGGCCCAGGACACATTCTGGCGGGACTATGTCGCTCAGCTGGCCTAGGAATGCCTGTGAATTCCCCAGGAAGAGCTAGAGTCTGCGATAAGTATTGTATAGTGAAAAGTAATGGATAGTGATGAAGTAGTGCTGGAGTCTGTCGCCAGGGAAAGGGAGATGTGGACCGCCCTATTCAACATGCTTCTGCCACGAACCTCACCAGGATAAGCAGATTGGGAAACGAATGAACATTGTCCATTTTGTTCCTGCATGGCATGTTTAAACAATTCCATGAATGTCTGGCACAAATGTGCCATTTTAAAGCAAGGAAAGCCATATGAGCGTTTAATGAGGTGCTGTAATGGCATGTGTGAAAATAAACTATTCAGTTATCCAAGGATTTGTTTTTTGTTTTCTTTCTTATACTAACCTTGGTGTGCACATTCCAACTAAATGTACTGACAATATCATTTAAGAGTACAATTCTGCTCTTAAGGGTTTAACATTCATGGGGCTGGCACTCTTTGGCCCAACTCATAACAATAATCATTGTTTTAGTATCTAGATCGACTAGGAGGAGGGACGAGGGATGAGGGCACAATACTAAGACAGGCATCGGAGGAGTGGTGCCCTGAGGTAGAATCAGAGGGGGATCTAGAAACGTTCCAAGGGGGAGGGGACCGTCCCAATATTTCCAACTCTACGACTCAGGAGCTCTATTAATAATACAATAAAAAGCATGCAATGTCATTTATCTGGTAAATATCAACACAACGTATATTTTCAGGGACTATGCTAGATGGGATGGGGGTGGGGGGGGGGGGGAATTCTCCATTCCGCCCCTCCCCCTGTGATCCACCATAGGGTGGGAGATCAAGGAGGAGATTGAATACAAAATAAGTTTGAAGTTTTCGTGACTGCAGCGATCCATATTCTTTAGTTCTTTCGGTAAAGTCACATAGGTATAAAATAAATGAATTCAATCACGACGTTTCGGGCGCAACAAAAGCATCCGTCATCAGGTGAGACAACCACAGCAAGAAACAATAGCTGAAGTGGGCAAAAGGGGTTCCTGTATCTACCTACGTGACTTTACCGAAAGAACCAAAGAGTACAAAATAAGTATAAGACATTCCCTCGTTATTCGCGAGATATATGTTCCGGAGATGCTCGTGAATTGAAAATTTTGCGGATAATGCTATTGGCCTACGAACATCTATCTATTTAATAAATGTATTTAAATAATCTTGATTTTAAACTTTCACCCATTTCAAACCTTTTAAAACAGTCTGCCTCAGCAGCAGACCATGCGTTCCCACCTGATGATGAACGCTTGGGTTGCACCCAAAACGTCGTGATTTACTTAATTAAATTTTATACCTACGTTACTTTACCGAAAGAACCAAAGAGTATGGATTCCTGCAATCACGAAAGCTTCAAATCAAGATTGAACCACATATACGGGGAGGGTTTTCACACATCTGTTAGAGCTTTTAACAGACTGCGAGACAAGAAGGCTCACCTAATCGAGTCGCTAACCTTTCTCAAGAGATGCCGCGATAACAAGGTAATACCGATCGCATTTACACTCACATCTGCTGCTATCACTTCTCCTAACGCTGAACGGATTTTGTTCAGAGCTAGCCTATCGCTAATCTCAGAGAAAATAAGATTGCTCCGATTTGAACTTGATAGTGTAGACATGACTCTTACAATCACACTTAAAATTAACAGATAAAATGTCCACTTCTGATTGGGACCATGTAGATAACATGACAGTCTCTTCTGCTACTTCAATGTCAACCATATGTCAAGGTAACTTGATCGCTAAATTCAACCTCCTGTCAAAAAAGAAGCCAGAGCCATACGTTACAAAGTTAGATGTTAACAAGATTGTCATCAATCAGAGTAACATCCCAATTTCCCACAGCCTAAAATCGGTAGTAGCTAAAGGGTTGAATTTCGCAGTAACCCCTAAACATATCTCAGTGGATGATATAATCGCCCAGGTTGACGTAGCCCTCAAAGGCTTGGAACACATCCCGGCAGATGTTGCTAGATCTGAAATCGCTGCTCTCCTAAAAAACGCTAAGAAACCCATTAGCAACATCAGCAAGGACGAGCGTTTTGAACTCTCTAAATAAAAAAAAACAGATGACATTGTCATCCTCTCAGCCGACAAGGGCAATGCCACTGTCATCATCGAAAAAAACACTTACAACAACAAAATTCAGGACCTTCTTAATGATGGCAGCTATACCAAAATCAACAGAGATCCCACCAACTGCCTAGCTACTAAAACCAACAATATCATCACTAAATCGACTTCTCTAATTGATCAGACCAAGCAGAGCTCCCTAAAACCTTTGGCTGCTAGACCACCCAGATTTTATGGCCTTCCAAGAATCCACAAAGTAGGTACCCCGCTCTGTCCTATCGTCTCCACGATTAACTCACCCACCTACAAACTGGCCCCATTTCTGTCTGAGACTCTACTTCCTTTCACTGGCAAGTCCACCTCAGCTGTACTTAACTCAGCTCACTTGGTTTCTCTAATCAAGGACATCTCACTATCTCCGGATGATTTGCTTGTCAGTTCCGCTGTAGTCTCTCTGTTCACCAATGTACCTGTACTTGACACCATTGCAATCACTGAAGACTTAGTCCAACAAGGACTGAATCCAGCTACCAACTTTGGTAAGCCACCATCTTACCAACACATACTTCACCTGGAATGGTACATTCTACAGACACAATGAGGGTACCCCAATGAATTCTCCCTTATCGCCAGTGGTAGCGAATGCTTTCATGGAAAATTTTGAGACATATGCCATCTAGACATCCACCCTACGTTCTTCCTTGTGGAAGAGATATGTAGATGACGCGTTTGTCATCTGGCCACATGGCCTGCCAGCACTGAACCAATTTTTCAACCACATCAATTCCATACACCCGTCTATCAAATTCACCATGGATGTGGAAAAGGATGGCAAGCTACCATTCCTGGGTGTTTTGATCGAGAAGAGACCTGATGGCTCGTTGGAATATTCTGTCTACAGGAAAGCCACCCACACGGATGCCTATCTAAAGCCTGACTCCCACCACCATCCAGCCCAGAAGAATTCCCTCATCAAAACACTACACCATAGGGCCCGTTGCATCTCCGACCAGCACCACCTAGCCAGTGAGTTGGAGCACCAAACCTTCAGGATGAACGGATACTCGGACCGTACAATCCGCAAAGCTGTCTCCCCAGCCATACGGAGACAACCTTCTGAGGATCAAACCAAAACCATCACTTTACCGTACATAGCAGGGGTTACCAAAAAGATTTCCAAAATCTTAAACAAACAAAAGATCCAGGTTAATTTCAATACGGTACACAAAATCCGTGATTGAATCCCATCTGTAAAAGATGTGATTCCTGACATGCAATACCTTGCTGTCTACAAACTGAGCTGTGGTTGCGGCAGCAGTTACATTGGGGAAATGACATGTGTCGGACCGCGTCCGTGAATACAAGGCGGATCTGAAACACGGTAGGACCAATACCTCTGCCGTTGCCGATCATTGTGTTAACGCTGTGGGCTCACGCGAAATTTATTTTTCCAAGACGGAGGTACTCTGCAAATCTACCGGCTACCTTCAGAGATTTGTTCATGAAGCCATCCAGATATATAAACACAGGCACAACTTCAACCGAGAGGATGGGTACAAACTGAGCAATCAGAGGAAGGACGTTCTAAACCAGGTAAAGTCTTAACTGACTGTGATGTTTCCATCCAACCTGCAAATGTCAGCTGTTATTTCGACTCTGTGTGTGTCTCTCTCTCTCTATGCCTCTCTCTTAGATCTCGCATGCTCACATGTCTTTTGGATTGCACTCTCATACTCACAGGCCCTTCGGATTACACCCGTTGGGTTGCACTCCCTCGTCGAGGAGGCTGCTCTTCTTCTCCTTATTTTCAACAGTTACATGCTAACTTCTCACATGAACATCATGCTAATCCCTCACATTAATATAGCCTCTTCCGTGCCCTCCAATTTCTCACATTAACATCACGCTAATCCCTCACATTAACATAGCCACTTCCGTGCCCTCGTTTAGGAGGCCGCTCTCCCAGCTTACTTTTACACGCTAATTTCTCACATTAACTAGCCCCGGCCACTTCTTTATAACCCTTGAGCTACACCCATATCAAACCTTTTAAAACAGTCTGCCTCAGCAGCAGACCATGCTTTCCCACCTGATGAGGGACGCTTGTGTTGCGCTCGAAACGTCGTGATGTATTTTATACCTACGTGACTTTACCGAAAGAACCAAAGAGTTATTTAAATAAATACGTAAATAGGTTATTAAATACGTGAAAATAATCTTATCACTTTATCTGTCATCACTTTATTTCTCATCACTATCTCATCACTTTTCTCACGTAATATTCTCTTTCATCACTTTATCCCATCACTTTCTCTCTCTGTCTCGATGCAGTCGTGTAGATTTCCAGATGCGATTAGTGGAGTCGACAAAATCGCCGATAGCAAGTTCGTGAATAACGAGGGAATGCTGCACTTAGGAGAGCATACCTGGGAGTTTGTGTGAAGTATATAACAACCTCAAGATCTGGCAGAAGAAGGAAGCAATGGTGAGGTGTGGTGGAATGCCATCGCTGCAATCGGTTGTTTATTAAAATCGTCTACAAGGAAGAAGATGCATCGTCTTTTGGTTATGAGAGAGCAGCCTAATGAAGTGATGAGGTGATAAGTCACGTGACACCAGGTGCAAATATGGTGTCCCTTCCATGGTCTCTCCAGAGATGCTCTGCTGTCTCCACAGGGTTACAATATACTTTGCACTGCGTCTTGATGTGAGAAAAATGGTATAAATGTGTGAAAATCAAATGTATTCTGTTTATTGCCCTCAGCGGACGTGATGCTGTGCCATTAAATATAAAATCATACGTTTGTCAAATAAACTAGATGGGAATATTGAGATTATGGCTATAATATACTGTACTTACCGATGACTTGTGATACAAAGTATGGTGGAAAGTAGTAATATGAATCTAAAATTACGTTTAATTAAATATCTGTGTCAATCCACTGCTGGATGAACATCTCCCTTCACGCCGTGTTTGGTCATGGTGATTGTTTGACCATACTTTACCACGATGATTGCTACAGGTTGAAGTTGGGAGAGGAGGCAATACCGGTTCCTATATCACCACCAAGCTCAGCCTTGAGCCAGAGATTCATTGTCCAAGGTCACTGGGTTCATATAGGTCAGTTCACTTAGCACTAATACATCTTCAATATATGCATGAAAACAGACATGTGCATTGCTTGCATCAACACGTACGGCTGCTTTACCTGGAGTTTCTGAAAGAGGAATCTCAAGTCGTGCTTATTCAGCAGCTCAATGCCAACGAGTTAAAATAAAACCTGGGCTTCATAACACTGCGATGAGCAGCACGTTGCGCTGGCTGCGTTATGTGACATCTCTGAATTTGCATTAGCGATTTGTAAAACACTCAGGAGAAGTCTGCATGCTTGATATGGCTCAACCACAACAACGATTAATTGACTCTTGCAATTAAAATCAACTATAGCACACCGGCGATGCATGCATTCAAAGTGCGCACTTGAGAATGCTATTGTTAAACATTCACGTAAACAATACGCAAAATATTACATTGAGCAGGCTAATGGAATCAACACAACCGTACAAACATGACAGAGGAAATATCATATGTATAATACAAATGAAATGCCACAAATGTAAACAAACAAAAAACAGATTTGATTGACTAATCAAGGCCCACGGATTATAATTAGTATTCATCGGACCGCTTCAGGGATGAGTTGATACGTGCTAACTATAAATTTGTAATGATTTTACCCATACATTTAATTGAAGACGTTGGGCATTTTAAGGCTAAAAATATTATTTTGATTAAACGAATTTATATTGAAAACTTGAATAAGCAATGACATTATTAGCACATATGTGTCAAGTTCCATTTTAAGAAAATAACATGAGTAAACATAAACAGACACATTTTTTTCAAGAATGTATTAAGGAGTAGGAAATCTCATATCGAAAGAAGTCCCGCCCTGCCTGCACCCTTCAATCGACACACACCAGTGTGGTGAAGTATGGTCAAACAAGCCCCATGAAGGACACGACATGGGGAGACATTCATCCAGCAGCAAATTGTCAAGGAGCTGTAAATTACCAGTAAAACTTAAAAAAAACTAATTTCATACAAAAATGTGTAGCTTTGAAAATGTGGATGATTATTTTAGCTTTTTTAATAAGCCTTAGCCTGCTGCAGCAATGAGACCCAATTAATGGTACAAGTAATGCAGGTATCTTGCAGGTCCAATAAATTACCATTGAATCATCACCAAGGCGTCAAAACTTCGTCAAAACTGCAGTCCATTGAATTGAGAAAAACCTAATTATATGTATCCTGTTGCTTAGATAAATCGCTGACATAATTAACAGCGCTCTCTCTACTCTCGAATTTCACCCATGCTACATTAGGCCACGGAAACATCAGAATGTGTAGTTCTCTACATATAAAAAAATATATAGTGTTGGCTTTAATTAATAAGTACTCTCATATAATAATAGGCTAACTTAGAAAGAACATTTCAGCAGCCGTGAGACATTGCTCTCGACCGGCAATTCTCGATGCAAATTCTATGCTGCTTGGCCCGTAGCTGTGCTCAAAATATTCTACACACATTGCGCATAATATTCACACTGAAATTAACGAGCACGAAATGAATACTGGGACTCGGCCTTCACAGGTTGATCCCCCCGTGAAGTCTGTAACGTCTATATATGAAACAATATCTTGAAATGCAGCACTCTGAGAGGAGCATCAATTCTCACTTTTATATCGCTTAATCAGTAATAAGGATTTGAAAGTGCGGTTCCGCTGCCAAAAAATAGCGACGAAAAACGAAGTGAAATTGGGGACTATGTACAGAAGAGACTTTAATAAGATCAAGGGTGTGACTGATATAACTGCTTTATGCTCACACAAAATGCATTACCAATGTGTACGATGTTATCTATTATATATAATCCGAGTACTTTTGACACAGTGCGTATTCATGTATTTCTCGACTCCATTGGTATAGGAGGGGGAAGTCATTTTGTCACAACGAAAACGGTAATCTACAGGAATAAGCAAGATACAGTACGTGTTATTTGTAGCCACGCAAAGGACACCAAGACGTGCAACGAACTTTCGATTTAAAGCTTTCGTGACTGCAGGGATTCATATTATTGGTTCTTTCGGTAAAGTCACGTAGAAGGGAAAAAAAACAATAAAATTATCACGACGTTTCGATTGCAAAACAAGCAATCATCATCAGGTGTGAAAACCACGGCAAGAAAATTTGATTGCTTGTGTTGCAATCGAAACGTGAGAATTTTATTGTTTTATTTTTATTATTTCCCTTCTACGTGACTTTACCGAAAGAACCAAGAATACCTGCAACTAACTTTAGATTGTGAATTGAGGCGCAAGCAAATGTCTGTGCTGAAGAAGCGGAATATATATTGTGCAGCAGCACTCTGGGCAACGGTAGATGCCATGGGTAGGCGTGGGTGAGTGGGCCCAGAACGCTGTGTTAAAGAGCTCGTACCAAAATGGATCACTCCACAGCCCATTGCAGACACTGGTGATGCTTCACGAGCTGCTGTGACTTGTGCTGGTGGCATGAGATGTAATTACGGAGCGATCCATTCTTGTACGGGGAGCTCTTATCATCGTTTCTCGCTCAACCTCTCAGCACCCCAATCATCCTTCCCAGTCCCCTCATCTCCCCTTTTGCAGTGCGTTTCTCGGTAACCAACTAGGAACTTTGCTTTCATCCATTATACTTTGCGCACTCCTATGATTGGGGACCACTGTTTTGAAAGTTGTCAGTGCCTCGTCACATATGTGCTTTGCAACGTGTGATACGGCGGGAGATAGCACTGCAGTTATAACCCTTGACTAACGATTAGAAGGCTCAGAGTTCATATCCTGGGAAGCACTCCACTCACATTTTATCCCTCCAGGGTCAATAAAGCGAGCGCTACTTGGCGAGACATCAATGGTTAATGGTGTCACCAAAGAAAATTAGTGGCATTCCACTGTTTGATGGAAGAGGGAGGATGCTTCGACTTTATCTGCAAAGTGCGATTATGAAAGTCACAACAACAACAAAAAGCCCTGAGAGATTCATGCAGTGAATTATCCTCAGAGACAAAAATAGGAGAGCGTGAACCAGTAAGTAAATAAACTAGAGACATCAAGATTTGAAGCTTTCGTCACTGCAGGAATCCATACTCTTTGGTTCTTTCGGTAAAGTTACGTAGGTATAAAATAAATCACGACGTTTCGGGCGCAACACAAGCGTCCATCATCAGGTGGGAAAGCATGGTCTGCTGCTGAGGCAGACTGTTTTATCAGCAGGCCATGCTTTCCCACCTGATGATGGACGCTTGTGTTGCGCCCGAAACGTCGTGAATTATTTTATACCTACGTGACTTTACCGAAAGAACCAAAGAGTATAGAGACATCACATTGACTGTTAACAAAACTTAAGGTGAGCTTGCACGTGAATGTCAGTCGAAGGGATGTCGGCTCACGAACAAGATGCATGATAGAACAATAGCCAACGCCAAAGGAGAGAAAATACTCAAGAGTACGGCCACGATGAAGATAAGATGATACGAGAGCAGCATGATCAGATGGATCGCTAAGATAATCATTCAAATGTATAATGCGCATTCCATCCTAGGATCCCAATGCGCAATTCATGAAAAGCAGGAAACAAAAACAGAACCAGGGGGCAACCGATCAAACTAAAGAGGGAAGGCCGCTTTAAAGAGATGGGTTTTCAAAGCAGACTTAAATATACCTACTGACTCCGATTGCCTGATTTCAAGTGGCAAGGGTTTCCATAGCTTGGGTGCCACGCTAACAAAAGCCCGATCACCAAAAGAGCTCAACCTAAACCTGAGAGTGCTGAGCAGTTGGAGATCAGAAGATCTTAAGGAACTTGATGGAAAAAGATCACTTCCTGTGCAGGCATGCAACACGAGAGATGGTGCGGAGAAGCTTTCTTCCTGCAATGGATGGAAATGGCAGATGATGATGATTACAAACTGCTATAGAAATGCAATTCCTGTATTGACTGTCATTATGAGTATTTTTATTGCAACACCATCCTGCCTGGTATATTTGTGTAATACAATTTACTGTGATGGATACATCTCATTTGTTATAAATCCCAGCTAACCAACTGGAATAATTTGCTCCAAGAATTAGCGACGTATAGGGAATTCGTCTAGGCCAAATAGCGTATTGACCTGTAGCGGAATTTCAACAGAATTTTACCAGGGTTACTGGGGTTAACTCCCTTGGCTCTCCATCAAAAGCTCCCACAGGATCCGTAACGTCCAAATGCTATAGACAAGACTTCGGTTTAACATCTTATTATTATAAAGTCACAACACCTACAGCTCAATAGCTCAATAATCCGTGGCAGTGCGTGCTGGGTGCAATAACCCATAAAACAGCAGTTCAACTCCTGCATCCTCAATGAGAATAACTCTACTGACTACTGGGTATCTAATCCCACGTCTCAAGAAAGCAAAGGTGTGTGGTGCACAGATGGCACGAGGCCAGCCGGACTCTGACCCAGCGATGTGCTGCATCTTGATTAACTGCACCGGCCACACGTATCCTCTCCCTCGTCGCACCCACAACAGCCACGTGGCCATCGGGGAGAAAGCGCCATTCGTATGGCTAACAATCAAAGCAAGGCAAGGTCAGGAGTATGCATGTAATGTGTCTAATGCATCTAGACCAGGGGTGGCCAACCTGTGACAGACCAAGAGCCAAAAAGTACCCGTGAGTTCTGCAAAGTGCCAAGTGTGTATGTGTATAGGCACTTTTTATTTATTGTTCTTTTGCTACGACTATGCTTGCGCGTTCCACACGATTCCCCTTCGATAGAACCGAGTGTGGTGGATTAAAGAGCCGCATGTGGCTCGGGAGATGCCAGTTGGCCCGCCGATG
Source organism: Petromyzon marinus (assembly GCF_048934315.1). Classification (NCBI taxonomy): domain Eukaryota; kingdom Metazoa; phylum Chordata; class Hyperoartia; order Petromyzontiformes; family Petromyzontidae; genus Petromyzon; species Petromyzon marinus. The sequence continues at coordinate 8,463,350 of NC_133693.1, read as the reverse complement.
ATCTTGACAATCGTGACTTAGCAACTGAAGTCAATTTGAACGATCACACGGAGGAGGTGGCAGAGAGTTGGAAAACGTATACGCTGATAGCTGCAGTATGATTGAATATGGGCCCTCGAAATTTACAGCCGGGAGATTGATTGGCTTTTATTCAGTGCATAATAAGCCTGACCATTCCAAGTTGCTTTGAGTATCATGCTAAACACTTAGCAAATATACATTTTTTCATGATACGTAAATCTACATTTGTACATTTGTAGATTATACATAAACACTTAGCAAATCTACATTTCCCGCCATCAGTGAAGAGCCGAGCCGCCACGGGAGTGTGATGCAAAAGCCGACAGATGGAAAAGCCTGCCACTGCTGACAAGAGTACAAAATAGGAAAATATATTTAAAAGATAGTTAACGCAAATCATAATAAATAAATGACTGTATACTTGTCACCGTGCAGTGGATTAAAATGGGGAAAGTTCAGATGAGGCTCGATTTGGTCACATGCTCATGAACGCTTCCCTTCATCAGGATAAGCCTCGCCGAGTCTCAAGACTCTTTGAAGGAGGGTCCTGCGTTGGGATGCTTGGCCAAATCCATGTTACGGAGTGTTTATCAGATGGGACGAAAGTGGAGCACTCAGCAAAAACCAACGCATTCAGGGGGGTCCAACTTAAACATGTGCACATATAGATTCAACAATCGATTGATGTGCTGCCGTTTCCTAGCCATCCTATAGCCCTACAGTAGAACATTTGCCAACTTACATAGGTGTGGCACAGTTGTGAGTCTGAGCATGGGACTGTGCTCATCTCGATTAGCAGCCCTGAGCAAGTGGTTGAAATTCCATACTCGAAGCCAGTCCATCCATAGGACAACCAATGCTGACTCCCCACAAACTCCCACAAAGTCAACAGCATTATGCCTATACGTGCGACACTCACGTCTGCTGCATACATTGCATATCATACATTCTGTGTATGTGGGTAAAGCATTGACCCAGTGGTTAGCGCACTGCACCATGAACCCGGTGACCTGACTTTGATTCCTGGTCAAGGCAGACATCAGTGACGAGTGATTTCTTAACAAGTCCAGGCCCCTGGCCATCACCAAACTGAAATGGCCAACGTGGTAAAGTATGGCCAAAGAACACCCCACAACCGACATAGCTTGGGGAGGCATTCATCCTGCAGGGGATTGGCAAATGTCTGTCAATTGTTATTTTGCTGTCTGTGTAAAAAGACAACACAATTTCCCTCAAACGGAATGGAAAAAACAGGTACAAAAGCCCCATATTTAGATCAAGATTGACCAAGAGTTGCAGAGATAGTGGCTGTCAATAGGAATTATTTTTTTCTGGCCTGGCAATCACGATTGGGAGGCCAGCACCATCGCAGGCTGGCTTAATGTCTTCTCTCCTTCATTAGCGTGATGAGGAACCTGTAGAGACCCCCTGTACTCACTGAAGTCAGAAGGCTGGGTAGCTCATTAAACACACCCAGGCTGGTAACAGTAGCTTGTAAGGTTTCAGCTCAAAGGTTGGTTGTAATAGTGAGGCCAATTCAACCTGGGGAGGACCCTCGGCGGCCAAGAACAGGTGCGTGTGTGTGTGTGTATTGGTGCATGTGTGTATGTGTGGGAAGCAATATTGTTGCGGTAGCGCAGAGGTTAGCGCGCTGCGCTACAAACCCGGCAGCCCCAGATAGATTCCCGCTCACGGCCCACCAACACAAGTGACGATTATCTGTACCGGTGCCGGGCCTCCCCTAGATCGACTGAGCCTCAAATAAGAACCTGGTGCGGTGTGTAGACATCAGCACTCGGGAGGCGGCCGGGCATGGTGCTGGCCACTCACCCGCTGGGTACCATACCAACCTTTATAGGCGCTTGCGAACGGCACTTGCCCCAACAATCTGTTAAAGGCTGTACGGGGGATCTTTGTCTGTGTTTGTGGAAACTGGCGCCACAGTGGTGAGCACACCGTGTTACGACCAAAGTGTGATTCCTTTCTCCCTGCCCATCAACGCCATTCTCCGTTATGCTGTATCAGCCTAAATAGGTGTTTGCTGAAAGTACTTGCCCCACAAAGTTACGAGGCTCATGGAGATATAATTAAAGTACACTGTAGGGGAACAATTTATGATCAGAGTTAATTAAAATTGATTTAAGAATTATTTTATGATGTATCGCGAGTGGCAATGTTTATTTCTACTGCATGTTAGCTAGAACGACACTGCCACCTACAGATCTGTGCAATGAGCCGCTGCGAAAGACAGGTACCGTATGCTAATAACGAGTCAACTTCATATCCTTAATTATGCACCGGCACATCAAAACTGCATGCACTCTACTGTGTTTTAATTACTGGACACATTCCAGCATCATTATGACATTGCTCATAACAGAACAAACAACAAGAGATCACCCAACACTAAGTTGCAGTTTCTGTTTCACCGAACATGGAAACGGCTATGTAAAGCATGTTTTATTTAAGAGCATATCATGGGGCTATATGTATTGTAATTGTATGAAGATGTGCTTACTGGCCTTTATTTCAGAAACCATTGGGATGCATTGATGTGCAGTTGTTGCAGGATCTGTTTTATATAATGGATATAATTGATTAGTCATGTTAGTTAAGGTTCACTGGTATATTCAATTTGGAATTAATATTCCAGCTGACAATAGTATGAAATGACTTCCTCTCGTGAATATATGCCCTTATTTCTACTGTCCAATATTTTCAGAAGACATGGAACATTTGGAAATTCGAAAAGTCAATCTGGACTAAGGCAATGATTATCCACGTTCATTCGCCATTCAATTGACATTCGACATTTTTATGACGGGGTCCTGTATCTCCACAGGACATTCACTGTTGGTTTCTCACAAACTGATACTAGGATATGACCTCACATCCTTCAGAGCATATGTCGCACGGGTGGGTCGGGAGCCGGAGCAGTCAGCCACCATCACTGAAATTGTGGGTCTGAGTAAACCGATTTCTCAAGTGCGGTGAGTTGATGGTCTCCAGCCCAGATCACCAGTGACTGCACAAACATAATACATTAAATTTGGGTTTTCAATTAATTGGGGAAAAAATTCGACTTTGAGGAGAAAAAAAGATACATTTGTGACTAGCATTGCTCTCTGCAAGGCATGTGGGAACCTCCAGAACTTCTAGTGAGAATAAAAAAAAAATTCGGGAGTAGTTCTGCGATAACTACTTCTGCAGGCTGCGCTCTGATATAAGGCTGCCCTGCAAGAGTTTCAAATGGATAAATTTCGATTTAAAGCTTTCGTGACTGCAATGATTCATCTTCTTTGGTTCTTTCGGTAAAGTCACGTAGAATGAGAATAAAATAATAAATTGATAAAATAAAATAACACAATAATATTCTCACGACGTTTCGGCCACAACACAAGCGGCCTTCATCAGGTGAAGGGGGCGAGACTGTCTGGTAGGACAGCGCTGGAGTGAGAGAGCCACGTTCAGATCACGGCTTTTAAGCTGTGTGAGCTTAAAAGGGCGCTCTTTGTTCCTCTCACACAGCTTAAAAGCCGTGATCTGAACGTGGCTCTCCCACTCCAGCGCTGTCCTACCAGACAGTCTCGCCCCCTTCACCTGATGAAGGCCGCTTGTGTTGTGGCCGAAACGTCGTGAGAATATTATTGTGTTATTTTATTTTATCAATTTATTATTTTATTCTCATTCTACGTGACTTTACCGAAAGAACCAAAGAAGATGATTCAAATGGATACTTCATGTCAAGAAAAATAGCACGTGAACTATAGACTTGGTAAAGACTGAGCCGATAGCAAGTACAATGACCTCCAGGCTTTTCAGCCACCTCAAATTAATCCATACAAGCAAGTCACACTGGAGATGGCTTGTTTGTTTGTAAATGCCTACAGGCGTGTTTATTATGCCAAAGCGGACCGCTACATGTAATTATTTCACTTCTAATGGTGTCAGTGTCTGAGAACGCTTCGTTTCAGATATTTGCCTCCAGCTGCAGTGCTAGCCACTTCGGAAACGAATCCCATTTCCAGCGAACATCGAACGAGCGAAAGGTATTCGAGAAGGCAAACTAGTGCGAATGTTAATTATCTCTCGACACTCATCATAGTGGCTACGATGATCCCCCCGTGTAGCTTTAACAGACTGTCGGGGCAAGTGCTGTTAGCGAGCACCTATGAAGGCTGGCACGGCACACGAGGGGGTGGGTGGTCTAGCACCACACCCGGCCGCCTTTGTCTCCCTAGTGACGATGTTTACTACACACCGCGTACAACATATTTATTTACATACCCTTTAGGGCCGTCCATAAATGACGTCACGCACCTAGAGGGGGGGGGGGTCAGACATTTGTGACGATGTGTGACGAGGGGGGGTTTGAAAAATGTGACGTCACATCAAAATGCGCAACTTTAAATAAATATAGACAACACGTTCTACTTAATGAAATATGTTTTAATAAATGTGTTCTCCTACAACATCAGAGTGCAGCGGCACATTAAATACGCACTACAATGATAATAGTTTAAAGCGATTTGAAGCATGTTTAATTATTTGGGGTGGGGGGCAGAGCTTTGTGACGTCATATTTGAGGGGGGGGTCTGACTTTTTGTGACGCTTTGTGACGAAGGGGGTGGGGGGTCAAAAATCGTCCAAAATCGCGTGACGTCATTTATGGACGGCCCCTTTCCAGTCTGCTGCTCAATGAAGGATGGCCCCATGCTATGTTGGTGATGCGGGTTGTTTGAAGATACTCATGCTGGTTGGTCAAAGGGTGGCCAAGGACTGGTTCCAATATCGCTCACTCCTGATGTGAGTGGCGAGGCTGGGAATTCATGTCAAGAGGTCACCGAGTTCATATTTGGCAGTGCGCTAACCACTCCTACAATGGTTAGTTAGCATGTACATTGTGCGTGCATAAATGTCCCGTTGCGCTGGATACAGGGGCGGAGCCACAGGGGGGGGGGGGGCTGGGAGGGCTGGGGGGGCTCAGCCCCCCCTAAAATTTTGGAAAAGTCTGTAATCGGGATAACCGGATATCCGGCTGCTGCAAAATGCTGGCTGCCACCTTGTGCTGAAATTTGTTTTCTGAAGCTCAGCTGAAAATATGTTCAGCTCGGTTGGATGTATCCCATTTCCCCCCACGTGGCACATGTGGGGGTAAATTCTTAAGTGCATTTGAATCAACTATTCAACATGCAACAAGCAGAGCCTGTCATCTTAAGCGTTATCTGTTTATTTAAATCACCAGTGCATTGTGAGAACATTTGGGCGACAAAAACGTCTGCAAATGTTAAAGCCCTAAATGCTTTGTGCCCTCATTAAACATATGTTTAACTCTTCACACTTGAAATATTTTAAAAATTAACCATGCTTCGACGTGATTTTCCGTTTGTTGTGTATTTAACCTCCTGAGGTCCAAAGATATTGTTAGATTATGATGAGCTCTTTTAAAAAAAAAATGCCCAAATTGTTATTTCATTGAGGGCTTCAACTGTCATAAAAGAAACATTACACAGTGCATTGAGATTCAAATTTCATTCAATTAAAAGATGAATGCGTTTTTTTAACACAGGGCAACAGATTTGATCAAGCAATCGATACAATTCACTTGTATGATACAAGCAGACCCAAAAAGAGTTAAACTTTAGACTTGCCCTTAGTTTGTACTTTTTAATAAACTAAATTCTAATAAACAAACACAAAACAATGTTGTATAATTAGCTGGCATTTCATATTCCTTGAGTAATATTTGTTGAGTATTTCGGAAGCCGTGCAGGGAAGGCACAACTTTGTTAGCCGAGAGCTTGGGTAGATGTTTTAAAATGTTCAATCAATACGACAGCACAGCGCACAGTAAGAGTTTAGTTTTGGTAGTCGCATAAAACTCATGATTCATTGTTGCTGTGCATAAATTTAGTTTAATTGTCTATGCACATTGGTATGTTATACTTTGATATTAATTGTCTTTTCAAGGATATTATTTATTTGTATGGAGTTGATGATAGAATAATCTTTCCAACCTTTTCAATCAGCATCTTCCCAATGTTTTTGTTGGTATACAATTTGTATGTAAGGTAAGTAGCTCGTGGGTCTGTAATTCTTCATCACCCTGATATACTATTTTCAAAATAAATGCCACAGGTGGCTAACCCGTGTAGCTCGCAAACCGCATGCAGTCCAAGTATGACTCCATAGAGACGTGGCTAGATGTGAACTTCCTCTGTCTAACTTTCTTTTCAAAAAGGAAATATACGCGTGGAAGCAGAAGTAGGCCTGCAAGCACTCTTCCCTGCTGGCAGAGCGAGAGCACATCCATTCCCGCAGACTTCGAAACCCAAAACGCCACAACCAACCAATCACTGGCAAGCGAACTAGCGCTGTGTGATCGTAGCAACAACAAACAAAAAATACCTAGAGGCGATCGTTGTCCTTTGCTGACCAAATATTGTAATGAACACTTAAGCACAGACTAACCCGGCATATGCGAGAAAAACACGGATGCGTTGAGTTTTCTGAAAGACCTACATTCACAAGAAAATGTGACTGCCAAGGCTGTCATTGATTACCGATCTTATCATATGCTGATAAACGAGATAGCACTAACTTTTTGTTAGCTTTGTGCTGCTTTAAAAAAAGCACATTTTAACCACCTTCCACTGATTAAATCTTCGCAGTCTATATTGATGTAGTATCTCAATAAGCTCTGTAATTATACTACATGTCTAGGTCACAGCTAACAACTCCCAACAAATGCTCGCGTAAAAACAATCGTCCTGGTTATCGTTTAATTTTGAATATTGGCAAAAATGCTTCAGCTAAAATTACAAACATAAGTAAAATCATCGTGCTTCCAGGTAACGCGAAGCTCCCCCACTTCACAATGTTTAATATATGTGAGCTGAGCTTATTGCTTTTTTGTATTATTTAAACCAAATCCTCGAACATATGTTTACGTGGCTGAAGAGTGTAAATAATACATGAAGCCCTCTGCCAATTTCATGGTGGACTTGCAATGAAAAACATCCATGAAATGGGTATTTTTCAATTTTAATTATTTTGAGAACGACCTCAGATACTTGGATTCAACCACGATCCACATGACAGGAGCAGAACCTTGGAGGAAAACACAAAGTAACAATTGGCATCTGCAGTGTAGATTTGTTTTTTTATCTGGAATATTGTGGCATGCACCATTCATACAATTTATTTATTCCGTATTACAAAGGCAAACATTTCCTTTCAGCTACTTTTCAATGCCACAACTTCACTATTATCTGTTCCGACCCCCTCTGAAGTGGTTTGCCACACGCATTCAGAACTGCATCATGCGATAAACGCCGATTCATTTGAATGGGTATGGTGAGGCGCAGCTGTTGACGAGCTACATGGAGTTGGTGGATTGCACCAAGATGGAGGAATCTTGGTTACAAGAAACTCACATCTAGAGGTAGCAAGGTGTCTGATGGAGGTAGCAGACAAAAAGGGTTTGTGAACCATGAGTCAGGATTTTCCCCAGGGCACTCTGGTTTCCACTACAGTATACCCATACGTGATGTTCCAGCATCCCAGGCAGGTACAAGTACGGCCTTGCAATTGCTTGCTCATGCCACGGTAGACATATTGGAAGAGGTGGACGTACCCAGCCCTACCCCACCACACAGCACCTGCCAACCGACTAAGTGATAGTGTGCCCGTTGATGCTGGGTGGTCAGAAATATTTCTGGCTGTCCGCCTGATAATGCTAGTTGTAATTACTGGCGAAACGTCGTGCTGTGTAAATGTTGTGGATTTGCTCTCCAGCACATCAGTGTGATGTACAAGTAACGAATTGGCACGTTCTGTTTACGTGACAAACCTTACTAATTGGTTGTGTCGGGTGTTGGCGGGTTTAACGACAATTTATATTTACGTAATCTCACCCAAAGCAACCTATATTACGAATTGCAAATGGTGTGGGTTTACTCTCCAACAGACCGGTGTGTTGAACTAGTATCAAATTGGCACGCTTTGTTTACACGACAAACCTTACTAATTGGCTGTGTCGGGTCGCGGCAGGGTATGACACCACATTTATATTTACACTATGTAACCCCAAAAAAACTATTATAGAGACAGGGGATGTAACAAACTTACACCGTCGTTTCAACTGGCACACCATAAGTTGTAATCAAACCAGTGACCGCTGGATTGCAAGTCCAGTGTGGTACACCATTACACCCTGACAACTCTCATAAACAATTAGGTTTTCCTGAGTGGGGCCCTAGGTATCCCTTTTACTGGTAGGAGGAACCTCCTGGTTACACCACCAGCCCACAGGGGATTATTGTGTCCGTCCGTCGTGCATCAAAAAATGGGAGGGTGGGGCTGGGTGGGGAGGGGCTGGGTTTGGGAGGGTGGGGAGGGGCTGGGTGGGGAGGGTGGGGCTGGGTGGGGAGGGGAGGGCTGGGTGGGGGGTGGGAAGGGTGGGGCTGGGTGGGGGGTGGGAGGGGTGGGGCTGGGTGGGGAGGGTGGGGAGGGGCTGGGTGGGGAGGGTGGGGCTGGGTGGGGGGTGGGAGGGAGGGGTGGGGCTGGGTGGGGAGGGGCTGGTCACCCCGTGGTGCCCTTATAAAACTCAACGTTTAACCTACTCACGCCGGCTTGTGCCCGCCCTCACAGTCGGGCATATTTGCGGAATACACCACGTGGTGCCGTTGACCCTGGCCATTAACCGAGCAACCCAACGTTCCTACCAGCTCCCTCCGCAGGAATGTGTTGCTGCACTCGGCTCTCGTCTGGTTTATAATTCACCATTCTGGTTTGTTCCTATATAAATACTGTATACTATGTGATGTAATGCAATCATCAACACGCTAATGCTACTCTAGATAAACAATCTACTCGTACTTTGCTCGCTCTTGCATTCATCTATTTGTTATTCTCACTCGATGCCGATGTCCAATCGGTATTGGAATGAAATGTCACTCCAACTGCCCTCTTACTACTGCTCAATCCCTTCCTTGTCACTCATCTCAATGCTCTCACCACAGTTATTCTTCTCGTGAACTTCGCACCTTTACACCTCCACCAATGTGGAGAACTGTTTTTTTTTTCTTTCTCACAGATTGCTTGTTTCCGCTCATCCATATTCTTTCCAACTATCATATTGCAGGGCGAAGACAGTTCGGCTGACAAAATTATACTCGAAAGTAACCTGTTGGCATGCGAGCGCTCTGTATCCGAAACGAACGTGAGACATGTTGCGGCAAGACAGGATAAGCAAAAGAGTAAGTTAGGAAGAGAACTTGGCAGCTAAGCACTGTAGATTGGAGCAGACAATAAAACAGTTGTGCTGGGAAGGACACGTGCTGCCGGATGGAGGAGCTCGGGTCAGTTACAGAAAGAGACATTGGAATGGTCTCCTCGGGGTCGGCGATGAAGTGGGGAAAACACTTGAGAGCAGATGGTGGGAAACTGTCGGGCAGTTATTGGAAATCGCCCGTCGATTTAGCAGGAGCTGCGGAATCTGGCGGAGGGACACGAGGCGTTCGGCGAGGTGTGGTGGCATGAACGGCAACGTATGTACTGTGCGTTGAACTTCTTTCGCACCGTACGTTGCCAACCGTGCTAATCGGAGGTGCGGGGGAGGGGGGGACAAACAAACTATGATGGCATCTTGATTGTTGAACACGTCTCCTTTTTTTTTCTCTCTCGTGCGGTTCAACTTTGGAATTCCTTTCCATCGTCTGATATCCCAAGTCCAGAGGAACCTTGCTCAATTCAAGGAACATGTTAGTAGTGCCTAACTTATACACTGATATGTCTGTGGCTTGCCACTTTGAGTCAAACCCTTTTGGGCCTTTGCTCAGTGACTTCGATCAAATATAGAAGTCATGTTATTTCACTAACATTTGGTTATTATGAGATTGCCAACAAACTCTCCAGTCAAACTCATCAAGTTGGTGGTTCGACAGACTTAGAAATGCAAACACATTTAGCCTTGAAATTCTAAATTTGAAATGCTACATTTTGGATGCACTGCATGTGCCCTTAAAAATGTCCACGGCTATCTTCAAGACAAATCTAAACAATCGCTTTTCTTTTTTATACTCGCTTTTCTTTTTTATACTCGCTTTTCTTTTTTAAACTGGCTTTCCCAGAATGGTTCACATTTCATTGTCGGAGGATATTATCTTGTTTCTGTATTAATTTTTTTCCATTCACATCGTTCCTTTGTAATTTTTCTGTCGGTCAATAACGCACCCTGAGAATTGTTTTATCATGTCATTACAGCAATACCCAGATTTACGCCTCCCCTTTTCACGTCGTTTCGCAAGTGCGTCGTCACTTTATTAATACCGCCACCTCATTTGCGTCGCCTCAACCCACACTCACGTCGCTGACAGCATCGCCCGCCCTTTCTCGTATCCGTCAACTCAGCATCGGCCTCGACCTACCCCATGCACGGACTACTTTGCGTCACGCATAAAGAAGTGTACTGTATTATAGGCTACAATATATTAAGTATATTTATCTTATTGCGCCCTGATCATTTGTGGTAAAGTTTACTGCGGTACACTTGTGTCGATGTCGGTCATTTTAGTAATTTAATATTAAATTGTGGGTACGTCTAGGATGAACATGCGCGCATTAGCACACAGCTTCACCGTACCCTCCCGTTGTCTTTGTTTAGCTCTCGTGAAAACATTACTTTGATTTACATCGTTTCGATTATCGTTGAGCCTTTCAGGAACGAATCCTCGTATATGTCCGAGCGTAAAATGTGTACGTGAGCAAGCGGTGGTGCAGTGGTTAGCGTGCTGCGTTATGAATCCGACGACAACAGAGTTTCATTCCTGCTCACGGTCATAACAGTCACGGTTATCCGAACCGATCTGAGGCCTCTCCTAGGGCGACTCGGCCTCGAATTTAAGTACCCGGTGTGGTGCGTAAAATATCTCCGCTCGGGAGACAAAGACGGCCGGGTGTGGTGCTGGCCGTCCACTCCCTCGTGTGCCGTGCCGGCCTTCATTGGAAGGCGAACAGCACTTGCCCCAACGGTCTGTTAAAGGCTATATATGGGGGGGGGGTCTTTGTTTTTTTGTAAATATATACATAGGGTATTTATAAGTGTAATCATAGCAATGTCTCTCCAAGGGTAGAGAGGCAATTTAAAATGTGTTTGGGTTATCTGAAGTATGCATTTTAAGAGAAGCGAATGAAAGCATTGCCACCACTCTGTGCCAGATACATTTTCTTTTCCAAATGTCCTGCCCTTCTCCCGAATCTGATTTATGCTGCGCATGTCTGGACTCGGTGCTTGACAAATGAGACTGACAAACGCACGTGTCAGAAAGCAATACATTATGGCCTAAAAGAATATTCATCTCTGTACCACCCAGAGTCTTTGCCAGAGTTAATGCAGGTCAAAATATTAAGTAGGGAGCTATTATTGGCAGCTGCACCCACAGTTCCCTCAATAAATATAGTGGGTAAAATTATGACAAGGCAGCTTTGCACTTGTTCCTTTAATTATTTATTTTACTTAACATCCATGTGTCCATGTGCAGCGAACTAATATAAAAATGGTTTCCTGCTGTGAAGCATCTGGAAATGCAGTTGCATTTAGACGTTGTATATGAGTAAACTGCAATGTATTGTATTATTCACTTGTGCAAAATGACACAATGTCATGTACCGTAAAACCTTTCAAAACCAGGCTCGAGAATCGGATATTTTCACTGCCCTATTGTCTAAACCATTTCGCCATGATTTTGTAAAAAAAAATATCTCACACAGAATCGCGCAAACACGCACGCAAATATTTGGAGCGTTAGCCAAAGCGGAGGTGTTCTTAGGTTGCATATTAAAAAAAAAAATCTGGGGTTTTGGGGAACTAAATAAGAGTTGTTTTCGGAATGCAAACCCCACTCCCAATGTTTGGAGTCAGCGAGCAACAGATCTCAAGTTACACGCAGAGTATATCCAACGCAATCCGCCCGATCCATCATAAATTATCAATTATTGCATTAACGCTAGACTGTTGGTAAATGTGCAATTTCTAAAACGCAATAAAATATATGCACCGAAATAAAAGCAGAAATTACATTTATTATGTAAATACACCACATCAACACATTTCGTGCGCTTCATGGACGGGCTGTGTGCATCTATGTACAACGTTAACAGGATTCAGCGCCCTCTTGATTGCCCGACTGTGTAGCACACTCAATTAAATAAATTGGAAGTTGCTCCTATCTCAGGGCCAATGCTCTCCCTGGTTTCCCTTTGAATACAACATTCGCATTCTATGAGCTTCCCACAGTCCGTACAGTATACACTCTTTTTGACGACCTGCATCTTCACAGCAATACGGTCAGAGCTCCATCTCGGGACAGACACTCCAAAATGCCAAACTTTTTTCTGAGAAGACATCTCATAGTCAAAGTTGAAAGGCTGTCATGTCCAACTGTTTATTATACACCTCGCCATTATTTCCTGCCTTGTGCTAGAGTGCCTGTTGCGTAGTCCATACCGAACCTCTGAAGTCTGATCTTACCATACATCACCATCTCCCATTAGGAATTTCCCCAGCATGGCTGCTCTATTGGTGATACACCACCAACACCTCTCACGGCAACCTGCCTTGCTCCATCCTGCATCTCGTGCCACCAAATGCAACCTTCCCTTCCTGATTACATATTCAATGCTTTCCTGCTCTGCTCCATTCCAAATTTCCTGTTGTATCAAACTTCTTACCGTGCGGTATGGCATTTTAAAACATTTAAAATATTCATTTATAATTGCCAGAGCGTTTACGCTAGAGTTGCCACCATGCACAAAGGCATCGATATATGTAAATTCATTAGCGTCGGGGTAAATGCATTGCATTACGCATGCAAGAATACAAGTTTCGAAATCCGTATTAATGTCCCAAGTAATGATGGGTCACGTGACCCATACAGCCCGCTACTAGTGGCGGCTATATTCACCACAATGTTGGAAAAAAAGAAAGTTACGGCACGTGTTCTGTTGAATTGAATCATGACCCTGGATATATAGGCAATCGTCCCATAGCCAGGGGAGTTTGAAACATGCGAGTTTATGCAACTCAGCATTCTATACCATCCCTGAAATACGTGATTATACAATTAAGCACCTGCGTGCGATGAGTAACGCAATAGATCCCAAAACAATGATTCGTAAAAACCCATTAACTTTGAAACACAGAGCCGTGTAATTAATTTGCATTAGACTGAGCAGGAGAATCTGGAGCTTCGTTTGTGAAAGCACTGTGGTTTCTTTGGAATGCGATCAACGCAATTGGAAGTGCCTGGAAATACAGATGTAGATGTGTGATCCCACGAGAAGGGCTCACAAGTGGCGCCATCAAAATACCGCTCTACTTAAGGAACGAAACAGGAGGATTTCTCCACAAATCTGGCTGTCGCCTGATGAAACTAGTTGTAATTACTGGCGAAACGTCCTACTCAGATTGTAAATGTAACGAATTGGCATGTTCTGTTTACGCGGAAAACCTTACTAATTGGCTGTGTCGGGTGGTGGCGGGTTTAACGACACAGTTATATTTACGAGATCTAATAAAAAAAAAATCTCTATTATGGAGGTGTGCTCTATACAGTCGTTTTTTTTAAAGGGCTGTGTATATATTGAGCTTGCAAGGCAACACTGTAGAATGTGGAGTGGATGTATAGGTATTACTGCAAATCGACATTTAACATTAAATGATATCAACAATTCCACGAATGGCTTTGCAAAGTCAATTGCAGATATTAATGGTAAAGCGCACATTATCGTCGACATTAGCAATTAAATTACCCACAATACACATTAGATAGGTTACGTTGAATATTAAGACGAAACACTTAACATGCACGATCATTGCTGTTGACCACAACCTTAGGTTTCATTACCCTGACCCAGGCTACCCCTATTGCAGTTATTCTAAAGATAATCCCGAAACCGTTCTAATATACCCACCCCATCCTATTGAGCCAATTAGCGCAGTGGTTTTATCATGATGGGTTCACGCAGATAAGTCCGAGGTCACACGTGACCGGGCCCTGTGGCAGTCACCGGTATTGATTCTGCTCAAAAATGTATCAGCACTCTCAAGGTGCCATCATAAAATGCCTCTCGATATGTGTTTTGTCTCTTAGAATACTTTCATAATTCGCTTTAATACATCTCATTTAAAATGCGCTTTGCGCCTAGTGAAATTCCATTTATTTTGAAATGCATAATAGTGTTGTGTCACTCTCGCTTCGAGCAATTACTCCCACTTTCCGTGGTCTGCATTTGGCTTGCAGTAAAAGCTTTCGCGTCCAGTATAAGTTAGTCATTCTGGTCCATAATGCTCTGCTTGGCCTTAGACCAATGTACCTGCGGGCCCGACTGATCCGTCACACGACAGGGGTTTATACTCTACGCTCTTCAGAGAAAGGACCTACTGCTACTACTCTCCCAGCCTTGGCTCTTGCGCTCGACGCTGGGTAGGGGTCAGGCCTTCTCAAGTGTTGCCCCAATTATCTGGAATGCCTCGCCGGCGGTGATCCGGCACGCTACGAGCCTCAGTGTGTTTAGGAGGGAGTGCAAGAATTTTCACAATTTTCTCATGGCTTTTACTTGAACATCATTTTACTGCCTTCGCGTTTTATTTTAGTGTACAACTTTCAATACCACCTTCAGTGGAGGTGATTTTACATTTTAAATAAATACACTTTACGGTTTTATTCAACAGTCACTTACAGTAACAATGCACGTACAACAATTATTCATTTGTACGAAGGCTAATAGGCAACCAGACACCCTTTATAACAAACAAAAGATGGTATGTGTTTATCGTCGGTGACTTCTATTGCACATGTACAAGATGTAACATGAACGCGCGATACATTACATAAGAACGCACACAAAACTATATAAAGGCCAATCCAATTTTCCGTGAGGTGTCACGATCTTTAAACAATGCATGAAGAGAAAGTTTAACTTATTCGCGCTATCATTGTGGCCGTTGTGTTTTGTATTCACGACTACTTATGCATTTGCTCTCCGGTTTTCTGTGTATTGAAATATCTGCGTTTGTGGTGCATTTCCTTTACAGCATAAATAATTACCCAGACATCGCAACCATAAACATGAACAAAATTTGCCTTCATAACATTGAAACTAGATTGAACGGTAACAATGTAAAGTTATCCTCAAACGTTATGTTTTGATTTTAAATTATCTTGTGATTCATCTTGGGTTATTTTTTTTTCAAATCCCACAAGTTTGTATAGATGGTTTAATTATTTCAGCATCGTATATGACACATACATTATACTGAATATAAAGTACTGTGATAAGACATATACGTATATGTAGGTTGTTGTAATTTCATGTTCATATAAGACATCGTTAAAACAGTATTATGTAGGAAGTGTAGGTTTTTTTTTAATCCTGAAACTTTTTCACTACCAAAATTCTAAAAGCTTTTGAATTTAAATGTAAAACAAGTGTGAAAGGAATGCTACAAGATTCTGAAATATTTTGATGTTTGCCACAGGATTGTATGCATACCAATTTAAAAGCCGGTATATATAATTATTATTATACATTTTATTAATTGTGTTTGCTTCTTCGAACATTCTATGCTTTGCTAAAATAAAACGTTGACCTCGAAAACAGCCAATTTAAATATTAATGCGTGGCAATACCAGCATGGATGAAATTTAAACGAAAATACAATTATTGTATAATTCTCTATACCCCAAGATTAAAGGACAGGGTTGACAGCTTCATCCTACATTACATTTAGTCATTTTATATATGATCAAAGCGGAATGGAGGTCTTTTTTGGAAATGTAACTCTGTCAAGAAGAACAAAAGGACGCTGTGTGTCTAAAGAGCAAAGTCTTCGATCAATGCACATCGTCAGCTGTGACATACAGATTAGAAACGTGCTCAATGACAAATAATACATTCTGAAACCTGAAACTATTGAGAAGGAGCAATGCGTGCACGCAGACAACTCGTGAAGACAAGCAGTGAAACGCATAGATAGAGAGAGTACAATCAAACTCTTTAGGTGTCACAATGATCACAATGGAGAACAAAAGGGCTTAAGAGGATGTGCTGCTGCTGGAGTGAATTAAAGGTTATGTCAGGTTGCATTGGTCCTTGGCAGGTGTGAGCATTGAGATGCCTGCATGCAGATACAGTTGAAAATATTTTTTTTCCCCAAGAAAACCCTTTTACGTGACAGGTTTTGGTTTAACCTATTTGGCCAAGTTCACTTTACTCGATTACTTTTTGCATGTTTTTGTACTTGTCCATGTTTGTAAAACGAAGTGAATGTTTTGCATGCGGGAGGAAACCTCGTTACCCAGACATAACCAGACTTGTCAGGGGACAGCGCTGCAACACCAGGCAGATCCACAATACCCAGTGAAAGTGATGTCGTGTCATTCTGTAATTCGTCACTGCACGGCATGGAGATCAATGTGAGAACCATTGCCACGTTACTCTCCCACTTATCTTAGGCTGACCACAGCACAACATTAAGGTGAAATGAGAAAAAGGTAAACTGTTTACAAATACGTTTATCTCAAGCTGCACTTTACATTTGGCTCCCATTAAGCGTTGCTGTTCTGCAATACATTTGCACACTCTAAAAGTAAGCTGCTTTTTGTTCTTACAGAGGCAAATAAAACACGGTGTCCCACCGTTAATGTTGCTTTGCGGGTTCTTGTTGTTCTTCCGAACATTTCCTTTGAGTCACTGGAAAAATAATAATGGGGCACACTTTTTTTTAATAACGAGACAACTATTTAGGGTTCGTCAATGTTACCCCATTAAGCCAGGTATGTCAGCGAGATGGTTGTTTATTTGCCCAGTGATTGGCTGCAGAGTTAATTATGTGTGGGTCAGGTCTATAAAGATAACACATTGCGCTCATTCATTCTTGAACTCATTATCCTTAAATTTTGATTTAAAGCTTTCGTCACTGCAGGGATTCATATTCTTGGTTCTTTCGGTAAAGTCACGTAGAAGGGAAACAATAAAATAATATTGTTTTATATTTTTATTATTTGTTTCCCTTCTACGTGACTCATTATCCTTGTTCAAAAATAAAACAAACCTTTTCACAACATGGCAATACTCATAAATTATAGTAATATCGGATCGTGACCTCAAGCGTTGCCTAATAGCAAATGTCAAAGTTTTTTTTTTGCCTTTTCCAAACACGCGTTTATCAACATCACCACCATCAGGTTGGCAGTGCCACTGATGGGCAGCTTGTCTCTCGAATGTGAACTTAAGAGTCTGGCTGTGAACGAGAGGGGATTGACGTGCGCCAGAAGACCATACCCTATTGACGTTATGCTGCTGTTGCTTTGCTGTGAATGTCACTATTATGTAACACGTTGAGTTTGCAGCATGACTCAGGGTGCATTGACACGAAAACTGCAGCACTCAGCCAAACCACGAACCTCAAGGTTGTGCATTTCCAAAGGAATTTAACCAAAAATATTTTGGACTTTTTTTTGTAAATAGATGTAAACAAAATCCATTTTACATCCAGACAATAATTCTAGATTTGAAGCTTTCGTGACTGCAAGGATTCATATTCTTTGGTTTCTTCGGTAAAGTCACGTAGGTAAAATGTCGTGATTTAATTTAGTGGTTTTCAATTATTGTATTTTACCTCCGTGACTTTACCGAAACAACCAAAGAGTATCCCAGGCAATAAATACATTGGGGAAAGCACGCTCACTTAAACTTGCGTGAAATAGTGTTGCAACTGCACAGGTGGCAGGATACAGTGCTCACAATGAGATAGAAACCCATGAACATACAGATGGCAGAAAAAGATCCGCAACACAAGCTAACAAATTAATTCCAGCGTCCAAAACAAATCATCTAATTTCTCATTTGGCTTGCCAGATAAATAAAGTGAATAAAATAATGCCAGGCCATGTTCTGCATGAATAGCTCTGCACTCACGGCATGGCATTCTGCATGAAAATTACGCTTCCCCGTGGAAATTAGAACAAGGGAGCCACGAAGCATGGCTTGAGACGTTTCTCGCTATACTTGTGACTCTTATAAATCCCAAACATTGTCCGGTGTGGATTAGGAGATGTGCAGCGATCCACAGTTTTGAAATGCACTCGCTGAAGACATTAATTTTTTCCCTTTCTTCAACTAAATATTATTGGTGGTGATATAAAAATGCACATGTTTGTGTCTGAGCGCATGTTTGGAGCTGTTACTCTGAAGATTCTCCCTTTGATATAAACCTTATATTGGTAGATCATTTTCGGATGAAAAAACTTTTCATAAAAAAAATATACACGCAAGATCCCCGGAGGAAGAATAATAATTCAAGTACATCCCCGAAAGGAGAAGCTGCAAATCCACACAGAAGCACATCTAAAGTGGAGCTCTACAATCTCCAGGGAGACTTATTTTAAGATTCCCGTCAACATGAGTTCCTGCAAGTAGCCCCAGTTGGTGACTGCTGTTGTAATTGATGTTCAAGTTATTTGAGCGGAAGGGGGCGGGCATTATAAATAATTGACAGTGACTGCAACGGAGCTACACATCTGGTAAGACTCAGATGGTGCAACAGGGCACACGGCCTCCCTGGCGTGTTATTGTACATCTTTGAGGGCAGTGGCATTAAATATAGGACATTTAAATAATTTAGAAAATAGGGCCTCACCCCACATCACCCCTTGTTCTCAAAAACCCTCGTCATCCATGGTGGCAAGATGTAACCTCCCTCACCTGCTATGCATGTCGTGGGTTTGATCTCAACATTGACGACGTTTGTATATTTGGAGTCTGCGTGTTCTGGTGGTCGCGTGGATTTTAATCCAAGTCTTCAGGTTTTGCCCTCCGCATTTAGAAACGGTGCATTGAGATTATTTGGCTGCAGCGATACATTTCCAAATGTGATGATGTAAGTCACTTCAATGAGCCAATAACTCAGTGGGATTTACCTTGTAAAATAAAAGGTTTAGCTTGTAGCGTACTTATAGCGTAAGTGAATATGATTGATTAGAACATCAACTGCTGTTCTGCCCCACGCCAGAAATGGGGGTGTGCTTCCACACACCCCTGCCATGTGGCAGGGGTGTCAGCCATTACACAGAGTACAATATGGAGGCACAATTAGCGTCTCAGTGAAGACGGGTGCATCTTTTCATTGTGGGACTTTAAGAAGCATTGTCGGTAAGTTCGTTTATGTTCTTGTAATACTGAGAATGCTCTTATGTTAGGATTGCCGTTATAATTATGTAAATACCTTTATGATGCTGTTAAATTGTTATGATGAATGAGGCCTAGTTAACAACGAAGCCTGCCACTTGCATTATTGTGAATGTTATTTCTAGTTAGATAAGTCGAGCCAGACTTGTACCAATGTAACTTTAATACGTTCTTGAGAGCAAGGATGAAGAAGTATCTCATTCACAGTTCAGTGTTATATGCAGCACTGTACATTTAGGCTGCAGTATGGTGATTACACAAAGTGACCATATTTAACACAGTAGCCTATTCTCTTGTTGTATAGTTATTCAGTGCTAATGTAGGTGCCTGGTCCATCCAGGACCTATTGTTGAGATTCATGTTATCTAAGACAATGTTATGATGCTGCCGTGTTCACTCATTGTATTGATATTGCAAATATTAATAGATTCTGTATTTTGTGCTGTGTTTTTTCCATCAGTTTGACCTCGTTCTATTCATTAAAAACGTTAGAGTCGGATGTTCACCCTGGCTCTGAAGGTTTATTGAATGCGAGGTTAACTACTCGGATAGTGGTGCAACACAGCGCACAGCGAGGCCGAGACAACTGTACTTCTTTTTTATAGCAGCTGTTTTAAACGTGTTCTTTGATATATTTTCCTCAATAATGTAAAATATATAAGATTTGAAAAGCAGTCTATAATTCCAATAGTTGTTTACTTCAATTCACATTATTGTAATTGAAAATATTTCATTTATTTCGTATTTTTATAAATATTTACTGCACTTTAAAATGTTTACGATTTTCTTTTCATATGAAATGTTTTTAGGTTTTTTTTTGCAATTTATTACAATTGTGATACTGGCAGTGTCATGAGACAAATGATCCATTAATACATCTCACAGAGCAGTGCTCAGGTGTCAGGGAATGGCTAAGAAAGATTTATTTCATAGGGACTTCTAAAAAAAATCGTTGTCGCCTTTTGAGCCTGTACATTAGGAGTCACATATTCTCATACACAATGTTAGTGTGTTTGTCGCAGATAAAGTCAACTTGAAATATGTAACTAAATTAACTGCAAAATCTAATTTAATATGGTGAGGTTTTTTTGTCTGTAACTTGACAGGTACTCAGTGATTCGTGGCACCCCCTTTCTCCACCGACCCAGCCACCGCCATGGCTACAAGCCAATCCAGTCACTGGGAACTTGTATCCTTGGTTATTTCGGTAAAGTCATGTAGATAGAAAATAAAAATGAAAATAAAATAAAAAGCAAAAAAAACCACGACGTTTCGATCGCAACACAAGCGGTCTTCATCAGGCAGATATAACTTGCAATTGAAGTAGATATTTAACCATCAAATTAATTACAATCCAGAACATAATTAAAAGGCGGCGGTTAACAATGCATATGCAAATGTCAGATATTAGTATGATGTCAAACCTTAAGCTTATACCTTGTATTGTAGAAAAAACCCCAGCAGTGCCATTAAGTGACACGGTCTGTATCATAAGTCCACGTGACATTTTGACAAGGATGGACATTGTCCCGTAAGAAACGTTGCGGAAGTTGTAAAAGTGTGGAGACATACCGCACCAAAGTCAGCAACATAACGTGTGGCAGACAAAATACTTTGATTAACTTTAAAAGTTTGGTCACGAAACATGTTCAATCATCGCCTAGATAAATACAACTATGAGAAAAGATGATAGGGAATAACCCACAATGCATATTTACAAGGATGTTTTGCCCTGGCAATGACGTGGCTCAGACTTAACTTCAGAAAACCAGCATGTGTTTGACTTTTTTTTTACATCTTTTATGTTAATTTGTTGAAATTAAAGCCCACCGTGATAAAAGGTCTCTGGCTAAGGAGAAAATCATTCAATCTAGGGGTACTAGTTGAATGTAAAAATGTCGGCAAAGTCAACATTCGCACGTCTAGTTTAAACACATTATTAAATATGATTAAATATAAAGTGATAGAGAAATTTGAAAAACTATAAAAATGTAGTGTCAGTGATTACACTGTGTAACAAAAAAAATGTGTTCCTATCAAGTAAATGTTATTTCCTAATTGCTTATACCTCAAAAGTACAGAAAATGGCTATTCCCCATAAACTTTGCTTTTGTGACCAGGACTGATATTTAGAAATGTACATATTTTCAATGGGAAAACGTTTGCATTTATGTCATTCCTTCACATAAAGTCCTGGTCACAAAAGCAAAGTTTGTGGGGAATAATAGCCATTTCCTATACTTTTTAGGCATAAGCATTTAAAGAATAACACTTACTACCCAGGGACAAAAATCGTGTTACATAGTGCTGCAAACACAAAACTAAAAATTAGTTCCGCAAAATTCGACAACAAAAAATCTGATGATCTATCGTCCTATTTCAATGAAAAATAGCAACTTTAGTGGAACACATTTGATTTGACATTTACTTTATTTCATTGAAAAGGTTGTGCAATATCATGGTCATTAAAGACTATAGGTAAAAATTGTCAGCACACACGGAGTAATCTATAATCGAGAACAAACACCCACTTCATTCAACTCTCCGTATCTACCAATCAGAAATCATTTCTACAAGATCTCTCAATTCATAATCTCTGATATTGATTAACTAGTGGCTTTGCAGGCAGGAAGATAATGATGGATAATCCTTCTTGAGACTTGCCTATTGAAAGCCTTTTTTCCCCCCTAACCACAATTTATATCCCCCTGAATTCTCCCTACTGAACAAATAATAAAATAAAACCCGTGGTTCTGAAAGCTCTTCATTACGGGCCATGCAATTCGATGTTGTGACATGTCTCCACACGTGACTTCATTTCGACACGTTTTTGTCCGGCCACTTTAATAAAGGGCCATATATTATGTGAATGGACACAGTTAAATATTTCACGATGTTTCCGGTGCCCATGCGGTCGTAATTTTCTCTCAAGCAAATTAAGAGGAATTATAATTTAAAGATGACTTTGGCATGAAGAGGAATACAATTTCCATTAAAACTAGTATGGCCACATAATTGGTATGTTAATGGATTTCCATAATAAACTACTCTACGCACTTTTTATGCTCTCTGCATTTCTTAACACGGAAATCAAAACACTATTTTTCTAAAATCAATTGTTCCGACGTTGCGATTACTAAAATGCACTTACCGGTGAATGCAAAAAGCAAGATTGTTTCATGATTTTCTGTTGTGAAAATATTTTCCCAAAAATCCATCAACACTTTGAAATATAATACAACTAAGCTGTTAAATCTCAACAGCATTAATGCTTTTCAGTTAAAAACACAATTACACGACAGCATTTGACTTCAGATGTTACCTGCATATTGTTGGTGGCTGTCTCATGCCACTAGATTGATTTATTTTAAACATATACAATCTTCTCAGTGATAGCACCGCAAATGCTCCATGCAAATACTCATTGTTATGCATCAGTGTGTAAAGTCATTACCCGAACAAAAAGTTGTACATGTTTTCAAAGCGGGTCAGCTTTTTACCTGCGTTTTACCGAAGAATAGAAATTTGATTTGTTTATATATTAGTTTACCATTGCTTTATAGGTAAGACGAGGTCACGCGATTTTGTGACAATGTCACAGTGAATGATGCAGACGTGCAGATTTGATAATCTATAAGGTATGTGAGAAACTATTTTCCCCATGCTAAACTGAAGCAGCAAGAACATTGAGTCGTTTCAGACCAGAATTTGGTTTTTACATCAATTCAACAGGCGTCTCTTTACCATTGAGGAAATTGGCTATGGCATCAGGTTTACTGGTTTAAACTGCAGTGTAGTGGTGCCTCTGTCAATCCACTAGTGTTGTTTTGCGGCTAAGGCTGGCGGACTCGAGCAGTGGCGCAATGGCTCATGCACTGCACCATGACCCTGGTCACCTGGGTTTGATTTATAACCACGGCCAACATCAGTGGCCGATCACATCGGAACTGGTCCCGTATTCTCCCACTCCCACCTCACCAACCTGCACCTCAAACATCCGTGCAGCGTGGCACGAGCTGGTAATTGACAACCACTGACACCTGTGCCACGTGCTGCACAATGAAAGTGACGTATGGTCAAGCAAATCCCCGTGGCCAAAAGGCATGGGGTGGTCTTCATTCGGCAGTAGATAGACAAAGGGCATGCACTATGGCCAGCAACACACTCGTGTCAGACACTCGGAATAATGAAAAATCGACGTTGGGGGATGCACAGAACAGGTTCAGATACCAATGTGACTGACGTACGACAAGTCCTCCCCCAAACGCGTGTTCGCACAGCACGGTTCTTCCATTTGGGGACACTTTTCGCACAGCGCAGAACTCGCCCGTTATAACATGGCTAGTGGGTTCTAATCAGGCGCACACCAAGGCTTTGAGGCAACGCGTTTATTCACTAACACAACCAACACTGCTCAACCTTCCAAGGTTAACTACGTACATTCCGGGTAACCGTGTACATTTCGGGTTGACTACGTAAGGTGGTGGCCACCGTTCCTACCCACCTAACCACTTGAACGGCATCACCATGGTTGAACCAGAACGAGCGACACGACGTCGGGTCGTCACGTGCGGAGACTGAAGAGCGAGGATCGAAGAAGACGACGGCTTCATTCCCGGGTCGAACAGCCAGACCAGCCCGCTGCCTCTCGGGACTCGGCTTATATCTGCTGTGGCGTGACCAGGAGGCTCCGCCCCCGGCTCCGCCCCCGGCTCCGCCCCCGGTCACGCCCCCGGTCACGCCCCCTTCTAGATCCTTCACGGAGGCTCTGGGTCCACATCACGTGGCCCGCTCATCCCCTTCTGGGGGTCCCCATGCCCCCTTGTGTGGTCACGTGCTCTCGCGGGTTCACCCAGACTGTCATGTCCTGACCTGACCTCCGTGACATCCGGAATCTGCCCTCGAGTGAGCCCCTAGGTACAGTACACCCACCATAGAATGGCTCATTTATGTCGTTACACATGGAACGCACCCGTTATAACGCACTGAGCAGTCGACAACTACTTTCTTGACCAGAGTGACATGATACAGTATCCGGAATGATACGATAATGCGGCGGCGTACCCTCACTTATTTGTCCCGCATCTCACTGTGTGTGCTTACGTAGTATCACGCCAAACTTTATCGTTCCATTATTTTCAGGAACACATCTACTACATTAAACGAGCACTGTACTATATATCTACTGGAGGAAGTGCCCGTATCAGAGACGCACCAACCACCGTCGATTAAAGAATTTAAATTTTCACCAGGTAAGGCCCACTGAGATATATAGATCTTTTTCAGAAGCGACCTGGCCACAAATTATAGCTCAACAATGGCTCAATGTGGAAATGTATATCAGCTAAATACTCGAAACCCATGTTTCTTCTAAATGTGGAGGGGAAAACCCGTGGACCCGGAGGAAAATCCACACGACCGTGGGGAGAGAGAGAGAGAGAAAGAGACACGCAAACTCCAATTATACAGCAGGCGTCAGGGTCGGGATCGAACCCACGACCTCCAGTATACCAGGCGAGGAAGATAACATTTCGCCAACTACCCCTCCAGCCCCCTTTCCGAGCGCACCCCCTACCCACGCGTGCGGCCCTTTGCTCCACAGGCCTCTGCGACACGGCCTCCTCCCAGCAACCCATCCACGTGCCCCCCCCCCTCCCCGCTGACGTCTCGCGTCAGACACAGGAGGAGCCAATATCGGGAACGCTGGGGGATGAACGACATCACACCATGGCAACATGCATACCGTAAATAGGGACTCCTCGACATACGAATGAGTTACGTTCCAGAGGTCTGTTCGTAAGTCGATTTGTTCGTAAGTCCAACTTTACTCCTGTCGATTCCAAACATGTATGGAATGTACACTGATCAAGGGGAATTACTTCAAAAGTTATCATCTCCTGTAGATGTAGATGCCACTGGTTCGTCATGTTCTGCAGACGTAGATGCCACCGCCGCCATCTATTGCACGGCGGTTGAACTTTCGTTACAAGCAGGTAACTGGACATACGGACAGATTTGTTCGTATCTCTGAAAGTTCGTAAGTCGAATGTTCGTAAGTAGAGGAGTTCCTGTACAGATGGCCCAGAAATGAAACCAGATAACCAGCTTCTGAGGGCATTGCACAAATCATTACACCACTATAATACACCACACCAAACACCACCACTGCTAATACCAGACTATGTCATCCCAGCCACCACACTACCTCAACCCACTTCATATCCTCTCAAGCCTTTACACCACCACAAGTTGCCGTACTGGTCCGTGTCCCACTTGGCAACCACAAGCGGGGATAACAACATTCGGGTGTTTGCTCATAAAACATTCATAGCACATACACGTAAAGTGTACGGCTTGGCAACAGCACGCCGTGCTATCATAAGCATCATTCATCCCAAACGCCCATGCAGGGTACCATGGGATGATCATTTACAACCACTGACACTTCTGTCACTTACTGCACCATGAAGGATTAACCTCAGCATCGAGCACTCGCTCACCTGCATGTCCGACCCCGAAAAGATGTCTTAAGAGGTTTGCCCATAACATATATGTATAAGCTGGGCAGTGGGCAATTGCCATTCCATACCAAAAAATAGAATGCCCAGACATTAGCTAAAATTGTGTAGCGTGAATAAATGTGTTCAGACTAGCAATTAAGGAATAGGATGAATTGAGAATATCATTATTTTTCATTGAAACTCAACACAAATCCGGGACAGAGCACCAATCGCAGAATAAGAAAGCTGGTGGGGGGGGGGGGGGGGTGCAGAAATTCCGCAAGCAAAAGCCCGAGATCGGCGCGGCAAGGCTTGGTGAAGAGGAGCGGATTGGGCTCACTAGGTGGGGAGCCTCTAGCAGCAAAGTGAAAGTTAACATGGAAATGAGGGGGTAACTAACGTAAGATGGGAGAAGGCGGAAGGGATGGAAGAGGGCGGGAGAGAGTAGGAGGGGGCATGAAATAAAACGCGATGTGAGCTTGTGAACTTACGTCCCTCAGAGCAATAATCTGTTCCTGCTAGTTCCTAGAAGAGGGGCTCAACCTCCCGGGGACACCCGTCCCCTCCACCACCCCCCGTGCACCTCATATTAGGCTCCGTAAAAACGGGGACCATCTGGCTTCTAACTCCCATTCTCTGTCTTTAAGCTTGTGGCTTAAATATTCCATGCGTTTGAGGGCAAAGTAGGGTGGTTTGCCACCGCTTCCACGAGGGGAGTTCATGATCTTTCCAATTGGTCAATATTGACCTTCCTGACAGTAATTTTGAAGGTTTGCAGTAAAGCATACTGATGCTTCGACAGAGCGCCTGAAGGGGAGAGATTGGTGCTGCAGATCTAATTGAAAGAGTTCATAACGTCCCAGTAAAATGTTACTATGTCTGGCAATATCCAAAAAGGTGTGGAAGTACAATCATTGGTCATATAGGTACTGCGCATGAATTTGAACTGGATACACCTCTGGGTAATGATATCGGGCAAAATTGAGGAGCCTGCCAGATTTGTGTCCACTTGTGTTGGGGCATATCATAGGGCAGAAGCCTGTTCCAAAGTTTCCTAAGAATAGTTTTTATTTTTTTAAACTAGAAGATTTCGGACCCTATGGCCCTCATCGCCTTGGTCCTGCGGAGGGCTTGGGAGCCTTCAGGTGTCAATTGTAACGTAAGGATAAGCCAAGGTGCTCTATGCAATAGTAAATAAACATCCGTGAGAACTGAACAATAACATTCAGGACATTTTTTTCAACAACGTAATAATTTAACAAAATCTTTCATATACCACTTTATCAGTGTATTTTGCATTTTTGTCCAGATATGAAGCCTTCTGAGCCAAAATCTTGATGGCTTCACTGGATCCAACCAGTGAATTTGCCACGTAATATGCGCTGTGGCTAAGCATGTCAGGAGGAAGATTCCTTAGAGTATGATGTCCTGTATACTGCATACACGTATATGTGGAGTGAGGATGTCGTGTAGTGGTTAGCGCACTGAGCTATGAACCCGGCTTTCGATTTCTGGCCACGTTTAACAAATGGAAAGTAATATCTAAACCTCGTATGGTGTGAAGTTATACGTACATAAAGTAGCCTGAGTGATCCGTTTAGCAGCCTGCAATAATCAGCATGGTGAATTACGGGGCAATGGATTGACAGTGGACTATAATATACGTTTAACGACCATCCTAGACACCATTGTGTCCAAACCTGTAATGTCTCCTGAAAATGTGCTGAGAAAGCCACACATCTCTGCAAGATACCTCCACCCTCCTGACCCATGTAACTTCCATCGCCCTGGTGAATTTGGGGATTACATCTTCCACGTTCCCAGCTCTTCTGCTCAGTAACCCTCTTGGATGTACTCCCTCACCTGAGAAGCCACCCTCTCTCCACTGTGGTCAAAGAGCACAAAGAGGTCCTCTGACCTCCATTTCCTTGGTGCATTTTAAAAGGATCCTCACCAGGTCCAACCTATGCCCACCGGAATTAGTATTTGACCGGTGTTGCTGTCACCTACCAGGTGCCTGACCGCACGGCCACCGTGCCTCGTCCGTCGGCCCGCCCTCACCAGAGGCCCTAGCCAATGTCAGCACTCTTCTCCTACTATGTCCGCCTTGCGCAGGCCCCAGCCGGCGATTAATGATGCCTTTTCCAGTGGATCTGTGGGCCCCTTTGAACCACGGTGGCTCTTCCTTGTGCCGCCACCATTTTGATTTGCCGTGGCATTCTGGCGCTAAATGTGTAGCCCCTACACCACTATATCTGTGCTCTCGAGACCGTAGATACGTACGACAGTGAAGACACGCACCCATCCACCTCGTGTCCATGCCATAAACAATGTAAACGTGAGGTGTGCAAGTCGCTTAACCTAAGACAGGGACCTGTAATCGTCGTGTAGGTATAATGCCAATTGTTTTACCATTGCCATCCATCACCCGATAGATACGAATCAAATTAAGTTGTCACCTGGGCAAACATACCAATTAATTTGGTTTTTAAGAAAATTGAAGTAATGTAGAAAGGCAAGCCTTCATGGAACACTGCGCCAGATCGAAACAAATTGCAACAAAAACGAATCATTCGGCGTGTCTTTCCTGCGGAATAAACAATTAATGGAACTAAATAAAATACGAAATGGAGTCCAAATGCAATTCTTAAATGTTAAAGTTTGCTATACAAAAATGAAAAACGCCATTTGTTTGAAGGTTAAATATATAGTTAATGAAAAAGTTAAGAATACAGTTAATGATATTTTTTTTTCAACCTCATTGAAGTGGGAACACTTTGTCAGATAAATGCATTCCAGTACTTTTGTTCCTAAAGGGATTAAATCATATATTTCATATATTCATTACTATTCAGAGTTTGAATGTGAATTAAATATGAATAAATTAATCCATTTGCATCATTTTTTAAAGCATTCCACCCTGCCGAGACTACAGAAATAAATTGGTTCTTCATTCTTGACATTTTCTTTCTCGATTCCAATGTATTCCTTCATACTTGTGGATGCTAATGAGAATACCAATGTCAAGTTAATAATGTGACGCTGCATATTAACAGTTTTCTGGAAAGCCATGAGTTGCACACACAATATACTTTGAAATGTCAATAATAATGATAACGGTGTAGCGATGTTGGTATAGCGCCATAAATGCCGGGGGGCGTCTTAGAGTGCATCGCATCTCAACCATTTGAAAGGGCACCCGCAGTGCACAAGGTGACAATAGCAACTGGCCTACAAACAGGCATTAGTCTGCCAGTAGGGGGCGATGATTGCTACGCGTGTAATCCAATACCAAAAGTCCATCAAACCATGTCACCCTCCCCCATCTCCCCACAATCCCTCAACCCTACTGAGCAGCCTTTTGATAAATTATCGCAAATTGTTTATCGTGTTCTGTCTTTTTTTTATATATACAATTTTGTTCATCCAATGCTACCCCCTACACCTAGCTGGAGGGGTACAGGACGATTCAGCCAGTGGGAGTCTGTCAAGCAAAAAGAAGAACGACACAAAGGAATTGTAAGCCTGCGTATAAAGACAATGGAGAAGAGATTAAGTGGGCGCAGAACAGGGAGGGAAGTTCTTCAGACTGGAGATGGACTTGGGGAAGGGTCTCTCGCTGCACTGATGACGTCCAGAGGGAGGGGCCACTGCTAGAGGTGGAACCATTCAACGCAGACCCACCCCTTGACCGCACCAAGCCAATCAACCATTAACATTCAATTCATTAAAATGGTAGCGCCTCTGGTGGCTGCAGGGGTGAAGGGAACTCATTGTATAACGCCTTTGGCGTCCTCTGGTCGAGCACCAATTGGGTCGAGGCTCAAAAGAAAGCCGTCCTTTGATGTGGACCATTCAGTTTCAAGGACAATGCATATATTATCATAGTATGTTTTTTGTTTGCATTTTGACTGCAGGCATTGTTGTTAATGCAGACATTAATAATCGTAAAAAGGTTTCACTTTTGTTGCCATAAAGGGGAAAAACCCTATTATTACATTTTGGTACTGGCAAAGGAGGTCTAATGATGATGATGATCATTGTATAACAACAAACAAATGGATGAACATTGCTTCTTACAGACGCAATTCGATTAACAAAATATCAGCTTCATAATTGATACTTATTGATGAATAGATGCATCGTTACACCCCCTACCTGACAATAACAAGTATTGATATAATCATGATGAAGCATATAGTATAATTCCTGGACGCCAAAAGTTACAACATTTATTTTAAGCAATGGCACCACTAAGATAATATGTTTGAATTGAAGCAGCCACCCATGATTAAACCAAGTTCTCAAGTGGAGTGAGATTGATGGTCTCACCAATGACTGCTCAAAAACTGATTTTTTTGTATTGAACTTAATCTGGATAAATTCTACCTCTGAAAATTAAAATGTATTTATTTGACTGTTGTGTACTTTATACGACAGCGAGTAGAAAAGTGCTGATGTCATAACAGTCCACTTTCTTTGTGCTAACCAAATCCTGCTGAAATTATGCATTGCCGGAAGGCCGTGTGGTTCAAGAGATGTGTACAAATGTTTGTTTTTGCGTGTGAAGGGATACTTGAAGGAGGCGTATTGTCGGTTAATTTTTTTTTTACTTATATTCTCCACCAAAATGCTATTGATTTTTTTTGTTACGTATTATATATTGTGTTTTCCATCACACTTTGTCCCATATATAAGAGGGTCGTTGACTATAAACAAACACATCTGGCAGTTCCTCAGCATATGTTGAAAGAAAGCCTGACACCTGATGATACAATTGAAGACATCTCGTAATTAGATATGTACGATCTTCTCTTTGGATAATTCTTGCACGTGGGACGATGCACTCATTATGTGAGACTTCTGTATGGAGTCTTTATTTTAAAACGGCACAGTGACGACAGCGTTGTCGGGGTGAAATCGATGTTTTAAAAAAAATACAAACTAAGTAAAAAAACGGGAATGTTATGGAAGGTACATCACAACAGATTATATTGTCCGTGTATTCAGCAAAATTATTTCATTCTGAGATGGAAGTGCACACCGTCCTTTAATATTGTATTTCTCTTTAATGCCTTCCACCTCCAACGGGGCTTACTCCTTGTGCCATTAATTTTGACAAATGAGGCTCGCCCGACTTGTGAAGGCCCTGAATGTATTTTTGAATTAACGCGGCATGTTAGATGTCCGCTTTTATTTAAATCGGCATTACCAAACTTCGAGAACACCCAGAGAGCCATAAGAAAATGTTAGCATTGGCCATCTGCAACACGGGCTGTGGCGAATTATTGTTTTGGGATGAGGCGCAGTGCATGCGATTGTATTCAGCCAAGCAGGTCCTAACCGCTCACGACACATGATTGAATTTGTTTAATGTCTCAGTTGTTGGCGCTCATAACAGTTTCCTGTTACCGGCAGAAATGCACATGCATGTTAATTAATAACTAAAACAAAAACTCTGTCTAACATCTCAATGCCCAGCACCTAGGCTCTATAGGGATATATTGCCTGTGATCTGAAGCATTGTTTAAAAATTGAGCGCTACATTTAAACTAAGAGCCATCATCATCAGCCGCCGCTCAGAAACTTCAAACATAATTCCCCAGGATGGACACATTAAAAAACAAAAAATCCACAGGAACCTAATCATCAATGCACGGCAGAAACTTTTATCCACACGCGTGTGTTAAACAAAACAGCTCGGAGAAATAAAGTCTGCTACCCAGCTCACATCATGATCCAAATGTATTTGTGTAAACCAATAAGTATAGGCGGAGTTTGACTTCTTTATTTGGGGGGGGGAGGGGAGGATGGGGATCGCTTTGTCCCTCACATTGGGAATCGCGGGTGCATATAAATAATTTATTTATGTTTCATCTTTATTGTAAACTAAACCTTGTGGCGGGACCCCGGGGTCCCGAATAAACGGAAGTGGAAATCGTAATTTATTGATAATTTTTTGGCGACTCCGTCCCACCGCGCACATAAACGAAGCGACCCACGTGGCGCGGATCGTTGTTGTGTCGTGTTGTCCAAGCGCAGTAGCGAGGACGAATGTGCACAAGAGCTGAACAAGCGATTGCACTCCATGCTCGGGTATGGGCAGGATCATAACAAGTCTCATCCAAAGCTGCTCAAACCGCTGACACGACTTAAGTCCTTCATTTGTCATCACGGTATGCATAACGCAGTGAAACTGCTCTCTTATCTTCATTATTATTTGTGACCTACCAATGTCTGCAGCCAGGATCAATCGATGACAATCCTATTACCTGCAGATGTTTAACAGATGAGATGTGTTGCGCCGATAATTCCTCCTGTTTAATAATTATAATACTTCTCTTGTCCGTATGCATCTGTGTAGATAGGTTTTTTTTGCGGTTTAACTCATAGTCCCCACGTACCGCTCGTATCAATGCGGATAAGAGGAGCAGCGACCCACTACTCTGTAGAGTAACAATGGTATAAATGCTTGTTACAATATGAACAGCGCATTGAAAACGCGTACTATTGTATGTACTGTTTACAAAGTGTGTTCACAAATCCACACTGAGAAACACGATGATTGCACAGAGGGGTGTAAAAAACAAAATTCGAAAGTGTATTTAAATAGAGGTACTGCAGGTAAATAGTTTTCAGCTTTAAAGGTATAGTTTAACAAGACAACACTTGCCACCATCTTTAAAAACCCATTGGTGAAAAAGAGCACAGTTTTGTTTACATTATAATGTTTTACGCGAGAGTCGGTGGCTTATGGGACCCCGGATCTCGCCATAAGGTGCAACTGCTGAAAATAAATTCAAAGGTTTCCCAGTTGGAGCGGGGCATTGACCCCCCTCCCCCTCAAACTCCGCCCGTGCAGTTAACCCTTTATCCATTACATCTGCAACATTTACTGCATAACTCTGCCAGTGGGATGTTTAATGCAATGATTAATTGCAAGAGAACTCCTCTTATCCATGGTGATATGAGGAGGGGGGGGGGGATATTGTGGACTATGTTATCCGTGGGAGTATCGTAAATCGCTGTTATCCAAAGAAATCATATCAGGATGCCGCTTCCCTAGGCATTATGAATAAATCGCTGATAACTGTGGGTAAAATGAAGAAAAAGGCAACAGACGATTCGTTTTTTGGGGGGACCCCCAACAACTGCAGTGCATGAGAGAAGTGGCGGATAATAGGAGTGTTAGATGAGAGGAGAACTTCTGGATGCAGTGGCCATCTGTAATACCCCTGGGCAACCAACACATTGTTAAAGGCATTTAATTTAATTGATTTAATTGAGTTTGCCCGCCAAACGACATTAACCTTTTCAGAGCGTCAGACACATTTGCTGCCAGCCACTATATCCTCTGATAAATATATACAGTGTATGCAATTTTAATGTTATCAGTTAACACACCTGCCTGCTGTCAATGCTTTCAACTCGAACAGATGTCTGAAAATCAAGTGGCCATCCGTTTTAAGACCGACCTTTGACTGAAAAAGATGCTTACGCACACATGCACACACTGGAAATAACGGTCGACATTTTTGTTAAGCAGGAGAATTCCTTTAGCCAGCATGCACCATTGCAATACAACTACTGTGACACATGACAATGAATAACACACATCGCTTTTAAATTTAATTTAAGCTGCCCAGCCTACTTCAGCATTCTCTTAAGACACGCCACTATTCTATGCTTGCCTGTGTTCAGAAGCTACATGACAATGACGAGGTCTGCTCCAAGACATGCCGACAGGGCTTCAGGAGTGAGTTCGTGTAGTGTTGCCGTGCCCCCACTGTTGATGGAGATTTGTCCACGCCAAGACCTCGTCCTATCGGTCTGTTTCTGGCCCTTAAAAAGGAGGCCTTTTTATTTGGCATTTTAGTTCCACTCATCATATCTGGGTTCGAACAAACGACGTCCGCTTGGCCTAGATGACGGCGTGAGTTGCATTTAATGTAAACTGAAGACGCATAACAGGTGAAGCGCCACTGCAAGAAGGGGCTACCGTCTCCCACTAACTTCTCAAGAATAAACATTGCTGAATTGTGCACATGAATTACAGCATGCACGTATTGGCTTGTACTGTAGTTAATGCGTTCATGGTAAGACAATGTTAAAAATCCGTTGAAACAATCCGCTGAGGTCAATGTAATGATACCATTTTAATCTACATAACGACAAAATGGTAACGGTTTTTATTATTATTAATAGTCATTGATAAATCCATAATCGCGTAAATACACCATGTAACCCAAAAAAACCTTTTTTGGGTATTGGTCGCGAAAGCCTGATAAAGCTGCCCCACTTAACAAGAAATAAGAACTGCATTTCTTTGGATTAGTAATGATGGAACTGAGCGTTTGTGAAAAGAGTATTTATTAAGTGGCCCCCGGCACTGTTCGTAATAACCTAGAATATAATAGTTTCGCGTTCATAAATGTACTTACTACACGTCTACCGCACGTATGTAAGTGTGCCGTATAAGCAGCAGAATTAACGATAAGTCAGCCAAAAATATGTTTCCCTTCGGGTCTTCCTCAGGAGGTTATTGTCATGCTTATACAGAGCCACGTGGGGATCTATTGTGCAGAGTCGTGCAGTGATGATAGGATCAGACATCTGTGCTCATAGCAGCGCCAGAGCGTGGACCACGTAGCAATAAAAAAACCGTCCCCGAAGGCAGGCACATCGATTTCATCATAACTCATGCGGCTGCTCTGCGAGACATCATTGTGGACAATTCCTGAGAAGAGAAAATTGACGTGCGTATTCATTAATTATTTAACTCATGAGCTACATACAGCAACTCCCCTGGCTTCTCTGTCCATCAGTCCGTAGGATGCTGATAATTTTCTTGTAAGCGCACGCACACAATGAGGCTGGGTGAATATTGCGGTTAAAATTGCAATCGACGGTCACAAGTTGAAATCCTAGTCGGGGTCAACTCTGCCCATAATCATCACCATCATGTCCTCGATGTTGGTAAAATTATTATTATGTGGGAAATCAAGAGCGGCAATCTTGTGGAGGAGACTGGCCGCTGCCGTGGGACATGTGGAGTCCCACCAGTGGCCAAATAACGATGAACATCCTGGCACGTGTTTGAACATGAACATGGCCAAAGGCTCAGTGTGCAATGTTTAAAAATCCCAATTGAGCGAGTTATTAACCATCCTTAAATACAACAGTACACAAAAAAACACACCGCCGTAAATCATAACAGCAATAAAACGAATGTTGTAAATATTTAAACGTGGTGCATACACAGGCTGTCAGTTGAGATTTTTTTCAGATTTTGTTTAAAATATATTACAACTGCATACTCTGTAAGTTTGTGAGCAATGAGGATCCATTCTGTGATTCTTATTAATGTTCGAAAGCCCTTTTAAATGACCTTTCATGTATTCAATACGTGTGACATTCAGTAAGTTTATAGACCGAATTAAAACCAGCTGGACGGTGTCATGCTAGAACCCATTTACAGACGCTTTGAAATGAGCCGGAGGAGCGCTGCACACCTAATGGCTCTTTCCTTTTAACTTACACTTTTCAAATGGCAAGTCAATAAGCCGTATCGACTGTTCATTTGTGTCGTGTCAATAGTATGCCTTGCCTTAATTATTGAACATTAGCAAAGCATTGATGACACCTTTGCTTCATGCCAAGTCAATGGAGTACAATGCATCATTCATGGCATGAGAAGCACGCGGCTTTCCCCCCGCTCGCAAAGTTACATTGCTGTTAGAGTGATCGGCTTTCCATCGGAAGTTCATAGTTCAAACTTAAGTTAGGGGTTGACTCAACTTTCAGTTCACCACACCTCTGGGGTTGATAAAAACAGTATTGCATTGTGGGAACTCAACAGTTGTCATCCTGTGTGGAGACTGACCTTGACGTCTTGTGCCCTCCTTGTATGCGTCAGTTCGGCCAAACAGCCCAATACAGGAGCCTCCTAATAAAAAAAGATCTTGAGACTCGAAACTCTCTGATAAATGAATGAGAGGTTTCTTTGTCGGTGTTTTTGTATCAATTGCATTTTCTCTTCTATTGAACCATGGGGTCAACTCAGCCCTTCCTCTCTGGGGTAATTAACGAAGTACCACTTTGTGGATAAGTCAACAGTGGACATCCTATGGAATCAGAATATTTATTTATCCAGGCGGAATCTGATAAGCTATGAAACTCTTTTTCACAGATGTCCAGTTGGTATTATATAATGACCGAATCCAATCAAAAGGAGTAGAAATGTCCACGAATTTGCTCAAGGCCACCAACAAAGATGAGTGCTGATTGTTCAAATATGGATTCATTTCATATTTAAATATGGCCTTTGAACAGTCGGCTAAAACATCAACTCCGTGATGTTTTAGGGACTTTCCGAGATGAGGAGGAGTGGCGAGCACGTTCACGCATCTCCACATTTACTGCTCGCAGACTTAATTCTCCGGGGCATTTCGTGCACAATGAGGCACACTAATATCCCGGTGCCAAAGCGCTCTACAAACACGCCACGTGGGCTTGAACATTAATGGGGCATGCACGCCGCAGTGCGGTGGCGAAATGCAAGGTGTCTTCCCGGTGCTCATCTCCACCGGCGAGAGTGGCGGAAATTCCACGATCCTAAGGCGGGTGGCCAATCTTTCAATTCGACGACCGCTTGTTTACTTCGCACAAAATTGTGCGCACTTTAGCGACCATGGAGCCGAAACAATGATAATGAACATGATGATGGGCTAGATTGTGGAGCAATTTGTTTCTGCGGATCTTTGTCAATCCACTGTTGGATTAAGGCCTCCTCACACCGTGTCAGTCATGCGGATTGTTGGTTCATACCTCACCATGCTAGTTCATATGGGTTGGTGAAGGATGCGGAATCATAGGACTGGTACACTTGTTATTTATTGCAGCCATGCCTCGGAATTCAAACTCAGGTCTCTGGGTTCACATTGTGAGTTGCATGCTGCGCTGTCACTTCTCCATCCAATAAGAGTCCAATCATGCTGCTGTTGTCGTTACCAGTAACCCCCCTGTGCCTATGCAGGGCAGTTTTAGCAAATGCATCTCATTTAGTGCATGGATTCACTCCTAATGCACCCCCTAATGTAACCCCATACTGTAATCGCATGTGACCCATATTCATCACTGGATGTGCACTAGGTTATTGCAAAGGCCGTGCAATCTTGGAAAAATAATTTGCGAAACTAGCAACTTGGTAGAGAGAGGTGAGGTTTGATGGACAATACAGAAATGGAGTCGTAGCGAGTCACACACACACACACACCTCCAGGAGGCAAGGTGTCTGGTGGAGGCGAGGTTTCTGCAGGAGACGGCACAGCATGTAGGCTCCCAGCCTATTTGTGCGGACGTTGTTATCCTTTTAACCACGAAGCTACCGTGTCGACTCTGCAAAATGGGTGCTAAAGACCTGGCAGAAAGGAGAACGCGATGACAAGATGCGGTAGCATCAATAGCTTTGGTCAGGATGGCCTTTTGACCCTGACGCTTAGGCTATCCCCAATCACTCCAAGAAGACTTCTTACTACTGCTACAGGCACCACTCTGTTTGGGCACCCCACGCTTTTATTGTCACCATCTAAGCCTTACCCTCGAATCTAATCTGCCACAAGAATGCTCGAGAACAGAAATGCATGTACCAATGCAGCAATTATAAGAATTTTTTTTGGCTCGCTATACACGCATTGGATTGTACATGCGAGGATGTATTATTTGCATTTTCTGAAAAGCATATGCAAATCATACACTAAGGTTACATTTGGGCTAATGAGTCGAAGAAAACTGCGGACAAAAAGAGGTCAATAACATGATAAACAACACAGATGATTTGATAAATATGAGACAACAAAAATTAATTGAATCGTGACCGATTGATGACAAGTCAGCGAACCGTTTGCTGTAGCGGTGACATGCCTCGTAAAATATATTCATCACCATCACGCACAGCCTGAGCTCTGACCGAATTCACACGCATGTACATCGCCACTGTACCCCCCCCCCCTCCCAGCACTTGGACAAGGCGAGTGAAAGGGTTAACGCAAGTAGGTCACCGAAAGGAATACGCGATGGTGCAAAATGCCACAGCACGCTTTCATCATGCGAGATGCCCCCACCGGGTGCTACTTGTTGATGATTATCAAGCTCCTCTTCCCGCTGTGTCGCACAGTCGCAGCCACCAAGCTACTGGCGGTAGTGGGAAGGTTGAAAGGGAAAATGGCGGAATTAAACAGGATATATAATGTCCGCGGTGGAACTGGGGAGACATGAAAGCGTTTGAATGCCAGATGAGACGGGATGACGTGAGATTAAAAACAAATGTAAGGTCAAAAGTGCTCACATGATCCGCGCTGGTGGGCGCATTACTGGGCCCGGCTTGAGGTCACGGGGTGTTTGGCCTGCAGTATTCAAATAGCACGTGCAAAAGTTCTAAATCGCAATTTCAAACGTTAAAAATAAAGACCTGCTCATTTACTTATTTTTTTAAGTATAGGACTTATCTGAGATGCCTCTGTTATGGACATAGGGGGTGGATAGTTGTAAGTCGGCACATACATTTTGCGTTATTCTGCTCGTGATTATTAAATGAAGATAATTATGTTCTCTGGGAGAGATGAATGTAACTCACACAAGACCATTAATGTTATGGTCAGTGAGCCTTTGCCAGGAATAATTAACCTATCAGCGAGTTGATGGAGGGCCCTCATCCAATACAGTTACCAATGTTCATTGTTCACAACCCAACTTGCAATGCATTTCTGCAAATTGCCAGCACGCAGTCTCATTTAAAATATTCACCCCTCGTGTATGGATCGATTCCTGTGTGTTGGCGAGAAAACAAAACCAACCAATATAGATAAAAGTCGTTAATCCTGTCTAAGAACAGGTCCTCAATATATCGATGTCAAGTCAAGAGGTTACTATGGTCAATGCTGCTGGTACCAGCACGCCTTGCCATCTCTTCTTTCTTTCTGCTAAATCCCGACGATATTTCACAATTCACAACTGTCCAACAAGGTTCATACTTAAAGAATATCCCACCATCTAACTTTACATCTTCCCCCTTGGTCACTGACCTGTGGATGCCACCCCAATGCCTCCATCAGTAATCTGCCTTCCTCCATCCTGCACATATGGCCCACCCGTCAAACTCCTCATTAACAATACAGATTCGCACATTTGTGCCACGTTTGTATTTAATACCTCCAAGTTGTTAACCCAATGTTGCCAATATAGTCCTTCCATCATCCACATGCACACGTATTTAAAATCCAAAAGCTTTCAAGTTCAACTCTCTGATCCACACAGTAACAAAGACATTACTCCGACCCAAAAAACTGGCCTCCTAACACTCGAGTTGGCCTCTCCACTCTTCTGTACTCCATGTAATTAGCCACCTTGATAATAAAATAATACATATATTTCCCACCTGTTCAAACTATGCCATATGCAAAAGGCATAACACCCTCAAGGGACAATGGAATTCTGAAGCATTGTTGTCAGAAACATTTACTCCTCATCATATCACAGCATCATCATTTGCATAAAGGACTCACGAACAAACATTCCAAATTAAATTCGGTAGAGTTACACAGCTTATGGATCGATAGAAACCCGCTGCATGGCAACAGAGATCAAATGTGAATTGATGTTCCATCAAGCAAACTGTACACATATTTATGGCTCTGAGCTGTAAGCATAATTTCAAATTAGCCAAGCAGAACAAGCCATTGTGATAAGCGAGACATTTCTCATTTGAAGAAACTACTTAGCAACGCTGTCCCGTGGGTTTGATACAGCTGGGCTTCAAACAACTTCAAATGCTCTGCTCACAGAATTGTGATTGTACGAAATATATTTCTATTTAAGAGTGATAGCCGAGAGGTTAGCGCACTGCACTCTGAACTTGGCGACCCCAGTTTGTTTCCGGCCCAGGATTTGAGATCAAACATTTCATAATTAGTGTTCTACATACTAATGTATACATAAAGACACATTTTGTCTGGGAAACCTGTATAATTCATTCTTGTATTTAAGCAATATTTAGCTGTATTTGAATATTAAATCATAAAAAGGCTTCAGAATAAGCCTGGCATTAGTGTTATTTTACAGTGTCCATATGTTTTGACTTTCCTTAACTATGTATTCATGCATTTGTGGGTGTATTTTAATGATTTTAATCATTTATAGCACTATGTAAAGGTGTTACTGGATGACGGCCTCCCCACACTGTCAGTCATGGGCTTTGCTTTGACGATTTTTCACCACGATATTTGACCACGGTGGTCATTTTGGGTTGGTGAAAGGTCGGAGGCTATGAGCCTGTTTGGATATCACTCAAGCCTGATGTTAGCCATGGCTGGAAGTCGAGTTCAACTTGCCGGTTAAAAGTACAATGGGCTAGCGACTGCACTAACACTCCTCCATGTATACACATTATAACTTAAGGAATTCATTATATACACACTTGGTACATTGATTATAAGAAAATACAATGAATGAAAGTACCAGGAAGTATAAAACATGTAATAAGGCTTAATTAAATTCGACAAATCCTTCCTTTTGAAAGAAATGTGATGGCAGATCCATATAATATGAAACATGACATGTAGTGAATACTATCCATTAAATGCAGTGTACAATGCACAATATAAGACATTTGCACACACAATAAATCCAAGTGTGAAATTTCCATGAAAACTCACATTAATTCTGCAGAAGCATTATAAAAGCAAAACACGACCAATTCCTCCGTTTCAAAACTATATATTACATTTTAATTGATTTGTCCCACTGACAAGTTAACATTAATATTTTTAAACCATATTGATATATGGGTGCTTTAATTCTATTTGAATGCATATAAAATGAAGATCTCTCAGCCCAAACCACTATTGCACATTATTCTGATGGCCTTATATAGGTGCTTATTTTTCTGGTATTTAATAAAATTGCGTAACGATTTTAGATAGCCACCTGGATAACGAGCAGATAAATAATACAATTACGTGTAGTGCTCCAACTAAGAGGTTTTCATCGCGCGAGACATAACAGATGCACCGCGTGGAACTTGTGGGGTCTTCATGTAGTGGAAGATAAGAGATCTTCACGGCGTGAAGTAACTATTCAGCATTTCCATGGTCATTAGAAACCAGACCCGAGTTGTGACAGGCACTGGAAGTTCCGACCGTGTCCGTCCATTGCTAGCCGAGCTGCATTTGCTTCCGGTTGCCGAACGAATACATTCTAAGGTCGCACTCATTACACGCAGAGTTCTTGCCACAAATGAACCACAATACCTTTCCGATCTCAAGGAGCATGAACCATCGTGTAAATTACGGTCACCCTCGCAGCGGCTTTTGGCTTGCCATCGGACAATGATGGACACTGCATCACGTGGCGCTTTCAGAAGCGCTTCTGCAGCCGTCTGGAATGCTCTTCCTTCCGATATTAGGAAGCCACTGGAGCTGTGAACTTTTACATCATCCAGATTGAAAACGCCTTCCTTTAGAACTGCTTTGTGTTTAGTTTGTGGTCCTTCCCCCGCACCTCGGATTAGCACGGTTGACTACGTACGGTGCGAAAGAAGTTCAACACGCATACTTCATACGTGCCAGGCTGTTCTCGGTAACAGCTCGGCATGGTTCATTTCTTGTCCCAATACTTGGCCCCTCTTCTCTATCCCCCCCCCCCTCGCCCAACTTCTCCACATCCCTTCACGCTATTGCCAGGGGGACGCAATCATATATTTTTTTTTTACATAATTTTAACAAAATATGCTTGGGCGAGCTTATACTATGCAAATATTTACTACTATAATGAGCTAAAAATGTCTGTGTGTCCCGCGTGTGATGTCACTCCACGTCGGCCATCCCGTCATTAATAATGATGAGCAGGTGACGTCACTCCACATCGAACAGCCCCCAACATTAATAATCATTAAGAGGTGACGTCTTCTAAATGGACACCCTCCCGCCATTAATATTAATTAACGGGTGACGTCACTCCACATGGGGGGGGGGGAAAGGCGCCTCCTCCCCCCTCCTCGGCGTCGACTTACAACCCTCACTAGAAAGGCAGAACCCTCACGTCACGTGATCTCCGTAACGCTGTTGAGACATAGAAGTAAAAAGGACGTCATGATGAACAAGGGATTACTGGGACTACTCCCAAACCTTTAAATGAAATAAGTCTGTGTCACCGCGGCCTTACAAATTGCACACGCATTAATGCAATGAATATCACGTCGCGGCCTGATTTTTGCCTGAATGTATTAGACAATTAATTTTCGGCTGTGTAAAAAAAAAACGATCTCTTGCCCTGAAGTTCAGCTACACGATAGTCACCCGACCAGAAGCACAGAGCCACCTTCGCAAAGTGAGCCACACGACCCAGAAATAACAGGCAACCGTTGCCTGTTTACTGCTCGCCTGGCTCGATATGGCTGCCATGGGCATCTATAACAAGGCCACTTCCCTCGTTAGCAAAACTGGGCCATCCCAGATTCTGTTTGTCATGGGAATATGGCATTAAAGTCTTCACGGTGTGGGACTTAAAAAGCATGCGAGAGCCCTGATTAAGTATGACAAAATATCACGTTCTTCTGCATCCCTAGGCTCTCAACAGAGCAAAGCATTCCAAATTATTGAAGAGTTTTGTGGCAATATTCAAGTGATGTGATATTAGCTGGATAACGGAACCATTACAATAACCCAAACATTTCTGGAGTGGGGGGGGGGGGCGGGGTATTGAAAGGAAAGTTTAATAAATCTAGACTTTTCCGTGAAGAATTAAACCACTGGGGTTTCATCATGTCTGGTTATGTCTGAATATATTGTTTTACCAGGTCCTCCAGTGTTTTGCAATGTAGATAGACCATACTAAAAAAATTGCAAAGGATAATACATGTATATTTAAGAGCGACTGGGACTACTCCCAAAACGGTATTTTCTCATCCAGATGGAAAGGACGCCTAAGGAACAAACGAAAAAAGTGATGCAACGTTACTTTTATTTCGACAACCAATAAAATTGTGGAAAAGAGAAGCCACATCAATATTTGAGCCACCGCTAAAAGTTTTTCCTCACAATCTTCAAAGCAACTTTAATTCTGCGTATCCTCGTTAGTTTGAATTGCCACTTTTGAGACAGTAACGTGCACGTGTGTTATACATTCACTCGTAAGCATAGCTATTACTTTTAAAACACTATATTTTATACTACCGAGGCATATTCTTGTTTTTTTCAGCAAAGTCACGTAGAAGGGAAACAATAAAATAACAAAAATATAAAACAATAAAATTCACGACGTTCCGACTGCAACACAAGCAATCATCATCAGGTGTGAAAACCACAGCAAGAACATTTGAAAAAAGTGGCGGTTATTTTCACCGAGGCATAGTTATCTGCTTCAAAGTCATCTTTTGGCGCATGCTTTCAGGGTTCTTTGAAAGCATCCTGGAAGGTTTCTCACTGTGCCGCGTGCGAAGTGTGCATTTCATACAACATACAATGGTGAACTATGCCTAAAGATGTCATGCACTTGCAAAGTAAAATCATTGACGTTTCTGACACTGCAATAACGTCTGTAGCAGATACAACGTTACCTTGTTTCATATTTAGTATACAAATCAAAGGGCCACAAAGTATTGTTTGCATATTTATTGAGTTGAATCAGTTCAGGGTTTTATAAAGTGCAATCACGACTGGAATATTTTTTTTTTAGATTATTACCAGGCACAGGATTTAAGTGTAGCAGTCGTTATCACATTTCACGTGTGTACCCAGCGAGTTTTATTCCCAGTGATGGCTAACATCAGTAGCAAGTGACATTTGATCTGATTCTCCATCAACCCGAACTGATCCGCATGACGCCATATGATAGAAAAAAAACCAACCCATGACTGACATGGCACCTCCGATTAGCACGTTTGGTTACATACGGTGAGAAAGAAGTTCAACGTACACACATGTGGAGGTCTTCGATTAAGCAGTGGATTAAGAAAGTAGTGCAATGTATTCAATTATTCTTTCGGTAAGCAAAAGTGGGGTCACCCAAATAGATTTGTAATCGTATTGCACTTCAATGTTTGAAGACAATGGATTTTACTCTGCAAATTATACAAACTGGATCATTCATCTCTACACAATAGGTAGAGAGTAAAGTGTTACTACTGCACAGCACCCTCCTGAAAAAAAATCTAAACCCATTCATTGCTTGGCTTCGAAGTCAAAACCCT
The DNA here is from genome assembly GCF_048934315.1 of Petromyzon marinus. Taxonomy (NCBI): domain Eukaryota; kingdom Metazoa; phylum Chordata; class Hyperoartia; order Petromyzontiformes; family Petromyzontidae; genus Petromyzon; species Petromyzon marinus. The sequence continues at coordinate 8,419,334 of NC_133693.1, read as the reverse complement.
GGCATCACCTACTTAGCCACAACACTTAGTTATTACTACGTGGTCACCCCATCCATCACCTGCAAAAACCACACCTACTTAGCTTCTGAGATATTGATTCTGGCAATGTCCAACAATTGCCATTGATTTGTATTTACAGTCCACGTTGTCAATTCACTGCTGGTTGCAGGCGACCATGCGCCATGTCGGTCACGGTGGTTGACCAAAGAGGGACTCCTCTACTTACGAACGAGTCAGGTTCCAGAGGTATGTTCGTCAGTCGATTTGTTCGCAAAGTCCAACTTTACTCCTGTCCATTCCAAACATTTTGTACGGCATGTACACTAAACACGGAGAATTACTTTAAAAGTTGTATAATCTCCTGTAGATGCCACTAGTTCTTCATGTTCTGCAGAAGTAGATGCCACCACCACCACCACCGCCGCCGCCAATGCCACCTCGGTCCAAACAGGCAACTGGGCATACGGACCGGTTTGTTCTAATCTCTGAAAGGTCGTACGTCGAGTGTTCGTAAGTAGAAGAGTCGCTGTAGTACCATGCTGGGTCACTTACATGTTAGTAATGGGGAACAACACGAATTCAGATATCACTTTGCCATGGCTGGAAATTGAATTAAAATGCCTGTTTCATAATGCAGTGCACTAAAAAAAAGTGACATCACTCCGTGTTTTATAAGAATTTCAAAACATGTGCTTTGAATGGAAAGATAAGGCACACCTTTCCAGGAGTCAAACTCAGGCCATTAAGATTGCAGAAAGGTGCAGATGTGTATGCACACATTTCCATACGCATAAATTAAGGGTGTAACGATTGGCCTGTACGTGTAAAGAATGCAAGGTAGCACCTACAGTGAGGGAAAAAAAGTATTTGATCCCCTGCTGATTTTGTACGTTTGCCCACTGACAAAGAAATGATCAGTCTATAATTTTAATGGTAGGTTTATTTGAACAATGAGAGACAGAATAACAATAACAAAATCCAGAAAAAAGCATGTCAAAAATGTTATAAATTGATTTGCATTTTAATGAGGGAAATAAGTATTTGACCCCTCTGCAAAACATGACTTAGTACTTGGTGGCAAAACCCTTGTTGGCAATCACAGAGGTCAGACGTTTCTTGTAGTTGGCCACCAGGTTTGCACACATCTCAGGAGGGATTTTGTCCCACTCCTCTTTGCAGATCTTCTCCAAGTCATTAAGGTTTCGAGGCTGACGTGTGGCAACTCGAACCTTCAGCTCCCTCCACAGATTTTCTATGGGATTAAGGTCTAGAGACTGGCTAGGCCACTCCAGGACCTTAATGTGCTTCTTCTTGAGCCACTCCTTTGTTGTTCTTGGGGTCATAGGCACCATTCCTCCTCCTCCAAACACGGCGAGTTGAGTTGATGCCAAAGAGCTCCATTTTGGTCTCATCTGACCACAACACTTTCACCCAGTTGTCCTCTGAATCATTCAGATGTTCAATGGCAAACTTCAGATGGGCATGTATATGTGCTTTCTTGAGCAGGGGGACCTTGCGGGGGCTGCAGGATTTCAGTCCTTCACGGCATAGTGTGTTACCAATTGTTTTCTTGGTGACTATGATCCCAGCTGCCTTGAGATCATTGACAAGATCCTCCCGTGTAGTTCTGGGCTGATTCTTCACCGTTATCATGATCATTGCAACTCCACGAGGTGAGATCTTGCATGGAGCCCCAGGCCGAGGGAGATTGACAGTTCTTTTGTGTTTCTTCCATTTGCGAATAATCGCACCAACTGTTGTCACCTCACCAAGCTGCTTGGCAATGGTCTTGTAGCCCATTCCAGCCTTGTATAGGTCTACAATCTTGTCCCTGACATCCTTGGAGAGCTCTCTGGTCTTGGCCATGGTGGAGAGTTTAGAATCTGATTGATTGATTGCTTCTGTGGACAGGTGTCTTTTATACAGGTAACAAGCTGAGATTAGGACCACTGCCTTTAAGAGTGTGCTCCTAATCTCAGCTTGTTACCTGTATAAACGACACCAGGGAGCCAAAAATCTCTGATTGAGAGGGGGTCAAATACTTATTTCCCTCATTAAAATGCAAATCAATTTATAAAATTTTTGACGTGCGTTTTTCTGGATTTTTGGTGTTAGTCTGTCTCTCATTGTTCAAAAAAACCTACCATTAAAATTAGACTGATCATTTCTTTGTCATTGGGCAAACGTACAAAATCGGCAGGGGATCAAATACTTTTTTTCCCCTCACTGTATCGTGAATGCCAAGTCACGCGCCAGCAGCCTTAATTAATCTGCCATAACCAGTTATTGTGAAATATTCAAGTATCAACCTTCTGCAAGACACTGGGGCACATTCCACCTCATTAGGGACTGATAACATCTGCACCCAGAACAGACACACTGGCCCCTCTCCCCCTACACCCTCCCCAGCACATCATCCCACGTCATAACTGCAGAATTGCTCTTAGCTGTGGCCCAATAAATTCAACTCAGGTGACCAGGTTCGGAGTGCATTACATGAATCACGCAATCACTGTCAGCTCTCCTCACATGCACGGACACAAAGACAAAGACACTATCCATCCAGCTCAGGTGACTTTTCACAATTAGGTTTCAACTATATAGTTACTCGTAATAGCAATAATAATAATAATTGAACACCGTTTGTCAATCTCAGAATCAGAATATTTATACTGTAGGAATCCAATGAGCTATGAAGCTCTTTTTTTTCACGGATGTCCAATGAAAAATAGCTCTTTTGCTCTTTGCTAAATGAAGTACCTTGGTCTCGGAAAAAAAACTATGTCGTGTGAGCTCACCGCGTTCAAGCAGTAATCAGCCACGGCAGAGGTATTGGTTCTGCCGCGTTTTAAATCTGCCTTGTGTTCGCGAACACAGTCCGAGACATGTCATTTCGTTTCCCTAATATGTAACTGCTACCGCAGACACAACTTAGTTTGTAGACACCGGGGTATTGCATGTCAGGAATCACATCCTTCACAGATAGGATCAGGTCACAGATTTTGTATACTGTATTGAATCGATCCTGAAACTTGTGTTTGTTCAAGATTTTGGAAATCTTTTTGGTAACCCCTGTTATGTATGGCAAGGTGATGGCTTTGATTGGGTCCTCAGATGTTTCTCTACCCATGGTTGGGGATACAGCTTTGCGGATTGTGTGGTCCGAATATCCATTCATCTTGAGGGCTTGGCGTATGTGCTCCAGTTCACTGGATAGGTGGTGCTGGTCGGAGATGCAATGGGCCCTATGGTGTAGAGTTTTTATGAGAGAATTCTTCTGGGCTGGATGGTGGTGGGAATCAGGCTTTAGATAGGAATCCGTGTGGGTGACTTTCCTGTAGACAGAGTGTCCCAACGAGCCATCAGGTCTCTTCTCGATCAAAACATCCAGGAATGGTAGCTTTCCATCATTTCCCACTTCCATGGTGAATTTGATAGATGGGTGTATGGAATTGATGTTGTTGAAAAATTTGTTCAGTGCTGGCAGGCCATGTGGCCAGATGACGAACGTGCCATCTACGTATCTCTTCTACAAGGAGGGACGTAGGGTGAATGTCTGGTTGGCATCTGTCTCAAAGTTCTCTATGGAAACATTCGCTACCACTGGCGATAAGGGAGAACCCATTGGGGTCCCCTCATTTTGTTTGTAGAATGTACCATTCCAGGTGAATTAAGTGTTGGTAAGGCAGTACCTCACAAAAGTTGGTACATCAGGATTCAGTCAATGTTGGACCAAGTCTTCAATTATTGCAATAATGTCAGGTACAAGTACCTCGGTGAACAGGGAGACTACATCAAAACTGAAAAGCAAATCATCTGGAAACATTGAGATGTTCTTCATTAGAGAAACCAAGTGAGCTGAGTTAAGTACAGCTTAGGTGGTCTTGCCCGTGAAAGGAAGCAGGGTCTCAGACAGAAAATCGGGCTAATTTGTAGGTGGGTGAGTTAATGGTGGAGACGATTGGACGGAGCAGGGGTACCTTCTTTATGGATTGTTGGAAGTATTGTGGTTAATGCACACATGAGTCCTTGTAAAAAGGTTTCAGTTTTGTTGCCAGAAAAAAGGAGAAAAACCCTATCATTATATTTTGGTACTGGCAAAGGAGGTCTAATGATAAACCAAAACGTTTTAAAAAAATCACGAAAATAAAGCTATAAAAACAATGTAACTGTGATCATAGGAACTGTGATTCAAATTTAACAATAATCGATATACATAACATGTACAACCAAACTTTGCAGCCATAACTGGCTGCATGAGTCACTCCATAACAGCAGGAGTATCAGTAGCAGAATCAACATTTTTCCATACACCTTTAAAGACCCGCACACTATAATCAAACCTCAAGATCATACTTTGCAGTGGTCATCTGGAACGATACATTTTATTTCAGCCATTCTGAATAGCAGTGGCAGCTAGGGGTGTACAACTCCTCTAGAGCAGTTTTGAGTGAATATCTCACAGGTAGTGATCTAAGTTGCAGTTTATTGGTGATAGCATTCCAGACCCTGGGAGCATCAATATAAAATGCCCTTCCTCCAGTATTTGTGCGGCAATAAGGACTATGAAGCTGGTAAATGAGCGGAGACCTTAGGTCACATTTGTTCTTCGAAACGGTGATGAGATCCAGCAGGTAGTCTGCTATTTTTTTTGTAAGTACATCGTGAATAAATAAGATCTGATGCCGTCGATCATTATGAGAAGTTAAGTTTGACCCAATGTAGAGATCGCGGTGGTGGATCCTATATGGGCAGTTCAATGCAAATCTTAAGGCCGAGTGATAAATTGAGTCAAGCTTCTTCAGTATAGTACTGGGGGCTGATTTATATACGATGTCACAGTAATCAAGTAGAGGCAGTACAGTAGCTTTTATCAATTTCAAGCGGAACATAGGGGAGAAGCAGTGCTTGTGTCGTTACAGAAAACCATTTTTTTTATTTTTTATTTTTACCAATATCAATGTGATCTTGAAAATGCAGTTTTGAATCAAAGATGACCCCAAGATACTTATAGATATTGACTTGCTCTATTTGATGATTATTTAAGGAATATAATTGGGGAAAAATTAATTCCTGCTTTAGTCCTGGTGAGAAGCATAGCACCTTGGTTTTGGAGGTATTCAGGACTAGTTTAAGAGCAACTAGCTGATGTTGTAGTTTGTTGAAATCACCCTGTAGCTTAGCAATCACGTCATCCGGAGAGCGGCCAGCAGTAATCAGTATCGTGTCATCTGCAAAAAGATCTACCCTGGAATGATCCAGGTCAGTGCCCAAGTCATTGACATAAAGATAGAACAAGAGGGGGCCGAGGATGGAACCCTGTTTGACCTCCAACCATCTATGAATACAGTTTGGGTGCGAGAAGATTGGTAATTTTTTTACCATTCTACTGCGTGTTTGGAGAAACTGAAGCAACTTACTTTACTAAGCAGGGTGCTGTGGTCGACTGTATCAAAGGCTTTGGACAAGTCAAGAAAAAGACTGCTGCAGTACTGCTTATTATCAAGGCTACTGTAAATGTGCTTCAGAGAGTCTAATGCAGCAGATGTGGTGCTGTATTTTTTTCAGAACCCAGATTGGTTTCGATGTAAGAGATTGTCGGACAGGAAACTGCTTATTTGGAAGGTTTTTTTTTCAAAAAAAATTAATCAACGGGGACAAAATTGAGATAGGTCGGTAGTATTTTGTATCATCTTTAGGGCCCCCTTTGTGAAGTGGACGAACATAGGAATGTTTCCATTCTAGAAGTACTAATGCTTCTTTGATGGACAGATTGAAAATATGGGCTATAGGTTTCTATATTAGGTGACCAACAGTTAGCAGAGCAAAGACGGGAATACTATCCGCTCTGGTAGAGGAGGACCCTTTGAGGTAGGATAGTTGTTTCAGAACATTACTTTCGTGGATAGGCTGGAAACAAAATTCGTTTAATGTTTGGACAGGGGTGTAGTAAATTGCATGAGCAGAGGTGACTCCCAATACATTATCAAAAAGGTCACCAGCTTCAGAAAATTAAGATTTAAATTATGGACTATTTTTTGAAGCTCTGAAAAATAGTCCCCATTTCGGTTAAGCGCAACGGGCAGATTACCTGTGTTAGATGCCTTTTCGATACATTTGATTGTTTCCCAGAAGATCCTTGCATTTCCATGTGATTCCAGGAAAGTGGAGGAAAAGTAGGCATTTTTTGCATGCCGTATTTTTTTGACGCATCTATTCCTTAACATCCTGTATTCTAGCCAGTCATTGACCAAATTACTTTTCTGAGCACATGCCCAAGTCTTATCCCTAGTTTTAATGAGCTTAGTAATCAAAGGATCAAACCATGGTGGGCGGTTGCCTTTAATTTTAAATATAACCACCGGAGCATGTTTGTTAAGAATTTTGAGAAACGTGTACCTGAAGGTCTCCCAAGCCATAGCCAGGTTGGAGATATCACAAACCTTGCCAATATCTGAGTGAAGCACGTCATTAGTAAATGCCTGTATGCTGAAGTGTCTCATGGAGTGCTTATCAACCATTGTAGGGGGGCTTTGGGTCTGGCTGATGATCTCACCCCAAATAAAGGAGTGATCACTAAGGTTATTACCCAGAACACCAGTAAGTGTCAAATTGTGAGGGGCATTTGTCAATAGGATGTCAAGCAGAGATGACTGTCCCGGAATTTTTAGGTTCGGTCTTGTGGGTACATTTATTAGTTGAAATAGGTTTAATTCACCTGCAAAATGTGGCCATGGCTGGCAGGTTTAGCCAATTCCAATTCAGATCACCCACTAAAACTATTTCACCTTTAGGGAGGCCCCCAAGAAGCTCTCTCAGTGCAGACGCAGCTTCAACATCCTTCCCACTAGGCGGTCGATAGCAGCACACTACCAATATCTGTTGATTATTTGGGAGAGTTATTCTGAGAGCCAGACCTTCAAAGCAACATTTTTTTTAGGACGGAGTGAGCTGGTGAACATGCGATAGTATTACGAACATAGATGACAATTCCACCTCCTTAAGACCCTCGGTCAAGCCGAAAAAGGTTGTAGTTGTCATATCGTAGTCTGCAAGTCATTTACGGCAGGAGTGAGAAATGTTTCTGTAAGGCAAATGTCCAGGTCCAGATTTGCCACTTCTAGTTTTAGTTAACTTGATTTAATTACAAGCCCTCTGATGTTGACATTTAGAACACCAATACCTTTTCTGCCAGAAAAATCTACAGAATTATACGAGTTCTTTACATTTGGGCCAGGATGAAGCTCAATACCTCCCAGAAATAAGAAAAGTAGAATTAATAGTTTGCACAGGTACTTCCTGTGAAGTAAAGGGACAGAAATAGGGTTTAAAAGGATACAATGATGGAGTGTAGAAGTGTCAATAAGCTGTTTCATTGGCAGGAGTAGAGGCAAATTGAGCAACAAGTATGGACGAGAAATAACGAGGGTTGCCGGTGGTAGAGTTGAGTGTGGCTCAAGATTTAAGGATATCAGGCTCAAAGCATTCAAGTCATAATCAATTATTATATCATCATCATGAAGCAACGTTTTGCGCAAGGCAATTTGGCAAAATATATGTTTAGGCATATATACATACAAAATAAAACAATGATGGGGGGGGGGGGGCGGAGTGAAGAAAATTTTAGGCAGGTCTGTAATTTTTGGAAATCTGTTGGATCAACTTTTACCCCCACTTTTTTTTGGGGGGGAGGGGGGTCCACTTTCTATGACTTTTTGATTCAGGCCTTCTGATAGGCTCTTATAATTTAGTTGACGGACAAATGGACAGACCAACGGACAAACGGACCGCCGAGCTTTTAAAATAGATATATATATACACACACACGTCACTTGTTGGTGTAGATAAATCCAGCACTTCCATTTAGTTTGTAAATTTTAGTCATGAAAAATGTCTCCCTGCTGAAAGATCACCGTTGATTACCCACAGCCAGTGGTTGAAATTAAAGATTCCTCAAGTGAATGGCAGTCCTTCCCCAGAACAGGCACTGTTGAAATACCGCAAAATAGTACTCCTTTAGGCATCCCGGAGGGATAATGGTGCCGAGTTGACCTCTGACCAAAATAATAATAATACATAATCTTTCAATTCAGAATTGGGCACTGACAAAGTAATTGAATATCCCAAAATTGGCTACAACACCATGACACAACAACACAATCTTGTAAACATTGTGAACTAATGAACAACTTCATACTGGATTGTTTTTCTTTTCACGGCTGTAGCATCAGCCTGCTGCTTGCACACAGCGTGCGTTTCCGCAGCAATACATTGCTTTGCGTCGCCTAAGCGCATTTGTCAGGGACAGGGTTCACGGTCCACAGAGGTCCGTCGTCTGCCAGTTGGGGTCATTACCGGAGGCCTCTTGCCTGCAGTCCCCCCCCCCCTCCAAAGTGCAGGAATGCACGTGGAATTGATGAGATCCTCTCTGCCAGGGCCTCATGGCGGAGCCTGCTAATGAGGGCGGCAGAAAGAGGAAACGGCCCGGGAAGAATAGCGGTGCATTGTTGCCACGGAAGACTGCAACTTTTTGTTTGCTTGCAGTACAAATTAGCAACGGGTGGCAGGGTCTCCCAATGGAATGAATGTTTTGCCTGTGTGTACATCATTTATTGCAAGTGCACTCACGCGTGGGTGTGTATTGTATCACACACAAAGATCCCCCGTATAGCATTAACAGACTGTTGGGGCAAGTGCTGTTAGCGAGCACCTATGAAGGCAGACACGGCACACGAGGGGGAAGGTGGCCAGCAACCACGCCCGGCCGCCAGTGGCGATGCTTACACACCGCATCAGGTACTCATTTGAGGCCGAGTCGACCTAGGGGAGGCCCAGGACCGATTCAGATCATTGTGACTGTTGTTGGCCGTGAGCAGGAATTTAACTCGGGTGGCCGGGTTCGTAGAGCAGCATGCTAACCTTTAATCTACCGTTCACCACATCTATTATATACACACACACATCCACCAGTAACTGGTATTGGGCTAGCCCTGCTTTTTATCAGCTCTCCGGTCATACTCCACAGCAGGTTAATTAGCTAGTTCAATTATTATTTGGAACTTACATATTTTAAAAGTGTTTAGGACAATATTTGGAATTTTTGAATTATAAACATAGAGACTTAACTAGTTTGGCCCTTCTAGGACGTAATTATAATGTATGATGTATGTCAGTTACCCAGTTACAACAATAATAATACCCTTACTAATTGGCTGTGTCGGATGGTGGAGGGTTAAGACATTTATACTTACGCGATCTAACCCAAAAACTTTTATCATGAACAATATTGGTGGCGAAAGCCTACGTGTTCATACTCTTTGGTTCTTTCGGTAAAGTAATGTAGGTATAAAATAAAACTGAATAATAATGTAATTTCATTACAAAGGAAAGCCCGAGTTAAGACTTTTTAGGAGGATCCTGCACTGGAATATTGCGCCGATTTCATGAATGAGCGCTTGGCTTCACGCGAGCGGCCTGGCCTCTAAAGTACCCAAGAAAACCTATACAGTTCCGCACAGATTGATCGAAGAATCCATCGTTTTACTGCCATCTCATGGCCACCTCAGTGACATGATCATCTACACGTATGGGATATGCAAACTCTGGCAAATTCTGCTAAGGCCACAAATGTGCTAAGATTCTAGCATCCCAGTTTCAATTCCTTGCAGTACAAAACAGGAGCATGGTTACGTGAACCTGACCTTGACCTCGCATGTGGATTCACCCAAACTGAAGAGTGGGATTGACACAATTTAGACGAGTGGGCACGCTGACCAACTGCCCTGCAAGGTGCTCTCTGACAGCACCTATTAAGGAAAGTACATGACTAACTGGAGATTTTTTAAAAAATATAAATTCACGTAAAATCAGGAGGCATGATATGATTCATTCTATCAACATTTAAATGAAATGTTACTGTTCAGGGTCATTATTGGATCACGTTTAAAAAATCCATTATTTTTAGTGACTTTTTTTACCGTGTAATTTTTTTTGTTTCATGCCTTTCGCGACCAATATCCTCCATAAGAGGTGTTTCGGGGTTAGATCGTGTAAATGTGTCGTTATAACCCACCACCCGACACAGCCAACTAGTAAGGGTTGTCACGTAAACAGAACATGCCAATTTGTCACTAGTACAGCACACCGGTGCTGATAAAGGGTAGCATACTGCAATAGGGATTACCGTTGGTACGACTATTATAATACACACAATAGACAGGAAGGACGAGATCAAAGGGCTCGCATAATGAACATGCATAATGTACGTTGACTCAGTAATCCCCCCCCGCCCTCACTTTGCACAAGAGCGAAGAAGCGTGGTCACCACATCTACGCCTCTACATAAGGAACGAAACAGACTTCTCCACGAATCTGGCTGTCGCCTGATGAAGCTAGTTGTAATTACTGGCGAAACGTCGTACTCAGATTGTAAATGTTGTGGCTTGGCTCTCCAACACACCGGTGTGCTGTACTCGTTACGAATTGGCATGTTCTGTTTACGTGACAACCCTTACAAGTTGGCTGTGTCGGGTGGTGGTGGGTTTTAACGACACATTTATATATTTACGCGATATAACCCAGAAACAACCTCTATTATGGTTGTTCAGTTTTGTTTACACCGTTGGCCTAAATACCATGTTAGCATATCACCTCGATCTAATTTGCAGAAATATTAATTAGCCATTTCTTAGACGCATGAGTCATCTCATACAGTGAGCATAAGGATTGATATTTTGTCATTGGATCAACGGCATCGTGACATGCCTGTAACTCGGCTTCAAACGTAAATAAGACACGATTCGATAAATGGCCACGACTAGAAAGGCACACCTACAATTCTCATGGTGCATTCTCCGTGTGCCAATCTAGGCGTTATAATTGTTCCAGCGTGAGTTAAGATAAACTGTCGTTAAGCAAAGCGCACAGCTGTGCTCTGATGCGCTCCGTAATAGGCGCATTAACTTGGGAGGGTGCGTGCAATCGTCATGTATTTATCTGGGAGAACCTCCGCTGGCACGGGTTTTTTCAGGCTCAGGCTGGGCTCTGCCTCAACCGAGCTGGCCTCAAAGCCATGTTTTAACTTTAGTTTCCCCCGAGCATGGTCCAAGCCATGCTCAGGATTATTCATGAGCCGAGCCTGAGCCAAGCCATGTTAGAGCCACATGCATATTTGGAAGTGACCGAGTGACTCAAGCCTGATCCCTATGGCGGTACCCCGGGGTACCATAGTACCCCGGCTCTCGCATAATGTCCGTGATGCAGTCATTTTTAGTTGATGGTTGGCGATGCGGCAATCGACTCATCTCGACGAGCTGTACACGATGCACTATTCAAAGTCGAATTTTTAGATAACGGATTTTTTATGCTAATGTTTGGCGTTTCGACATCGCAGAGTAGCACTGATTTTGGATTGATTGGTACCCCAATCGCGGAGTTTAGTACACCCCTGGAAAAAATAGTGTCCCAGAAATAAATATTTAATTTCCTTGGCCATTTTGTATTATTTGGGACCCCAGGGTACCGCCATAAGGATAATATGACTATAAGAGTTATTTTGTGAGTGGAAGTAAACCAGAGTACCCAGAGAAAGCCCATGCATATAACACTCAAATGTCAGGGGGATTCCAGAACCTGCTTGCTGTACTGTACTTGTGCAGAGGCTTCCTTGTTTGGGGGCCTCCATTTGGACTCAAGCCCTGCCTTTGGCGGGAGTCTTTGTTGTCTTTATTGTTCTTCCACCCCACGATTTTTACAATTCACAACAAACAATATCTGCATTCCCTTGTGGATACTGGATTAAGGGGGGACAACCTTTCTCTCCAAAGCACAGCCACTGTTGACTTCCCACAAAGTGGTACTTTTTCACAGAGTGATTCTCTGGATAACAGTCTCCGTTGAGTACTTTATTGCATATTCCAATGAATTATGCGGTCCCTTTATAGTCTGTGATGAGAACATTTGGCTCATACAGACAGATTGCCTTCATGGCTACAGTAGTGTGCCATCAACACAAGAGGAGTCAATTTCAAGGGACCGGGGTGACTCGTCCTCACATGGTCCCTACCACCAGCCGCCCCCCACCACACTCTTCCAGTAGCGCACTCTGCGGTGATTCCCTGCGGCGCTGGTGAAGGATGCAATCCCCTACTCTGTCGGTAGGACTCATCAGGCTTCTTTCTGATAGCACCCAGTACTATGCCCCTAGTGGCCCACTGAATGGTACTGCATGGTGTGTTCGCCTCTGCGCCCGTTTCAACGGCACTTGGCGCTACGCGCCGTTGTGATCCATTTAATATCACTACACATGTACTGCATTGTGGGAAGTCAACAGTAGCTATTCTATTCAGAGACTTGCACTTGCCATGTGGGCATGAAATGTCCATTGTTGGTTAAGGGCCATACATATATATGTGGGCCGCTTTATTGATCATTTAGGACCAATATTATTGTGTTATTTTATTTTATCAATTTATTATTTTATTATCATTCTACGTGACTTTACCGAAAGAACCAAAGAAGAAGACAAATATACTTTAACTTATTACAAGAATCACTGATTTTTTTTATTGTTTTTACCAAAATCGTTGCAACGTATTATTTTTGTCTCATCTGTACAGTTTTGCTCATGCGATGAGGCTAAATGTAACATGAATATAACATTTCAACGTCATTTGCCAAAAGTAGATACATTTTTCAGACAATGCAAGCATCGTGAGCACAGTAATCCATCATAAATTAATAAATCAATGCATCATTTTATATATATATAACCCTAATTGATTACCATTTAAAATCAGTAGACTAATAAAAAAATAACTTGTTTCGTGGGAAAAAAACTTTGTGAAGAAGTCCATTGCCTCAGGAGGTCAGATTCTGAGCTGGCAGTCCTGAGACATGGGTTCGAATCTGGGCAGCTACCTATGACAAAATCAGATTCTCAAGTGTAATCATTAATTTGGTGGTCTTAGCCTGGTCACAATTTATTGCACAATACAACGCCCGCAATAAATTTGGTTTTGTACATATCATTGGTCTAAATTGACTTTTAAAACAAACAAGAAAATGCATTGGATTTGACTAACAATCTTGATTTGAAGCTTTCGTGACTGCAGGAATCCATACTCCTTGGTTCTTTCGGTCAAGTCGCGTAGGTGTTAAAAAGAATTGATCACGATGTTTCAATCGCAACGCAAGCAATCGTCATCAGGCAGAAGAAAGAGCAGGGAAGCTGCTGATGCAGGCTGCTTTTAAAGGTTAGAGATGGGCATAGCCCCAGAGTCATAAACGAAGTGGGGGGATGTGATTAGCATGTCAATGTAAGCTCGCAGCGCGCCGTCACATCGAGGACTGCATGTAAATGTGGAAATTTCTATGTAAATGTGCTGTGTAAATGTGATTAGCATGTCAATGTAAGCTCGAAGCGCGCCGTCACATCGAGGACTGTAAATGTAAGATCGGAGAAAGCTCGGAAAGAACCACAGCCACATCGGAGCAAGCAAACGACAGTGGCTGTGTTAGTGAATGTAACTCAGAGTCGCAAATAACTGCTAATCTAGGCAGGGAGGAAGGGAACATCACCCACAGCCTCCTAACCCGAGAGCACAATTGGAATAAATCTCGCAAAATAAATAACAAAAAATATATTTTAAAGTCTATGGCTATGTAACGGCACAGCGATCCACAATTCTAAGAAAAGTGCACAAAAGCAAATTTGTGATCTTTCCAAATGATTGCATCATGTCGCATGCTGAGCAATTACACTGCTACTCTGAAGAGGCAGTGGCACGGAAAGGAGAAATTTGGAAGTGCCAAGAAAGAGTAAATTCCTTTGTGTTCAAGAAGATAAGGTGGCAGAAGTGTGTTTGTGTGTGTGTGAGCGCACGTGTCTCTCCTAGATGTTGAGATGTCTGTGTGTGCATTAGCTGCATTGATCTATTCAGGACACCTAAATTTACGATGCCAATATTGTGAAGATGGCCCTCTTATTTGGGCCAAAATTATAAATTGGACGTTTATCAGCTGCACATTTTCCCACAATAGCAACGCCGTCAGCTGTGTTATCGGCAGCACGTGTTAAAATTACGATAAGCAATATAAATGAAAGCAGATATTTTCTAGCTCTCCTTGCAATAATATATCGCAAAGCTTTTGTTTTTAACAATGCATCAGGTATTTTATACTGCACTAATGATGAGGCTTTTTTACCTGTTATAATTTCTTAATAGATAGGGACTATTCTTTGTAGGATTGTTTAGGTCTGTGATCCATCACAATGTAGCACATAAATAACTTACTCTTTTCAAAAATCATCTAAGGTGCATTTCAACTCAATATTAGTATTCGCAATGCGAAGCATTGGTTTGCACACTACACTACAAACCCAGAAAACTAAGTCTGATTCCTAGCAATGGCGAACACATCAGCGGCGAGTGGCATCTTAACTGGTCCTGGATCTTTCCCCAACCTCTCCCTTCAACCTGCACCGACCGAAGTCAGAATCGGAATCTTCATTTAGACAATCAAATGGTACAACAATCCCCATGGCAGACACAGCGTGAGGAGGGCCTTCAACTGCCATTGAATTATATTTTGTCACCGTTCTCTAAAACGGTTAAGCACCTTAGGGGAAGGCGTTCTATAAATATAGAGGAAGGTAAAGGGTCATAACGTATTTTTTTTATTGTGGATTCATATTAATTGATGATAATTCACACATGCAGATTAATCATTCAGAACATTGTTTCCTGTAACTGACGACCAAAGTAAGTGATCCTGCTGATACGTGGGGAAAGCTGAAAATCCATATCCCATGCAGACCACAAAACATAAAATTGGATATCAATGTCTCCCAGGACTGCTTTTCAGGACATCGGTTTGCAATGGCACATTTGTAGTGACATCGCAGGATGTCACTGTGTAGTGCCAGTCCGAGAGAGGCACGGCGCGCGGTGTAACGACATCGCGGATACCACGATGGTGTGGGTGCAGTACCGGCCCTATAGGGGCTCGGCGAGCGCTGATTGATAGCGCTGGATGACACCACGCTTGACGTGCAGTGCCGGCCCCTACAGGATGGGGTGTGGGAGTGCCAGCCATAGGAATGAGGTTACTAAAGGCCATGGCACTCTGGTTGACCTGAGAAGACACGTGACCAGTTAAGTCTAGGGGTGGTCACGTGGTCGGGGTCCAGATCCTGCTCGAGGATTCTGGAAGGTGATCGTGGCCAAGGGCGGAGCCAGCAACGCCGCAGAGAATATAAAGCCGGGTCCCCCAGAGAGACCGGCGTTGTTGTTCATCCTGAAGAAACCTTCGTCGACGTCCTACGTTCTACCAAGTCTCCAACACGTGCTGTGGTCCAGTCCGTAGTAGCTCATTACGTTGTAATTAGTGTAGTTAGCCTGGTGGTCGCCACCACAGGTTGTTATTCTGTTCAGGGGCAGTTACCCCTTGTGTTGGTGTTAAATGTGTTGCCTCCAAGAGCGCGTCTCCGACTCAGTTGAGCTCACTACACATTTGTTTAAATCGATTCGCACATGGTCATGAGAATCATGGTCATGAGAAATGTTTTTTGTTACACTAAGCAAATTATATGGAAATGTTATTCCAGTGTAATGCTCAGACTAGTGGAGTAAACTAACGTTTAGAAACAATGCATAAAGACATGAGAAACAATACAAATGAGGCAATAAAATGTTGAAAATGTGTTTCTGGTATTGAATTGCGCTCCAAATCATAACAGTTGATCAACTAAGTTGCCGTGGTAGTAAAGTGTTACATGCCGAATATTGTCAGGACAGCAATTCCTTTTGACAATTAACAAAGCACGCAACTTCAACTGGACACTAAAGACACTGATACAACATGATTGTATAAGTCAGTACTGTAGGTTCAGATGCTTTGAATAATGTACACAGAGAAAATAGCTTTCAACTAAATTTCAAAAAATGAACACCCATCCCTAGGTAATTGGAATCAAGGTTTGCTTTGCATAACTGTTAATTGCATCTCAGTGGACTTTCACCTACTGTAACAAATGTCATTTAAATTAATGCATTTGAGGATTTGTTCAGATGTGATATGTTATTGAAAAGGTATTCATTGATGTTTGCAAAGTTGTACTGTACACTTATCCAAACCAAAGGTCTGCATGGCCAGATTACAAACAGTCTAGATGCTCTGACTTTTAAAATAAACATTGACATCACTTGGCTTCCTCCATAAACTACTGAGCCTCACACTGAAGTCTGTGCTGCTTTGAGGATAACTGTCATCCCTAGGTGCTTTAACCGTTTCAGCACCAGCCTCGTTCTGCTCTTCCAAATTTAACGACTCTATAATGAACAGGAATAAATCCAACAAAATACAATACCGTGAAATTAATCACACAACTGATTTTAAAATCGCGTCTTCATTCCCAGCAACAAGGTCAAGCAACAAGACTAAGATATTCTGTTGAAATTGCCATGGACTACGAAATAATCAAAAATGTACCTTGCGGAATGTTGGCAACAGCTTCCACATATATATTAAAAAGCACATGCTGCGAATTAAAGGACTTTGTCATGCAAGCCTTAGAAGACAATTAGCCAGATTATATAATTTGCTATGCAAACCCCACACACAATGAGAATATGTATGCTTACGGAGCCACTCCCTGCTTCGACCCCACAAACACCGAACACGGTCACACATTCTACTGCGGCAGCACGCGCGACTCTGTGGCATGGATTTAGGCATTCCCCACCACTCACAATGAACCCAGGGCCAAAAAGGAGCCTTAACATTTCCCAATGAATAGGCAACTCTGTGCCTGTTCAGGGAACTGCCCAAGGGTCTACAGGGCTTATAATATTCGCAAAGCCAGATGGCGGGATTGTATCCTGTGACAGAGCCAAAATGTCCTTAATCTGGTCTCAGTCTACATTAGGCATGTAACAATTCACCCCGTGGGGATTTAATGTATTGTGATGATACAGTCAGATTGGGTTTAAAAATATATCTTTTTTTAAATCTCGCATTACCATCTTTCTTGTATTGTTTCTCTTTAATCGTACCATTTCTACCGTTTTGTGAATTCCATTTGCCTCAATGAAAACACTGGAATATAATCTGCCAAAAATCATAGATTCTTACGCACACGATGTAATGCATGTATCGTAACAATGCATTTTACATCGGTGACCTGTTGCATTAATTATCAGTTACCTCGGCAATATGCCTCAACCTTAGAGAAAAAAAAAACACAGCTGCCACCAATCAATGGACAAGTTAGAATTCTGTACACTGCACCACTAAACGTTTAGTTCTGTCGAAACACAATCCAGCTTCAAAATGCTGTACACTACCCTGCTTCGGGAGCACCTAAGCAATCAAGCACTGCATGTGAATATTTGCACATCATCATCCACTCCAACAAATTGATGTGGGTGTTTTGGCTCCCTAAACCCAAAACAGCCTTCGATTTAACTGCCTCGTTAATGTTTTATGTCCTCGATTTGCACGGCAATTCCTTCACGCGTGACGACAGCCTTCAGACCCAATGTGTGCCGTGCACGAATGAGTCCTGACCTGCTCTCTATCGTGGTTTCAACCGAAGGCCGCGTTCGAGCATCAAAAGCTCCCCTTCGTGGACTGGCTTGTTGTCCCTCGCTCTCTAGATTACCAAAGGATTTGTATCTGCGAGAGAGCGCATGAATTAATCATGCAGGCAGGCATGCAGGCAGGGAGGGAGCATCCCTTTCAACAGCCTTCAGTGCATCGGGGCATCGCTTGCGAAAATACAACATCACTTGCGCCCCGCAATAACCGTCACTGTAAGACTCGTCACGGCCAAAAGGAGAACCCATTATCGGTCTCAGGCCACGCGTCACTGAACAACACCAGCTGACGGCTCGAGGAAGGCTGCGTCGAACGTAAAAAAAGGTGCATCGTCGCGCCCGCAAAGTTCACGGGGCGGAGGAGTGGTGCAAGGGTCCTTTGAGATCAGCTCCATGCTCTGATAAGTCACAGATCCCGTCATGGCCCACGTGACAATGTTGTCGTGGCGTTGTTTTGAAGCAGGAATGCCGCCGACCTTGGGACGGGCCAACGTGGCTAGTCTTCTGCCCCGCGCTATGAGGCGCAACGGCCGAGTGCAAACAAACGTCACTCGTTCTCGGTGTGTTATCAAGAGTGTTGCTCATGGTCTGGGTTTCCGAGCACCAAATGATTGTACTGTGCAATTCATCCGCAACACTCGGTGTCATAACTAAATGCAAATCAATGTGTTTAATTATTTATCGAAACACTATTAATGCTTCCGATTAAATGTGTCCGGTCGTGACGTTGTCATGTAGTGGCTGGCGGGAATCGTGCAAAGCCCTTTCGTGCATGATAAACGAATAAAAACCCGTCAATTCCTCCACATGCCATTTGATAAATGCATAAGAACCGATATCAGTTGATGAATAGTTGCATTGTTACACCCCTAGTTATCATTGTTACACCCCTAGTTATCATTGTTACACCCCTAGTTATCATTGTTACACCCCTAGTTATCATTGTTACACCCCTAGTTATCATTGTTACACCCCTAGTTATCATTGTTACACCCCTAGTTATCATTGTTACACCCCTAGTTATCATTGTTACACCCCTAGTTATCATTGTTACACCCCTAGTTATCATTGTTACACCCCTAGTTATCATTGTTACACCCCTAGTTATCATTGTTACACCCCTAGTTATCATTGTTACACCCCTAGTTATCATTGTTACACCCCTAGTTATCATTGTTACACCCCTAGTTATCATTGTTACACCCCTAGTTATCATTGTTACACCCCTAGTTATCATTGTTACACCCCTAGTTATCATTGTTACACCCCTAGTTATCATTGTTACACCCCTAGTTATCATTGTTACACCCCTAGTTATCATTGTTACACCCCTAGTTATCATTGTTACACCCCTAGTTATCATTGTTACACCCCTAGTTATCATTGTTACACCCCTAGTTATCATTGTTACACCCCTAGTTATCATTGTTACACCCCTAGTTATCATTGTTACACCCCTAGTTATCATTGTTACACCCCTAGTTATCATTGTTACACCCCTAGTTATCATTGTTACACCCCTAGTTATCATTGTTACACCCCTAGTTATCATTGTTACACCCCTAGTTATCATTGTTACACCCCTAGTTATCATTGTTACACCCCTAGTTATCATTGTTACACCCCTAGTTATCATTGTTACACCCCTAGTTATCATTGTTACACCCCTAGTTATCATTGTTACACCCCTAGTTATCATTGTTACACCCCTAGTTATCATTGTTACACCCCTAGTTATCATTGTTACACCCCTAGTTATCATTGTTACACCCCTAGTTATCATTGTTACACCCCTAGTTATCATTGTTACACCCCTAGTTATCATTGTTACACCCCTAGTTATCATTGTTACACCCCTAGTTATCATTGTTACACCCCTAGTTATCATTGTTACACCCCTAGTTATCATTGTTACACCCCTAGTTATCATTGTTACACCCCTAGTTATCATTGTTACACCCCTAGTTATCATTGTTACACCCCTAGTTATCATTGTTACACCCCTAGTTATCATTGTTACACCCCTAGTTATCATTGTTACACCCCTAGTTATCATTGTTACACCCCTAGTTATCATTGTTACACCCCTAGTTATCATTGTTACACCCCTAGTTATCATTGTTACACCCCTAGTTATCATTGTTACACCCCTAGTTATCATTGTTACACCCCTAGTTATCATTGTTACACCCCTAGTTATCATTGTTACACCCCTAGTTATCATTGTTACACCCCTAGTTATCATTGTTACACCCCTAGTTATCATTGTTACACCCCTAGTTATCATTGTTACACCCCTAGTTATCATTGTTACACCCCTAGTTATCATTGTTACACCCCTAGTTATCATTGTTACACCCCTAGTTATCATTGTTACACCCCTAGTTATCATTGTTACACCCCTAGTTATCATTGTTACACCCCTAGTTATCATTGTTACACCCCTAGTTATCATTGTTACACCCCTAGTTATCATTGTTACACCCCTAGTTATCATTGTTACACCCCTAGTTATCATTGTTACACCCCTAGTTATCATTGTTACACCCCTAGTTATCATTGTTACACCCCTAGTTATCATTGTTACACCCCTAGTTATCATTGTTACACCCCTAGTTATCATTGTTACACCCCTAGTTATCATTGTTACACCCCTAGTTATCATTGTTACACCCCTAGTTATCATTGTTACACCCCTAGTTATCATTGTTACACCCCTAGTTATCATTGTTACACCCCTAGTTATCATTGTTACACCCCTAGTTATCATTGTTACACCCCTAGTTATCATTGTTACACCCCTAGTTATCATTGTTACACCCCTAGTTATCATTGTTACACCCCTAGTTATCATTGTTACACCCCTAGTTATCATTGTTACACCCCTAGTTATCATTGTTACACCCCTAGTTATCATTGTTACACCCCTAGTTATCATTGTTACACCCCTAGTTATCATTGTTACACCCCTAGTTATCATTGTTACACCCCTAGTTATCATTGTTACACCCCTAGTTATCATTGTTACACCCCTAGTTATCATTGTTACACCCCTAGTTATCATTGTTACACCCCTAGTTATCATTGTTACACCCCTAGTTATCATTGTTACACCCCTAGTTATCATTGTTACACCCCTAGTTATCATTGTTACACCCCTAGTTATCATTGTTACACCCCTAGTTATCATTGTTACACCCCTAGTTATCATTGTTACACCCCTAGTTATCATTGTTACACCCCTAGTTATCATTGTTACACCCCTAGTTATCATTGTTACACCCCTAGTTATCATTGTTACACCCCTAGTTATCATTGTTACACCCCTAGTTATCATTGTTACACCCCTAGTTATCATTGTTACACCCCTAGTTATCATTGTTACACCCATAGTTATCATTGTTACACCCCTAGTTATCATTGTTACACCCCTAGTTATCATTGTTACACCCCTAGTTATCATTGTTACACCCCTAGTTATCCCACGTGTAGTGACATAGTACTGGCTGCTGGCAGAAAATGGGATTTGCGGCGTACGGCAGTCCTGACGTCAGCACGAGAGGGGGATCGAGGGGAAAGGTCACAGAAGGGGCACACCAGGAACCCGCTGGTAGGTTCTAGAAAGGGGGCGTGGCAGGGGGCGGAGCGAGGCCACGCTGACAGTATAAGAAGGGCCCCTGTAGGGGACCTCGGGGCTGTTGTTGGAGTGGGTTCCACGTCGTGCTGCTGAAGTCCATCGTCGCCATTCTTCTCGTCGTCTTCACCGTTCGTCTCGTCTCCGTCTCTACCATCTCAGGACGCCGCTAGTCAGGCAGCCTACCAACTGTCCTGGCTGAGTAGCGTCGCCTATAAGAGACGGACTACATATTAAGTATGTTAACCCCGATGGTGCACGTTTATAAAGAAGTGCCTCAAAGTCTTATCGTCTCCGAGTTAGTCACTACACATGCGTGGTGAAAACTATGTACAAAGTTTATATGTCCAAGTAAAAGTGGCGTCGTGCTGCAATGAGCTTGGGGTGGTGCGCATCTCTATTGGTGGCGCTGAGCCACAAACAAACATTGGCACAGTTGTGACCCATGTTGCGTGTAATTTCCAGTATGCTTCTCAAAGAAAATTTAAAAGGTAGAAAATTATGAACACCCCCCAAGTTAGCATTTCCCCGTATCTGCTTTGACCTTTTAAAGTTAGGATGCACAATGTTGTATTCTTAGCTCTTTCGGTAAAGTCACGTTGAAGGGAAACAATAAAATAATAATAATATATAAAACAATTAAAAACAAATTTGCATTAAACCGATACACCTGATGACGACCGTTTGTGTTATGGTCGAAACGTCGTGAGATTTTTTTTATTGTTTTATATATTTTTTTATTATTTTATTGTTTCCCTTCAACGTGACTTTACCGAAAGAGCTAAGAATATGAATTACTGCAATCACGAAAGCTTTAAATCAAAATTTAAATGCACAATGTTGTTTAGAAGTGGAAGTCTATGCCCCTGAGCCAATTTTTAGAAATCCTAACTACAGTTAAAGATGAAATTAGCCCATTTACTGCCACATCTCTAGACTTGTGGGGCAAGACAAGGAAACATTGTCATTATTTATTTCGTGTAATGAAAGTGTAATAATTATCAACACAACGGTAAAACACGGAAATATTAACCCTTGAGAATGTTTTTAAACATGTGAATTTCCCAGTTTTACTTACAGATATATCCACAGCCATCCCAATGTATAGAGAGGTCTGCAATGGTAATGACTGCAGGATAGCTAACCACTTACTTTTGCTCATTGTATTAATTAATATGAAGATCATGGCAGGGGTTGTATTATTTCATATATTTAATAAATATTGCAAGTGAACACACGTGTTGTGCTGGGAATTTAATTAGGATAATTTTAACCCAAGGCATTTCTTCCCCTCCAATTGAAATGTTTTCCCAAAGCAGCTTTGTGTAGTTTCTAGGTAATTAATCAAAGCCTGCAGAAATGAATGAAGGCACCAAATAAAGCATTGTACAGTTTGAACAAACATACAATCAGGTACAATTCAAATGATGGCTTTGCTCATACGGATGTGCATCACAGTGTTACCCAAATTAATATTCGCCTTGCATAGCAGCATTTCGATGTATTTATGTAACGTGTGGCATATTGTGATATACAACACAGAATTGTACTGCAGCATATGAATGCATATATTTGTTTTAAAATTAAAACAAATACATTACTATTATTTATATACCGTGTATAGTGTGCACCAAAAACATTAGTATTCAGTAATCTATGACCTTCGTGAGTAATTTATGTGCGTGTGACGAGAGGGCATTACCCAAGAGACAATTTACCTTCTTCACCCATGGCGAAGATCACAATCTTCCAGTGTTTATCATGAGATTTAGAACTTTAGGCCTTCTCTGTCCTAGGCGTACAACTAATCAACTTCTGTGCCATCATTTTTGGGGGCCATAATAAATATATATTTCGTTTTCAGATTGGTCTTCCTTCCATTCAGCTCTGCCCATCATTTTACTCAAGGACTTTGCATCAGATTGCTCCTCCCAGTCACATATAATTGTTCACATTGCTTATTTAATTCACTGTCTTCCCCGGCTTCTTGTAACTAAAATTTTCCCAACAAAAACATAACCAGTCTCTTGTTTTCTCATATGTCGAAGGAATATAACGTGCCTGTCTTTAAGCATTCTCATTTATTTCCCTGTTGCATACCTGCTGCTGTGCACAACACATTTGTGTTACTCATCTCGTCCGTCACATTTCTAACATCTGCTCGACAACATTGGAGCGAAATTTTATCTCTAGCCCATTGAGAAAATCTTTAGGAATGTACATGGTCACTCATTCGGTTACAAATGTCTATATTCACGATGAGCAATGTGCTTACCAAAAAAATGCAGTTTTCTACTAACAAATAAATAAATAATCGGATGTCTTTTTTATTTCATGTCAGCCTATACTCTCTCATCAATGGAACATGTAATTTCCAGCAATGGCTCAGGGCCACCAACAGGGATGAGATATGCCCAATGCTACTTTGAGCAGGCAAGCACTCTGTCTTTTGACTACAAAGTGCATTCATAGTTTGCATTTTGCAAAAAAGCAGCTGATGCTTGTTAAGAAAAGAAAATGAAGAAGACCAAGCACACAAAACTTCATTCCAAAAGAAGCCAATTAGGCAATTGTGAAACCTACAAGGTTGTCATTAGGTCCCAGTGGTTATAGTGCTGCATGGATACACAGCGCATATCAAGGGCACTCAATATTATCGATTATTTGGAAAGCAAATGATATCACTGCATTTTCTTTCACGTGATATTGATCGTGACGTTGATGACCAAAGCTCCCACGCATATCCTTAACAGACTTTTGGGGCAAGTCCTGTTAGCGACCATCTAAAAAGGCTGGCAACGCTGCACGAGTGCGAGGGGGTAGCCAACACCACACCCGGCCGCCTTTGTCTCCCTTGTAGCGATGTTTACACAGAGCACCAGGTACTCATTTGAAGCTGAGTCGACCTAGGGGAGGTTCAGAACTGGTACATATTTTCGTCACTGGCATTGGCTGTCAGCAGAAATCGAGCTCGTTGATGAATGTAAAACTTCGTTCGCACCGTACACAGACAACCGTGCTAATCGGAGGTCGATGACTTTGCACACCAACAGGCACGCATCACATGTGTATATGATACCGCGAACAAACCCCATTTTAATGTCTTGTGGAAAAAAATCAATTACGTAACAAATGATCAAATTTTTGGCATAATTACTCAGGCATGTATTACTAATTCAATCTTCGCCTTACAACAAATAATTTATTGATCTCATGAAAATATATAGCCCCTGATCAACGTCGCTGATGAACAGCGAGTGTCTGCTGGCCGCGATCGGTGTCTGACGAGTGATAAATGCGAGGATCTGGTGCGTGGACTCAGGTGAGTGTTAAGTGTCATGTAAATTGGAAGCATCTGGTGCGTGTCTGGTGAGGTCACGTGTCACATCAACCTCTTCATAGGCCAGGCCGCTGTCGAGTATATACAGGACATAACAAGAAATGGTCCATCGTTATCTGCATGGGCTGGAGCGCCGAGCAATGTCAGTGTCCACCTGTCAAGGTGGACACAGCACAAGAGAGGGTGAACGGATCAGGATCTTGCGAAAGGACGATCTTTCTTTCCCAGTGCCAATGTTGAACAAACCACTCTAATGGGTATTCATATAAGACTGCGAGAGGGTAGGGTAGGTCTCGGCTGGGTTCAGACACCTACTGCCACTGGGTCTTTTGCACATTCCGGTCACAAGTCAAGCCCCGGATTGCTGACAGTGTTGTCAGCAATCCTGGCTTGTGGAACACTAACGAAGACACCACTTCCCATTACACCCACGTGTGTGTAGTGACATCGCGGGATGTCACTGTGTAATGGCGGCCGTAGAGAGGCACGTCGTGCGGTGTAACGACATCGTGGACACCACGACGGTGTGGGCGCAGTACCGGTCCTAGAGGGGCTCACAGTGAGCGCTGATGGACAGCGCTGGACGGCACCACGCTTGGCGTGCAGTGACAGCCCCTACAGCAGGGACGTGCGGTCAGGGGAGGCAGGGGAGGCAGAGCCTCACCTGTCATGCTCCAATGAAAATAGCTGTTACGAAAAAAATATATATTAAAAAAATAAAGATTTCTCCACTGATCTGTGTTATAAGTGTCATTTCTGTACGATTCCAATTATTTTCACAGTCAAAATCGCCAAATTTGCGGAGCTCCGCTGCAAATACAGGAAGAGACGAGAGGTGAGGCAGCGACGAGCTCAGCCTCCCCTCTGATTGCGCAATCCCTCAGTAACTGGATGGAGTGTGGGCAATAAGTGCGTGCCTGTTACTATCTCAGTATGTCACCAATGTAATGTTTGTAGACCCCTTCATTTCATGTCCTCGCCTTCCATACTCCAGGTAACTTATTTCACGTATGTGTATAAAGACATTTAGGCTCGCTGGTCTCGTCATGAAACTGCAATGAAAAAGCACTAGGGGAGGCAGCTCTCACATCTGCCTCACTGAGGGGGACGTGTCTAACACGCCCCCCTCCGTGAGGCCACGCCCCCCTCCGTGAGGCCACGCCCCCCTCCGTGAGGCCACGCCCCCTCCGTGTGTGAATCTGGCTCTGACACAAGCCAGTGCCTCCCCAGCCATTGACCTCACCGCACATCACTGCCCTACAGGGTAGGGTGTGGTAGTGCCGGCCATGGAAATTGGCTTACTATAGGCCGTGGCACTCTGGTTGACCCCAGAGGACACGTGACCGGTAAAGTCTACACAGGGGCCCCAAGCGGGGGCTAGGGGTGGTCACGTGTCAGGGTCGAGATCCTGCTCGAGGATTCTAGAACGTGGTCGTGGCCAAGGGCGGAGCCTGCCACGCCACAGAGGATATAAGCCGGATCAATTAGAGGGGTCAGAGTTGTTGTTCATCCTGAAGAAACCTTCGTCTACGTCCTACGTTCTACAAGTCTCCAACACGTGGACCTGGACCCGAGCTGTTGGTCCTGGTCCGTAGTAGCTGGTTCCGTTGTAATTAGTGTAGTTAGCCTGGTGGTACACCACCACAGGTTGTTGATCTGTTAAGGAGCAGTTTGCCCCGTGTGTTGGTGTTAAATAAATGTATTGCCTCCAAGAGTACGTCTGCGACTCAGCTGAATCCACGACATGTGCATATAACCATGCGCAAAAAAGAGTTACGCCATATTCCTTGATTAGACTGCGAGGGCAAGTGCTGTTCGCGAGCACCTATGAGAGCCGGAACGGCACACGAGGTGGTGGGTGGGCAGCACCATCCTCGGCCGCCTTTGTCTCCCCAGTGGCGACGTTTATAAGTTCCTCATTTGAGGCCGAGTCGACCTAGGAGGGCCCCAAGACTAGTTCTGATAATCGTCACCCGACGTTGGGAGTGAGCGGGAATCGAACTCGGGTCACCGAGTCCACAGCGCAGCACGCTGACCCACTTGAACTGCCGGCTACCCACAACAAACACTCGCACACTAATACACACTCCCCCCCAGACGTTGCAACAACAAAAAGTGCGCACGGGTCAAAAATGCGCCGGCTCGCAATGTTCAGGGATCATGGGGGGAGGGCGGTATCAGATTTTAAGGAAGAATGCCGTAGACTATTTGATGAGGGCTAAACTGCGAAATCATTTAAGCATTCGGCACGTTTTGTTATCAGAGTGCATTCTTTCCTTCATTGTTTCTTAACCGTAAACATTTTGACAAAGCAATCGGTCGTTGACTAATGGAGAACTGCCCTCTAATATGTTCACGTGCTATTATATTTAAACAGATAATAGGATCCAACAATAGTGCTCACCCCCATCACTCCGGTTAAGAGGAAACGAACAACACAGCTGTTCTCAATTAAGCAAAGAGAGAGAGAGAGAGACACACACTTTGGACTTTAACTTGTACTAATAATGAGGACAAAAGCCGAGTGGATTATCCAATGTAAAACTGTAATATCACACTGAAATTTGTTTTCCTGAAACAAGGCAACAGTCAGCCCCACGGTTGTGAACTGCACACCTCAAATCATAAGCAAAATCACCCCCCCACCTCTACCGATTGCAACCTCCATCCAAAAAAAACACTGTTCCCCAGCAGAATTTTACCGTGCACGAAAGTTAATACAATAAAACATGCCACAGGTTCGAAGGGTTAACGCTGTTCCCTAGTGTCTAGTAATTGTCTTTTAAACCCATTCATTGCTGTTTTGAGGGCTTTATTGATATTTTGTTGACTGCAATGCCATCTAAAGGCTGCTCTGAGTTATGCGGATTGCTTTTTATTCTTATCGGATTGCCAAAGTGCGTTAGTGTTTACAATAAGATTATGCGTTTTATGGTATTCGTCCTTTGCTGCCACTTACACTCAATCGTTTACACACACACCATGATTATTAATTGGAGGACAATAATAGCACCGATGTTGTTTATTTATGATTATTTAAATACTTAGATAATGCTCATATACCAATAGCACCCTAAATGCAATAAAATACTTTTCCGAGGCCCTAATATCTGCTATTCATATTACCTATCCACTTAATCGAGCTGCAAAATATGCTATTGTCTGCAGATGTGTTCTTCCTGTTATCCGTATTCTTCAGAGGATAATAGGAGTCACTCAGAAGTGGTGGAAAATTTTCTATATTATCCATTTTGATCTGTGAATGTTACCCATAAGTTGCCCGAGTCTTTGTACAGTTGAGATGAATAACCAAAATGGATCACATTGTCCGTGGATATCTGAAGGAGAATCACCCAGAAGTATCCTTCTGGAATTACGAAATTCATTCCGAGCACTTGTACAAATAAAAAAGTCACCTGCAAGTAGTGGCAAATTATTATTATCTACATTTACCTGCAGATATGTATGCATAAAACTGGAGTTATTTACGTGTATACATGCATATAATAGGATCCATCAACAGCGCTCCTACATCACCACGGATAACAGGAGTTTAATGGTACAATGTATTCACATGGGGGGCATTTATTGTATGGACCTAAACTACCAAACCTACTTGCCAAGCAACTCAGATACTCAAAGACAATAAATAAATAAATCACAGAATTGTATTAGCTTAGGTATATGCATACATATTGATGAATTATAATCTACAGATATTCTCATGAACATAAATCCGTTCTTAGGTCATAGATGAATATAAATTAAAATTATGTTTGATGTCATTCCACAAAACAATGTTCCAAAAATGCAGGAATTTCTGTTTTTTGCCAATCGTCTGTTCAGTGGCATTCAATACCGGTGGATTGAAAACACAGTGAAGTCCAAAAATAGATCAATCTAGTGCCTCAGACTTCCCTTATATTCATTCAGTCGGCTCACACCTGCAGATGATTGATGTCAAAACCCTCAAAAATGTCAAGATGGCCTTTGGCTTCAAAAGCTATTCAGCACAAATTAATACTGAGCCTTCAAACACACCTAAAACAAAATCGCTGAAATCTGGGATTGTGTCAAATGAGGCAAATTAATTGTGATATCTTTCCAAAGTTATTGAAGCTAAGCTGATGCTCAACCTTCAAACAAAAATTAATTCCAGCATCTTCATTTACCGTGGGAGTTAGCCTTCTCCTGGTTTAAATGGTTATCGAGGTAATTTCTTAATTAACTAGTACAACCTTTCATGAAATAATAACTTATAGGCAAAATGTTTTTCCAAGAAATATTAAAATTCTGAAGTTATTGGTGGCCGTATCAGTAAACATTCAGCCAAATTCTATCAGGAATTGCCACATTAACACGAGCCCATACTGAAACCAACATTCCAAATTAAACTTTAATCCAAGTCATATCCTCATATCACATTATTCTCCGGTTTTTACACCTCATTCAAGAAGCCAAGGCCACTTGATAAGAAACAAAACGACCTCTGCACTGTGAGAATGTCACTCCTCTACCGTCCCAGATATTTACGATTCTATCCCACTTCTGCGCTTCTGGATCTCTTTCCCTCTAAATCATGACTCAAAACCGTCCTCCTCTCCTCCGCCTTCGACGAGCACTGTCCTAATAGCTGCGTAACTGACTAAACGGGATCATCCATGTTACAAATAAAATAAATTTAGACTTAAATGTAATAGTAATCTCCAAAAGGTTGTCCTTCCATCACAATCCTAATTCCCCCCTCCCCACCACGAGCACCTCAACCGTATGGGCCCCCTGGTTGCATAAATAAGAGATTTTGTTGCATCAATCATTCGAGCTAAATTCACCATCTGCGTGGGGGCTACGAGGGCCGAGACAGCTGGTCCACGCGTCTCATCACTGCCTCCAATCTGTCAAACTCACGCTCCCTTTCTTTTGGGTTCATCTATTTTTGTCTGCAAGTGCTGTTCATGTTGATACGCTTGCCATATACAGCATATTGAATTTTATTTTTTATACTGATGTGCCAAATAAATTTTAACTAGTATTTACACGGAGTAATGTATCGGGCAGGAACTGATTTCATTAGGGCCAGATCTGCATGAAAACCCACGTTGACCCATGGTGATGGTTTAAATCAAAGGTGTGCATCCCACATGAGTTAAGGTGAAACAGCTCTCATTACATGAATACTTTGCAAGCCTTTTCACGGTGATATCCTCCGTTGCTTTCAGGACTCGGGCACTACTGTTACGAACACATTGCCTTTGACGACACTTTCACAACAAACTTGTGGTGGCCTCATTCTAGCGAATTGCATCAGGGCCAAGAAGACAAACTGACAACCTTCATCCGTTTCTCAGTCCAATTGTGCTGATGAGGGTCACGGCAGAAGCATGTTGAGTAGGGCAATCCAGGACTCCCTTTCCCTGGCCACAGACGCTAGCTCTTCCTGAGGAATTCCCAGGCGTTCCCAGGCAAGCTGAGTGAACCATGACCACATCCCAGCCACTCTACACTTGGCATCAAACCATTCAAGTGCATGCTGGAAAATTGCAGACTGACGAAACAAAGAGGACTTCATAATTAGCAAAAAGCAGCGACGCCACCTCCATGCCCCTTGTACTGGATACTTTCCATATCTCGACTGCACCTTGATATCCTGTCCATGAAAATCACAAACAGGAGTGGAGACGCACCCTTGGTGGAGTCCAACACCCACAGTGAACAACTTTGATTTAACACCATCTTGGGGCCTCGCATATGTTTCAAATTGTAAGATTGTCCGTGCCACCTACCGACTCCATAGTCTTACTGGGCGACGTCAATGCTCACGTGAGAAACAATGCAGATGCCTGGAGAGGCGTGATTGGTAGGAATGCCCCCCCCCCCTGATCTGGTGCCTGTCATGGCGTCAACCCTAGGACCTGCTCGTGGACACCAGTGGTGAGGGAAGTTGTCAAGTTGAAGGAGACTTTCCTCCGAGCTATGCTCGGAAAACGGTCTCCCGACTCAATTGAGAGGTATTGGCATGTCAAGAGGGCGACAACTCTAGCAGTCACTGAAGCAAAAGCCCGGGCATGGGTGAGTTTGGAGAGGCGATGGAGAGGGACTACCAAGCAGCCTGAAATATGTTTTGGCAAACCATCCGACGCCTTAAGAGGGGTCGACGGGACGTGGCCCAGGCTGTTTTCAGTAAGGGTGGCATTACATTGACCTCAAATAAGGAGATAATCGAGGGGTGGAAGGAACATTTTGAGGAGCTCAACCCGGTGGACATGCCCTCCTCTCACGAGGCAACCATGGAAACAGCTGAGGGGGTTGGATCCATCACGGCTGCTGAAGTCGCTGCGGTGGTCAAGGGCACCGAGATTCGCTCAGTTGTTGAAAGTGCTGGACAGTGCAGGAGTGTCGTGGTTAACATGCCTCTTAAATGTTGCATGGAAGGTGGGTACAGTACCTCTGGATTGGCAAAAAGGGGTCGTGGTTCCCATGTTTAAGAAAGGGGACCAGAGGATGTGCTCCAACTACAGAGGAATCGCACTCCTCGGCGTCCCAGGTCAAGTGTATGCTAGAGTGCTGGAGAGCAGGCTCCGCCCGGTGGTCGAGCCTCAGATTCAGGAGGAACAAAGTGGATTCCGTCATTGTCGTGGAACAATGGACCAGCTCATTTCCTTCTCACAGAAATTTGAGGGGTCATGGGAGTGCTTTTCCAGTCGACATCTGCTTTGTAGAGAAAGCATTTGACCGTGTTCCCCACAATGTCTTGTAGGAGCAGCTGTGGGAGTATGATGTAGCGGTGCTGCTTTTGTGCACTATCCGGCCCCTCTATTCCTGGAGTGAAAGCTGTGTCCGTATTCTTGGTGTTAAATCAAAGTCGTTCACTTTGGGTGTTGGACTCCACCAAGGGTGCGTCTCCACTCCTGTTTGGGATTTTCATGGGCAGGATATCAAGGTGCAGTCGAGATATGGAGAGTATCCAGTACAGGGGCATGGAACCAAGAAGATGAATCCCTGCAGTCACCAAAGCTTTAAATCGAAATATAATAATTTATTAATATTTTGTTATTATTCATGTATAATAAATCACTGGC
Organism: Petromyzon marinus; assembly: GCF_048934315.1. Taxonomy (NCBI): domain Eukaryota; kingdom Metazoa; phylum Chordata; class Hyperoartia; order Petromyzontiformes; family Petromyzontidae; genus Petromyzon; species Petromyzon marinus. Next base: position 8,387,684 of record NC_133693.1, on the reverse strand, counting down.
ATCTTCAATCCGAATGCACTGTGTGATGCAGTCTAATTATACCACCTATTGTTATTTAATCGTAACCATAAGCGCAGGTAAAACTGGCTTACAACACAGGCACACGATTATGGCTTCAAATCACAACATTTGAAAGCCACTTACTGGTTTTACAATTGAATAAAGTGCTCTTAGTTTCGCAGTCATGATATTCCCTTTAAAGCTGATTATGCAGTGTTAATTTTCTGGATTGAAACCTGGCCAAAAAGATTGTACTGTTCCCCAAATCCTGATAACCCATTCAATATCAGCAGATGAAACAAATGGCTCTGTGCAATGTTTCACGATGACAAATACATCAGGATATCACGTAGGCTTTCGCGACCAATATTATTCATAATAAAGGTTTTTGGGTTAGATCGCGTTTATTTATAAATGTGTCGTAACCCTCCACCACCCGACACGGCCAATCAGCAAAGAAAAGTGTCACGTTGACAAAAGACAAATAATTCACCACTTCAGCCCACCGGTGTGTTGAAGAGTTAATCCACATTTACAGTTTGAGTACGACGTTTCGCTGGTAAATACTTCCAGCATCATCGGGCAATTCGCCAGAATGGTAAAGCCCTCGCTTGCTCCCGGTTTTATATAATCGCTCTGACAGCTACCGGCTTAGTGCGGCCTGGAAGCGTATTATTAAATAATACACATTACATTTTGATTTAAAGAATTACTAATCTACAACTCATTACTAATCATAACCAATGACTGATTACTAATCGATTATATAATTACATTACCCCCCCCCCTCCGCCTCTAATCACTGCACCTGATGAGTTAAGTGATGACGTCACTCTTCTGCTCTATATAAAACCGGGAGCAAGCGAGGGCTTTACCATTCTGGCGAATTGCCCGATGATGCTGGAAGTATTTACCAGCGAAACGTCGTACTCAAACTGTAAATGTGGATTAACTCTTCAACACACCGGTGGGCTGAAGTGGTGAATTATTTGTCTTTTGTCAACGTGACACTTTTCTTTGCTGATTGGCCGTGTCGGGTGGTGGAGGGTTACGACACATTTATAAATAAACGCGATCTAACCCAAAAACCTTTATTATGGACATCAGGATATTTTCACAGGCTTTGCTAACAAATAAAAGACACCTGGGAGCCAGAAATCTATCTGATTGAGAGGGGGTCAAATACTTATTTCCCTCATTAAAATGCAAATCAATTTATAACATTTTTTACATGCGTTTTTTCTGGATGTTGTTGTTGTTATTCTGTCTCTCACTCTTCAAATAAACCTACCATTAAAATGTAAGCAGCAACCCACACACAGCAAACAAAAGAAATAAAAGTTTGAGACGTTAATTATTTATGGGGTTTTTTTCAAATTAATTGCATGACAGCCCCAAGGTGACACGGTTGGTATTTTTTGTATAGAAACATCGCTGCATATGGCGTCCCATTTAAAACTGTCATAACCTTCACATCAACACATAATAATAACAACAATACAACACTAATTGCAATTGTGTGAGGGGAAGCTAGAACGCTCGAGAAGGTGGGCGGGGCCAAGGGCAGAGCGGCCCCGACCCAAGGGGGATATAAGGCGGGTCCCTGAGAGGGACTGAGGTTCTTCGTTCAACAGCTGGAAGCCGTACGTCTACAAGCTGGAAGCTCTACGTCCTACGTGGTCGGGGACCCGAGTGAGGGCCAATTCCTTCGTAGCTGTAACTTCTCCGTATAGAGTAGTTAGCTGGCTGGTCACCACCCGCGGCTATATCTGGTGAAGGGGCAGTTACCACTTCGTGTTAACGTGTTGATGTTACGATAAATGTGTTGCCTCTAAAGAACAACGTCTGCGACTCAGTTGGACTCACTACAATAGTGACGAATTGGCATGTTCTGTTTACGTGACAAATTTCACTAGTTGGCTGCGTCGGGTGGTGGCGGGTTTTAACGACACATTTATACATTTACGCGGTCTAACCCGAAAAAAAAAAACTCTATTATGGATCCCTTGGGTATTTCTACTCCTGAAATCGCGTAAGTATTAACACTACACATACATGTCTCTATTTTGCATATATTATCGGATGCACGTGTTCCTCTTTTTGTCGCTCAGCACAAATCCCAAGCGTATCTTTGCACACTTTTCAGTTATTGTTCCCATTCTGATCAACATGTCACAGCAGATACACAGCGATTAAATCTCTCTTCAGGCAAATCAGTACGTTGCTTTTCGTGATTAATTTAAATTTTTCAAAATAACTAAAATCTGGTCTCATAATACTGATCCCGGTCCCCATTCAATAACTGCCCGAGGTCCAAGTACTTGATGCATTTCCAGTTGCGTTGCACCAACAGATATATTCATGTGTTTTGCGAACTTGTTGTACATGCCCCTATGTTCTTGTTTATATTGAGCCCGTCTCTGCAAGACTTACTTATTAAATTATTCAATAATTTCATGGAGATCACTTCAGGAGGTTAAAATAGCTGTATTTTCAAAATATCTGAGGATGGTTAATATTGTAAACCTCTACATTTGTGTCATTATTTGAAAATGCCAAGTTCTTGACGAAAAACTCATCTTCTACATCCAATCAACTCCGATCAAAAAAATATTTCAACCAACTCGGGATTATCCTCAGTGATAAAATTGAACGTGGAGTGGGGAATTCAAACCCAGGTACCCCGAGCCACTCCAGCTAGACATGGTAAACCTCAACCACAGCCTCCTAAACTCTCAGCGACCTAATCATTATTGCATTCTCTTACTCCCGAGATCATTAAGTAAGCCTCGCATGCATCTATACAAAGTAATTATCGGCATTATTAAGCTGTCCACGTGAAGCAGGAGGAGGCATGCGTTTGCCACCGTCGGAATTGGATGTAATTATTGCTTTTAAATATGACCTACTTTTGTCGTGAAGTGGTGCATACGTGGATTTCTCGCAAGTAACAACCAACCACATTGTTGAAAACTTTCAGATAGACAAACTAGACAACATTTCGAATGGCATTGCCGTTTCTTGGATGGGCCCTAGTCAACGAGGCCACCTCTGTGCAGCCCACCAGATCCGTTTATTGCCTCATTCCCACCACCACTGACAACTGGATGCTATGTCCCCCACAACTAATGGTAAGCAGGCTCCCACCCGGCTTTGAATGGGTCCAGCATAGCTCGAATCTTATCCCAACGCGTTTGACGAGCAGTGTGGTTACGTGGACTCGACCCCTCCCGCTCCATCCCTCTAGGGACCGCACCTCCGATTAGCACGGTTGGCTACGTACGTTGCGAAAGGAGTTCAAAATACACGTACATATATACGGACCATGGAAACGTGGCACAAGTCTGTCAGGCCAGTACCATGGTCTAGTACCAGCTCATGAATAAGGTGGATGCTGATTTCACATGGCCAATGAAGAGCAACGATTAGAGATTCAGTTCCAAGTGATTTACAGTGAGGGAAAAGGTATTTGATCCCCTGCTGATTTTGTACGTTTGCCGACTGACAAAGAAATGATCAGTCTATAATTTTAATGGTAGGTTTATTTGAACAGTGAGAGACAGAATAACAACAACAAAATCCAAAAAAACGCATGTCAAAAATGTTATGAATTGATTTGCATTTTAATGAGGGAAATAAGTATTTGATCCCTCTGCAAAACATGACTTAGTACTTGGTGGCAAAACCCTTGTTGGCAATCACAGAGGTCAGACGTTTCTTGTAGTTGGCCACCAGGTTTGCACACATCTCAGGAGGGATTTTGTCCCACTCCTCTTTGCAGATCTTCTCCAAGTCATTAAGGTTTCGAGGCTGACGTTTGGCAACTCGAACCTTCAGCTCCCTCCACAGATTTTCTATGGGATTAAGGTCTGGAGACTGGCTAGGCCACTCCAGGACCTTAATGTGCTTCATCTTGAGCCACTCCTTTGTTGTTATTGGGGTCATAGGCAGCATTCCTCCTCCTCCAAACACGGCGAGTTGAGTTGATGCCAAAGAGCTCCATTTTGGTCTCATCTGACCACAACACTTTCACCCAGTTGTCCTCTGAATCATTCAGATGTTCAATGGCAAACTTCAGACGGGCATGTATATGTGCTTTCTTGAGCAGGGGGACCTTCCGGGTGCTGCAGGATTTCAGTCCTTCACGGCGTAGTGTGTTACCAATTGTTTTCTTGGTGACTATGGTCCCAGCTGCCTTGAGATCATTGACAAGATCCTCCCGTGTAGTTCTGGGCTGATTCCTCACCGTTCTCATGATCATTGCAATTCCACGAAGTGAGATCTTGCATGGAGCCCCAGGCCGAGGGAGATTGACAGTTCTTTTGTGTTTCTTCCATTTGCGAATAATCGCACCAACTGTTGTCACCTTCTCACCAAGCTGCTTGGCAATGGTCTTGTGGCCCATTCCAGCCTTGTGTAGGTCTACAATCTTGTCCCTGACATCCTTGGAGAGCTCTTTGGTCTTGGCCATGGTGGAGAGTTTGGAATCTGATTGATTGATTGCTTCTGTGGACAGGTGTCTTTTATACAGGTAACAAGCTGAGATTAGGAGCACTCCCTTTAAGAGTGTGCTCCTAATCTCAGCCCGTTTCCTGTATAAAAGACACCTGGGAGCCAGAAATCTTTCTGATTGAGAGGGGGTCAAATACTTATTTCCCTCATTAAAATGCAAATCAATTTATAACAATTTTTTACATACATTTTTTCTGGATTTTGTTGTTGTTATTCTGTCTCTCACTCTTCAAATAAACCTACCATTAAAATTATAGACTGATCATTTCTTTGTCAGTGGGCAAACGTACAAAATCAGCAGGGGATCAAATACTTTTTTTCCCTCACTGTAGTCACGTAATTGCTTTGTATGAGAGTTGGTGAATTGCAGCTACACCACTTTCACATTATATTCGAAGTGCAAAGTTATATGGTCCATGGTTTGGTGTTTGTATCAACAGTTGCACACAGGAGAACCTTTTAATCTCCTGTTGTGCATTAAGTGTCTACGCCTTCCGTGGTTTGCGTGGATCCAGTTAAAGGCTCCCCATGGTTTCCATGTAAGATGGAAACTGGCAGTGTGGTGGCAGTGGTGGGGTCACAAATCAGATGTTGTTTCTTCTAGATTTGAAGTTTTCGTGAATACAATTATCCATACTCTTTGGTTCTTTAGGTAAAGTCACGTAGGTAAAATAATAATAGATAAAAATCAAATCACGACGTTTCGGAGGCAACACAAGCTTCCTTCATCAGGTGTAAAAAAAGGCACAGCAAAATAACTGTAGAGAGCTATTTGTGATGAGACTTATATAGGGTAAGAGGAGGGGGAGGAGCCAGGGAGTACGGGCGTAGGGTGGGGGGTGGAGCCAGGAAGGTAAAGCTGCTGGAAAACATCGGTGCCACGGATGGGGGGGGAGGGACGCGGGGCGGGGGAGAGTAGCAGTTGAGGTTTAATATGGTTAATCACATCTTTCCAATGATTGCTCAATGTGAATCCATCTTCTCGATTGAAGTTATGTCTATGTTTGTATATCTGGATGGCCTCATGGACAAACCTTTGGTGGTATCCAGATGTCTTGCAGAGCACCTTGATCTCAGAAAAGATAATATCATGAGAGCCCACAGCATTGTAAAAATGATCAGCAATGTGGCCAGACAACCAAAGTGTCATCCACATATCTAAACCAAAAGGATGGTTTTAATGTGCTCGAGGCAAGTGCTCTTATTTAGAAGTTTTCCATGTACAAATTTGCTATAGCAGGAGATAAAGGAGAGCCCATTGCTGCTCCTTCCTTTTGTTTATAGAAATCCCCTCGCCATAAGAAGTAAGTGTTATTTAAACAATGGTCAGCAAGTTTCAGAATATCTTTTGGTAAACCTGTATTCTTTACCAGTGTATCAAGTAATTTAAGCGATTCGTTCACTGGAACCTTAGTGAATAGAGAAATCACATAAAAACTTACCAGAATATCATTAGGATTAAGTTTAATATCTTTAATCACATTCACAAGATGTTTTGAATTTCTTATGAATGAAGATGTCCTACCGATGTAGGGCTGTATTTGTTTAGTTACATATTTTGCTAATTTATAAGTGGCAGAGCCAATTGTACTGACTATGGGTCGTAATGGGATGCCGATTTTATGAATCTTTGGTAGCCCATACAGTCTAGGCGGTTTTGAGGCCCTTGGCTTAAATTTGGTCTTGCTCATTCTTAGGGATTAATGAATTTGCAATTATTACAGTAGTCTTACGTTCTAAAGGATTAGTTGGTTCTCGTTTAATTTGAATGTAGGTACTTTCCTCTAGTAAATTTCTAATTTTATCACCATAATTGGCTCGTGACATCACTACAGTAGTGCGGCCTTTATCAGCTGACTGATTGCCAATCGATTATATAATTACAATACCCCCCTCCGCCTCAATTCACTGCAACTGAAATGAGTTAAATGATGACGTCACCCTGCTGCTCTATTTAAGACCGAGAGCAAGTGAGGGCTTTACCATTCTGGCGAATTGCCCGATGATGCTGGATGTAATTACCAGCGAAACGTCGTATCAAAACTGTAAATGTTGTGGATTCACTCTTCAACACACCGGTGGGCTAAAGTAGTGAACTAATTGTCTTTTATCAACGTGACACGTTATTTTGCTGATTGGCCGTGTCGGGTGGTGGAGGGTTTCGACACATTTATAAATAACGCGATCTAACCCAAAAACCTTTTATGAATAATATTGGTCGCGAAAGCCTACGTGTTAAATACATACTTCACTTGGAATGGAACTTCTACAAACAAACTGAGGGCACCCCAATGGGCTCCCCCCTATCTCCGGTTGTAGCCAACATTTTCATGGAGAAATTTGAGACTGACGCCATCCAGACTGCCACTCTACGCCTGACCTTATGGAAGAGGTACGTGTATCACATTTTAGTCATCTGGCCACATTGCCGGCCTGCTCTAGACCAATTCAATTCCATACACCCAGCCATCAGATTTACCATGTAAGTCGAAAAAGATGGCAAGCAACCTTTTTTGGATGTCCTAATAAAAAAGAGACCTGATGGTTCAATGAGCCACTCTGTCTACAGGAAAGCTACCCATGCGAATGCTTACCTGAAACCGGATTCCCACCACCATCCATCCCAGAAGAATTCCCTCATCAAGACTCTGCACCATATAGCCCAATGCATATCCGACCAGGAACACATAGCCAGTGAACTCAAGCACATACACCAAGCTCTTAAGGCTAATGGTTACTCCGACTACACAATCCGCAAAGCTATCACTCCAACCATGAAGAAGGACCCTCTTGAGGAGCCTTTCAAAACCATCACTTTACCCTACATTGCGGGGATCACAAAAAAGATCTCCAAAATCTTGAATGAACACAAGATCCATGTCCGATTCAACACATTAAATAAAATCCGTGATCTGGTTACGTCTGTAAAAGATGTGGTCCCAGACATACAGTACCCGGGCGTTTACAAACTAAGTTGCCTCTGTGGTAGCAGCTACATTGGAGAAACCAAACGACATGTCTTGGACCGCATTCGTGAACACAAAGCAGACCTAAAACACGGTAGGACTAACACCTCGGCCGTGGCAAATCACCGTTATAATTCAGTAGGCTCACATGAGATTGACTTCTCCAAGACAGAGGTTCTCTGCAAGCCATCTGGCTACCATGAGAGATTCGTTCGTGAGGCTATCCACATATACAAACACAGAGACAATTTCAACCGAGAAGATGGATTCTGGCTTCGCAATCATTGGAAGGATTTGATAAACCATTTCAGGTCTTAATTGATTGTTCACGCTTACAGTGGCTTTCAGACTGCATCCATTATTTTCGTCTCCCCCCTCCTCTTTTCCGAACATAGATGGACTCGTTCATCTGAACAAACTGTCAAATCGCTCTCCGTGGTGCTAACGTTAAAAATAACCGCCACTTTTTTCAAAAAAATTTTGCTGTGGTTTTCACACCTGATGATGATTGCTTGTGTTGCAGTCGAAACGTATTGAGAATTGTATTCTTTTATTTTTTATATATGTTGTTTTTTTAATTGTTTCCCTTCTACGTGACTTTACCAAAATAACCAAGAATATAGTCAATATGATGTCTCGTTGCGCTGGTTTGTCCCGCTTGTTCCCCTATAGTCATTTATATTTGTCACTGAGAATATAACCCTTTTAGCATTGTTGGCTGGTACACACTTTCATTGTCACAGAGCGACGAGGTAATCCACGTGTTCCTCCTCTTGTCTCGCAATGTAATGCCAAGCATGCATGCGATCATTGTACAGCATTTGTTCAGTTCTGCCAATTTCCATGATTCTGCATGTATGTGTAGTGGGTTCTACAGAGACACACACTTGAACATGGAGGCAACACGTTTATTCTCACACCCCAACAGGGTAACTACATAAACGTAACGGGTCCTACATATAGGTGATAACTCCACGGTTAACTAGACCACAACGGGGTAACTACATAACCGGGTCAGACAGTAACACACTGCCTGACCCACGATGCCGAGCGTAAAAAGACCGAAGACCGAGAATCGAAGAGACATAGCACCGACGGGTTGATTCCAGAAGACAGCCACGATCGCTCTCGAGACCTCTGCTTTATGCTCCCTAGCGTGGCCTCACTCCGCCCTCGGCCACGCCCCCTTCTGGAACTCACCAGAAGGTTCTCGACCAAGCATCACGTGTCCCTCAAGCCACCCTTGGGCCCCCTCGCTACCCTGTCCCGGTCACGTGCCCTCTGGGGTTCATCCAGACTGTCACGTCCTTACTTGCCCTCTCTCCGATCCTCGCCAGAACCATGCCCCCTAGGGCCCGCTTCCATGCCATACCGACTCTGGTGCCAGAGAGAGGCTCAAGACGCACACTTCCACTCTTGTGACAGTAGCTGGCGCTAAACGCCATAGTGACTCCATTTACGTCACTTGATCTGTATGCATGTAGAACGTTTTTCGCACCGTACATAGCCATCCGTGCTAATCGGAGGTGCAAACGATTCGGATCCATGTCATAGTAGGTATTGTACACCGACTAACAACAGTTTAGGCACATTGCCATCTTACTTTATTTGTATCTTTAGATTTCGAAATACACTGCGACCTGCCACTTTGACTTCAATGTGTCAGTCCTGCTCTGCCTTAAATAACTCTCCTAGGTATAATTACGTTCAGGTGTTTTCCAGTTGTGTCTCTTCAACATCATTCTCTATATATATGCGTGTGAAATTGTTGTACGTGACATTTGTTTTGCTCATATTTTCCTCGAGCTCAACTTTGCAGCCCTCAATCATTTACTGTAGTTCATTTCCATTAGTTATTATAATGACCATGTCATCAGCACATATAATAGAAAATAGGTCTACAGAAGCCAATGTTTTGGACGATGCTATTTCCCTCGGCCTGGTATGCGGAAGATAGGTGGCTTCCATTCCAACCCTGTCGATGGGTGTATATTTGGAGAACAGTCTGTTCTGCTATAACGCGTATTGTCACTACGCAAATTGGAAATAATGCGATTAATGTATTAGGGAGCACATTTTTTTTATAACGCGGATACAAAGTGGATATAACACAATTTAGTGAACAGAACTACGTCGCTCTAGTCGGACTAAGAGGTTTTACGGATTCCTCAGCGTCGCATCGCACATGGCGAGATGCTGCTGGTAGGTGCCTCAACTGTTGTTAGTCGGTGTACAATACCTACTATGACATATGGATCAGAATCGTTTGCACCTCCGATTAGCATGGTTGGCTATGTACGGTGCGAAAGACGTTCTACATGCATACAGATCTAGTGACGTAAATGGAGTCACTATGGCGTTTAGCGCCAGCTACTGTCACAAGAGTGGAAGTGTGCATCTTGAGGCTCTGGCACCAGAGTCGGTATGGCATGGAAGCGGGCCCTAGGGGGCATGGTTCTGGCGAAGATCAGAGAGAGGGCAAGTAAGCACGTGACAGTCTGGATGAACCCGAGGGGGCACGTGACCGGGACAGGGTAGCGAGAGGGCCCAAAGGGTGCGGACTGTGCTTTACCCTATATTATATATTATTTATTCTAACGCGATTGTTTTCCATAACGCGGCGTTCTTCAGGAAAGGCAACTGCCGTGTTACAGAAGAACAGACTGTGCTCATGTTCTCTTCCCCATGGTGATGTGGATTTTTCTGAGCCCTCCGGTTTTCCCCTCCACATTAAAAAAAAGCACGCGATTAGATTATTTGTCTGCTACTATAAATTAACACTGCGATGAGCGATCAAGCGTGGCGAGGTCACCTCTGAAAGAGCGCTTAATTGTTCAGTGGGCTGTACCTGATACGTTTAACGTGGGCGTTCGCGACCAATATTATCCATAAAAGGCTTTCGGGGGTTAGATCGCGGAAATATAAGTGTCATGAATGATGAAGCTAGTTGTAATCACCAGCGAAACGTCGTACTCAAATTGTAAATATTGTGGCTTTACTCTCCCCCACAGTGCGCTAAAGTAGTAACTAATTTGCACGTTTTGTTTACGTGACAAACCTTACTAATTAGCTGTGTCGGGTGGTGGCGGGTTAACAACACATTTGTATTCAAGCTATCTAACCCAAAATAACAATTGTATTATATACCTGGTAAATAAAAGAGTTTAGTTTCGTCAATAAAGAGCTTCAACACGATTTTTAAAAAAATGGCCTTCATCACATGGGAAACTTTCCTGCAATTGAACCTTATGGCGGGACCCCGGGGTCCCGAATAAACGGAAGTCAAAATCGCAATAAATTTATAATTTTTTGGCGACTCCGTCCTACCGCGCACATAAACGTCGCAACCCACCTGGCGCGGATCGTTCTGTTGTCGTGTCGTCCAAGTGCAGCGAGGACTAATGCACAGAAGAGACAAAACTTTTAATACTTTTATTAGCGCATCGTGTAGAGCTCGTCGAGAGAAATAGCTTGCCGTATCGTTCGCCTTCAGACATAAAATGACGTCGCAACGCGGGTTATGCGAGAGCCGGGGGCTTATGGAACCCAGGGGTCTCGCCATAAGGTTAAATTGCACAAAATTGTCAGTAAATGTGTTCATTTTGTCGTGCACGTGCATACGTCGTGTTAAACAGAGTGGAGAGGGAAAACAAGAACTTCATTCAAAATTGGCCTTTTCACCTCCTCAGACATTATTTTCCATCGCAACTTTTGCGAGCTGAATTTTAAGTGCCCTCGTCTCACAATCTGAAGATCACAATTTATAATTCCGGTTGAAAGTGACAGTGGAGGTCAATAAAAAATAAGTACCCCCCTCGGATGTGCCTTTATTTGGGTTGTAATCGTACATTGTTTGGCACGATGTCTGATGTTACGCTCTACATGCTCGAGTTTGGCCCCAGCCATGGGAATGTGGAATTTACATCACTGGATCACGACTGCAAAGCATTAGCCGAGTACCCCACCCCCTCCCCCCGCATTGCCAATTTGAGCAGAAAGACACTTCACTCGTATGGCTAAGGCAAGAATGAAGATGTATTCAAAATGACAGCGGGAGCGCTCGTTGCACTGGTTTGCCCCCCCCCCCCCCCCCCATTCTTCCACTATATTTATTTATATTTGTCACTAAGTATATAACCCCTTTTAGCATTGTCAGCTGGTACGCACTTTCAAGGTCACGGAGCGACGAGGCATGATTGTGCGCAGCATTATGTAAATTAGGGCCGCCAGGATAAAAAATAATAATGTCACTTGGCGAAAAGGGCAGGGGGTGGCAGGGCTTCAATACGGGTTTCTCCCGGTGCATCGTATCGGCAGTGGCCATGTCGGCAGGATTTTGCATTTTGGCAGCCTTTAACCTTGAGCTGCACGACGAAAAAAAAGGCACCCTGCATAAAAATGAGACGTGTCTACAAACCAGGCTGATTACAAATGCTGTTTTTGTTTTCGCTCTCCTCTCTCCCTCTCTCCCCTCTCTCTCTCTCCCTCTTCTTCCCCTTGGCTTTTCTAAGAAGTTCTTACACTGCAAAACTTCATGCTGAGCAAGGTACGGAATTTTAAAATGTCAGCAGTCTTGCGCCGTTTGTATTCGTACACGATTATAAGAGTGTCATTGGTGGGTTTTTTTTGTAATGACCATGGTCCTATGAAAGTAACAGGTGGACTCTGGGCAGAAAATGTCCCTAGGAGGAACGAAAATCTATGGAGACAACCCATGCTGGATTGACAACCAAGGGAAAACACACACACACACGTGGTAATTAGCGAAGGAGATAATTGATGTATTTATCGTACTCTTTCCGTACGTGTGTGTATCAGTGTGAAAGTGTGAAAGTGTTTACGTTGAATGGACGAATGGACCTTAAGTGAATTTAATTTTCCTGCTCAAATAGAGAATAGGGTTGCATCAATTTCCACTCGCTTCTCCGAGCCAGTGGTAGTAGTTCCACATTTCCATAGCAAGGAGTTAACTTCTCGAATGGATGACCACTGTTGACTTCCAAAAGAAGTGGTACACGTTTTTAGCAACCCTTCACAGAATTGACCTTGATGAGGATTCAAACTGATACATTTTCAGTTTAGCAAAACAAAGACACTAACCACGGCTTTACCTGGCCAGATTAATTTAGACCTGTTTAAATGCCGTAAAAATATGTGAATGTGATCAAATCAGCCATTGTAATGGAAGGTATCCTCTTAAAAATGAAGACGTTTTTTTGATACCTTGAAGGTGTAAATCTGAGGTAATAAAAAAAAGCATTACAAAAAAATCCTTTTTTTATCCTCTGCTCGGGAAAAAAGTTTGACCATAGGGAGGGGAAAAAGACCGATTGCTCTATTGTAAGCCCTGACAGTTTCTTTGTAACAGATAATTAACTTCTATAAACTCCAAACATTCCATTCCCTGAAGCCCAAATCAACCCCAACCAATTTGGTACGTCTTGACAACTTGTCACAGAAACGGCAAAGCCAGCAGTGACATAAAACACAACTCGAACATCTGGGATGGCAATGGGTTTACAGGGGACACTGTGTAAGATCTTTGTTGTGGGGGGGGGGGGGGGGGGCGAGGCTGTGTTGCATGTTGCCTTCTCACTAATGAATTCAGCACTTTTACAACAGGGTTGCACATCAATTTAGTGCATTCTTAAAACAATGTCAAGGCCAATGTGTTCACCACTCCCACGAGTGACAAGATGACACTCATCTCCATAAGTGGCCCTAAGCTAATAGTAGACATTCCACAGGACTATGGTGGGGCATTGTCTATCCGTAGGACAACCCCTTTAGGACTTCCCAACAGGGTAAATTCAGTGTACTGGGCACATCCGCTGGCAGCTGCATTTATTTTCCTCCGAGAGCCATTCAATGAAGTGCACTGCTCAACTAAGAAATTTATCATTTTACGTTTACAACCCTGATGCAGTGATGCAAAATTCACTTTCCCATGGCAGGGGATGATGATGATGATGATGGTCCCAGTCGATCAGCAGCTAGAATTAATACTCACAACTTTCCGATTGTGATTCAGTTGCTCTGTGTCAGCACTTACGGAGAGTCGTGCGTGACTATATTACATGCATAAAGAACGTTCAGATACATACAACGCATAACCCAAGAGTATATTTTCTTCATGTTATTCAACTGATACAAGATTTGTTTTATATCAGACAGAGGAATGTCATGAACATCGTTCAGTTGAAGCCCTCTCTACCAACAAGCCAAAGCCAGACCATAACACATTCCATACCACACACGAGCTTGAGAACATAACCTCACAGTTTGAACAAAGTGTCTTGAGCTGTCCATTGTAGAGCAGAGATCAGGCACTCTCAAGTTTCTATCTCTTTGGTCCTTTGAAGGACGCCCACGTGAACAACATTTAGAAAATTACAATCGCTGCAAATGGCTGCACGACGCTGACGAATCCTTTTACTGTGATAGAATGGCGGTCGTGGTTACGTGTTGGCACAAGTCCATAGAAAAATGGAGAACATCTTGAAAGCCGCCAAATGATAATGACATATCCATGAATGAATGTCTGAAATGTTGCATCAGTAAAAAAAAAGGCGTTAGAAAAAGAAATAGTACATGTTATTTTTTGCATCGGGTCTTCCTCGCGTCCTGTAAAATGCTGTGCACGCTTATAAAAAATTATCATGCATAGCATGCTTGCTATTTAAAAAAAAACTGTCCCAGTTTTCCATGCAGCACAGCTCAGATATGAGATCTTATTTTACAGTGTTGCCAAGGTGACAACACGAGAGGTTGCAAAAGCCTCTCCTCCACCACCACGTAAGGGACAAACGGGGCAACGCACAGCCATAAATGTGCAATTACCACAAGGTGACAGGCAAGGTGGGACACAACAGCCAGTGGTCAGGGGCCTCAAATGACGAGGCAGGGGTGCGGGGTGACACGTATGGTCATTATAAAATTAGCGAGCCGGCACGCGCTGCCTTATTTAGACATTCAGAAAATGACTCCGGTAATGCAGTAACATTGCCTCTCAAGATGTACCCCGTCCAAGGCGAAAATGCCACAGTACGACGTGAATGCACAGATAATTTCACGGGTGTAGGAACAAGAGGAGCATCTGACGAGCAAGACAGAGAAAACAATGAACCCACATCACCGTGAAGGGAAAAAAACAACAAAATAATCTGAAGCCATCAGACTTCACATCAATAGAGAAAATAAAATATCCAGTTCAAATGCGTAAAAAGTGTCAGCATAATGATCCAGAACCATTTACATTCCTGGTTCCATTCTGGAAAGCCACCTCTGAATTATACATTCCCAAGCATAGTTGTTGGGTTTTTTTTTATATTGCGTCTGAGTTACCAAAATGCTCAACAAACAAAGGCTACCAACTAACTTCACGTTATTACTTCAGTCGAGAGGAACGAGTATGAGATGACCAACATGCGTTGAACCACTGTCTACAAAGCAAAGCTCAGTATCTCAATTCACGGTCACCCTTTGATTCAAGAAGGCACGTTTGTTTTTTTGTAATCGTGCTGCATGTAACACCTTTAGTGGCAGCAGGTTTCACGTGAAAACGTTACATACAAGGCATAGTGAACTTAACAACTGATTTTCATTCGTGTCTAATCGTGAGCCCTATTGAGGACTGTTAAATCTGACTCCAAAAGTGCGCCTTTTGGCGTCATCTGGTCCAACACCATGTGAGACTGGGCTCTAAGAAAAGCTGTCTCTGGTGTGGACCAATCAATTTCAAGGACAATGCATACATTATCAGAATTGTTTTTTTCTGTTGCATTCTGACCGCACGTATTGTGGTTAATGCAAACTTGATTCCTTGTAAAAAGGTGTCAATTTTGTTGCCAGAAAAAAGGGTAAAAAATCTATTATCATCATATTTTGCTACTGGCAAAGGAGGCCTCATGATGATAGTTCTGCACTATTGCCTTCCGGAGCTATGCTCTTAGACGGCGTTATGCTCGGCTGGCTAAAAATGTATGCTGAAAATAAGTTGGTTTCGTGTCAAAATATACATCTTCAAAAATCAAGAAACAAATTAGTCATCTTATGAACTTAAAACTGAAATAATTGGCAATGTAAATAAACGGAAATAGGACACTCTTACGAGAACACCCTTCTCCAAAAAATGGGTTTTGTTTATAAAATATATAATATATGATATGGATACTATTGACTGATGCTAAAGAACATTTCTATAATCAAATCAGTAAAATCCCCTTACGGGATACAACATGTCCGTAACACGGTGTACGAATATAAATATATAATTGGTGACGCTCGGTGGCATCATAATTAAGTCACTGCGATGTTTGCCGTTACTCAAGAGCTTGATACACGCAACGTGAAATGCCATTTACTTTAATGTCATGTAATGCGCCGAGGTTCAAATCGCGA
The DNA here is from genome assembly GCF_048934315.1 of Petromyzon marinus. NCBI lineage: Eukaryota > Metazoa > Chordata > Hyperoartia > Petromyzontiformes > Petromyzontidae > Petromyzon > Petromyzon marinus. Next base: position 8,371,806 of record NC_133693.1, on the reverse strand, counting down.
GCCAAATTTTTTTTTTTTGCGGAGGATGGAGGCAAATAGGTCGCCTCCATAAAATCACTTTATAGCAGGTCAAGCCGCAATTGTAAAACACTGTGCAATAAAAATACATAATTGGAATGCTTTTTAGAAGGCCTTGCACTATTTCCTGGCCGGCCCATTTATAATGACGCCACGCACCGCCGTAATGCACTCTTATTGATTAACATGAATATGCTGTGCCGGCGAGTGCAATTTAGGAGTCACGTGAAAAGATAAAGTGCACATCCAGAATTCCCATAATTTATTTCCCGTGATTACCGCCACTTCAGATGGAAAGGAACTGTGCTTAAACTAAGTAAGATGAAAAGCGTGTGCCGTGTGATATAATGCAATTAATGAAACCATTATTTTGTTTCCTTCCATTTAATTTCCAGGAATTCGGTAATATTCGTCCTTACTTTGGCTGACTGGATCCCTCTCTGTCATCAATAAAACAGACCTGGACTGCCCATCACTTTGTAGTTGCTCCCAGACTAAAAGGCTGTTTTCTCTCTAATCTCGTGCGCACATGGTTCTCTCGGTAAAGTCACGTAGGTATAAAATAAATCACGACGTTTCGGGCGCAACACAAGCGTCCGTCATCACCTGATGACCTGATGACGGACGCTTGTGTTGCGCCCGAAACGTCGTGATTTAATTTATTTTATACCTACGTGACTTTACCGAGAGGACGAAAGAGTATGGATTCCCTGCAGTCACGAAAACTTCAAATCTAGATTGATACCGTTTATTTTTAACGACTGAAAACTTCCCAGGAAACCTGTCGACGTCGGGATGCGGTCGGTACCGTTAGCGTGAAATAAAGAAGGAAAGGCTGCGAGGGAAAGGTCAAAGGTCAAAGCGTCTCCCTGACTAAAACAGCAAAGGGCTAAGCTCATCTCCACTGACAGTCTTGAGCCAGTGGTGGAAGTTCCACACGACTATGGCAGGGGCTGATTTCGCACTAACACAACCACCGTAGACAAGTTAAACGCTATGGTGGTAATTGTTTTATGACCCCCTGGAACCATGATAGGCAGAGTCGACCGCCGACTGGGTTTTAAACCCTGCTACCTTTTACTTGCGATGGGAAAAGTGACGCACACATATATTGGAGAGGTGTCACTGGTTAAAAAAAAAAACACACACACAAATTGAGCCAAATTATTTACCAGGTCATTTGTAAAAAAAAAAAAATTATTAAAATCGTTTATTTTTGTGTTATTGACAAATCATATGCAAAACAAAAAATTATGAAAACATTTATTTTGTGTTCGGAATATGCCGTCAAAATTTCAAACAAAACTCACGGTCTAAAGTAAGCAACCACGCACAGCAAATTTGCAAAACATCTGGAGATATCTGCGAGTTGGACACAACACCAATAAAAAAAACCGGAGGAGTGGTACGCGTGCCCAGATTAGAAACACATTTATAAAGTAGGCGGCAAACCAAAGCAAGTACTTTTGAAAATTGTAATTTGATCATGAAAAGCAATATACCCAATGTGCCTCGAGAAGAACGTTTAGAAATCATTACCGAACATGGCGTGGAGCCAGGGGATCTGCTCGTGGACTGGAAGGTAAGAGACGGCGATGGCTTGCAAAAGCCTTCATCCAGCAGTGGATTGATCGTATATCATGATCGAAATATGGCAAAAAAGAGAAGTCCGGCCTGTATACTGGTGGTAGCGTGACTGGCATGTAAGGGCATCCAAAAACGTGGGTTTCTTGGAGGGTCAGGACATCAATGTTATGGGTTTTCATTCCATTTGCGAGGTACTCGAATGTCGCCCGGGAGAGCCCCTCAATCTTCCGTTGTAGGATCCTTGTCCTGGCGCTTAACTGGCGTGTCGTTGTCTGTGTCGTTGTCTGTGTCGTTGTCTGTGTCGTTGTCTGTGTCGTTGTCTGTGTCGTTGTCTGTGTCGTTGTCTGTGTCGTTGTCTGTGTCGTTGTCTGTGTCGTCGTTTGTGTCGTTGTTTGTGTCGTTTTCTGTCGTTGTTTGTGTCGTTGCTTGGCCCTGAAGAGGACCGTCGACGCGGCTTGTGCTGTTGTTGCTCTGGAGACCGGGAGATCGATGATTAATGTTTCGGTCGCCACGTTGATAGCAATCGTCGTGATTTTGTCACTTCACAGAGTGGGCCGAGTAAAGGTGCCATCTTACACTGCACCACAGTGTCGGACGCGGTCCATGCGGTTTTAAAGTTCCAGCATTATTTAACAAGCCTAACTTGTATTAACAATGACACTGTACTGCAGATGTACATGTACAACCGTTTGTTTTTTAATCGACTGCTGTATGAGCGCTGATACTTGACTGGAGTTCTTCCTTGACATCCTTCCAAAGTATTTATTCTGTGGTGAAATCCACCAGCATTATTTGAGAAACCAAAGCATCATAATTTAAAGCATATTGTCAATCCACTGCTGGATTAATGCCTCCACACGCCATGCGTTCATGGGGGTTGTTTGATCATACTTGACCACGTTGGTCAGTGCAGCTCGGTAAAGGAGTTGCCCAGGACTGGATCAGCTATCACTCGCCACTAAAATCTGCAAAATTGGTCAACAGCCTACTTGCTGTACTGTCATCTTGTCATCAGCCGAGCTCAGGAGCGTCACACGCACAGAGCTCTGCGTACCCTGGCAATCCAACCCCCGAAGTTGTGAATAACAGAGATACACCTAAATTTTTGATTTAAAGCTTTCGTGACTGCAGTAATTCATAATCTTAGTTCTTTCGGTAAAGTCACGTTGAAGGGAAACAACAAAATAATAAAATATATATAACAATAAAAATTCTCACGACGTTTCGACCATAACTTAAACGGCCCTCTTCAGGTGTGTCGGTTTGCATAAATTTATTTATTTTAAAACGGTATATTTATTTATTTAAAAAACGTTAGCGCCACGCGCAGCGATTTGGCAGTTTATTTAGGACTAGTCCATCTATATTCTGAAAAGAGGAGGGGGGAGACGAATTTGTTTTTTATGTATGCTGTCTGAAAGCCACTGTAAGCATGAACAATCAATTAAGACCTGAAATGGTTTATCAAATCTTTGCAATGATTGCTAAGCCAGAATCCATCTTCTCGGTTGAAATTGTCTCTGTGCTTGTATATGTAGATAGCCTCATGAACGAATCTCTCATGGTAGCCAGATGGCTTACAAAGAACCTCTGTCTTGGAAACTACCAGAGATACACCTGTTGCTATGTACCGAGGTTTTGGCTCCACCTTGCAGCCAAACAGCAAATGAATTGGCCCGCCCGTGTCCCCACGCTCTGGAGGGTACAGGAGGTGTGATCCGTGCTGGCGAGGCAAACAGGATCCATTTTTTAAAAAAAAGACGATTCTGCTAATTGATCTCTGCCAAACGGCATGACCAACGGTGGCAAAATAAGCACCCGACCTCTCGACATTTGTATGCAGGCCTGCAGTCAATCCGATTACGGCAGCTTCAATTACCTCTTCATTTGGTCACTGCTCATGTGGAACATTTTGCAAATCCCTGAGCCAAATCCGTATTGTCGAAAAAAAATGCAGGAGTGTGTCATCTGGGCATGCCTCATGGTTTTTTTAAGGGAGCATATGAGGAGCCGAGGAACGATTTGCATGCAGTGTAAGGTCGCTCAGTAACCCTCCAGTTACGCATGTCAATTTAAATATTCCAACAACGTTTTCATAAACGCCCCATGAATAAACATTACGGTTTCGCCCAGAGCGATCGATACTCCTTCTCAGTCATCATTAACTACCAGTGGTGAAGCTTTCCAAGTGTACAGATCTGTTCCAACCAAGGCGTCAAATAACATTGTGCAGATGACCGTTAACAGTGATACATGAAAAGCTTTAAAAGCAGAAGGCCTCTAAAGGCCCATGGAAATTTTAGATGTTTTCAAACCACGAGCCATTAGTTCATAATTATTATTAAACTTGCATGCAGTCGCTATCATGAGCATTACGGTTCCGTTTAGAAAGCGTGGAGGCTGTGGGGTCACAACGACTGGTGTGTTTTTACTATTAATTAATCCCATCCGTGATATGACCTCGAGGTCAACCCAAAACCAAAAACCGAAGTTACATAATCGCCTCTCAACAGGATCTATGTATACGTATTTTTTTATGTTTTTATTGCGAAAATGTGCCTTTCAACTTTTCAGTGAGATGGAGTAATAATAATTGGTGCGTTAAACGCGAATACACGTGTCACTTTAATGTGTTTGACCACGCCGAGTGGCAGAGGGTCTTACTACGTAACTTTGGCCAGATGTGGCCTAACTCAAAAATCTATTACGAATAAATAAATTAAGTTTGTCAATTTTTACCCAACATGCCCTTAAGGCTTTAACTAGTCAGTTCAAATCTTAACTGCGTTGTTGTAGAGGTCACACAGCTAGAATTGACTAGAAGAGCATCTTCTAGACTGTGAATGTAAGAGCAGAAGAGGATGCTAGAAATGCCCCAGGACAAGAGGGTAAGTGAATTGCAAGTTAAAGTATAGTAGGTGCTTCAGGTTATCGCAGTGGTTTTTAATCTGGGGCGCACACATCAGCTAGGGGTGCAAGATGCCCTTGCTGGGGGTATGAGACATGCCAGATTTTTTTAGTAGGTAAATCATCGAAACATATTTCAAACCTATGTATTTATTAATATTGTTACATTTTTTACGATTGTGAACCAAAGGAGTGCAAGACTGCACTATAGGTTAAGAGCCACTGGGTTATGGTGTAATCGTGAAGAAAAAGCTGTTAATGTGTGGGGAACGTGTGTAGCATGGAAGAGGGCAAGTTCTCAACACAAACATAGGAGTGGCACGCAGAGGTTGGTGACCAATAGGTCAAGACGTAAACCAACCGGTGGGATACTGTAAGAACAAACCTTGGTGATATTGTATCGCCTAAACAAAAAGAGCAGTCAAATCTGGCAGAATAGAAGGAAGGGAATGATAAATATGGTGGAATCAACGGCATGATCGTGATGTTAATCACCTGAGCTATTAAAATGGTTTGATTTATTCGGCCAAGCGACATCTTTCTCCAAACTATTCACTGCACTTTCGGGTGTGCCGTTTTTCTCGTGCTTAAAACACTTCCACGGTTTAACAGAAGACCAGTAAATTCAGAGTGTGCGCGTGTGGAGGTACTCGCATTATAATTCACGATTAAAAGGTGGGCCACACATTTACAAAGCTGCTCTGTTTGCCACCAACAAAACGCACGTTGCAGTGTTGGGTTCTTTGTGTGCCTCATTTTCTCCCCCAGGGTTCATCAAATTGTTTGGACGCGTGGGGTGTGTCTGCATTGACCGCGGCATCCGAAAAATAAATTGCACAAACGGATGGAAAAGGAGCAAAAAAAAAACTATTTGTCGGCTTAATTGGATCAAGGCTTATTCAATTAGGGCTGCCATTGTGTTTGTGTCAAATAAATGGGCTTTCCTCCTGAAAAGGACATTCCCTCACTGAGCAGAGTGGATTAATTGAATGATCACAAGAGCACAAAGTTTAGCTGAACAAGGACCTCTCGGCCACTGACAGATGGATGAAGCTGGTGGAATGCCGCAATTACATCCACTTGAGTGCAACCAAATTGTTTTTGGGGGTCACCGTCCCCCCCCCATCTCCTCGTGAGTGAATGGAGAGATGTACGGTGTGGTTTTTTTCAAACCAAATTATTAAAAAAAATGATACAGCTATTTTGCTGTGACTGTTCCACCTGAAGACGGAAGCTTGTGTTGCCTCCGAAACGTCGTGACTTTATTTAGTTGTTTTCATTTATTTTACCTTTCTTTAGTTTCAGTTTTTTTTCAGTTTCTTTATTTTGGTATAGCCCTGTGAGCCATTCGGCTCTTGAATCGGGTGCAACCACAAACAAAAAAACAAAAACACGAACAAGTAAAACATCTTAAAGTGACTATGTGACTCTGCAAACAGAAAATCCAGGAAAAACAGCAAAATATTCCTGAAAAAAGCACCGTACACCAAGGCTGTGTACAAAAAATCCCAGTGGGATGCAAGTCAAACAACAACAACCACAAGAAAACTTAGATTAAGGCCAGTCTAACTCCGTACTACAACAAAACAAACATGTCCAAACCAAAAAACGTTTTCGAAATCACCAAAAAATAAAGCCATAATTGCAACGTAACAGTGATCATAGAAACTGTGACCGGATTTTTATAATAAACTACATAAATAACATGTAACACCCAATCCTAGAGCCATAGCTGGCTGCATGAGTTATTCCACAACAGAAGCATCAGTCGGAGTATCAAATTTTTCAATGCACCTTTAAGATCAGCACGCTAAATCAAAATACAGGTAATACTTTGCAGCGTCATCCGGAGCGAAAACATTGTATTTTATATTACACCAATGAATAGCAGTGGCAGCTAGGGGTGTACAACTCCTCTAGAGCAGTTTTGAGTGAAGATCTCATTGGTAGCGATTCACGTTCCAGTTTATTGGCAATAGCATTCCAGACCCTGGGGGCATCAATAGCAAAGGCCCTTCCTCCAGTTTTTGTACGGCAATAGGGAATGTGCAGCTGGTAAATGAGCGAAGACCTGAGGTCAAATTTGTTCTTTGAAACATTGAGGAGATTCCAGCAGGTAGTCTGCGGATTTTTTTGTTAGTACATCGTGAATAAATAAGATCTGGTGCACAAGCCGTCGAACATTAAGAGATGTTAAGTTTGACCCAATGTAGAAATCACAGTGGCGAGTCCTATATGGGCAGTTCAATGTAAATCTTAAGGCCGAGTGATAGATGGAATCAAGCTACGTGACTTAACCGAAAAAAACAAAGAGTATTAAAAACAACTCTGCTTTGCTCTCAGATTGCCGCCGAGGATCAGACAACGGTGGCATTTTAAAAGAAAAAAAACACTTTTTTTTACTGGAATTTTATAAAACTCACAACCGTTTGGTTGCGAGTTTAAATCCATCCTATTTATTTTTTATCGTAAATAAAATTAGTTCCACATCTTTTAAAGCCAACGGCGATTTGTTCTATTAATAAAATTACATTGGTAAAATAATTAACAGCCTTTGTCACAAGGCCTCCTCCCAATGGTCGCACGTCACTCTCACTTTGTGGCAATCGGCAGTTGTTGTTTTGCTACCTACTGAAAAACCACTGCATCTGTGAAACAGAGTACCGTCATGATCTGTGGAATATATCGCCTACATCTTTGGAACATAACGCCATCATAACAACCTCGCGCTCTAAGAATGCCACAAATACTTAACTGATTTGATTTGTTTGACCTGGACTTCACCAATGCTTATCAGTACATCAGTACAAGTTGGTAAAAAGTTGGGGGGGGGGGGGTGCCAGGACAGGTTTGGATATCACTCACCATTTATTTTAATCATGAGTGGGAATTGAGCTCAGGTTGTCACGTTCATAGTGTCCAAAAGTGTACTCTGCGCGACTGCTCCCACCTGCGCTCTACGAATAGAAATGCAATAATAATGTTTGATTTGAAGCTTTCGTGACTGCAGGAATTACTCCTTGGTTCTTTCGGTAAAGTCACGTAGAAAGAAAATAAAGAAAATAATAGAATACGACGTTTCGATTGCAACACAAGCAATCGTCATCAGGTAGAAAACAAAGCTAGTGAACGAAGAAATACAATGCAATACAATAGTCGGCTAACACAACAGTCAGCACCTACCCTAGTTGATTACGTTCTTCCAATGATTGCTAAATTTGAGAGACACAAAACACAGACACGGAGACACACATACAGACACAAGCAGAGAGAGACAACACAGAGAGAGAGACACACAACATAGACACATGGAAACCCAACGATCCCTCGAAATCATTGGGTCTCTGTGTGTCTATATTGTGTCTCTCTGTGTCTCTGTGTTGTCTCTCTGCTTGTGTGTCTGTGTTTTGCCTCACCATCAGCCCCACCAAAACTAAGCACCTGCCTGGGTATTTTGTACCATCGGACACTCCACCCCCACAACTCCCAATCGGTGATGGGGCAGTTGTGGAGAGAGTGGAGAGTTTCCCATACCTGGGCAGTGTGCTTATGACCGGCTCCAGTTTAACAGCAGAGGTCTCACTCCGAATCAGTCGAGTGGCAATATATTTTCATCGGTTGCGTAACGCTGTGTGGAAGCTACCTGGTCTGTCGCTCCGCACTAAGCTTCAGGTCTTCTCGGCCACGGTCATTCCCTCCCTTCTCTACGCTTGCGAAACGTGGACCCCCCTAATGGAACATCTTCGCCGGTTAGAAACATTTAGGCTGGCCTGCCTACGATCCATCCTGGGTTTAACCAGACTGGATTGTGTGAGGAGCTCACACATTCTTGAAAGATCTGGGCAAGGTCCCATCGGTGAGCTCCTCCGGCGGGCAAGGCTGCGATGGCTGGGTCATGTAGCCCACATGCCCAGCCACCGCATGCCGAAACAGCTTTTGTTCGGCCGGATTGAGGGGCCTAAACGGGCGCGGCACGGGCTAGAGAAGAGATGGAGTGATGTGGTACAGGAGGACGTGGAGCTGAGTGGACTTGCCGATGACTGGTACCAGCGGTGTCAAGATCGGCCTCTGTGGAGGAGGCTCGTGAAGGACGCTACTGGACAGTTGGAGGTAGTCGCCCTCCAACAACAACGGAGGGCGGAGGAGCGACGCTCACAACAACGAGCGGAGCGCCGGGTAGCTAAAGCACAGCAGGTTGGCACAGTAGGGGGCACAGGTGGTGCATCAGCCAGTTATCTCAGTCAGTCGACCCGTGGCACCTGGGTCTGCCCCGTGACCTCCTGCCAGCGGGCGTTCGACACTTCACGTGGCCTCAGGGTGCACATAGCCTGGCACAAGCGTCGTGGTGACGTCACCGCCACTTAGTGGTGAATGGCGGTTGTTGTTGTGTTTTGTTTCCCTCCCAAATGTAGCAATATTTGAAAGAACGTAATCAACCAGGTAAGATGCTGACTGTTGTGTTAGCCGACTCTGTGTTGGATTGCATTGTATTTCTAAGTTCACTAGGTTTTGTTCTACCTGATGACGACTGCTTGTGTTGCAATCGAAACGTCGTGTTACATTATTTATTTTTCTTTCTACGTGACTTTACCGAAAGAACCAAAGTGTAATAATATTGCCAATTACCCAAGAAAGCCTTTCCGAATCTCAAGGCACATTTTGAGGAAAGGCCTGCAGTGGTGGGTGTTGCACCAATTCCATTTGTGACTATTTTGCATCGCGGGAGGATCCCCGAAGCACTCGGAGAAAACCCATGCCAGACGAAGATCCATACAGATGTTATTCAAGGATCCATTGCTGTCCTGCCACACTCGGGATACCCAAGTAGTCCAAGCCTACAACACCTGGTATTCAGAGTCAATCTTTCATTCAAGTATCGACCCAGCTTAACCCCCCTGTTTATTTTACGAGATGTCGAGGGATACGGCCCGTTCAGGGTGATATGGTCGCAGGCAACCAATGGAATTTCCCGGCTGGCTCGGCAGCAGCCTCGAATATGCGCACCGCGCCACCGTTTGGTTTGAGCATGCTGGACACTTTGACTTTGTTACAGTAGGGGGGCAGTCGAAGCGTTTTGGGATCATAACGCCAATGAATGTCAGGCGAAGAGAACACGAGGTTCACGTTCTATCGATGTTTGAGGAGTCTGTACTTCTCGATGAACAAAAAAGGCATTCATGTTACGGATAGCCAAATAAAAATACATTTCCAGGTCTGCGGGCACTTAATATTTGGTGACTGCGCAGCATTCCTGTGTGTGTGTGTACATTACAGGAGACATGAATATTTCCATGTAGCCTTAACAAAAATGTAGGGGCAAGTGCTGTTGGCGAGCATTCCATTACGCTTGGCACGGCACACAATCGCACCCCCGATTAGCACGGTTGGCACGGTTGGCTAGGTACGGTGCGAAAGAAGTTCAAACATACATAAAAAAACACAATTGCAAGGCCTGCATCACGCGGGTCAGGTTCAGGTGTCACTTGACAGTCATGCAGTGGACGGCCAGGATTCAACACCAGGATTTCAGGATTAATAACTACGGTGCCACCATTCCCCATATTTTTCAGTGAAACTCCTCTCATCCAGAATTAAAATGTGTATTTATACTGGAGGAATCTGATGAGCTATGAAGATCTTTTTTCATAGCTGTCCACATGGATTTTGCAGAAAAACAAATTGGGGTTCACGTCCTATTTTCACCTCATAAAATAACTCTTATCCCTGAGATTATCTGCAGTTAATAGGATAAATTTGTCACCTGTCATGACCACGTCCGCGTAACGTCCATTATCCACACAGAAAGCAGGGATGACATGAATAAGCATTGGTCTGCTGATAACAGGAATATGCACAGGTTGGTTTATGGCTGCAGCTCATATGATTCATGAAAAACAGGGTCACGGTTAAAAGGAGTTGCATTATTTTACGTGCACACGTAGGCACGCTCGCCTCGCTAAAAGCAATACGTCTTGGGACATAGAACTGAAGTTTTATTTAGATGAGAAAGTAAAGTGATTTGAAATGAACACAAAAGCCCATTTTTTGGATGAACAACCTGAAGCTGTTAATACAATGCACCACGGGTGGCATTGTAAACCTGGCAGCTAAGGTCAATGAGGACTTTATAGGAAAGTACACACGTCGTCAAAAAAGCAACCCAACAAAACAATCATTTTACACGAAGTGACCTTTTTAAGGGATTGCTTCCAAAAAAATAAGAAAACCAGAATGACCAATATTCCTTTCAGATTCCAATAAAGGTTTGTTCCTTAAATAAAAATACAAAGATCCCCCTATAGCCTTAATAGACTGTTGGGGCAAGTGCTGTTAGCAAGCACCTATAAAGGCCGTCACGGCTCACGAGGGGGTGGGTGGTTTACACATCGCGCCAGGTACTCATTTGAGGCCGAGTCGACCTAAGGACCGATTTAGATGATTGTCAGTGGTGTTGGCCGTGAGCGATAATTCACTGTGTAACAAAAAATGTTTTTTTTTGTTTCTGGGTAGTAAGTGTTATTTTCTAATTGCTTATGCCTCAAAAGTAAAGAAAACGGCTATTATTTCCCACAAACTTTGCTTTTGTGACCAGGACAGTGATATTTACAAAATTACCTATTTTCATTGAGAAAAGTGTTGTGCATTTGTGTCATTCTTTCACATAAAGTCCTGGGCCACAAAAACAAAGTTTGTGCGGAATAATAGCACAATTCCCTCTACTTTTGGGGCATAAGCAATTATAAAATAACACTTACTACCCAGGAACAAAAATCGTGTTACATAGTGTTATATAATTAAATATCGAACTCGGGTCGCCCATTTCGTAGCGCAGCACGCTCACTGCTTACACTTTCGCCCCCCATGTATATATACGACACACACGTACGTACACACAAGATTAACTATGAAATACGGGAGCAACTCTTTTTCCCCCATTGCGTTGGATACATCTTGATGCAAAAGTCTTGAGGCAAATAATAATTGCCCACCGTGCCTGCCATAAGGCAGCCACATTGCTGACATGCCTCTTAACACCATTGCATCACTCCGTGTGGAAGGGTGGGTTCACCCCACTCCGTGTGGAAGGGTGGGTTCACCCCACTCCGTGTGGAAGGGTGGGTTCACCCCACTCCGTGTGGAAGGGTGGGTTCACCCCACTCCGTGTGGAAGGGTGGGTTCACCCCACTCCGTGTGGAAGGGTGGGTTCACCCTGCTGTGCACATGCATCCCACTTTACCTCGCGTGAATCAGAGCCTTTGTCAGGACGCATATTTACGTTTAATGCAGAAGGTGCGCGCGCCATCAAGGCACGCGTGCGTGTCGCCGATAAAAAATGAGGCGATTGTTTCTGATGTTACGGACAAATGTGCGAAATGTACTTAGCGTGTAATGCATGTTACACGTGCCCCCGCGTTACACGCCCTGAGCAGATGGTGAATGTAATAGCGGCTGTCCATTGGCCGTCTCCGTGTATTTTGATTCACAGATCAGTGCCGTCTGAATGGCTGCTTCTGAGGTTTAAATCTCGGCTGTTGCGGTGGGGGGCTTTTCCTAGCTTGGGAATTTATAGCCATCTGTGTTGCTTTGTTTAGATTGAAGTCTTTATTTGGTAGAACACTGATGCTGAATGTCCCAAATTGTGGTCCTTTTAAAATGGGGCTTGCTGTGATATTTTTGATTTTCAAAAAGGTCTGATGAATTCCCCAGTGTTCAATATTGTTGTCATCCTCGTTTTTCCCCGCCCCTCCCACTCCTGCCCGCAATGCTTTGACGCCACAACCCGCCTAAATTACATGCTTCACATTGTAACGTGTGTACGTTGAACTTCTTTCGCACCGTACATAGCCAACCGTGCAAATCGGTGTGGGGTAGGAGAAACTAAACAATATAAATTAGTTTTCAATCTAGATTTAAAAGTGCATAGCGCCCAGTGGCTTCCTAATATTGGAAGAGCGTTCCAGATGGCCTCAGAAGCGCATCGGAAAGCGCGTGATGCAGTGACCGTCTTTGTTCGATGGTTAACCAAAAGCCGTTGCGAGGATGACCGGAGTTGACGTGATGGTTGATGCTCCTTGACGAGATCAGCAAGGTAGCGTGGTTGATTTGTGGCAAGTATTTTATGTGTAATGAATGGGACCTTTTATGTATTCGTTCGGTAAGTGGGAGCCAATGCAGCTCAGCGAGCACTGGACGGACGTGGTCGAATCGAGCAGTACCCGTCACGACACGTGCCAGAGAATGGTGTACACGTTGCAGCTTGGTAATGTTTTTACCAGACGTCCCGTACAGTGGTGCGTTGCAATAAAAAAACACATCAACACCCATACTGGCCACACTTAATATTGCCAGTGGCAACAACCCCTACCACCTTCGAAGAACACGAATCCTTGTGTACGCTCGATATGTCAGTGTCATTTGTGGCCAGATCGCTTCTGAAAAAAACGGATATACAGCTCAATGGGCCTTACCTGGTAAAATTCAATCGTTTTTAGTTTAGTGTATCCAGACAAAAATGGGCACGTTTTCAGAAACAGCCCTGGGTTAAACTTTGAGATATATTTGCCTCGGGCCAATCAGGAGAGAGCAGGAGTCACTCACCGTGTGATAATGAACGTGCCGCTGGAAAGCCCCTTCCGACAATATTTCCTTACGATACGCACCTTGCTGTGTGTTGCCGGGCTTCAAGACAGCACAGCCACAGGATTGGTAGCAGCTCGAGTTTGATTCCCAGCGCATGGCTGACAATGGCGAGTGATATACGAAACAGTTCTGAGATATTCCCACCAACCCCTCCCCAGCCCACACTGACCAGCGTGCTGAAGTATGGTCAAACGTTTCCCGTGACCGACACGGCGCAGGGAGACCTACATCCAGAATTATGTTGACTATTATAATTTTTACGATTTCATACGGTAACCCTCAGTCAATGGGTTTTGAAGGCTATTAATTCAATATGTCGAGAATGTAATTTCTTCTCCGCGATAGCGAAAATTGTAAGCGATTTCAGCCGTTCCGCGTCCACCGAAATTAACGTCCGCCAAGCTCGTGAAGTAAAGTAATCTGCAATGTGCGCATTTGATCAGCAGATGGAAACGCAGCCACACGATGCAAGCGCCTGCATTGCCGCCGCATAATTACGCATTTCAACTGGAGCGCGGTTGCGCCGTAGCTTGAAAACGTTCCGACAAGCGCCAGTCTCCGCGTGTACGGTGTTCTGAGAAGTGCCGGTAGGGGCCATGCACTGTCCATATTCCGGCCCATTACAACCAGTCGTCACGACTCCAGTCAACATTACGCACGGATTTCTTTAGCACTTCATCGATTAAAGCAAACCCTTATGCTGCGTGCATCGAATTGCGTGGTTATGGACCGTGCAGCTGATAACATGAACCCCTGCACTACTGCTACTGCCACACCATTTCTAAAACATAGGCCACTCGAATAGGTTTGCAAGGGGATAGGGCCAGCGGTATTGTCAAAGATCTCTACATTGTTATGGTTATGGCTAGTACAGGGATCAGAATTAGGATGACGACTCGGGTTCTAATTTGTATGCGATTATGGCCACTGTTTGCTGGTTGGCTAGCCATGTAACAAATCACACGTCCAGTGGAGTCTGTGAATTGTCACAATTCAGGGCCACGATTATATTCAAAGAGCACATTTCTGTTTGGTCTTGTTTGTATTTATCTGTACTTCCCTTATCACTTAATTGTACCCGTTTGTTCTGGCTCGTGTATACCGCGCGTCTCATCCGTATTACCAATCTGGTTTGTTCTGTCAAGTCTACACTCTCCACCGAGTTTGTGCTCCCTTTGCACCATCTCTTTCTCATCCTCTCTCGTAAGCTCCATCTCGTTCGGTTCCACCACGAGTCCACAGGAAGCATTCGCTGCCGTTCCACTCCTGGATCCCGCTGCAGAGGATCACATTTTGCGGCCCCTTCACGTGGCAGCTTTAAGAGTTAATGCTAAATCGATTAATTGATCAATCGTTACATGCCTATTTGATGGGGTTATGGCCAGTGGGCTTAATGTGTACGACGGCTTCCCGTATCGGCACTTCTCAGAACACCAACCGTGTACGTACCCGACACTTTTCGGAGCGATTTAACCGTAAAAGCAACTGTTAGGTTTCGAAAGGAAATGGCAAATTTACACCACTTGCAAAAGGCTCAGGGGCCCACAGAGGATGGACCATTTGGACCACTGGTCATTGGCTAATGGAGTACAATGATGATGGCTGGAACAGCGCCAGGGTTAGTGCAGCAAGCTGTGGGTGATGGTTATTATGACAAGATAGCTTTACTACTATGGGGTTATGATGGATTGTGCAGGGATTGTGTCATGAAAGCATCATTTATATTCCAGGATTATGGCCCGAGCTGCACTTTGAGCAATGAGCGTTGCGTGAGATAGGGGTTATATATTTAATCTCATCGTTGTTTCAAACGTGGGATGGTCGTGCCCCGGTGCGGACTTCACCTGCATCATGGTCTTTCGATGCACACAGTGGAAACAGCGTACGACACTGCAATGCATTGAGCCCCTATGGCAAGTGTGCGCGATATACGCAGCGAGGACTCTATATTTTTGCCCGTATTAAAAAAAAACATCCGGGCTTTTTGAATCACAGCGTTACAAAATGATTCTCAGCCCACCTAGTGGCAAAAATCGGGAGGCTGCCCGCATTCTGGGCTATAAGAGCTTCACGCGCTTGTGCTCCACTAGCATGTGCGAGTGTTCCTTTGTAGAAGAAAGCACCCTTTGTAAAAGCCCATATCTTTTTTTTGCCAAGGGGAAATATATATACGGACAGAACAATCATTCATGTAATACATGCAAGAGTGGTCTCCTGCATTACGCCTAGGTACACGGTGACGGCGAAGCCCTTGCAATGAATTCGCAACGCCACTACCGGCAGAAGGACCTTCACAAGAGGGAGATGCACCAAGTCTAAAGCTACCAAATTTCTGGGAGGTTCAACCAGGACACAGGTCGAGCTGGCACACATCACTACAGCGGCCTCACCCACTTGTACATAGCCACGTACACACTCCCACCCACACAGTATGTGTCCTTGCTCTGATATTGGCCACGCCTGCTTCTAATTAAGCCATATGAAACGAGTTCTAATCTCAACCCTGGACATTTAGTTGTTTCGATTAAATTACACACGCTTTTTTGTATTTTAAACCAGAGAAAAGCCCACTAAGACAGAGTGTTTCTTCTGCAAGGAAGACCTGGGAGGAATGCAGTGAAGTTGTGGATAGAGCAAGGTGTGGTGGGTATGTGGGAACAGGTGGTTGGGTTTTCAACATATATGCCATGTTACAAATTGCAGAGGGCCCACGAGGGATAAGCAGTTCCATGAAGAAATGTGCTTAAAGGTTTCTCTAAAGAGCCCTGATAATTAAGTAGCACAGATGGCGGACAGAAGGCCGATTTTAATGGTGAGGTAAAGCGTGAGCATCTCTTCCAATGCTTCTAAACCAGTTTTTGCACCGTGGCAAAAAGATATGACACTTAAATGAAGGCATGACTACTATGTACACAAACCACCCGCACACACCGCTCACATGATTTATCCATATCTCAAAAACATATGCCACTCACATGCCACTTACCCACACCACCTAACCACATACCACTTACAAAAAACACCCACGTATGCCACACACATACATCACTTTCACACAAACACACACATCATAAACGCACCACTTACGTGCGCACACACAACGTACACACGCCAGTCACACATCACGTACAGACACGCAGTCCTCCAGCCAAATGATGTGCACGGGTGCTATTCACGTGCCAGTGGTTCAGTGGGCATGACTGACTGGGTAGAGATTATTGTGCCCAGGCACCCCTCTGTAGGCAGCACGAAAAACACGACAGAAAAATGGGCAAGGCGTTAAATGAAACAGGTCAGGGCAAGGCATCGCTTTTAACATAGGGAAAGCATGGCGCTTTGTTGAAATGAAATAAGGCAAGTGCTATCCAGGCTCAAATCTTAGCTTCTGACACATGACAAGATCGGTCATAGGCATATACCCATCATGCCTAACCAGGCAAATTTCCTGAACATGAAAAAAACACAACCGTGATCTGATGAACATCACAAGGCTGCATTCAGAATATGAGCGAGGATGGCGACGTCATCTTAACACGTAAAGCATTCAAGTTAATGGTGCTATGTTTTGCCGTGAAGACACCTTTGTTGTTGTACGTATCGTCGCATGCTTCCAGACTGCACGTATTGTTCTGGCTGTTGAATTGCCCCTTCGATTAAAGTGCTTTTCATTTGGCTGTTAACGCCCGTAAATTGGGCACATCAGGCAACGGTTGTTTCACGTGAAAACCTTTTCTTGGCAATCATTACAAGGGTCACAACCTTTAGTTGAAACTACATTTGTCGTAATAAATCTTATGGACTTTTGCACTCATTTGGTTAATTGGTTTTATGGAAACCTGCAAAGATTCACTTTGCATATCTATGATCAATAATTGCATGATTCCGAACCCCCCAAACCTAAGTTTACAATATGTACACCGAATCGTCCACGTGAAAAAAAAAATGCTGCAAAATGATACATATTTTAGGATTGATACAAAGCACGCAAAAAAAACACATTTAAAACACAAGATTGCATAACGATGTCCAAATGCAATTGATGTGAAGCTTGTTGCAAGAACAACTCGAGCGTAATTTATGAAGATTCCATGGGTGGAAAAAAAAAGAATTACCGTGTGGAATCATCGTAGTGATGATAGGGGTGGGTGGTCTTCAAAAAAAAAATCCAGCCAGCCTTGCTTCTGTGTAGGTTTACCATTTCAGTGGCCCTCCTCCAGCAGTCCCCTGATAATGCCTCCCAGAAATGGAATGAGAAAAATGTGCCATCTGTTTGGCAACGTCAACAATCCCTCTGTTCCCATGGCAGGAGTAGGGCATTGTGTGTTGGCACGTTGGCTATGCTTGTTGCAGAATGAATGGGTTACGTTTCTCAACACCGGACGATTCATCTTCACGGCGCGCGAATTCGGAGTGTGCTACTTATTTGAAGGCGGTCCGAATAAAATTAACGTTTATCCGTAAGATGTCTTTCGTTGTTTCTTTAATATGGACATCATTATTTTGTATTCTTTGCACGTTGCTGACAATCGTAAACAATTGCCCTCCCAAGTTATTTCAACTCCTGTAAAGCAAACAATTTGGCCAGGTGGCAAGTATGGCTATGACACTGAACTTACAATAAGGTGAAGTCAACGGAGGTCTTAGATCAGCTCATTACCCCGAATAATAGCAATTCATCGAATCACTTGGGAGGTGAATCGTTACGTAACTTTCTAGATTTGAAGTTTTCGTGACTGCAAGGATCCATACTCTTTGGTTCTTTCGGTAAAGTCACGTAACGTTACGTACCTACTGTATCGTTTAAAATAATTTCAATCCGAAGTGTCTTAAGTGGCTCCGGAGTAAGAACAACGAGGCATCACAGCTAAGGCTGTGCTCCAATCTGTAGAGTTACACGTGATTGAACCAGGTTCTCAAGAGTAGCTTCGTTGATGATTTCAATCCAGTCACGACATTCTGTTTGATTTTGCATTTAATCTGGCTATATTCCAACTCGTAGCAAAGTGCATGAGAGTGAAGCCTCTACCATTTATTGTATAAAAAAACACGCGGACGTTTGAAGGATTTGTCGTCGGGACAAGTTCTGTGAAACATCTCCACCACAGCTGTTCTCTGATACACGGGGCTGTGTGCTGCTGTGATATTTCTGAATGGATTCTCATGACACGATGTCGATACCACAAATTGAATGCATTGCTAAGGGGAAGGGGGGGGTGATGGGGGTTAGGGTTAAAAGAAGAAACTTAAACCACAAACATTTGAGCGAAATTATAGGTTTTTCTGAATGCACCCCGCGCCTATGGCTTTGAACCTAATGTGGTCATTACTGTCATTCATCACTTGTCAACATAACATACATCATCTCTACCACTACGATCACATTTCATTTCCCAGGTTAAAGCTCGGCCTGGCTAATGTAAATGTAATCCATTTAGACGTTGAACTCTTACAGTTTCTAGGAATATTCTGCTTCGACCGAGTTATGACGAATTTTCATATGGGGTTTTGTTTCAGAATCTTGGAGGCATATTATCCTTAAAGCCCTCAATGTAGGTTATTAAAGTTTGATATTGAAACAACTCAAGAATGTATCACTATTGTACGTGTGCTTTGTTGAATTTATATTGCCCGCATCTTAACTGGCTAGGCGACACTGCAGTTGAAGCTCTCAGCTCACTATACAAAGGCTGCGAGATCAATCCCCCGTGAGGAATTCACCCATCGTCATACACAATGCCAGGATATACAAAACAAATTCCACGTTACTAGAAGGCAGCAGTGATTATCCGAAGGTTAACTGGTTCCCACTGTGTGAACGTCGAATCTTGACCACTGGCTCAGGACAATCATCACTGGTGATGAGCAGCCATGCCGAATTAATTCTGAGAATAACTTAACAGAAGGCTAAATATGGGGAAACAGACTGTGAACAGATTCGCGAACTAATTGGAGATATCTGGTCGGAGAGACACGTGGGAAACACAGTAGCATGTGTACCTCAAAACAACTGCTGAGGATGGACCAGAATCAACGTGATTAGAGGCAAATGAGAGCAGGCTTGAGCGCTTTAGGAAAGCCGAATTGCATTAGGAAAAGCAAAATAGCAGTATGCCCCAAGAATAACTTTTTGTGAACATTGCGTACTACCATATTAGCAAATAACCATGGAAAAGTTAGTAAACAATTCGGGGAAGGATGCACGCTTGGAATGATAAAGATACGTAAAAAAGCACGCATCCATTAGGGGCCGCCCATAAATGACGTCACGCACCTGGGGGGGAGAGGAGTCAGATATTTGTGACGATGGGGGGGGGGGAGGGTTGAGAAATGTGACGTCACATCAAAATGCTAATAAATATAGACAACACGTTCTACTTGATTACATAGACATAGACTTTTTAATAAATGTTTTCTCCTATAACATCAGAGTGCAGCGCCACATTAAATACGCACTACAATGACAATAGTTTAAAGCGATTTGAAGCATGTTATATATTTGGGGGGGGGGGGGGAGAGAGCTTTGTGACGTCATTTTTGAGGGGGGGGGGGGTCTGACTTTTTGTGACACCGTATGACGAAGGAGGGGGTAAAAAAATCTTCCAAAATCGCGTGACGTCATTTAAGGACGACCCCTCTTCGGAAACATACGCATGTTAGTTAATGACATCCTGCACACTGGAAATAAGAGCTCGTGGGCTTAGGCAGGAGGCGTCGCTGCAAGTGGAGATAACCGATAGTCATGAAGGGTGACCAGGGGAGGCAGCCAACGAATGGAACGCGTCCGAGAGGACTCCCATGGAGGAGATGGAGCGATGAAATCATCTCGTGTGCAGGTGCTTAGTGACTCGTCGAATCGTTGGTGATCGTGGCAGCCTGGGGAGACCTTCATCGAGCAGTGGATTCAGCGTTACTGATGATGATGGTGGTGGTGAATACCAGCTCAGTTGCTCCTGTTTAATTAATTTAAACTGGACGCACTGTGGAATTGCACACGCGAGGGCAACCATTCATAATAACGGCTCTCCTTTCCAGGGGAATATCGCATGCTCAAAGCCAGAGTTTGATTAATCGTGCAAGCGCCCTCACATTAATAACCTTCAGCCGTGTACGCAAACGTAGGAACACTGCTTATTGACACATTTCCCCGAGTGATGACATTTCTATTACAAGATACGCTGGTTTCGGGTTGTTTTGTTTTTTCTGTTTGCTTTCTTACAAGGTATTTTCCAACTATGCAGTTAATCGTGTCGCGAGACGAAGATATTTAAAATCGGAATTCCCACAGCGAAGTAGCGCATCGTCTTCCGTGTCAGAGAATGGCCGCGATGGTGACGTCACAATGGGCTTCTTGAACCGCGCTAAAAGGCACGCCGTGTGGATGCCCTGCAGAAACCTGTTCGTCACATAGCAACCAAAATAATGGGGGGGGGGGGGGGGTTTCAGCTGGGATTACTAAAAACTAAGTGACAACGAATGATTTTATCAAATTGGTGACTGGGCTGAAATCATCAATTTGCTAGAGACTGTACAGAGAGCCTAACATAAGAATCATGGCTGTCCCCAACATAAAACTCAGGATCTGAACACTGCAAACTGGGTTTGCCAACCCTCCGTCAGACCCCACACGCAGCACCTCCGGCTGCCAACATTTGTATTATTTCTCTGGAAGCGTTTGGTGTCGGAGACGAAAGACAGACAGAAAAAAAACCACATGTAGTGTGTGTGTGTAGGCATGCCCTGAAAATGTACGCGCCCGTTTGGTTATCATAAACGTCACACATCTTTAGAACGCGTCCCTCGCAACTCAAATTTAATAGCATGGCCGCGCAACGAACCGGCATACGGCGTTCGTGTTGCATTCTCCAACAATACTAGATTTGAAGCATTAGGTAAAGTCACGTAGGTGAAAAAATAATTAAATGTACAAATTTTATTTCTATTTTTTTTTCATTCTTTATTTTTTTTACTTTTCACCTACGTGACTTTACCGAAAGCACCAAAGAGTATTCTCCAACAAGTCCACCTTGAAGCAAAACATGTTTGGACGCTGTGTAACAGCGTACAGCATGATGGTGAATGAAGCGAGAGGCTCTGCAAGCGTCGGAAGCTCTACCGACCACGTGCTGCTCATGTCAGGGCAATGTCGAGTGGCATCGAGAGTAAGAGCCCCGTGGCGGTAGAGCGGTTATATAGGGCTGCGTACGGTGCGGGATTGGCTTCGTGTGGTGCGAAAGACGTTCAACAGACATACGTACCGCACCCTCTGATCATACACTGTGTAACACATTTTTATATATTTTTTTTGTTCCTGAGTAGTAAGTGTTATTTCATAATTGCTTATGCCTCAAAAGTACAGAAAATGGCTATCATTCCCCACGAAACTTTGCTTTTGTGACCAGGACAGCGATAGTTTTGAAATTTACCTATTTCAATAAGAAAATGGGCGAATGTCTTTTCGTTCACATAAAGTCAGCAGAAAAAAAACATGAATAAAAATTAACATGTATTTATAAAGTAATACAAAAATTACTACGAAAGATTTAGACACCAAGGCGCACGACCACAGGTGGGACTGGCTACAGCGGACCGAGTTCTCTGTGGGGAGGAGCAATCTCGAAGAACTACGCACTTACAAATAATTTGCAGTCATTTTTGTATTACTTTAGTAGAAATACATTGACGATTTTTTTTAAATGCTTTTGGTGGCATTTATACCATTCCTCAACCCGGTTCAGAGCGCAAAATTTGACTCCCATCCGCGGTGATAAATCGATATCTTCGCCATCCGGCACCGATCAGCGTGTGGTGGCGAAGTACAATCATCCAACAACATTCGTGGTGGAGGCCTTCATTCAGCAATGGATTCACAAAGGTCTGCTGAAGATGCATTGTGACTTTAAACCGTCACGACGCTCTCTGTTGCACAACCCCGAGTAACGTGACCTCCAGTCTCCAGAGACAAATCTTGGCCCGGCAGTCCCCCCCCCCCTAACTCACCCAGCCCAGGCCACCCCCCCCCCTCTCCACGCTCGCTCTCATTCCCCAACCGACAAGACAAAGACAAAGATCCCCCGTATAGCCTTAACAGACTGTTGGGACAAGTGCTGTTAGCGAGCACCTATGAAGCCCGGGGATGGCACACGAGGGGGTGGGTGGCCAGCACCACGCCCGACCGCCTTCGTCTCCCTAATGCCGAAGTTTACACACCGCACCAGGTACTTATTTGAGGCCGAGTCGACCTAGCGGAGGCCCAGCACCGGTTCAGATAATAATCTGTCACTGGCGTTGGTTCGTGAGCGGCAATCGAACTCGAGTCCGCCAAGTTTCGTAGCGCAGTGGAGGCCGACGGCTACACTACCGCTTCCCGAGCGACACGCACCACCCACACAGTTACATTGACATCACGGCTTTGCTGTCCAATAAGGGTGCCCCCCCCCCTCTCCCTCTCCATTTACGCTCAGCGCAGAGCACGAACACGCGCAGAGGAGCACGCGAGCCTCGGAACCGCTGACGCGAAGGTCCTCAGCACTGCAAGCAAAGCGACGGTCCGTCCACTCGCGCACACCTCTGGTGGGGAGGGGGGGGGGTAAGTGGCAGCAGCTAAAGGAGCTCCTCTCTGCGGGGAAATGGCTGTCAATAATTGACTCTTCACTTTACTCACTCCACTTGCTCTATTGCATTTCACTTCCCCCCCCCCCCTCTGGATGCTATCAACACGTTTGCTATTCTGCGTGCGCATACTTTCAAAGACATTTTTAACTATTTGAATTGCTTACATTTGATTTCTGACGTCGATTCTGATTTCGGTGTTGTGGTGCATGAAGAATCTACACTGGTATTAGCCTGTAACATATTTGATTCACGTATCGATGCGCACTTCTATACGCGGTAAAGTATTCGTAAAACTACAATCGATTGTTATTACATGCAGTTGTATGCATGTATTTTTTGAGCGAAACAATTAATTTAAACCAACAAATGACCTCGTATATCCCTAACATTGTATGTAAACAGTACGTGAGCTTAGAACATCTAAATCTAGAGCAGATGTGACGAAATAGCCGTGTTAAAAAAGTGTTGGATTTTCGGCCAAGTTTGGTTGACTGAAGAATAACAATAATTTACAGGCCTCCCCAGGCAGGTGTCATTCATGGGGCTTGTTTAACCATACTTCACCAAGCTAGTGAGCGCTAGTTGGTCAAAGGTTGGCAAAGCACCGTTTCACATGTCCCCCTGCCACTGATGTTAGCTGCGCCTGGAAATCAAAGTCAGGTCGATGCGATAACCCATCCCATCACCACCCCGATGGTTTACTGAATGCGCCTATAAATATATCTTTTTTTTTTTTACCAGGACTTACGACGTTAGAATTAAAGTGGTGTTTCACGCAGAGGCATTTGCGCTGCAGTAATCCTGGGGTATATTGACTGGGCACAATGAGTGTTGAAATGTATTATTAAATATTGCTAAGGTATTGTTTTCCCTTGCCCTGTGACAGGACGAGGAGGGGCGAGAAGTGCTGCCCTCTCTTTAGTGGACCAGGCCACTCGAATGGTTCTCAGAAGTAGCTCTGTGATATCCTCTTTCAAAAGGGGTTGCACTGCTCTGGACACATACGAAAGAGTGGTTTGTCCGATGCAATTCAGTGCTTTGGGGAGGCAAGGGTTGGTGAACCATGCAGAGATTTGTGAACCTCCCAAACCCATGGGGCTGTTAGGCGACCAGGAGGTTACAGTACAGCAAGTACATCTGTGAACCTGTCTGTGTGGATCTTTCAGTGTTACTCCCTTGCACGTGCGAGCTTTCTCCAGGTATTCCAGTTCCCTCCCATATGCAAAAAAACACTCGCCAATGGAATTGGCCAAACACCACAACGCAGCAGGAGCCTCTTGCACAGTGGAGTCTCGAGACACAGCGATGCTTAAGTGCCTTTCTATAGCTGTGGACAAATAATGGCTGGTCGCGAATATTCTTATTATTTGCATTTTTTTTTCTGTATTACTTCCTTTCAGGAGGGGTCCCACACTTCGTGAACGATCGGAATTATCTTGACATTCGTGGTGAATTTTGTGGGCAGAGCGGAGAGCCGATGCCGGACGTTTTGAGTGGGATAGATCGTAAGTAACGGGTGGGAGGAGAGGGGGGGGTGGGGATGAGAGTCGTGGGCAAGTGGACGGGTTGGAGGGGCCGAGGAAGCCGTGGGTTGTGGCGCGCGCGCGCACATGAAAGCGGGCGACGGGACGCGGCGGTTTCCCCCCAGTGCGGGAGGAGGGCTGCTGCCTAATAATGATGCCTCGAGGCCACGCTTCGCTCTGCCTGGGCCAAAAAGCATTGGTGGGAAATGAGGCGGCATTGGTACACGGGACTCCTTCCTCCACAAACACCATAACCAAGCTGGGCAACACGTTAAAAAAAACACAGCTGTTGGATAGTAGTGGAGGGTGCGGGGGTAATTTTAATATATTTGTTTAGCACGTATTACTTTGTCTCAAACTTGATTGTTTATGTTCAACATCTTCAATACACACTGAACAATTTGCCATGCAGCCGTTGGCAATTTAGAATAGATTTTGGTCATTGCGTTGAAACTTTTGCACCGTTTAAGAAAAGCCTGAGCTTTGTTTTGAGAAACTCACTCGGATGCTGCATCACTGCTGCTGTTGTTTTTGTGACGAACCAAAGCCATTGTGGACATTATGGCCTTGGTTGGCATCAACGGATTAAAAAAAAATATCAAGAGCAGCTTAAGATGTGCAATTTATTTTGAGCCAGTTAATCTCGTACTGTACTGTTCCCAGAATGCAACAAACACATTAATAGTTTGACACGCTTTTATTTAACTCTCTCTTGTTGTCGTATCCTCAAATCTTGTAACTCAATTTTAACCCACTTCCCAATGTGGTATCGACTGCAAACTTGGTATACTTATGTCATACTGATGGCAATACTATATTCTATCGTTAAAAATAAAAAAATATATATTTTAAGCTATCTTTTTTACGTTATGTTTCGGCTTGGGTCTCTAATTGTCGACGCTCAACTAACGTTGGCTGTAAATGACCACGGCCCTTTGCATTGTGGCAAGCTTCGGGGTCACTTCCTGGAGTCGTGGAGTTCTGTCATTACTCGAACGGTACATTTCATGAAAGCGTGTTTTTAAACAAGTATTTTGAAATATTACTTATTTATTTTCAAATTGCTCTATTTAGACAAAGACATGTTATTGGTTGCTTTGTGGTGCGTATGTAATAATCGTGCCCGAGTCGCAAAGATATTTTTTTCAGGAGGGTCTTCCATTAGGATATTTGCCAGATTTCTTACCGAGTGTTTTAAATGTTGTATCTGGGAGAAAACCAGAGCACGTGGAGCAACTCCACACTTGTAAAGAGGTGATAACACCCAAAACATTTAAAACACATAAGTCTGTACAATTCTGTCTCTGCTGCACTTAAGTGGCCACCTTGTAGCCAAACAGGTTGCGAATCTTGCAACATGCGATGTGATTTCTGTGCGACGATGGCTGAGAATAGAACTCAGGTCGCTGGCAGTGTGCCAACCAGAGGCAGAGTTTGACTTGTATACAGTATTTGGGGGGACGGGGCAGGGGTTTGCTTCATCCCTCACATTAGTGCATATACCAAATTTTGTTTTACCCCCCCAAACTCCGCCCATGGTGCCAACCACTTTACTGCAGCTCATTTAAGTTTTTGTATGGTTTTTACTTTTCTTGAACACAAGGCGGCCAAGCGAGTAAAGGGTCAGGGCAATTAGTTGGCACTGCCGAGGTCCTACGTTCGAATTACCTGTGATTCATTTAGGTTCTACAAGTGTAGCGAGTGGTTTTTGTCTCAACTTGGTCACCAATGTCTGCACAAAAACACGAGTGTTTTTTCCACCTACATTCAAGGTTGGCTCAGATTCTGAAAAGAATATCTGTATGCCAAGTGACAGACTTTTTTTTCTGGAGCAGGGCATGTGAATGTTTTCAGAAGTAGTTCTGCGATATCTCCTTCTGCGGACTGTTCTCTAACACTGCTTCGCGAGAGTTGCAAATTAAAAATTAGGGGGGGGGGGGGGGGGAGGGGATTGTTACTCATGCCACGAAGCTGAGATTATCATTGAAATGGGAAAGAAAAACATTAAACGCTTATAAAGCTGAAATATATTTAGAGCAATGTTTGAAAGAGATTAATTGTAGCATTTAAACAGGGTAATAATGGAAATGTAGCAAATAAACTAAAGAATTCAACTTTACTCAAATAAAACACCAAATGGTGCTGGGGAAAAAAATATATATATTGCTGTTGGAACTGCCAGCAACGTTATTACAAAGAAATTGAGAACAGTGTTGCTTTTCCTGAGGAGGCAATTACAAAACGCTTCAAGCACCATTGAAAACAAGGGGGAGAGAGGGGGGGGGGGTTAAGCTAACCGGGGGGTTCTGGGAGAGGCGTAACATTCGCGCCTTCCCTCCCGGGATTTCACCCACCGTGATTGCGTCGTTTCCTCCACATACGTTTTACTTTCTGAAAGGGCCTTTATTAAGAGCTTTCAGCCTCTTCCGATGGTCGTGAAATTCAAAACACTTTTGGGGTAATGGGCGGTGGACGGAAGAAAAAGTTATGGCGGTGTGGCGGGTGGTGGTGGCGGGGGGGGGGGGAAATATCCCTCAAGGAAAAGTAAACTTCCCCTTGAACCCAACTTTAACAAGTGCCTTGTGACCCAGCTCAGATCTGAACACTTAAAGGCAATTGTTTTGCTATGCACGCATGGAAAAGTTCAAATGCATTTTCAGGGGAAATTAAGATGACTGTGGGAGGTTTTGGTGGGGGGGGGAAATGGTGAACGTTGTAGACAAATGAGAAGTTGGGCCAGACTCTACTGGCGTTGAAGTTGAGAAGCTTTTGGCTGTTTTTTTGTATTCAGATTCCGTGGACATTAGAAGCGATTTTTCACAGCTGAATGAACGCATTTATTAAAATATTGGCCAGCAATTTTATCGGCCTGCAAAAATCCAGGACATGAATAACGATTAAAGTATTCTCACAATGTTAGCCCGTTCAGTTTGATCTTTTTGTAAGAGAATTTACTCTTATAATGCGAGTTTGTGAATGCATGTGAACGGTAACCATAGCACGGAACGCATTTTAATTTGGCCAATTGAAAATTATGTTTTTGACGACATTACTTTAAACCGCACCAACTAAACGCACTCTCTATATGCTCGTGTGTTTTTAACTTCCCATTACAGCATGCGATCACTGAGAAGGCACGTGATCGCGTATCGGTGATTCCCAAACCAATAAAACATGGAATGCTGGTCCAATGATTTCAACCACATATCGCAATTCCAAACCTATATGCATATACTTTAGGTGTTGTATGGATTTAGTTAATGATTTCCCTTGAATGTCACGTGCCCTGCTGATTGTGTGCTCTCCCACTCGTTTGGTTTTGACTCTTTCGTATTGTATTAAATGTATTATCATTATAGAATAAAGGTGTTGATCCCATCAGAAAACAAATCTTCATCCTGCACCATGCCGTGAATCTTAGCCTCCATTCCTTTTATGCATGACAAGGATGCCCGATTACAGTGTGCAGTATTGAGTGTGCATTTTAAATTGCAAATATTAAATTGTAAATATATATTTACGCGATTTAACCCAAAAACATCTATTATGTACATAAATAGTTAATTATTATTAAGCGTTAATTAAATTAGTTGGTCCCCAACTCGAATATACCGAGAATGAAGTTGTCAGCTGTGCAATTGTGATTTTACTTCAGCTATGACATATTATTAAATTATTCAGTCTGCTGGACTTCCCTCGTAACCAGAAAGATTCCACCCGCCTAAAAATGAGTCCACCTTCGAGACATTTTACGGCACGTGCCTTTTGAGTGTCATCCTCATGCCTCAGCTTCCTCGCCTCACTAAAAAAAAAAATCCTTTAAAAAAAAGAATTTGACAACATAGACGCGCACCTCTGAACAATTTGTCGAGACTGTGATCAGTTCCTGAATATACAAATGTAAATCGCATTGCTGTTACAATTACATCAACAGCCTTGCCTTCATTGCAATTGCCACGAGTCAATAAAACGGGCACCACTGTTTGGCAAGTTAACGGTGGTCATCCTTTGCATCGACGGTCCAGCACCACCAAGAGGCGCACGGTGCGTCAACAGCCGGCATCGTGGTCGAAAGCACGGCGAGACGTCACACCTCGCCGACGCCGACAGAAAACCAGCCGCAATTATTTATTTTATTTAAAGCTTTCGTGACTGCAGTGATTCACATTCTTGGTTCTTTCGGTAAAGTCACGTTGAAGGGAAACAATTAAATAATAAATTATATATATAAAACAATGAAATTCTCACGACGTTTCGACCGCAGCACAAGCAGTCACACTTGATGACGACTGCTTGTGTTGCAGTCACACCTGATGATGACTGCTTGTGTTGCAGTCGAAACGTCGTGAGAATTTTATCGCTTTATATATATTTTATTGTTTCCCTTCAACGTGACTTTACCGAAAGAACCAATAATATCAGCCGCAATTATTTGTTTTATTTAAAAAAAAACACAAAATGCACGCGCACTTGCGCAGGCAAAGCTTGTACAACACCGCCGTCCGCTCAACGACCCAGGCCCACCCCTTGACAATGAGACTCGATCCTGGTTTCTTCAGTTGACCCTTAAGGCGGTACCCCGGGGTACCAAATAAAACAAAATGGCCGAGGCAATTAAATATTTTATTTCTGGGACACTTTTTTTTCCAGGGGTTCTACTTAACTCCGCGACTGGGGTAGCAATCAATCCGAAATCGGTGCTACTCCGCGATGTTGAAACGACAAACATTAGCATAAAAAGTCCGTTATCGAAAATTTCTACTTTGAATAGCGCATCGTGTACAGCTCGTCGAGATGAGTCGATTGCCGCATCGCCGACCATCAGCAGACTAAAAAAATGACTGCACCACGGACATTGAGAGGAGCCGGGGTACTATGGCACCCCGGGGTACTATGGCACCCCGGGGTACTATGGCACCCCGGGGTACTATGGCACCCCGGGGTACTATGGCACCCCGGGGTACTATGGCACCCCGGGGTACTATGGCACCCCGGGGTACTATGGCACCCCGGGGTACTATGGCACCCCGGGGGACTGCCATAAAGGTTCAGTTCTCACCTGGCTAAAGCAAATCAACTTGACTCGGCTTGACCCTTAAATGCTGAGGCCATGCGATGGGTTGCTGGGAACACGGCTTGATGGAAAGATGGGTCCATTCTTCTTTACTGTAGCTTAGTCGAGTAACCCGATGCATGGAGGGGGTTTTTTTTGTTGTCCCAGCAGGCAGAGCGAGCGAGTGTCGTGCAGCACGGGAGTTCAGGAAGCACCCTCCCCTTTGGAGTGGATTTCCCCTGCAATCGTGTTTACACATGCCCAAGGACGGCACTTCCACCCCTCCTCCCACCTACCAAATTAAAGGCGCTTCCTGCTGCCGAACCCCTGCACGCGCACTCTGCGAGGTGGCAATCTACCCGCAAATCTGGCCGCCTGGAAACGGGAGAATCTGACTATTGTGGTGGTGTGGAATGCATGGTATTACAAAAAGATTCGTCCGGCAATTATTATTGAAATTGCGCTTCTCGGCGTCCATGTCATAGAAATAGGAATATGTTCACATTTCGCAACTCTCGCAGTAAGCAGCGAACCACCTTGTGGCCAGAGAATGGCCCTCTGGAAGATGGCAACATAAACCCACTTCGGAACTGCCTTTTAAATTGCCTCTGGCACGCTCGATGGGACACCATCTCACACAGCCTGTCTGCTAGGGGAGATGATTGGAGCTGGGATTGGCAAATCAACTGGGGGGAAAAAGTGAATAATGAAGGGGTCTCTGTACAAGAACCGATGAATGGGCTGAAATCATTGACTTGCTGCACTTAAGAACCCCGCTGAAATTACGGGCGACTTAAACCAAGATTCTACCCCAGCAGTCGGTGGCGACAGCCCCTTTAAACACTCAACTAGCTCAAACGTGCGTGAACGTGGGGACGCATGGACCAGGCATCACGTGATGCAATTAGAATGTTGCCCCCATCGCCTGCCACAAAAGCACAGCATTGATTTTTTTTGGGCAAAATCTGTCGTGGACCATTCCAGAGTGTTAGAAGCAAAGCTGTTTAAAATGAGGCTAAGTTGAGCTTGCATGTTAAAAGCAAAGCTACAGCATTTATTTACATTATATGTTTTTGCTGGACTCATGGCCATACAAGTGTATTTGTATAATTTATAACACTTGAGATGCCAACATGAGAACATTAATGCATTTAAAAGTAGCCAAATGCTACACTTTAAAACTAGAACAAATATCTGTAAAAATGTCCAGATTACCAAATTGGTCTGGCATGAAAATCAGTGATATTCTATACAAATTTGTCCACGCTTGGTGTGCTATTCATTTTAAAGTAATTACAGATTACAAAAGCTAAATATACACACGAGAAATAATAATAATAATAAAGCACTATTGATGCAATTTCGATTTAAAACTTTCGTGACTGCAGGGATTCATCTTCTTGGTTCTTTCGGTAAAGTCACGTAAAAGGGAAATAATAAAATTATAAAAACAAAACATAAAATAAAATTCTCACGACGTTTCGGCCACAACACAAGCAGCCGTCCTCAGGTGAAGAAACATAAATGTCGCAAAGACAGCGCTCCAATGAACTCCAACTATTGATGCAATTGCAGGATTATTAGCAGAGGCCCAGGGCAATATCGTGGATGGAGACCAGTGTATCTATTGGACATTGCCGAGTGGCTCAGACTATCCTGTCAGAGCACAGGACCACCACAGCTCGAGAACCTGGGTTCAACTCTGGGTTGCAACCGCATGCGATTAAACGAGGTTCAAGGTGGGATGACATGCACAAAATACAATCTGGTTAAAGTGAATTTGTTCATTTGGCACACGTCAGCCCTGAGAAATAAACATTTCATTGTAATTGCTATGCGACCAACTCTTTCCAGGGCGTATACAAAGTGTGACAGCCTAGTGTGGACAAGAGGCAAACTGAAGTAGTTCTATTCATATTGTTTCGGTCTATCGGTAAAGCCACGTAGATAGAAAAAAATAATCAAAATAAAAAAAATATCACGACGTTTCGATCGCAACACAAGCAATCGTCTTCAGGTGAAAAAAAGAGGGAAATCTGCCGAGGCAGGCTGTTTATAAAGGTCTAGAGATGGGCGGGGCAGCTAATGTTAATGTAGGAAAGGTCTCTGACAGGCATTAGGTCTACACCAATCAGATAGCTGTTTATAAAGGTTTACAGATGGGCGGAGCAGCTAATGTTAATGTAGGAGAGGTCTCCGACACGGGCAGTAGGTCTACACCAATCAAAGAGCTGTTTATTAAGGTTTAGAGATGGGCGGGGCAGCTAATGTTAATGTTGGAGAGGTCTCCGTAACGATTGCTTGTGTTGCGATCGAAACGTCGTGATTTTGTTATTATTTTGATCATTTTTTCTATCTACGTGGCTTTACCGAAAGACCCAAAGCATATGAATTCCTGCAGTCACGAAAGCTTTAAGTCAAGATTATAGTCGTTCTGTAAAACATTATCTTCCGAGCTCATTATTCGACACAGGGCGATGCAAAGCTCGCCTTCAGGTTTCCCAATGGAAATGTTTGGTCCCGTGGCACAAAATGGCAACCGCACAATTCTAAAATGAATTGGGATGGGAACAACGGTCCATGCATTCCTAGCTGGGCTTACCCCGCAAAATAGCGCCGTTTGCTCACTCCAGGAATGCGTACGACGGCGGGAGAGCTGTGACGGTCGTAATAGTTGGAAGCAAACCAAAAATCAACAAACGGAACAAAGGGGGCAACACCCGTCTGGGTGCCAAGCCAGCCCCTAGGGATATTGACCGGTTCATTTCCCTCGGGTGTGCCATGCGCTTGTGTAGACATCCACGGGTAAGCAGTGGAGTGGGGAGCAGGCACCCTTGGGTTAGGAGATGACGAATCGTGGAAGCCAGGGAGGGCAGGAGAGACAAAGACGGAATGAGGGAGGAATGGCTGGGAGCTTGAAAAGGTCACACTAACCTTCCTCCATAATTCATAACTTCCCAATGAAAACAGGACATTCTCCAACATCTAGTGCGTGGAGTTTCCACAAACCCCGTTTATGCAGACCCCATCCCCACCTTCCAGCTACTAAAGATGCTCCAAAACATAGTCAAGAGGCAGGTGGCGTGGGGTGCGAATGTTTGGTTGGGTGAGCTGGTGAGACAGCGAGACGTGGAGAGCACAGAGGCAGGTGTTGGGTTAAAAAGTTTGGGGTCTGGAACAACAACGATACACAGTTCACCTTAATTTTGCGACTCAGTTGAGTAACGTTCAGCCATCGACTGCTTTGCTAGACAGACCCACGCAGTGACAAAGTGGTCTAATTTGAGAATCATGCCACAAGAAATCTAAAATGTGAAATCTACAACAGATAGAATGCATTTTACTATCATAATTGTCAATAAATTATCATCATTTTCATCACCTTTAGCAACCCACACCGAGATTGAGGCCTCTCCACGTGGTGTCAGTCACCGCAAGAGACCAGGATAGTCTCATTTTCCAGTGGCGTAGGTCACCAAAATAACACTTCACCATGTTGGTCAGGGTAGGCTGGTGAGAAGGGTGGAGCCTAGGACTGGCTCAGATATCGCTCGCTACAAATATTAGCCACAGCCAGAAGGCATCAAACCCAGGAGGACTGGGTTCCGAAGGTGAGAGGCGACCTAATGCACGAGTATTCCTTTCCCCACCAGTTTTTTTAATGTATGGAGACGTAAAAAAAGATTCATTTGCCGACTTAGCAACTGCATGATAACACTTAAAAATATGAATTTATACAGCCACAATAGCCTGTATAGTGTAGAAGTAATAAGAGTGTTATTTAATTCCAATGTTGCTCCAGATTAAGAAACGGTGCAATTCCTAAAGCCACGTGGTAATTTCTACGGGGAATTATTAAAGTGTGTTATTTGCTGTGAGGGACCGTTGAATGGCAAAAAAACGTTAATCGGTGTAAATTAAAATAGGATTGAGCTTATATAAAAGCTAATTTTGAAGTCAACATCGGCTCAAATCCACAATTCAGGGTCACGATTTGATTCAAGAATATTTGTTTTGTATTTATCTCTGGTGAACGTAGTGCCTGTAGTGGCTGCAGTGGTCCCATGACCCCATTACAAGCAACATGTATGCGAATAATTCAGCGCATATGCTGTTGGCGTTATAAGTTATTTTAATTGATGAATCAATGCATCGTTACATGCCTACTGGTCATATACACCGTACTAAATGTGCAAAAAATTCCAGCTGGAGGTCAATTCTTCCATTTCCACTCATCATCTCGACTCCACACCAACATTAATTTCCCCTCTTCATATTCACATCCCTCCCTCCGACTAGCAGCGGCTTGAGACAGTAGTATTTAGAAGGTTGTTTAAACCCACATTGGATTTCAATGTATTGTAATAATCACACTGAAAATGCTTAACCACTGGAAGGGAGCGGGTGGAGGAAGGTAGGTGGGGGGGGGGGCAAAGCCACGTGGGGAGGTGGGGGGAGTGCCTAGGGCCACGAGTTGGGGGAGTGCCTAGGGCCACGTAGGGGGGGGGGTGCCTAGGGCCACGTGGGAGTGGTGGGGGAGTGCCTAGGGCCACGTAGGGGGGGGGGGGGGGGGGAGTACCTTGGGCCATGAGGGGGGGTGCCTAGGGCCACGTAGGGGGAGGTGGGGAAGTGCCTCGGGCCACGAGGTGGGGGGGGGTGCCTAGGGCCACGAGGTGGGGGGGGTGCCTCGGGACATGAGGGGGGGGGGGCCTAGGGCCACGAGGTGGGGGGGTGCCTCGGGCCACGAGGTGGGGGGGGGGTGACTAGGGCCACGAGGTGGGGGGGGGGGGTGCAAAAGGGCCACGAGGGTGGAGTGGTGGCTGTGGAATTCAGGAAGGGCGGGAAGGCCCCAATCTCTGCAAGGCAAACGACAACAAAGGCGACGTTTTCCTATTGCATTACGTGGCCCTCTCGACGTGGGTGCCAAATTTAATTGTCCACTGTTCTGTTGACCCCGATCCTCATTGCTCCTTTTGATGTAAAGGTCAATGGCTGCACTGCCATCTACAGTCAAATTTAAAGTCTATTCATCCAGTATAGTGGTCCGATAACTCCTGCCCTTGACTAATTACTACGGCAATAAGAATGATAAAGATTCTTTTTTTTAGGCAAGTCGCTCATAAAACGGAGACTGCTGTACTCCAGATTCCTCACGCCTGTAAAACACACGATATGGCACTATGGTTAGATTGCTCGACTCGCTATGAACTGCAGCCAGTAAAAATCCTAGTCTGGGTTAACTCGGGCAATGATCCCTGCGGGTTGGTAAAATTGGTGCAATGGAAGGAAGCTACAGTGGTCAGATTATGGAAAGACTGGCTCCCACCATGGCAATGTGGAATTTACACTACTGGCTCAGTCCCATGAGTGTCGATAAGAGTTGCTCCATTGCTCGTTTGAACAGGGAGACAGTTTTATGCTTTGTTTTCCTTCTGTTGTCTTTTAGAAATCTTATTTTAATATTATGTTTTGCTTTCCTCTCTAAATTCTATTCCAATGTTGCAATCTGTGTCTAGGTCATGAGATGAATGCATTTCCACTCGTATATCTCACAGGGAAAAAGTGTATCACCTCTGTTCACAGAGAAGTCCCCCAAAATTACGGAACAGAACTGTTGTAGAAAATGTATAGATCACGTGACGTTTCGATCGCAACACAAGCAACCGTCATCAGGTGAAACAAACACAGCAGGAGAACTGCTGACGTACGAGAAAGAGCTGCTGCAACAAGAGGTTATTTTGTATAAGCTTTTGGTGGGCCCAACCCAAGGGTAAGTGGGCGGAGCTAGAGAAGGAATTTGCACGTAAATGTAAGAGATTAGCATGTCAATGTGAGACGCTCCAGCAACCGGGGGTTGTGCCAATGAGAAGATTAGTATGTCAACGTCAGAGAGCAGGGCAACAGGAACAAAAACCCGCAAGAGCAAGAGATACACATGGAGAGACACAACCTAAAGAGACACAGAGAGAAAGACACACACACGGAGACACAGAGAAAACACAGAGAGGACACATACAGAGAGGCACACACACACACAGAGAGACATATACCCAGAGAGAAAGACACAGAGAGAGAGACAGAGGGAGACAACTCCCATGCAGAGACACATAGAGAGACACACACAGAGAAGACACAAACACAGAGAGACAAAAACATCACAGCCAGTTAGTCTGTTAAACAACGAGAGCTCCCGCCACAGAGGGAAAGGGGCAACAGCAGCTGTGTTAGTGAGACATTTAGCCCGTTAATATAAAAGACATTTCACCTGGTGATGTACTCAGAGTCGGAAATAACAGCTGACATAGGCAGGTAGGATGTAAACAGTCAGTTAAGACTTTACTTGGTTAATAACGTTCTTCCAATGATTGCTCAGTTTGTACCCATCTTCCTCGGTTGAAGTTGTGTCTGTGTTTATATATCTGGATGGCTTCATGAACAAATCTATGATGATAGCCAGGGGGTTTGCAGAGTACCTTCGTCTTGGAAAAATAAATTTCGTGTGAGCCCACAGCGTTAAAACAATGATCAGCAACGGCAGAGGTATTGGTCCTACCGCGTTTCAGATCTGCCTTATGTTCACGAACACGGTCCGAGATATGTCGCTTAGTTTCCCCAATGTAACTGCTGCCACAGCCACAACTTAGTTTGTAGACACCAGAGTATTGCATGTCAGGAATCACATCCTTTACAGATGGGATCAAATCACGAATTTTGTGTACTGTGTTGAAACGAACATGAATCTTGTGTTTAAGATTTTGGAAATATTTTGGCAACCCTGCTATGTATGGCAAGGTGATGGTTTTGATTGGGTCCTCAGATGGTTGTCCTCCCATGGCTGGGGAGACAGCTTTGCGGATTGTACTGTCAGAATATCCATTCATCCTGAGGGCTTGGTGTACGTGGTCCAGCTCGCTGGCTAGGTGGTGCTGGTCGGAGATGCAATGGGCCCTATGGTGGTGTTTCGATGAGGGAATTCTTCTGGGCTGGATGGTGGTGGGAGTCAGGCTTTAGATAGGCATCCGTGTGGGTGGCTTTCCTGTAGACAGAATGTCCCAACGAGCCATCAGGTCTCTTCTTGATCAAAACATCTTGGAATGGTAACTTGCCATCCTTTTCCACTTCTATGGTGAATTTGATGGCTGGGTGTATGGAATTTATGTAGTTGAAGAATTGGTTTAGTGCTGGCTGGCCATGTGGCCAGATGACGAACGTGTCATCTACGTATCTCTTCCACAAGGAAGGACGTAGGGTGGATGTCTGGATGGAATCCGTCTCAAATTTCTCCATGAAAACATTCGCTACCACTGGCGATAAGGGAGAACCCATTGGGGTACCTTCCTCTTGTTTGTAGAATGTACCATTCCAGGTAAAGTAAGTGTTGGCAAGGCAGTGCCTCAAAGTTGGCACATCAGAATTCAGTCCCTGTTGGACCAAGTCTTCAATGATTGCAATGGTGTCAGGCACTGGTACCTTGGTGAAGAGAGACTACATCGAAACTGATAAGCAAATCATCTGGGAGACAGTGAAATGTCCAATTAGAGAAACGAAGTGAGCTGAGTTAAGTACAGTTGAGGTGGTCTTGCCAGTGATTGGAAGCAGGGTCTCAGAAAGAAATCGTGCCAGTTTGTAGATGGTTGAGTTCATGGTGGAGACGATGGGACAGAGTGGTGTACCTTCTTTATGGATTTATGGAAGGCCATAAAATCTGGGTGGTCTAGCAGCAGAAGGTTTTAGAGAGAGCAGCTTCGATTAGAAGTCGAGTTAGTGATGATATTGTTGGTTTTCATAACCAGGCGGTTGGTTGGCTCTATTACCGCCCACTTACCCTTGGGTTGGGCCCACCAAAAGCCTATATAACCCCTTGTTGCAGCAGCTCTTTCTCCTACGTCAGCAGTTCTCCTGCTGCGTTTGTTTCACCTGATGACGGTTGCTTGTGTTGCGATCGAAACATCGTGGATCGATTAATTTTGTGTCTACGCGACTTTACCGAAAGAACCGAAGAGTATGGATTCCTGCAATCACGAAAGCTTCAAATCAAGATAGAAACTGTAGCAATAATGTAGTTCCTTGTTTATTATAAACTTCTTAATAATTCTGATGTAAAACACCGATTAACTCACCTGCTGGTTACTAAAGCATGAGGCTATGGGGGACAAAGCTGTTCGAGATTATAACGATTCGCAATCAATGAGAAGGGCCATGCTTTTGAATAAAATAGCACTTTTAAGGGTCCTTGATCCAGAAAAGGCCCCGCTGCGTGAAGTCTTTTCCAAGAGTGCTTCGGGGTTTCCATTTCCCTCCACCCTCACATATTCCAATTTTATTCCAGCTGTGCCATCAGCATTGGAATCATGGAGCCTTAAACGCAGTATCCGTGCAGCGCAACAACCGTGTGTGTGTGCCTGTGTTAGAAAGCAGTCCACAGAAGCGGGTATCCCAGTTGTATTTTAGATGTCCCTGCAAGTGAGTTTGTACATGAGCAGACTACTATAAGATGCAATGCATTTTACATACACCTTTCTGCAGATAAATCTTAACTACATGGCAGTAAACCCCGTATTTATACTTTGCAAGAGCGGGAATATCTAAATTAGGTGAAAAACCAAGATTAATAAAATTAGTGGCTAGGCCATGACCAGTTTCAGTACAGTTGAGATCCCAGTTTAACCATGGATAACTTAATCCCGCATTCACACCCAGAATCTGAACAGAATGTTTGTGATACCAGTCCAGGTCTCAGACACTTTCGAAAATTCAAAACGTTTAAAATACTCTTTGGTTCTTTCGGTAAAGTCACGTAGACGGAAAAAAAAATAACTAAAATGTTCCTTTTTTATCTATGGAAGTCTCATTGAAATAGTTGTTGAATTCCTTTTATAAGCAGTGTATTGCATGGCCAGCTTTTCCAAGACCAGGAATTGAAGTATGGAAAGCGCATCTTATTTACAGTGGCACCTCTTTCCGTGTGTGCGTATGTATATAGACAATACTGCATCGAATGTATATACTGTGGGGGAGCAGTGATGCAGTGGTTACCATACAATGCTGAAAACCGACAACTCAAGTTGGATTTCTGGCCGCGGCCAACATCATTGGCGCGTGATAATCGAACCTGACCGGGACCTCTCCCCTAGATATACTTAATGTTAAAATGCGAAACTAGCGCAGTGCGTAAACATTCGCACTGGGGAGACAATGGTGGTGGGGTATGGTGCTGACCATACCACCCAATACTGATCTTAATTGTTATTCTCGAAACAAACTTGCCCCAACAGTCTATGAGGCTATGCAGGTTAGGGGGGGGGGGGGGGGGAATCTTCGTGTTTTTACGATACATATTTAAAAACAAAGATTATAATGGTCGAGAGGAAAACTTTTTTTCTCTCCCTAGAGGGGAAAGAAAATAAAGTTAAAGTAACCGGTCATAAATGCCACCTCGGTGGGGAAGCCAAGTAGGAACTGCCTGGAACACACCTTCTTTAATTTGCAATTGTAAAAGCAGGAACAGAGTTTTTCACCGAAATCCCAGCGAGCAGCGGTGACCCCCCAAGCTCCTGCAGGAATCTTTTTTTTTAAATAACAATTATAATAAAAAGCAAAAATTGAGCTACAAATCAAAACAGTTGGGGAAAAACAATTCGGCAAACTTTTAAGTGCGCGTGGTGCAAGCACGTCAAAGCTGTATATTTCGCTCATCAGCGTGCATCCTTGTTAGTATCGAAGTGTCCCTTGCCTCCGAAAATCAAACATTAAGATTTTTTTTTATTTGTTGTTGTACTTTCCTTTCCTTTGTACGCCCCCTTTCCTGCCAAAACTCCCCGCCCCCACATTAAAAACAAACCGTAATAACAAAACTATGTAACTGTGAAAAAAACATTAACAAAGAGAACCAATGAAAGAACAAATTACACACGTTGTCAGCCAACTCAATATTGTTCACGAGCACGCACATAGAACGCTGGGTGATAAATATCACACAACTATTCAGATCCAGCTGCATGAGACCCTCTTAGGCCCCCCCCCCACACGCACAGACCTACTAGACGAATGCACCCATTATCAGTGGTTTAACTCTAAGAATTGAACCGTATACGTAAATATGATTTGGTTATTTCGGTAAAGTCACGTAGAATAAAAATAAAAAAATTATTAATTATTTTTTTCTACGTGACTTTACCGAAAGAAGCAAAGAATATGAATTCCTGCAGTCGTATACATAAACAAAGGGGGGTCCCGATCACCAGATAAAATATAAGCCCTGCTATTTAATGGCGCTTTCAGCACAAGGGTTAAATGCTTCACAAGTCAGAGTGCCTCATGCAAGAGCAATGCCTAAAGGAAATACCCGTGAAGTGTGCATGCGTAGTTGCGTATACAATAGTGAACAATCCTGTTGGTACATTCCAAGAATGGAAAATAAACTTTGCTTCCGTAAAAAAAAATATTGGGGGGGGGAGGTGGGATTTTTGTATATTCTGAATAGTTCCTATATACGTATAAAAAGTATTCAAAACCACTGTATAAAATACAAATAATCCCAATTATAGCCTCAGTATAGTTAGTGAGCGCCGATTAAGGCTGGCACGGTACACGATGATCCATGTGACCCACACCACGCCAAGCCTCCTTTGTCTATCCAGTGCAGCTGTTAACATACTAGACCCCCCCCCCCCCTCCCCAAGTAGTTGTGTTTAGGCCGAGTCGACCTAGGGGAGGCACAGAACCGTTTCACATACCACTTTAGCAGTTTCGATTTAAAGCTTTCGTGACTGCAGGGATTAATATTTATTGGTTCTTTCGGTAAAGTCACGTAGAAAGGAAATAATAAAATGATAAAAAAAATCAAACATAATAAAATAAAATGTATTCTTTTTTATTATTTTATCACTTTAGCAGTTTTGGTTTCAGCTGGAAAGCGAATCCAAAATTCGACTTTCATAGCGTAGCGAAAAATAACTGTACGGTCGCTCTCCCCCTTATTTGTCCTCGAGACACACGCACGTCACAACTTGGCATACCCGAAGGGTACACACGAGGGGGTAAGCCAAGTAGAGATCAGTCAGAAGCCTACCTGTTGGACAATCTCTTTACAAAACACACCACTGCCTGCTCCGTCGTTAGGCGACTCGTGAATGTAACGCTTGACATCTCTTCATCCAAACGTGCCTAGAATCTACGTACAAGGGATATTATAATATAGTACACCGATCCATTAATTGGTAGATATAATTACTTTTAGGACCACCGTGTTGATGCACGTGCTTAAGTTATTATTATTAGTGCACCGCTGCCTACACAGTTCAGTATCACGGAATAATGTATCACTTAAAATGGAGATTCTTCTGGCGATACATTGAGTGGAATCGCCAGAGTAAAATGTATTTAATTCAATGTTATATACATAAACGAACATGTACAAAATAATCTCAGCAATTGACGATGTCTGGGTCGGGAGGGACGCATTTGTAAGAGAGAAAAAAACAGCAAGAAAATGTGAACCTTGGATAGCTGTTGAATGTTTTTAAATCGGTTTGAACTATTGTAGCTGCTATGACATGAGGTGCTGAAACAGGTCATTAACAGAAAATACTAATATAAAAACGGATAAGTGCACAAATCGTGGACAGATGCACGATTGGAATTTACATAACTGAATACCAGCTAACAAATGTAACGTGTCAGAGTACGTCCAACCAAAGAGCACGTGGAGATGGAGCGATTAAATAATTGTGTCCACACATCCGAATTAGATTATTCCATTGCAGTATCATCCACCAGTGGATTGACAATAGGGCTATGGAGGTATAATTATTATAGTGCTATAATGGGTTCATGTGACCCTTCTAGCCCGACTGCTACATTCATTGCAATGTTAATAAAATAGATTATTTAAACAATTCAGGATCTTCAATTGCACCAATGTAAACAGTACCTTTGTTTACACAGTGGTACACTCGATAATATGGCTATTGGCCCAGTGAATGAAACAGTTTTAACATAACATAATTAACAAACATGAAAAGACACATCAAGAACATTCAATTTAAAGGGCATTAGCTAGAATATTGTGGTAGCAAACAAAATAAACAAACAGTTGTCGTTAAGAATTTCAAAGCAGTTGGAGTCCTGATTGTTACGATAAATAACTTTTACCCTGCAGGAGAAGACCCGCGCCAACGGAGGAGCGATTGCGATTAAAACACCCGCGGAACAAACTCGCGAAAAAAAATGCATATGCTGCCATAAAACATTTTACATATTGTTTTCCTCGTGACAGATTGCAACTTTGATAATAAAAAAAACGTTTTTTCTAAATAAACACATATATAAAAGATTGTAAAATAAAAATGCGTTGTGCCCCAAGGCCAGGGACACAATCCTTTTGGGAGGAAATCCCAGGCTCGGAGTCAAGGGTGGACCCGGCGTTTATAAAAGCATTGCGTCAGCCGAGGGCCTGGAAGCAATTTGGGCTCGCGTGTGCGCGTGTGTGCGCTCGTGGAGCACTGAAATGTGTGGCAGTTAGCACACCACGTTATGATCGCAATGACCCCGGTTCAATTCCTCCCCACCCACATCAGCGGTAATTATTGCCAGTACCGAATGTGAGCCCCCCTCTTCCAGGTCGGTTGGAACTAAAATAGA
Organism: Petromyzon marinus; assembly: GCF_048934315.1. Lineage (NCBI taxonomy): Eukaryota > Metazoa > Chordata > Hyperoartia > Petromyzontiformes > Petromyzontidae > Petromyzon > Petromyzon marinus. The sequence goes on along the minus strand of NC_133693.1, from coordinate 8,329,824 downwards.
TTTACCCAGGCTATAATAAAAGTAGACATGTGTGCGTGTGCTCGTATGCACGTGTGTATGCAGACTGAGGAGCGGTGGCGTTACGGTTAGCGCGCTGCGCTACGAACCCGGCGATCCGGGTTTGATTCCCACTCACGGTTAACACCAGTGATGATCATCTCCCTAGTACATGGTGCGGTGTGTAAACATCGCCAGTGGGGAGACGAAGGCGGCCGAGTGCTGTGCCGGCCTTCATTAGGCGTTGCTCGATAACAGCACTTGCCACAAGAGTCCGTTAAGGCTATACAGGGGGGACATTTGCCTTTGCGTTTGGTGACCAGAGACAATGTACAGCCATACAGCACCCCGGAGTCTGACTTCTGGCCACAGACACACCGACAATTGTAATTATTATTCTGCATAATGCTTCGGGTTCATCCTGGGTGACGCGGTTTTAAAGGAGTATCTGGTGCAGTGTACGAACGTCTATTTATCCTACGGGGAGGTTCTGGCCATACGACCGCTTCTTGTACCATACTGGCCCAAATAGGTGCCCTCCTAACAGCAATTACCCAACGGTCTGCATGGATGTACAGCAGCTTTATATACATGTGCGCGCAACATGCGCATGAGTATGCGCGTGCGTGCGCGTGCTTTCATGTTCAAGTGCGCATTGTGAAATTTCAGTTTTGAAACCTGTTTTTTTTTAAAAATAATTGCACAGGAGTGTTAAAAGTACGCAAATTTAAAGCCAAGGCAGACATTATGACATCGTGTGCATGGAGGCATCTTAGGAAACAAACGTGTTGACACAAGAACGGCCAATTTAGCAGCAAACGTAAATCACCAAATTTGCACGCATCAGTCTTTCAAGCAGTGATAAGCATCTTCAAAACATCCACAGGGAACAAAGTAACTAATTGTTCGAGAAAAATAATTTTAAGAAAGGTAATTGATGTGAACATTTCTCATACGTGCGTCTTCAACGTCCATTTCATTTACCTTCAACGCTGCAATTCTGCAAAGGAATATCCATTCGCCGATAATGAAAGAAAGGGAAACTTTCGATGGCGTTAAAGAGCCCAAAACAAAAACACACGTGACTGTATGTGCTCCCTGGCACATTTGAGAGGACATCGCATGCTAAAACAAGGCATTCGCACAGCACGGCTTTGGAAGGTTCTCCCGCTACTTTTGAAATCTCAGACAACTCATTTTAGCATGAATGTTGGAGCCTTGGGCATATACACCGAAACGTACGAAATGTAAGCATGGGTCTGGCGCGCCTTGCAGCAACGTACACGTTTTAAATATGCAGGTTGAAGGCACAGTATTTATATTCGTTTTCTTAAAACACGGTATGCGTAGTATAATCCTCATGCAGCGCACGATCTGCTGTCGCACAGCCTCATTACGTAACTTGCATATTGTGATTTGATTTGTATGTATATCAAGCTGGATTTTTTTTTAGATAAACGACATGCTATTGATTTTGAATTCGCAACTAGAGGAAAGGATTGCCATTTTATGTAAACCCCATGCCTGAATAAATAAGTGATAATACATTAAACTTGCAACGCACACAGTATCCACTCACTTATTCTCGAAAAGATAATGACCCAAAGACTTGAGGTGGACCCACAGATAAGCAATCACGTGGTAAGGTGGCACCACCAAATCACAGGTACCTCAGCTCTGCAGTCCTTTATATGTTAAGGCATTTTCAACAAATTAGTGTTCCCATGTGGGAGGAAAGTGGAGCAACTGGAGAAAACCCACACGTGTGAGGGGGAAACACTATCCCATACAGATGAAACAGGTGACGTCTACATATTTTTTTGCTCTGCTTTATTCTCCTGGACAGCCAGGGTTATGGGGGGATGTGGACACCCACGGGAAGCGAATTTCCGAAAGTTTGTGCGATCCACCAAACCTCGTTCGATGCCTCCACAGTGCTGGATTAAGGAGGCATGCATGGCAACTGTATGGGAGTCTCTCATCTGTGGATGAAAGTCCAAGTTATATTTTGAAATCAGTTTGAGTGGCATTAAAATCGGTCTACCCAAATTGCTTCTCTATTCACCAAGCTTTTATAACAAGAATCGCATCACTGCTTTATCATTTGGTTGCCTCTCTCCCTTAGGTAATGTTAATTCAGTTTTATGATCAGGGACCAGGATTGACCACTTAAGGTTTGTTGTACAATCATTGCCCTCAGGGGAGTCAGCAATTACTGTAAATTTCCCTTCTATCTATTTCTTTTATGAAGACTACATTGAAATAATTGTAAACACTTCAGACATGCGTATGTGGCCAATCGGTCAATTTGTGGACGGGCCTAATTCTAGATGGCTTAAAAGTTATGGCTTAAATTCGTATGGCTAAACAGCTCTCCCTGTGTTAACATTCTTAGAACTTGTCTTTTACGACAGAATATGATGTGCACACCATTTACAAATTTTAACCCATCTGCTGGCAACCAGATAGCATATACAGTAGTCAAGGATTTGAGTTTTGAAGTAATCGAAAATTTGCACCATTTCTGATGAATGCCGCTTGCTGAAGGTAGGCTTTCAATACCTTCATAATTGTTATCAGGAGGCAGCTGGAGTCGTAGCTATAATAGCACACACACACAACAAACACAGGACAAATCACAACGCTAGCTTGTGCAACGTAACCAAAAGCTCAAACTTTCCCATTGCAAGGAGAGATTATAGAGCTCCAAAGAAAAACCAAAACGTCCTGGGGAGAGAGTGTCCCTCCGTGGTGCAGGGTGGCCTGTGTGTGCACGTGGGGCCCCTGCGTGAGTGCGTGTGCCAGCTTGTAAACAAACATGGGTTGCGGTTGGCGTCTCGGGGCAGTTTGGCAAGCGTGCGTAATCACTGAAGGAAGGAACACCGTGGAAGTTTCAACCCGGCCTTAAAGGGCTTTTTTGCAGTATAGTGTGCCCTATCATCTAACGTGGGGGCAATCTGTTTTTTTTTATTTTGATGATCAGTCTTTTTTTATATACTGCTAGATGTGGCACTATGCTAGAGCCATCTCCTCTCTGGCGACCTTCTCCATCTGCCACTCTACAGTAAAACAGTGTCCATTTGTCACGTGTAGCTACACCACTAACTTCAGCGACACCTTGGGTCCCCCATCTCACTGCCACAAACCAAGTATGCACATCTGTGAAAAAGAGCTTCATAGCTCATCGAATTCCTTCAGTATGAATACATATTCTGATTCGGATTCTGTCTGCAGTTGACGTGCTTACCGCGATGGATGGATGACGAGCGTGCAATGCCCGCTTTCTTTCCACGCTTGTACAAATATGTATGGCCACACTCCTGAGTATTTTCATAATATCTACTATTTTGAGACTCACATATGTCAGCGAGGTGGCGATGCCCGTACTGATTTTGATTCTAAGGTTTCATTGGAAAGGTAAACCGCTATTTAAAGGGCTATTACCATTGTGCAATAGGTAACAGGCCTTCAAATGAGAACTGCAACTGTCGCAGGGCAGTTCTGAGATATCCACAGAAGTGGATATGACAGAACTACTTCTGAAATCCCTTCAAGTGACCTCTGATTAACACTAGGGGGCAGCACTTTTACACATGCCCTGAAACGAGTAAATGTTCACTGCATGACATTCACAAACCAACGTTTTTCCCCCCCAACTCGGAGCTGTAAACTTAACCAACTTAAGTGCAGAACCAAATTTAATACTATAGCGGGGTTTTTTTTCACTGGCGACTGATCTAAGACCATGAATTTGCTACTCTTGTAAACCCAGTTTAAATCACAGTAACAGATCAGATTCAAACTTAGGACACGTGTCATAATAAATCAATATTAGTATGAAAATAATTGCATTATTTAAATACATTTCAATTCGTTTAAGACCAAGTAAGTGCCTATTCAGGTTGGAGGTTTTTTTCAAGGAATACACGGACTTAATGCAATGATCATTGACCTCTCCAACTTTAGCCATCCATGGATGGCTTATTTTTAGACTCAGTCATTTCAATAATTAAGCGTTTTTTAGTTACTCATGAGTCTTAAGCATTCTTTATAAGGTACTGGTTTGGGATATTTGTCCATTTTCGACATTAAAATATGTTCTTCTGTAAATTCACATCTAGGCTCCGTGTCCCAGGGGTGTTTGAAGCTTCATTAACAATGGCAAAAGGAGGCGTTAAAAATGAATGTGTTGTTTCACATTCATGTATAACTCATCATATTCTGACTGCCATTTACTATATTTACCAAACGGATTGTGGTTCTTAGCATCTTCAAATGGTCACCCCAAAAAGGCTCCCATTATGGTGCCACTCAAAATAAAAAGTTTGTTGTTTTCTGAATTTGCCTGTTACACCGAGGCACTGCAAGTGTAAATGTAATCCCTCAATAGTAACTGGTTGCTCAACGGAGTTTAAAAATGGATTCGTCAGTACAGAGGAATACCACAGCCATAGAGGCAGCGAAGAGGAGAATATGCGACGCCGAGCAACCCGTCGATTTTAACAGTTTAGAAATGGCATTTTCAACACGTGGCTTAACCATAAAAAGTAACAGAGGAGGGTGTAATCCCAGAAAATTTAAACCCCAAATTATTACTTACTTCGGGAGCACCCTAACCCCCCCCCCCACCATCCGAGTTCGATTCCTGCTCACGGCCAACACCAGTGACGATCATCTCAGCTGGTCCTCGGCCTCCGAGGTTAACCTCATCCTCAAATGAGTACCTGGTGCGGTGTGTAAATATCTCCAACGGGGAGACAAAGGTGGTCGTGCGTGGTGCTAAACACCCACCCCCTCGTGTGCCGTGCGGGCCTTCATTAGGTGCTCGCTAAGATCACTTGCCCCAACAGTCTTTAAAAAGGATATACGGGGTGGGTCTTTTTTTTGTATTTGTGTACCACCACTTACAGGGAGAGAGAAAAACAAATCAGGATCACGTGGCTCCCTGTAGCCACACACGGAGCCACGGTGGCGCTACCCCACGTGCCTCATCGGGGGGGGGCGGGGGTAGATTTTAACAAAAAAATGTTGGCAGCTGGCATTGGCGCCGTCCGGGCATGGCATTTAATCCGACGACACAGAGGTCATCCTGGCAGTTGGTGACGGAGGAGGTGGTTTGTGCCAGAACACGTTCGACCGAAATATACAGCGATAACATCAACAACAACAACGCAATGAGAATGTGCTCCGTGCCATCACCCATAGCGATGAACCAGTCATCTTGTGCCCTTGAGACACCGAGCATTGTGTTTCCACTTGCCTTTTCTAAATCACAGTTGCTATAAACATAGGCCTAAAGGTCTATGATGCATAGCTACCGGAAAATAAGGAGCACTAAATGACAACGTGCAGCATATAAGAACAACAAAAAACATCGTCTGATTATAGCGAGGCTACATGTGTGTCTACATATTTTGCCAATATTGAAATCCAGAACAAAGAGTGTATACTGCATTGATATGTTTTTTGCAGCCATGGGAAAGCAAAGCCGACCCGTGCCGTGCCAAGCCTTTCCTAGGCCTGACCCGGCATGGATCATCTCTTGTCCCAACGCTTCAAGGGCCCAAGTGGCTCCATGTTCATCTCGGGCCCTTCCTGCTCCATCATGGCTGTTTGTTGAACTTCTTTCGCACCGTACGCAGCCAACCGTGCTAACATCGGAGATCCGCCATCAGCTTTCTTTCCCTCGGCAGCCAGAGAAAACCGACAACCATCTATAAAATAATATATAAATTTAAGGTAGGCTATGTTGTGCTGTCCCCCAAGCTAAATGGTGTCACATTTGTAATTTTCCAGGTTTTTTTTTTAATACAAACACAGCCTTTAAAACAACTTTTTGCCACGTTGACCCTATGACGTCATGACTGGTACCTCGGGTCGGCCCAGGCAGTTCCTTTGAGGGAGCCACGGGGCGAATGACGACACTAAAATGCGTCTATGGACGGTGGCAGGTTTTAAATGTTTTACTTTTGTTTTGTACATTGTGCAAGCACAACGTTGGGTTTCACAGTAGTTATCATGAAAGACCTGACAAACTGCGCACACGTGTGTTTTGTGTGGAAGTTTTTGTTGTTTAGCCACAGACTAAAAACGTTTGTTCAGCCTCTCGGCGCTAAACATAAGCGGGCATTGCAGGGGGACGCCAGCATCAGGAGTCTAAAAATATTTTTTTTTAAAAGACGGAGAGTTGGAAAGCAAGCGCATACGTAAATAAATAATTACTGTAAGCAGAATTATTCAACAACACGGCACTCGAAAATAATTCGACTAAATCCGCTCACAAGGGGCTCATGGATATTAAATCTAGCCCCTGCTCAAGGCAGGAACATGTGCGCGTCGGTCAGCGCCGAGGCCTCCACTTTGCACTTTCATTTTACATTCCGAGCTGTTTAGCTGTACCTTTTGTACTGCCTTCAAGCGACTGGGTGGGTGGTTCTATCTGGGCACAGGGCGGGTTTCAAGTGGTCGCGAGCCTTAAATGAGATGCAAAAAATAATAGGTTGATGACAACAATGATGATTTTCCTAAATATTGGGACTTGCTGGATGTTCCTTAACTTGCTCGACTGTAGTGTTTCAAGCGAAAAGTCGATTATCCAATCACTAAATTTGGTTGTGAGAATATTTCAACCTCACCGGCGAACTGAAACGACACTAATAATTGCCGCTTTAAAAATGTGTATGACGAGTGACAATTTAAATTTGGCTATGTTTGGTGGTGGAGGCTCCTGCATCTGCAATTTTTTCCCAGATAATTTGCGTGCGCCAAATCAAATCAATTGTGAAGCTAAGTATTGGCTGCGAAAATCGAGGTGTTCAGAAGAAAATGACAATGTGCATGTGGAGATGCTGATGAAGGGGATTTATTTTTTACCGGGCTAAAGAAGAACTCTCCAGGGTCCCCTCTGGTTCCCCCCCCCCCCCTCCAAATTTACAAAACGCGTTTAGAGTATTCGGGGGCTGTAGAATTCAAACGCAATGAGCCACTTTGTTGGGCTATCATTTGTGGCCAGGTCACTCTGGAGAAAGAGCTACATAGCTCAGTGGGCTTTACCTGATGTTTAAAAAAAAATAGTAAATTTTGATTTAAAGCTTTCGTGACTGCAGGGATTCATATTCTTGGTTCTTTCAGTAAAGTCACGTAGAAGGGAAACAATAAAATAAAAATAAACATTTTTATTATTTTATTGTAATAAAATAAAAATAAACATTTTTATTATTTTATTGTTTCCGAAAGAACCAAGAATATAAAAAGTAGTAGTTTATAGGGGGTTTTGTTTTTACAAATGAAGGCGATTTATAAAGAGTCGGTCTTATGTAGAGAAAACCAAACACATGGCAGTCTTGATCGTGGACTTGCACATGATTTGTGAACATGTGATTGCTTGCTCATACGATTCCATGAAGCGGTGCTCACCTCTCATTTATAGCACCGAGTCAGTGATGGAAATTCCAAATTCCTATCATGCAGACGATTCTATTTATAGCTCAACCGATGTCGAGTATAATAATAAACACACGCATGTGGATAATGACGATGATACATGTGCAGCTGATGCATAGCAAGTATGCATAATTGTAGTCGATTATGATTATGATGATGAGCGGGTGCTGATGAATGACAATGACACGAGTGGGTTATAATGATGCTGGCGATGCATGTGCGTGGGTATTGACAACGGGAATTCACATCAAAACTGCATTACGGGCCAACTCAATGCAGACAGCCCTGCCTTCTATAAAGCACGGGTCGAATTGTGGGGTCTTTAAAATATTTTTTATAATGGGCGGGGTGAGATTTATAGATCGCCGTGACGTCATTTAAGTATGTAAAACATTCGACCGCCAAAGACTCAAGATGTGGATTAAATAAGGCAGCATAGCAACTCGGCTACTGTCATATTGGTATGGATTTTTAACAGTTATCCCCTCTTATACATCGGGCTTTCTCTGCTCGTTTAGATTTTCTTTTGGGTGCCAACGACAAAATATGCATCATACCTGCGATTAGCACGGTTGGCTACGTACGGTGCAAAAATAAGTTGACCACATGGTGCATACATAGAATTGACCGAATATCTCAATGCTTGCGAGTCCTGCAAGAAAGGTTCTCAATGCAAACCCTTTCTTGGGTAAATAAAGATGATCATTATTATTACGGAGCTATCGGAGGGTCCCGTTCAAACCGACACTGTCCCAGAAAAAGAATGCGTGAACGGTCCCCGGCATTCTTACACGCGTGCGTTTGCGCATGTACACGTGGGGCACGTGTACGCGAGCATGGTTGTGTACGTGCGCGTGCTCCATCAGTAATTCGGCACACTGGCCTGACAACGGGGCTAAAATAAGCCGTGGGTACGTGCGGAGGAACGTTTCCACGTGGTTGAATTTTTTCCCGCAAGAGTCACATTTCTGGCTGGCATTAAATGAACGAGGGTGCCTATAACCAACCACCACGCTGTACGGCGATCAGCTTTGTGGCCTATCATGTGCAGGGAAGCAGAGTGCTCTCCAGCTGTACGCTTGGTGGGTTGGGGGCGATTTTCATCTCCAAATTACAAAAAAATGTCATTAGAGGAATTGGACAATCCAGCCAAATAATCCCAGTGCAGCGCCTTGTATTGAAAACTAGCCTCAAAACTAAGCTAGTTTTTCTTTGGTAACACTTTGCCAAGTTGTTGGTGCAGCGGTTAGTGCATTGCAGCGTTCAACTGCAGGCCACGGCAAATATCGAGTGGCAAGTATTATACAAACCGATCCTTCACTCCCCCCCCCCGCCCGCCACGGTCAGTATCCTTCAAAATAGCCAGCGTGGTGAAGTATGGTCAAAAAGGTGCCCGTGACTGAAAGACGCGAGGGGGCCTTCATCTACCAGTGGATTAAAGGAGGACGGCAAAAAGCAAACCTCGGGGATAAGCTAACCGAAAGGTCCCACCACCACCACCTAACCATCAGGAAGCTCACCGTCCCTTCTATCCCCTCCCCACCCCCGCACCGTATCCGAACCGGACACTACAGATGCAGCGACCTCCTCCACGAATGGAGATTAAAGGGCCATCGCGCGGATGTGACCGTGGCTTCGCAACAACAATCTGTGGGAGCGCGTCATGACCCCGTGTCCACTGCGAGCGTTCTGAGGGCGCGAGGAGCTCGCGCTCCTCGCTGTGCTCCGAAGCCAACAGCTGGAGTCACAACTCAGATGTTGATTTATACGGCACTGCATTCCCTCGTTATTTCACGAACGGTGCTATCCGCGATTTTGGTAATCCGCGAAATCGCATCTGGAATTCTACACGACTGCATCGAGAGAAAAAGAAAGTGATGAGAGAGAAAGTGACGAGCTAAAGAGAAGCATCTGGAGATGTTGCATGCACGATATTCGGTGGCAAATATCATTATCCGCGAAATTTGCTATTCGCAGGCATCTCTGGAACATATCGCTCGCGAATAACCAGGGAATAATGTACTTGCTACACAATTCACGTCCACACGAAAGAGAGAGCGAGGGGCTGTAGTGATATCACACCAATATATTTGTATGTCCATTCAAGGACGACACTCATGTGCCTTTGTGGAGCACCTGGCTACGATTTTTAAAAAGAGTCTTTAATCTCAATGAAACTCCAACGTATCGGACAGCCCAGTTACGTATCTACAAAAGCTCCTTGTTTTCTTATTAAATTGGTGACGATACATGAAACAATAATATATAGACCCACTTGACATTCTAAAAATAGTAAAAAATAAAATTATAAAAAAGCTTGAACTTAAATATTCCAGTGAACAAATCCTATGGTATCCCATTCTAAAGTAGCTCCCCGATGGGGTGTTTCCTCACCTCCATTGCTGGCCCTGAGCCAGTTCTGGCCAAATATTCATACTTATGGTGTACTGTGGAACTTCCCACATCATAGTACACATTTTATCGACTCCGGATGGCCGATGGGATGACCAGGATTTGAACTCTTAACCCTCCAATTCGCTGCGCTCTGAACCACAACACCACCCAGGCGGATATCCTTTCCGGGGGGGGGAGGAAAGGAAATTTGAAATAAATCCTCATTGCACCCTGAAGGAATGCTACGTTCCTCTGAGGTCCAACAGGACACGTCTGAAAATCCTACAGGATCACTTTGGTAGGGGGCAATGGTTAGGGGGTGGTCGTGGAGACAGGCAAGATGGGGCCTGCAGCAGCAGCAATGAGCATATCCACAAGCAGGGGGCTTTCCTGAACTTCCTAAATTTATCTCGTGCAAGGCCACAGGATGTCGGGAAGTTTTGCCCTTTTTTGCCCTCCCCATCCCACCCCTGCTCGCCTTTACCACCCTTCCCTCCCCCCCCCCCCCCCCCCCCGATTTCAAAGCGAGACACAGAGGCAGACTGGGCGGCTAGTGAATGGCTTATGCCAGCAAAATGTATTTCTGTTCTGCTAGCGAGCACCGGCAAAAATCGACGGGAAATAATCTCGCGGAGACGGGACGGGCAGGGCGCCTGGAGGGCTTGGGGCGAGGCGCGCGTGCGACACGGGCTGGCTGGGCATGAGCCCGGCTGGATCTGATAATTCGCGATTGCATTATCACATTACTTAGGCATGTAACAATTCAGCACCCCCCCCCCCGCCCCTGCCTAGCAATCCCGCAGCAATGCGATGCGTCGTCTTAATTTGGGATTGCAGGTCAGTTCAGGCATAATTAGATTAAAAACATTAAACTGGCCTTTTGTACGATTTGCCATTTTGCACAGTTGTGTTCATTCCATTTGCCCATACATAACGTCGGTCTATGATTTTAATATAATTTGCATCCATCGTAAAATGGACAAAAACCCCCATGCACAGTTTTATGCACATATCATGAGCATATTAGTCAATTGGGATTAATTGGGGAGACGAATGCCCGCTTGCAGGCCAGGTGCAGTCACATTGTGGCCACAGGGACAGCTGCGACTGGGGGTGCCCTTTCAAATGTCTGCGATGAAAGTCGCGTATTGCTCGGAAAGAACTCGGACACATCCTGGCATATAGGACGCTATATCAAAAACAAATAATAATCTTCCTCATATTTAGCATAAGAATCCATATGCAATCAATCCCCCATGACAAAGCCAGCGAGGGATGGTCATCATCCAACAAATGAATCGATAAACGGCCTTACATTGTTAATATATAAAACAGGACTGAAGGTTTTGATTTAAAGCTTTCAAACCAACACACCTGAAGATGACCGTTTGAGTTATGGTCGAAACGTCGTGAGAATTTTTTATTGTTTTATATATATTTTATTATTTTGTTGTTTCTCTTCAACGTGACTTTACCGAAAAAACTAAGAATAAGACTGAAGTGGTGTTGTGCATTCAATTGTGCGACTTAATGCTTAGACCAAGATACAGGATCCTTGCGCCGTCTTCTGTAGTCTACTTCAGCAAAGTCTTCTGCATCGCACATGGAGACTTTCCGACTTTAAATATTCCCACCGCGGCAAAACAAAACTAGCCTCCTCCACCTGTTCCACAGCCGAACCTTATACCCTGGAGGCAATTCTAACGAGAGCACGCCTCCTTGTCAATTGGATCAGGGAGTGGGGGAGTGTGGCCTGATGTGATTGTTCCACTTATAGCCCAACACGCAAAACGCACAAACACAAAGTGGCGCGGTCACGTCAGCGCTGTCACTCATCCGTGGTGCCTCGCCAGGTGCCCGCTCCTATTCCCACAGCCATGGACGCTCCTACAAACATAAAGGTACAGGTAAAGATCCCCCGTATAGCCCGAGCAGACTGTTTAGGCAAGAGCTGTTTGCGAGAACCTATGAAGGCTCTCAGAACACACGATGGGGTGATTGGCCAGCACCACACCCGACCGCCTTTGTCTCCCCAGTGGCAATGTTTACACACTGCACCAGGTACTCATGAGGCCGAGCCGACCTAAGGTAGGCCCAGGATCGGTTCAAATACTCCTCACCTGGTGTTGGCCGTGAGCGGGAATTTAGATCGGGTCACCGGGTTCATAGCGCAAAAACACACAAGCTTGGTGCTGCGAATTTTCTCAAAGCTGCCCAGCACGCTACAAACAAGCAGCCTTCATTCGTCCCACCAGGCATTCCAATGCGTCAAAAATAATGACAGCCCATTCTCAATCCATTGCTGTAAATGGGCCTCCCCCTGCCACCCAACATGCCCCGTCAGTCAGCCATGGGGGGTTGTTTCACCATACTTCAACATGCTGGATTGTGTGGGTTCGTTCAGAGGGAGGTTCTGGACCAGTTCAGATAAATCACTCACCACCGATGTTAGCCCTAGCAGGAAATGAAACAGAGATTGTTCGGTTCATTGCCCAGTGTGCGAACCGCTGAATCACCACTTGCGGCTCATGCAATAGTTATTGAATTGTGTTAATGCTGCCGAGTGACATTCATAAATGCATTAAACTATGAAGACCATCCTCTTATCTTTAAACCGATTATTCATCCTTTCTGTTATCTGCATACACCAAGTGGGCCTTATTAAACCGAGCCTGGTGTGGATAAGACATGTTAACCAAGAAGCATCGGAAAGTTTATTCCTATAATAAGACGGAGCACAAATCACCTGGAAGTGATGTCCCGAAATCACAGCCTTCTTCCTGCGCTTTCGCGTCAATGAGAGATTTTGAAGTGGTAAATTCACCCTGTCATTACATGCGTTTTTTCTTGCTTTGCCACTTGCAAAAAAATGAGTGAAATGCAGATATAAATTACAGATAACAGGAACCACGTATTACACCCCTACACATAAAATAGTGTGCGAGGATTTTAACTGTAATAAAATGGTACATGTTACTACTCACGCCAATGGCTGTTATGAGCACCCCTTCCACCTTCACCAGCCACACATGACTTGAGAAGAACAGGACCACTGAGGGAAGCCCAGTGGTCATTCCATGAGTGACAAGCCCAATCCCTGCCACGGTAAAGTGTAATTTCAACCACTGGCTCCGTGACCTTCAGCGGAGTTACACGACACCCCCGGCACTCATTTGACTCTGTTTCCCCCCCCCCCCCCCACTTTTACCGCGCCTACCCCAGTCACTGAGGAATTGTTGCAGGCAAGTTAGGCAAGAGGCGGTGACTACCAATGAAGGAGCGCGATCCTTCGACGGGGGGGGGGGGGGGACGTTAACCGTCCTCCCACAAGGTCACGGGATCGGTACGAGCCTTGGTCTCAGGTGGAGGGAGCGGTCGCGTGGGCGGGCGCGCGCGCGGTGTTTACGAGAGGCCCGCTTGACTCCTCGACAACAGGGGCGGCTCACGCAGCCCAAGCTCCTCTGGTGGAGAAAGGCGATATGTACCTATGGGACGACGGGCAGTCGAGGCTGGGTGGCACAAGGAGGTCATTTGTCTTGCGGGCGGATCGTATCCCGTTTCATCGCGCCCGGTATGGCTCGGAAATAGTTGCAAGCACGTCGTATTACTATTCCACCCCACCCCACCCACGTTTCCCACATTGTAAATATGGACACTTGTCCCAGCTGGTTTAAGATAACGTGGGATTAATGGTTTTGGGAGCCCCGCGTGCATGGCCGCATCGCGCTCAGCCAGACTGCCACAACTTGGGCGGAGCCAAACAGGTGTAATTTCCACAACCGCTCGGAAATTATCGCAGCAGGTTACCAGAATGATGACATCGGTTTGTAAAAGTTGATGCGAAACAAAATACTTGTCATGCATCATCGAGGCTGGCATTGCGTTCCCCAAATGGCATGGCCAATTCTATTTTTTTTTGTCGATCGACATGGAACTATTCATTCCATATTTCCACAGGAGAGAGAGTTGGTGAATATCAATTGCATCTCACCTGATGAAAGAAAGGATGCCGATTTCCAACACTCATGCGTTTAAATAATCATAGTAAATTGTTGAACAAACTCATTGCAACCCTCGGACAACAAGTTGTGCTGGACAGCAGTGGGATAATTGTTGGACGAACACAACTAGAGGACACGGGCAGGGTCTTGTATACGTCTGGAAATTACTCAAGGCGAACGAGGATTTTAAACAAAAATTTGGAAATAAGGAGGCAAATCAAAAGCATGTTGGAGTCTTTTTGATTTAAAGCTTTCGTGACTGCAGGGATTCATATTCTTGGTTCTTTCGGTAAAGTCACGTAGAAGGGAAACAATAAAATAATAAAAAATATAAAACAATACAATTATCACGACGTTTCGACTGCAACACAAGCAATCATCATCAGGTGTGAAAACCACAGCAAGAAATTTTTAAAAAAGTGGCGGGTTTTTTTCAAATTTTCTTGCTGTGGTTTTCACACCTGTGTTGCAGTCGAAACGTCGTAAGAATTTTATTGTTTTATATTTTTATTATTTTATTGTTTCCCTTCTACGTGGTGACTTTACCGAAAGAACCAAGAACATGGTGGAGTAGTTTTGGGAAAGATAATACCGTCTATAATCACCCAGGAATTACCTTAACGCTCCACATCGACCAGCCCCCTCATTAATAATCATTATAATGTGACGTCCTCCAAATGGACACCCTCCCCCCCATTCATAATAATCAGCGGCTGACGTCACCCCACATGGGGGGCGAGGCGCCTCCTCCCCCCTCCTCGGCGTCAACTCGCAACCCTCACTACAAAGGCAGAACCCTCACGTCACGCGATCTCCGTAACGCTATGGAGACAAAGTAAAAAGGACGTGATGATGAACAAGGGATTATAACCTTAAAATGAAATAGGTCTGTGTCACCGCGCCCTTACAAATTGCACGCGCATTCATGCAATTAATATCACGTCGCGGTCTGATTTTCGCCTGAAAGTTTCAGATTTACTGCAATACACCCGTCCTTGGACGGGCAAAAGGCAAACTAACGTGCCGAAATAAGAAACATTAATCCGTGCAAAGTGCCTGGACACATGCGCATCAGGAACATGGACACCTCGCAAAGAGATGAAAACCCTCAAAAGTGCATAATGAAGAAATTGGAAAGATGTATGTTGAAAATTAGAGAGAGAGAGCACGCGCAACACCACCATGGACCATTGAACAAACATAAGTTAGAGGATGTATAAATGGGACCTTTTTCCAGTACCAAAAATGTTAAGATGTTCAAGGTCATACAGAAAAGGCTGTGTCTGGTGTCGGCCAATCAGTTCCAAAGACAATGGATATATATTCATCGCAGTATGTTTGTTTGCATGTTTTATCACAAGTAACTGTGGCTAATGCAGACTTGATGCCTTGCAATGGGTATCTCTGGTGTTTGAACAAGTTAGGAGACACATTTCCTGTTAAGAAAAGTGTGCAGGGGCAGGCGATGTCCTTAGCCGGGGATGATAGTTGTTGGACAAGACTGGTGGTGTGGAATTAGCCGGGGATGATAGTTGTTGGACAAGACTGGTGGTGTGGAATTAGCTGGGGATGATAGTTGTTGGACAAGACTGGTGGTGTGGAATGACAACCAAGAGAGCCTTCGAGGAAAGTCTACCATGGAGAAGAGAAGCCTTGAGATTTAGGTCATGTGCAGCAGCAAGATGCATTATTGAATCGCAAGACCGTGAGAAATGGCAACCACGTGGGAAGGCCAGCTGTCGATAGAACTCGGCTCTTGATGACGATCTATTTATATTTTGAATACAGTGCCGTGTGGGATTCATTGCACTGTCAATAAGGCCGAAATTATTGACTCCCTCGACGATTTTGAATGATCTCACTTACATCCCTGTGAATGTAGCTCCTTGTGCTCTTCTGGCCGCACGACGTTTTGGGCCATTGGGGCACATATCTGCTCTTGGCAGCGGTTTCAAAAATAAAAGAATGCGGCCGCTCGAAAGCAACACTCGGGATGAGCTGTAGCTCCCCAAGCGAAGAGCGTCACCCCCCATTACGGCGAGCGCAAACTATGAATGGAGGATTTCTTTCACGCCGTACGTAGCCAACCCGTGCGAATGGGAGGTGCTCCGCAAAGAAATACTCTTTCGTCAGCCCGTCGAACACGTGTTCTGCAGCGGCACGGTCGTTCCAAAACAGCTTAGGATCTAAAAATAGCGGCAGCAGCAGCAGCAGCCTCTCCACGATGCACTGTGAACACCAGGATCACGTGTTCACTCCTCCCTGCGCCGTCACAGGCGGTGGTCGCGTATACGGCAAATGTCGTGATGTTGTAGGGCAATTTGCCGGCGTGTATTACGAGTGCGTAAGATAAATAAGCGTAACGCTAAAAAGGCAACGCGCTGCGAGTTCACGAAATAAAATCAAAATACTTCGTTGGGAGGGACGCAACTGGAAAAACGCATCTCAACTTCCGTGTACCTATATACGTGGGAGAGTTTACTGCAGGTTGACCGGGATGACAATGATGAAATTAAGGGGCAACCCGGTGAGTATGGAACGTTGGCCAATCAGTAAAGCATGTTTAGGGGGAAGCGAGAGCAGAATTTTGAAAATTTAACTTGGAGCATGCAAAGCCACTACCACCGTGCATTAAAATAAATACGATTTAAATTCGTGGCAATGAATGAAAGCTCATTGTATAAGTACAAAGAGAAAACAACTGTTTATGAATTAGCCAAGCTAGCTAACAGACTAAGACATATACTTGCTGACAAGAACAGAGACGGATCAACAGATGGTTAGACAAGAGATCGACAGACACGGATTACCGACAGGCAGCTACACAGATTGGACGGACACACACGGATATAGTTTCACACACGAGTGATTTTTTTTGTTTAAACTCGGTACCTTCACCAAGTGACGCGTTTGAAACTTTTAATTAATTGGTACACACACTCGGGGTGTAAACACCGCGACCGCACACCCACAGCTCTGATCTTTACACAACACAGCAGGGGGGGGGGGGTCTCCCCGGTGTGGCCTCAATTCTCTCCCAGCGCGTCCCACCACCCCTACCACCGCTCCACCCAGGCCAACGAGCCATCACCACACGCACACGCGCAACCACACCTCGCCCCCCGGCTCCCCCAACCCAACCCGACCCCGGCTTGCGCTTGTCACTCAAAGTGATAAATCGGAATGCGTTGTCTCGGGATCACATGTAGCCGGCCGCGCGGCCGCTCCAACCCCCAGTACTGGAATGGATTCGCTCGCGATCGCAAGAGGACACCGCGAACCTTGCTGCCCACACGCCGCCGTGAGTTCGCGCTGCGACACCAGCGTCCGCGAACGGACGCCTCGCGCGGGTCGCCAAATCCACTGCATCAAACCAGGCGTCTTCCGCTATCCACCGTAGACACCTGCTAAAAACACGACTGTGTGTTTCGCTCACGCCGAGCTGTATTCCGTTAATGGACCTGTTCAGATTGCATGGAACTCCTAACAAACGCTTCAGCCACTTTTTTTTTTACGGAGCTCAATGTTGTTAACGGACCTGTTGAGATGTCAGACATTTGCTAACACGACTGTTGTCGACTTCCATCGATTACCTAAAAGGTTTTGGTTCGGGTAATAGCAATCGTGACAATGCAATGGAGTTTTATTGTTCGTGAAAGCGAGTGGCTGTGGCTTATTTTTTGGCTCTGATAGTTAATTAAGATGACGACAATAAAACGAATGTAGACGGAGTGAAGGTGGGTTGCTTAAATCCATACATCTCTAAAGTGGAGAATAGCAGTGGACTTTAGTCGATCTCCATGAATGTGAATTGCTAACATAGATCTCTATGAAAGTGAATGGTGGTCAATTAATCAGCCGAGTATTTTAAGAGCATTGTTTGTGATTATGTTAATGTAATGCATAATGGATCGTGGTCGAAATAAGAATGCCTATTAACGTTAACGCAGTTGCGGTTGCCCGGATTGGGTCACGTGTTGAGCATTTTTTTGCTCTATCTCTGAAGCACGACTCACAGCGGGCAACTTCACGAGTTGAAATCAACTGCTGAAGTTGCCCTCAGCCAGTTTGTGCGTGGTAAATGTCTCGAGAGAAAATGCTCGACAACCCAAAAAACCGCACGTATATTATTCCAAGCGGCCGCAAAACACTTGCATGTTAAAAAATTAGTGGTTAAAAAAAATTGCTGTAAATATCGCGTACTCCAGGTCTTCACGTATTTATTCCATTGCTCGCGTTTCTTTAAAATGTTAACATTCGGCAAAACGAGAAATCTTAATATTATGGTCATGGGGCGTGGGACTGAAACCGCATCATTCTATTAATTATCACATGCAATGTGACGATGCTACGTTAGATTACAAGCCGATGAACCAATTAATATATCGTACAAAAACTTGGTCTTGGACCCAAGGAAACCTATAGAAAAATCTGTTTTTTTAATTATTGTATCCTTTGAAGAACGGTTTTTTTTTCGAATTAAAAAAACCTCACAAGACACTACGGTTTAGCGGTACAGATGAACGCCCTCTCACGAGCCCTAAGATCACAGGACCCGAGATCCTTCGCCACACGAACTCGGGAGACGTGCTGCAAATTTTCTCCGCGCATTGTGATCATGTATAACAATTACACATTCTAAAGAGACAGCGCAAGTACAGCAACGCATAATTATTTTTTGTTGTTGTATGCGTTAAAAGAAAATGCACGGTGGGTTTCGCAGCTCATGTGCAGCTCTAGACGGGCAAGGACGGAGGTTAATGTGGGTTACTGGGACAGACATTGGAATGGCACCGAGAGCTCAGTGACCCCAACGGCAGATGGTCGGATACTGTATAGAGCTGACCTCTGGGAGGTCAGACGCCGGACTGTGCAACAGCTGAGAAGTCGAGCAGAAGAAGGAAGTGGTGCTTAGATGTAGGTGGCACCAGCAGTATCAGCCGTAACGACCTCTTTTCCCCACGACCTTACGTTTGTTTTGTATGCGCGAGTGTGGGTCAGACTGAAACAATGTTACTTTATCTTCCAAGAAAAAGGCGGAGCCAAACGAAACGTGGGGGCGTCTTGCCAAATGACTTCACGAGCCGATAAGATACCGCCCGGGTGTTCGGAAACGAAAATGTCACCTTCCACGCCCAGTCAGGCTCCGCAAAATTCCTGAACAGCCAACAGTAGCAGGAGTGGCCAGCGTCTGAAGAATTAGGGGTGGTGGTCTGGTGCAGACGGGGGGGGGGGACCCCAGCGAGACAGATTTTTTTGCCCAGAAACAACAGCGCCGGTTGAGTAGCGCCGTGCGGATCGATTGACGCGCTGTTAAAATAAAAATCGCATTCGCAAGGCACGGCCGTTTAAAACGGGCGTAGTGAGCGCGCAATGGCTTGCATGCACAGTACAATGGCTTGCATACACAGTACACGCAATTGGATGAAAACGCCTTGCGTTTCAGCTGAGGCGCAATTGAAAAAATATGGCCTGACAGAAGTGAGTGAGTGGTAACACAATAAAAAAAAAGCTGATATGCACTTCAAAGTGCATATTGTATTTTCTGCAAATTTAAGACCAAAACATGAACTCAACGGTGGAGTGGAGGCACGGTGATGCGCACACTGTGCAATGAACCCGGCAACCCGAGGTCCATTCCCAGCCACGGCTAACAGAATCAGAAGTTTATTTCCCAAGTGAAACCCAAAAAGGTCTTTTCAAGGGCGACTCTGCCAGCACGCATCATTGTCGAGTGCTCCTCGAACCGGTCCTGGGCCACACACTCTTCACCATCAACCCGCACTGAGCAAGCATTGTGAAATATCGTAAACATTTGATGAAATCCAGAAACATGAAGAAAACCCCACACTCACAAGAGCTGGCTCCAAGTGACCTCCACATGTTTCCATAGCCAAGGAAAGCGATTTTGTTTTCTGGCAACTGTAGAGCGACGTGTGCTGTGAACCGAGTGGTTCGGGAATCAAGGACCGGGTGTCAGCCACGTGTTGGCCAATGTTCCTTTTCGTCGTATTTTGGCAATAACGTGCCAACGTTTGAATTAACAATGGGGCCCAGCCATCAAGGGTGATGCGTTACGACCTTTCCATCTCGATGTGAACCCAGCTAAGTAAATAAAAAAATGGTTCTCTCCCGGGCAGGGAAGATGCTAGGAGATTGGTGGTGAGATGTTAACTGAAGCTAGGAGGTGGTGGTGGGGGTTCGATTCCGACTTGACACTTGTATATTTGGAGTTTGCATGTTCTCCCCGTGGTTGCGTGGATCTTTCTTCTCCAGGTCCTCCGGTTTTCCCTCCAAGTTTAGAAACGTGCGTTTCGAGTACTGTATTTGGCTGCTAAAAAAAATCCACATAAGCCACTTCATTGGGCTATAATTTGTGGCCAGGTCGCTTCTGAAGAAAGCTGTGTAGCTCAGTGGGGTGTTACCTGGTAAAATGAAATAAAACATTGTTTAGTTTTAGAATAGTGTCGTTTCATCAAGGTCACTCGCTGCAGTCTACGTCAGACGACTGCTCTTTCCATCTGCCTCGTGCACAACTCCCTCGTTCATGCCCTCCGACCAATGCGGATCGTAAAGCCCTCCGAACAGCATTACGTGGCTATTTAATTGGTTATCCTAAATAATCTCTTCTCTGTCCAAGTGGCTCGGTGGTTGGGGGGGGGGGGTTAAATACCACTGTACTATGGATATACTCACCCCCACCATAGGAATGTGGAATTGAAACCACTGACTCAGGGCTGTAAACTGGAAATGAGCACCATCTCAATGCTCATTTGAACACGGCACCAGTTTTGAATCCTTTATTTAACCAGCATTGACCCTTGAGATTGACATTACATTGCCAAGGAGATCTAAGGGCAGCCAGTGGTTCAACACCACACAATTTTTAGACGTTAAAAAACACAACTAACATTCATGAAAAATCGAATTCAGTGAAAGCGAGTAACTTAGTGGGGACCACTGGGTCGGCACACTTAACTTTGTAGCGACAGTTTTTCATCACCTTTTTGATACGACTCTTATGGGGCGTGGGACTAATCCCAATATTAGACGGAATGGGATTATTATTTTTGGAATAACGTTTCCACGTGCGCAGGCGAAGAGTTGATACTCCCACTCCAGAAACCCGAACCTTCGGAAGCTGGACTGGCAACAAGCGACGGCGCTGCTCAGGTGCCGTCCGTGTCTTTTTATTGGCGCGATTTGGTTTTTCCGATTTTTTTTTATCCCCAGTCGCGTGTTGGCAGACGCTCCTTTTTATCCGATGATGAGAAAAAGCGTTGAAACGCCCCCAGGACAAAGGGTGGATGAAGCCCACAGTGTCTCGTGAGGATGTGAACCCGGATATTTCACCTTCTGACGAATGCCATTGCCAGAAGCGTCGTCTGCAATGTGTGAAGAATGCAGTAAAGCATACATTCAACATTGATAGGATTACTTTACATTTTTATAAGCTTGTACACGTATGCACTATTAAATACATGTAAAGAACATACAGCAATTTGCATTTTGACGAAGTATATACTTAACAGGTGCGATTAGGGACACTATCCAGAATACAAAACAGCATCTGTGAAAGTTAACATAGGTGTGTGTAGCTAAAACTGTAATCGGATTCAAAATATATTGTTGGGTTAGGCCACGTACTGATCTTAACATGTAGAATTAATTTGTTTTGCTGCATCCTGTGTCGAGGGGTTTCACCTCGCATATCTGGCCAGATCATCTGCACGACCCAAACTAAAAATAAATTAATCGAGCAATCGTGAAATTAAATCTGAGAAGACTACCCACAGTAGCAGTGAATGTTTCAACGAATCAACGATGTCCCTGGCTACACCACTGACAGCTACTACGGGCTGCTTGTCCAAGTGTCAAGAATTGTCCCGCGTGTCCCTAGGCTTTGAAAGCCACTGCCCCTGCGGTGTCCACAGGGAGAGGTCTGTCCCCTAAAACAATCCCGCTGCGAACACGCGCCACCACGCCACAATGGTCACATCACAACACGATGCCGTGCCTCTATGCGAGGCCACGTAATGCGGCTGCCGATACACCACAATGGAGATAGAGGCTTGGGGTCGAGACTCGACAAAATACATTGTAGCGGAAAAAGGTTCTTGCTACAACAAAACAATACAACGCACGGTTTTAAAAATCACAAGAGCAGGTGCTCTTGCTGTTGGGCCCCCCCCACACACCGCGCGCACCTTTCCACGCACACACATTTGAAAATTAAAATCTGCCAGGGGTTGCGGCCCCGGGGGGCGAGATAGGGTGGGAGCAGAAGCTACCCCCCCACCCCCCATAGCACCGAGGAGTTCGCGTCACTTGCAAATCAAAACAAAAGGCGGAAATGTTTGGGAGCAGGCCGGGATGGCGTACAGCCATGCGGGAAAGGCATCCGAGCATGCCATTTGGCCGGAGAGCCGTTTCCTGCGTGCACACACACAACTCGAGAAGGGGGTAAAGATAGCTCCTGCACGAGAGAAGGGAGACCCCCCCCCCCCCTCCCCACCACCACACACCACCTCCCACACCGGTTCGCCCTACCCCCCCCCCTCCCCACACGCTCCAGATGCGTATAAAGAAGAGGGGGGTGCGGAGTGGGTCGAGCATTCGGCGCGGGCGTTTAAATCGCACAGCGTGCACACCGGAGGGGTGCCACCACTCCAACCTGAGCCACCACAAAAGCTGCCAACGCGAGCCAGCTTGCCGTTGCTGTCAAGCGTCACCCAGGGAGCTCTCTGTTTTTTAAAAAAAAAGGTGTGTCCTGTTTACCGGTGGAAATTGTCCGCAACTTTGATTCCCCCCCCCCTCGCACCAAACTTTCACCTGTCTTGACTTGCGTGTCGGAGTGCTACGTATATACTATATATATGAATACATGCATGCGTATCTAAAAATAAATCGCTCGCTGTCTCCCTGTTTGAATGGCGCTCGTGTCCATTGGAAAAAAACCCAGAGACAGTGGTGAAACATTCCACGTTCCTATGGCGGGGATCAGTGTCGCCCATAGAGGGGACGCTTTTGTCGACTTCCCACAAAATTATCCAAAGGTTATCTAACGGAAATGTATAGTTCATTTACGCAACAAGGAACGCAAGGATTTTACTACAGCTGTGCAATTGACGCTGCAGAAATAATTTACATTTTTGCGCGACTAGTTTTCCGAAGTTAGCTTGGTAGTCGCCTTGTGTTAAATCGCAACGTTCTTATCACAATATTATTTTAAATAATTTAACCATTTATCAACATGCGGTGTAATGGGTTGACGATGCTGGGCCGAGCTGAACCCCCGACCGGGATGTGGACTTGTGAACCTTTCAATTGTGTGACAAAATGTGCCGATCATCGCTACAACATGCTGGATTCTTTATGTTTGTTAAAGTATTTATCCGGCCAGGCGGTTCGTCATCCCTCCAGCGTCAATAAAATCGAGTATCGTACTTTTGTAGGGAAGTCAATGGTGATAGTCACCCCTGCCCATAGGAATGTGGAATGTATGCCACCGAATCAAGGCTTTTACACAGGAGATAAACACTGCCTTGATGCTCAGTTGAGCGGGAAATCAGTTGACCTTCTTTATGTATGCGGAGTCCTGTGTCAATCCACTGCTGGATGAAGGCCTCCCCACAAATTTCGGTCGGCACGGTTGGCTATGTACGGTGCGAAAGAAGTTTAACATACATACTTGTACGCATTGTTTTGGCAGTTTGTACACATTACATAAATAATTGTGTCATTGCATTTACCGTAATTATTGTCATTCCGTTGTCACGCATGGTGCAAACTCACTGGGATAATTATGTCGTAGTGATTGTACAAATCTTATATTCACCCCCAGTCATATTCTTACTTTGTAGACACGCGGCCAGTCTTAAAATAAAACACCGAGCGTGGCTGTGCTAAATGCAGGAAATTGTCACTCCAGATATTCTTCCGATGCAAAAGCCAGTTTCTCCCCACAGTTGAGTGGTCTACATCCCTCTGTCACTTGACTCCCTGACCATCCCAGCACAATCCATCTTAACACAAACGAGATTCAGTCACTGCTCTAAATTCTGAGCCATTATCACTCCCCCCCCCCCACCACCACCACCACCTCAAGCGGCTTAGCAAATCCGTTTGATTCAGCAACGTGGAACGTCTTTCGCACCGCACGTTGCCAAGCGTGCTAATCGGGGGGGGGGGGGGGGGGATGTGGGGCAATGACAAACTAAACGCAACAAGCAGTTCGAGAGAAACGAGTTTTTTTCCAAGCGAGATGTAAAAGCGCATCGCTCCAGCGGCTTCCTAAAGCTTCGGCATGACACGAGGATTTGCCATTCATTTGGGCGCTTCGCGTGCCACACGCGGCATCTTTAAAGAGCGTTGCGGTAAACAAAACCACGAAAACACACATACGTGACCGCCGTCACGGAGCGCCACTCGCACATGACCATGCAAGACACATTGCACACTCTACACCTCACACGCCGCACGACAGGCATGGTCGTTTGTGAAGAACTGTAAATCACAAACGTTCGTGTGACGTGTGCTTCCAGGAAGAGCACTTGGATGTTTAGACAGTTACATTTCATTAAAAAAAAAAGTTGGGTTTTTTTTTTCCTCTCTCAATGAGCGGCATACATTGTTTCTCGTATTTTTGAAAGGATTATTCTTGTTTTTTTGTATTTTTTTTTCTGAAATGTATGCATCTGCAGCTGCGTCAGTAACAACACTGCTGGTGGATTGTTCTTCAAGTGTTTGTACCTGTTGCCATTAAGATGGTGTTGTTTTAAGGCTTTGGACACCACATTTTCTCGTCTAAATGGGGAGGTCTTGAGACAAAAGCATTGACAATTCAGTTTCTGATTGGGTCCTTAGATGATTGATATACGGGCCGGTCTCCGATGGAGCCTCTTGAACAATTAGACGAACACTGGTCCTCTAGACACAATGTATCATGAACGCGGAGTGCACTGCATATCGCACCATCAAAAAGGAGGGCTTTGTGGTTTTGCTTGGAATGCCGTGTGTAATCACGGGAGGTCACACACTTTGAGTGGCCTCACACCACCTTGCACCCAGTTGCAAGGCCTTGCATGACATTTGCTGAACAAATGCTTTGAATGGTTTACGAGTGAGGCGATGGAGACTGGGAGAGGAACGAGACAGAACAGAAAAAAAGTGGCCGCAAGAGCTAAAAATAAAATGATGCATTTGGCAAGGCACGACCATTACCACGCGGCTAAGCAATTAGATGACAGTTCAGGTGTTGGGTTTCCTGCAATGCCGTGAAGGGCAGTTTGTATAAAGGTCTGGGGAAATCTTAAGGTCCTGGCTACAACGCTTCAACCCAGAACGTTCTGAAAACAAAACAAAAAAGGTCAGCTTTATTAGCAATATTAATAATAATGTCAACTTGTAAAAGGCACCGCACCACAGTATTTGCTCGCTCTCGAAGAGAGAATTAATTTGGGACGCATGCTAAACTTCAGAGCCACATGCAATTCATGTTCCTCCGTCTCCCCCACCCGAGTCTCTGCCCCCACGTCTAATCATTAAGGTGTGACTCAGCGAAGGCTTAATGGAAACCAGTGGCGCGTGCAGACGCGGTGGGCGCACGCGCGCGCGCGCTCCCACCGCCCCCTGTAACGGATCCATTGTCAACAGCGAAACTGCCGCGTGATTGATGCCTCGAGGAGTCATTTGTGTGGCCCTATTGTTACAGAGAGGGTCACCCCAGCTGCCCCAAAAATAATTCGCTCTACCCAGGACTTGTCAAGCGTGCGTGTGCGCGTGTGTGGGGGGAGCCTCCGACGTAGTGGTTAGCGCTACGCTGCGCTACGAACACGGCGACCCGAGTTTGATTCCCGCTCGCGGCCAACACCAGTGGCGATTATCTCAACCGATACTGGGCCTCACCGAGGTTGACTCGGCCTCAAATGAGTAACTGGTGCAAGGTGTAGTAAACATCGCCACTCGGGAGACTAAGATGGTCGGGCGTGGCGTTGGCCACCCACCCCCTCGTGTGCCGTGTCGGCCTTCATTAGGCGCTCGCTAGCACCACTTGCCCCTACTGTCTGTTAAGGCTATACGGAGGCGGGGGGGGGTAATCTTTGTATTTTATTTGTGCTGGCCAATAGCTTTCATTTATTATATATATAACACCCATAAAAAGCCTCGCTGAAGTCTTAAGGATTTCATGAGGGTGCTGTATGGGGATGTTTGGCTTGTTCCATGAATGATCGGTTGGCCTCATGTGCAAGAAGACCAGAGAACCTCGTGAAAGTTCAGAACTGCCATATCCTGGCCACCTCGCAGCCCCATTTCGCTTGAGATTTGCCGGGCTTTAGAACATAATGCAAGGCATTTTGCATGCGTCTAGCAAGCAAAAAAGTGTAGTTTTTTTTAGTCAATTATACAACGGTGCTTTGGTGTCAACGAGGCCAACAACGCCATACGAAACGGCAACATTAAACAATTATAGTCTGTATTCTTGGTTCTTTCGGTAAAGTCACGTTGAAGGGAAACCATAAAATAATAAAAATATAAAACAATAAAATTCTCACGACGTTTCGACTGCAACACAAGCAATCATCATCGGGTGTGAAAACCACAATGATGATTGCTTGTGTTGCAGTCGAAACGTCGTGAGAATTGTATTGTTTTATATTTTTATTATTTTATTGTTTCCCTTCTACGTGGTGACTTTACCGAAAGAACCAAGAATATGAATCCCTGCAGTCACGAAAGCTTTAAATCAAAATAATAGTCTGGTTATTATTTCCATTGGTTGAAATGGAAACGTAGGAGTGAAGGTACGAAAGTTATTTTAACAAAAATCAACCTCAAAGCCCTCGTTCACCGCCGCATCCCGCTCTGCGAAAACGTCGCAGCATAGGGGACAGGAGCGAGTCTTGCAAAAAGTGCCAGCACACACGGTTTCGTTTCATTCCGAGCCATGGCGGTATATGCAGGGGCGGAGCCAGGATTTTGACTTTGGGGGGGCTGACTTCAATATTCTGAGATGTCCAGTGTTTATGTTTTCCAATGGGCGCCACAAATGTATAAAACAAATTTTATTGGATTTCAACGTGGAGTTTATTAATAGGTCGGAGCCGCTGATGTGGCTAATAAGTTCGATAAGTTCGAAAGGCTCAAGCAGCCTTGCAGGGCAGCACACAAGGTGGCAGCCTGCAGGGCAGCACACGAGGTGGCAGCCTGCAGGGCAGCACGAGGTGGCAGCCTGCAGGGCAGCACACGAGGTGGCAGCCTGCAGGGCAGTACACAAGGTGGCAGCCTGCAGGGCAGCACACAAGGTGGTAGCCTGCAGGGCAGCACACAAGGTGGTAGCCTGCAGGGCAGCACACGAGGTGGCAGCCTGCAGGGCAGCACGAGGTGGCAGCCTGCAGAATTTTGCAGCAGCCGGATATCCGGTCATCCCGATTACCGACTTTCCCAAAATTTCAGGGGGGGGCTGAACCGCCCTCCCCCCCTCCGCAGCCGCTCATGTGGCTCCGCCCCTGGGTATATGGCATAGCGTCGTCCAAACCACGGTACGTTTCGACCGCTAATCATTTATCCTCGCTTTGCAATTTGTGGGCCCGTGGCAGGAGCAGAGGAGTGGCGCCTGCGCTACCGTCGACGGCTGCGCGTGCATGGCCACACGGACCGGACGCGGCGACCTCTGCCAGGCGCAACACACCTGAGCCCCCCCCAGCCCCCACAGAAAACACGCCTTCCCCCCCCGCCACGTCCCGCTCACCCGCCTGCCACCGCCGCAGTCGGAGTGGGGGGCCCAGAGAAACAAATACGGCCCCCAAGTAAAATGGAAGAGCTCGTCATTCTCCGTCGCCGTTGACAACCTCGACCGCAAGCAGCAGCAGCAGCTAAAAAAAAAAACCGCTCGCCTTAAATGAATCGACACGACGAGCGGACGGGCAAAGCCGGCGGACACGAGCGCCGCTTTGTTTGCCCAGGCGACTGCCGGAGAGTGGTTGCGGAGTGACGGGCCCCGAAACCCTGCGCGTTTTCGTGGACGAAACGCAAAACGGAAAAAAGGACGCCGTTCCTTACTTTTGCGGCGATCGCGGGTGAATTCGGCTCGGAGGTGCGGAGCTGCGCCAGGAGGAGGGGAGGGTCGCACTATGTGAGCACGGCCAGGATCGCCGCCTACGTCGAAGCGAACCAGCTGCTCTTTGGAGGCGACGAGGGTGGGGAGTTCAAATCAAGCCGAGACCGATCGAGACACCACGCCGAGCACGTAAATGTAAACTTGAAAATGTTGTGGACACTGAAAGTTACGTCTTGAAGTCAACGTGAACAGGTTTCAGAAGTTGCAATTGCAAATCGGAGTGAAGCACGTGATATATTCATTACGAAGATACCCATACACTGAGTTTATTAAATATCATTTGATTTTTTTACATATAATTAGAAGACAATGGCTAGAATGAATCGGCCAGCACCGGTGGAGGTCACGTACAGGGAGATGAGGTTTCTGATTACCCACAACCCCAACAATACAACCCTCAACAAGTTCATAGAGGTGAGCATGCCAGACCATAATAAAACACACACACACATGCCCTTACCCAGGACAGCACCACAGAGCCTCCATACTATTTTTTAATAGAGAGTTCTGCGCATGGGATGTTTTGTCCATTGCCCTTTACAGACCGTGCTGCAAGTAGGAGGCAACCAGAGTAGCTGCAGAAAACCGAAAATGATAAAAAAGGGGATACCACCCCAAAGGCCCACACAGATGGGTCAACAAACCCATTTTTGCTCTGGCGTCATCACCTGGCCGCCTTGTAACCCCACGGCGAGCCCAACAGCGCATGTCAGTCTGTGGTGTCCACCGACCCTGCCTCCTAAAACACTGGATTACAGGAGAGCGGGAAACTGGGTAATGTACGTCAATTACCAGTCGCGTAATGGATTTTCGCCACAGCCAACCCCCTTCCACCTTGCATCACTCAGAGAATTGTAAAAGTTCAGGGTCACGAATAATTTCGAGAATATTCGAATTTGTTCCACCTGATTTGTAAAGTCACACTCCATGGGCCCAACAGGTGACATGAGCCATACAATTCGCAAACAGTTCATTTGCGCGAATTAGAAACCGTCAGCTCGGTCACGCACAAATCGTTGCATGTAGTTACGGCGTAAGAATCGATGACAATCGTCGCGATGAGTAAGCGTTTAGATTCACTCAAACTAACGGCATCGTTTCATGCGGCTCCCGTGCAGGAGCTGAAGCAGTACAGCGTGACGACCGTGGTGCGCGTCTGTGAAGTGACGTACGACAAGAGTCCGCTGGAAAGGGAAGGCATAAGCGTCATAGTAAGTCGAGCCAACACCAAAAACACTCATCGCGACACTCGCCATACCACACCTTTTGAAGAAGGCCGGGCACGGGCACACGAGGGGAATGGGTGGCCAACACCACGCCCGGTTGCCTTTGTCTCCAGAGTGTTGATGTTAAACACATCACACCGGTTAGTAATTTTGTTAAGGTTGAGTCGACCTCAGGCAGGCTCAGGACTAATTCAGCCGTGACTCACTGGTGTTGGGCCATGCGAACTCGGTTTTGCCAGGTTTGTAGCGCAGTGTGCCAACCACTTACTCTACCGCTTCCCACCAAGACACACTGACCGAGACACTCGCCGTGACATTTTCTGCAAGCGGTTTCCCCTTTCCTGTACCAAAAGAACCGAGTTGGCCGAAAAATCTCAAAGTAAAACCTTCCTTAATTTATTATTTAAATTAAAAAACTGTGGTTTTCCCGGGTACACAAATACATTCCGAAAGAAAATTATGTGAACATGACCAGGTGGATTAAGGTGCCAATTGCCTGTGAGAGCACCAAGCCAGCAATGCCGAGCCTCTGCGTTTAAATCTGCGTTCCAGCCACCCACTATTAAACCGGGTTCTTAATTGTAGCAAGATGGGCCCGAGCCTGGTTTCCAACGACTGCGTTAAAAAAACTCATCGTTTTATATTTGGATTCTTGCTTATTCCTGCTGAGGATTTACACGTCAGTGTGGATGCAATGCACACGAGGTAGCCACCACCAACCCGTGCGGATGAGGCACTTTTGAAGGGAGACTACACGTAGTCCTGCAAGTGCCTTCTACAGTAGTGTTACGCCCACCTCGAGAACGCCGGTAGGACGCCGATTACCACAACTGGAATAAAAATCGGGGAGGAAATAAATATGACGCTTCAAAATTGCAACTGGGATATTTAGGCAAGGGGGTACACACCTTTGGTTAGCAACTACAGTAAATTAACAATCAACCATGCCTGAGTCAAAGCCACATTGCAGTCCAACACGAGCTCTCTAAAAGCAGCTCTAATTTCATTAGAATAAGCTCAGGCTAACGGCACACACACACACACGCGCGCGCACTTGGTCAAGCAAGTGTGACTAGTGCGCATGCGTGTGTTTTGCTCTGCCAAAACAGCCAACTCGTAAAAATTACCCAAAAAAAATCCCAACACTCTCCCCAACACAGTTTTGCGCCGCACCCAACTACAATGACCGATGGTTGCACTGTGGTGGTGGTGGTGTTGTGGGGCTTCATTCCTCCCACCCCCCTCTTCTTCAACTGCGATCGAGGCTTTCACAGCGAGCGAAGCACAAAGTAACCGCAATTCAATATTGCCAGATAGGGCCTGTGACGCAAGGTAATATGTAAATTATCGCGGTGGCTTTTATTATATGGGCCGCCTCGTTCCACTGCCTTACCCCCCCCCCCCCCCCTTGGGCAGCTTGGTGCAATGACGCAGGAGTGGCCTTTATCGGGGCCAGTGATCTGACCCGTCCTGTGTGCTCATTCCTTTGCTCGTAACGGCGGCTCCAAGTATAGTATTGTTTCTTTGTGCGGCAAAATCCTAATAAATTATATAGTTAATGCTTTGTTTACCCGGGACAGTTTCAGCGAGCCTCAATAGCCTGTCTTAGGAGGGTCCTGCGTTAGAATGTTAGGGAAATGTTTCATTGGGTATATATTTTGTTCATCATTTAAAAGAAGGGTGAAAAACCCGGAGTACCCGGGAGAAAACGCGCACATGACGGGGAATTGAGAAAAATGCTCCAAACCCTACAAACCTACTCGCCGTGCTGCTGGTTTACTGAAGGTGATTCGCTACCCTCAAGGCTGGTGTCGTGAACGTGGTGGGGGCTCCATCTCTGTGCGATCCACCAACCCGACTCGCGCGTGCACCACAACACTCGGTGGAAATGCTGTTGGGTTTCTTTCCAAGCTTTTTATTTGCTCCATGTACCCTGGGCACAGATTCACGGCTTAAGAGGAGAGGGTTCGTCGCGATTACGAGTCAAGATTGAATGTTTTTGCATCGTTTTCACCATTCCATTGTTTCACTTTTTTCCCCATCTCATCACGACAATTTGTTTCATTATCGGCCTAAATATAACCTTAGCTACTCATTGTTTACCCTCATTGTAGACGATAATTCTGTATTGTACGAGACAAGGGTTCTGTACCGACCTCAGACACGGGTTCTGTATCCTACGAGATGAGTATTCTTATTGGATGAGATGAGAGACAACGATTGCATTAGTCGCCTTAGCCATGTGGCATGGGCTAATATTAGTGGTGTATTGATGCCTGGATTAATTCACCTTGATGCTTAACCTCCTGTTAAATTGTATGAGGGGTCAGACCACCGTCCCATCATGTTGTCTGAATTAGATTCATCGTACTCCTGCAGCAGAGAGAGGACATTACATTCACCGCAATCTAATTTAATAAATCGACGTTTCATTGAATTATGACCCTGCATTTGCAATAATTCGAGTCGCTGTGGTGGTTAACCATTACACACCTAGCAAGAGACAATTTCAGCACACGTTGGATTTTTAATAACGGAATTGAACTTGACCCGTATCGAAGGAGACTTTAAAACAAACTGTTTAACGATTCGGGGTAAGTCCGAGTGGAAGTGCATTCACCTCTCGTTACAGAGGTTCACGGTACGAGCACGGAGGCTGCCCTGGTTAATACTGCGAGCATATTATCCACAGGTACTCGCTGTCTGCTTCAGAGTGGACATTAAGTATCTCGCGATGTTATTTGAGAGAGAGTATGCCATGTGTGTGCCGGTGTCCTGGTTCAATTTTTTCACATTTGAAAAAAAGTCTTGCAAATTTCCAGATTGAGCAAAGCCACGTGACAACATCATATAATATTTTTTTTAAAACACTTATTAAAGGGCATTTCACCCGGGGGTCACAAGGTGCTGTATAGACAAAATGCCAATGTGGAGGTCTGCTAGCCACGACGAGAGGATGGCTTCAGGAGAAAGTTGGTGTAATTTTGCTATTACACCTTTGTTTAAGGAGAGAAGGCTCCGGGTGTTTGCTACTTTGTCGTCCGTTAGCCTTCTCACGGTGTCCCACCTGTCACGCGTCTTCACGTTACCTCACCGCAACCAACACCGTATATCCAGGCGAAAATGGACGTCGTTAATTTTAATGCAGGTGTGGTCACGCCCAATGAAAGCATGTTTGTGAGTACGGTTGGCTACGTACGGTGCGAAAGAAGGGAAACATAAATACACGTGGGAGTGCCATTATTGTAAAACCAATTCCACCACATTGTTCACTTAAAAAGAGGAAACGGGGGAGGTTATGGACTTTAAAATGCTGTTTTCTTACCAAATTTTATAATGACGAGACGAAGTTTTACATTTGGGTACTCTCCCAGAGCAGAGCATCGCACTCTGCACTAGGAGGATATGCCCGGCAGAAGGCGATATTACGGAATTGTTTTGGGAGAGTCCTTGAAGCGACCTCCTTGATCCACACCTTTAGGTACTTCACTTTCCACCCGTGTGCTTGAATTGGAGAAATATTCATTGCACGGTTAGGGACCCATTTTTTATTATCAGGAGCTGGAAATTTTACCAGTGAAAACTAAAAACCTACGCTTTAGTTTTAATGTGCTTTTGGGGGGCGAGGTTGAGTCACTGGCGACTGGGCATTGACCAGCAACTCACGACATTCGATAACCTCGTTTAAAAATCACAGGATAATACGAAGACGACATGTTCACCATGCCAAGTCACACCGAGCTGGCTACACCGTCTTACGAAGCGATGCCTTTTACGCAAATTACAACTGGTTTCAAGTTGTGGACTCCATATCCTCGGATGCCAAAATCTGTCAAACTCAGAACATGTGGAACAAATGAGTGCAACGGGGCTCTGGCTCATCTCCTCTTTGTCCGCATTTGAACTTCGGGCGGTGCGCTCGTGGGCACGTGCATGGGGTGGGGGAGTGGAATCATGCCATAGTGGTTTGTGCACTGCGCTAAAAGATCTTGGCCACCCAAGACCAATTCCTAACCGGGGATAAACATCAATACAGAGTGATATCTGAACACGCTGTACGAGCCCCCCTTTAAGGTGACTCGGGCTTTTAAAAAAAGGAGTAACTCGTGGTGCAGGTGTTTGACAAATCAACTGGGGAGACGAAGACAGCCCAGGGTATTTACTGGCCACACCAACGCAGTGTGTGCTTTGCCAGCTCTAACAGGTTCACTAACAGCGCTATCCCTAGCAGTCAGAGAGAAGAAATTTGAGGCAGTGGGTAGGTCATTGTCTAAGCCTATATACAAATGACCCTTAACGCACCCAGTCTCGTCAGATCACGGATTAGCCTGGTTAATAATTGGATAGGAGACTGCCTGGGAGAACCTTGTATTGTGAATTCGATGTCTGAATGTATCTGTAACCGGGTTTTGACTGTCATTTCCTCCTATGCATCGGTTTTCTCTGGATACTCAAGTTTCCTCCCGCAACAAAGCCAAACGCTCATTATTGGAGTTGGAAAAATATCCCAATGCAAGGTACTGCTGAAAACGAGTCTTGGATACTCATTTCAGGCTTTCCCGAAGTGCAATTCTAACAAAGAACATTATTGTTATTCCTGGAGGGGACGTTTATTGGTTAGACAGTAAATCTCACACCAGTTTAAATTCGTTTTTACTTTTCCGAGGACTAAAAAAACGTGATGTTATCGCGTTAGGAGAAACTGAGGCCTGTGTCAAATCCAGATGCACTGTCCGGCAGGCACTTTGATGCAACGCAGCGTTACAGCGTTTGTTCAGGGGGGGGGGGGGCTGTCTCTGGGGAGAGCGACTATTTTGGAGGGTGGCCCCCACGTGGGATTTATTTACCACATCGAGGGAGGTGAAAAAGTTAAACGCACGCCCTTTTACATCCTTCCTCCCCACCCAGTGAGAGCGCCTTCCCCACATCTGTCTGGCCTCGGCGTTTTTTTCTAAAAAAAAACAGACTCGAGCTGCACGGCCAGGACCTGTGCTGCCCAGCCTTCGCCATCGTACGTAAAGAGGAGGCCGTGCAGAAGGCAGACAAAGGGGCGGGGGGGGGCACAGTGGGGACCTATAAATCTTCACCCTCGGCACCTGCGTATTGTTACAGCTGGAAAAATATAAAAAGGCCTTAATGACAATGGGAAAACAATAGCGCGTGTGTAAATATTAGATTGTGGAATGTTAGGATCCACATTTTGGACCACCCTGTCTGGGAGCCCAAAAATTAGGTCAAATGTCTGAATGTGTTTTTTGTATGTCATCAGCAAACTCCTCAAAAAACTCCCAAATAAATTGTAGCTTTGGCCTATTAAGAGCCTCGGTTTAAAAAAAACGGTATTATCAACTCCATTGCTCACGCAAGCCACAATCAACTGCACTCAGTGTGAAATGTACTTTGTTTTTTTCGGTAAAGTCACGTAGGTAAAATAAAATAAAACAATTAAATCACGACGTTTCAGAGGCAACACAAGCTTCTCTGCATCTTGCTGTGACTGTTCCATCTGAAGACGGAAGCTTGTGTTGCCTCTGAAACGTCGTGATTTAATTGTTTTCATTTATTTTATTTTACCTACGTGACTTTACCGAAAAAACCAAAGAGTACGAATCTTTGCAGTCACGAAAGCTTCAAATCTAGACTGTGTGAAATGTGCCGTTTAACGAGTTGGCCACCCTCTACCCGATTCGCCAACGACTCGGCACAAAATACACGATCGATCACGTCGAATTTGCATTTAAATCTGCCTAAATTCCACCTATTATTTAAAATCTCGTTTTTACCGTCCTGTGACAAATCTCAATCAGAGACTGTGGGAAATACGACCCCTACTGTGTTAAAGGGTGAAAGTCCTGTGAAACATCGAGTTCTGATAAACGGGTGCGCCACGCTGAGATTTCCCTATGGATTCTTGGTCTCTTGGCATATTCTGATATCACGGCTGGCATAAATTGGGCTGGTGGACAGTTTGAGTTTGAAACCCAGACCAGAAAACGCCACTTGTTACTCAAACTTGACATCAGAGGCCCCTTAAACTTATATTGCAGATCAATGTACACATTGAATTTACTTAACAAATGAAATAAAGTTACATCGTTTCATTTGCATAAGTAAAGCGCTCGCTTGGTTAAAAAATTGGAATTTAGTTCGCACTTATCACCGATGTTGTTTAAACGGTGCGCCCACGGTCGTGCCAATGAGATTCCGCATCTGGTGTCTCGAACACTCTCCCCCCCCCCCCTTGCAGTGGGGCCCCACACTGCCTTGAACACACGTTGTGCCAGTTAGGGATCGTCCATCAATGACGTCACGCCATTTTGGACGATCTTTGACCCCCCACCCCCCCCCGCCTCGTCACACGGCGTCACAAAGTCAGACCCCCCCCCCCTCAAATATGACGTCACAAAACTCTGCCCCCCCCCCCCAAAATATATATATAAAACATGCTTCAAATCGCTTTAAACTATTGTCATTGCAGTGCGTTTTTAATGTAGCGCTGCACTCTGATGTTGTAGGAGTTTTGTTATAACAATTAGTGTTATTATCACAAATCTATATTTATATTCGTGGTTCTTTCGGTAAAGTCACGTAGAAGGGAAACAATAAAATAACAATATAAAACAATAAAATTCTCACGACGTTTCGACTGCAACACAAGCAATCATCATCCGGTGTGAAAACCACAGCAAGAAAATTTGGAAAAAGTGGCGGTGTTTTTAACGTTAAAAAAACCCGCCATTTTTTTTCAAATTTTGCCAGATGTTTATAGTCAATAAGGACCCATAGCTAAGAGGGTCTTTGTCTATAAACATCTGGCAGTTCACCATCATTGGTTGCAGCACGGCCCTGTATGTTGTTGAAACCGGTTCAGAGTTTGCATGTATTAAACCAATGTTCCCGAAAAAACGGCCACAAAGCCTTCTGGGAGTGCAATGGGATGTGTAAATAAAAAAAACTATCATTTAGGTGGAGTAGCACAATTTGGGAAGGACGCGTCCGATCAACTTATTTTGTATCATTCCCATGTTCCCGACAACAACGCTAATGTTGTGTCCAACTTAGTTTCAACAAGCTTGACTGCTGATGAGACACTTAATCTCAAAACCAGTCGACAGTGTGCTTGTATTAAACCAATGCTGCAATAACAATAAAAAAACACGTACGAATCGAGGATTCAATTAATGGGGTCGTGAGTTTAAGTATTGATTTTAAATCGATGAATCAATGCAACATTACATGCCCACTGTTCATATATACCTTCCAAAATATTATAATATTCCCAGATGGGGTTGGGGAGGGAATTCGTCTCTCCCATTCCTCCAGCGTCACCAAACCCAGAACCCGCTTTGTGTGGGAAGCCGACAGTGATTGTCCCCCCCATGCACAGTGGCCATTGGAAGGGAAATGTTGAATCTCCATCACCAGCTCAGGTAGCGAAAGAGGAGCACCACGGTTCGCTCCGTGCGGGGCGGTCGTCTCCGAGGGGCAGCCCAAGCGAGGCCGCTTTGGCAGCGACACAGCTGTGAAAGCAAAGTCGCTCTTCCTGTTCTAGGGCCCTGCCTGGAATACGAGCAGCAGGCTTCCTCTGAGAAGCCAAACGTGCGCAAAGACCAAAATAAAATAAAACACCGCGACCTTGGAACACGGGCGCAAACGAGCCGTGTAGAATTAGATGGGGGGGAAAAAAAACTGGTGAAAATGTTTGACTAAATAAAAGCGCCACCACATTTGACGCTATTTTTGAATTTGCCAGCATGCAGGTGGCTTTTTTTAAAGTGTTTGGCCATTGCGGAACAAAAAAAAACACCGGGTCGTGTTTCGTCTGTAAAGTCCTGGCTCGTATAATATAATGAGAATAGTTTTAAAATGACAGTGCGCCCCATTTACCAGAGTGGCCTTGAGAGGGCTTTTTTCCCTTCGCACATCTTAGCAGAGAACAAAGGAGCGGAGCGGTTTTGAGGATGAGACCGTTGAGCATTTGCACATTTGATTCGTATTAGGGCGCCTTTAGAAATGGTGCATTGTGGAGGTTCAATTATTTGTTTACGTGGACGTAGTTCTTGCTTCGGTTCAATTCAATAAGCAAACGGTGTGTAGGCCACCAAGAAAAATGGAGTTGAAGCGAGTTGTCACCCTTTCGCGATTCAATGAATATTCACAATTCAGAGCCAAGGATTCAACTGTAATATCCATTTTTTTAAACCCATAATTCATAAGCAAGTGCACTTCGCCTTCAAACTATACTTGCACCCGTATTATTGTTTCTTAGTGCTTTTACAACGCTGCATAACCGATGCCAGCGAATGGATGCAAAGTTGTCTATAAATCAACGGCTCTCAACACGTAGGTCGTGCCCGCTCTAGGAGCTCGCGATAACCTTTGCATTACAAAGGTGGAGAATCAGTCCTACTTGGTTCTCATTTCCCGTTCTCCCCCCCCGACCCCTGTTTAACCGAAGTTTTGCCACAACGGCTGCCAGCACACGTAACACAAAAGTAAATATTGTAGGGGGCTTTGTCACGCCGGGTTTGGAGAGGGTGGGTGGTGTGGCGGGTTGGGGGGCAGAGGGCCAGGTGTGAAGTGGAGGAAAGGGCTCCGCGAAGGCATCATCTCTCCACCACTCCCACCTTGCATACATTGATCCCTTGTTTATACGTCCGAACCGCGGTCGGTCACCTGGATTAGTGCAGCACGGCGAACCATGAGCACACAGACGCGCGGGGACACCTCGCTAACACTGGCCAGTCACCCCATACGAGGCACAAGCAGACCCACGCAGAGCAGAGAACCCCCTGTGAAGAAGGCCTCGAAGCCTACGCCCACAGAGGGGTGCCTCTGTGGGTTTTTTTTCAAGTCAGCCAGTGCAGCTGTGTTTTCTCAGAAGGGTCTGCCCTTGTTGTATAATAAGGCTGGCAGTGCAACAGTAACAAAACGGCCTGCGGCTGAAACACGACGAGCCTTTTCATCCGACGGCTCGCAGGTCCAGTGGGAAGACGGCAACGGAGAGACATTCGCTCACTGCTAGCCTCACCAGGCGAGGTCAGAATTCCAAGCCTCCGGTCAGTTACCCAAAGTCCTGGTGAATACCCACTGTTGTGTAGTCTCATCAACTTAGCGCGAACTGATTTACGGTCATTATTTCACGGAAAAACCCTTGTATTTTTAAACAGCATCACCAGCATTATCCCCCCCCCCCCCTCGGATAAAGACACGCAGACGCACCCGTCCTCATCGGCAGAAACACGGAGCTGTGACATTTAAAGGGCATGTACGCCAAGAAATACCAAGACCATAATTAGAATGAGTTCAAATACCCACGTGACCCCTGCCCAATGGGCACATCTGCCAAAGCGGCTTATCTGCGTTCACCCGCCCGGCGATTTACAGCGAAGTAAAATATCGTTACGTGATATTTAACACGCACCTAAATGATCAGCTGCTGTTACCGTCCACTGCCCCTGCATGTCCTATTCCCTCGCCGAACACCCCCCCCCGCCTGCAAAAGGAATGATACTGCTGCGTCTACCTGGCAACAACACTGTTTGGAAGCCACTGAAAAAGCGAACACCAATTCAACGTTTGAGAGTTCAAGTAATAATGATAACAGCGTCTCGTTTGTATATGTAGCGTTGTCATGCGTGCAAATTGCATCTCGCAATCTCCGAAGAACCGCAGACGATCCGGAAGGCAGCCGCCAGGCAGTCCTCAACATATTAAAATATGTTTTCAGCCACTTCGTGAGCGTACGTGGCAGGAAACTGGAGAAGCCCCACACCTTGACCCCACACAGCTCGCACTTTGCTCGACTGCCTTCTCCTGGCAATACCAGGGTATGGCGACCTCGGCCCTCACGGCAAGAGGAGTTACGCAACATTCGTGCGTGACATCCACCAAGCCTCGCTGCTTCTACAGTGCTGCATTACAGGCCAAGTGCTCGTCAGGACGCCACGGGTTCGATCCCGACCCCTGTATATTTGGAGCTTGCGTGTCTCTTCCCACCGTGGTTGCGTGGATTTTTGTCTGGGTCCTCCGGTTTGTCCTCTTCCACATTTTAGAATCAAAATGTGTTTAGAGTTTTGGGCTGCTGCAAATTTCCACGTAAGCCACTTTAGTCGAGCTGTCATGTGTGGGCCAGGTCGCTTCTGAAAAAGAGTTAAATCGCTCAGTAAGCTTTAGCTGGTAAAATAAAGAAAAACAAAATAGTTTGGTTTAAGTGCGATAGCCACCACCGCCCCAGCTATCTGGACCGCACATTTGAAAGGTGTCACATTTTGTGCAGGGGTTGGGTGACCGATTTGAACTTTTCCTTTGGCGTCACAGACATTGTTTTTTTGGCAAGGCGAGATATAAATAAAAAGGGAGCTTGTTGATGATGTTTTCGCTGTAACCAGGACTGGCAGTTTGACGACGGCGCCCCACCCCCTGGAAAAGTGGTCGACGATTGGCTGAGCCTTCTCAAGACCAAGTTTCGCGAGGACCCGGGTTCGTGTGTCGCCGTCCACTGCGTCGCTGGTTTGGGCAGGTAAGCATTTCTTACAAAGGGATTACGACAAATAGCTCAGGAACGGCATACGTAAAACACGTGTATAAAATGACAAATTTTTGCATCTTGCAGATACACAGCAGCTCATGCTCTCATTAGATACTGTGTACAAAGACAAAAGATTTTCCCCAGTATAGCCTGCAACAGACTGTTAGAGGGCAAGTGCTGGGGGTGGGTGGCCAGCACCACACCCGACCGCCTTTGTCCCCCAGTGGCGATGTTTACACACCACTCCAGTCAACCTAGGGGAGTCCCAAAACCGGTTCGGATAATCACTGGTGTTGGCCGTCAGTGGGAATCGAACTGGGGTTCGAAGCGCAGCGCGTAAAACCGCTACACCACCGCTCCCACACACGTGCACGTGTACATAAATACGTACATGCGTGCATACAAGCACAGGTCGTGACATTTCGCAGATGGGATTCTTATTGTCCGAATTTCACAGATAAAGACCGACCCCAAATGTATTCATGCACACAAGTTACTCATAATGAGGGAAATCCTATTGTCTGCATTTATCTCCAGATGCTTACCCAGGAGTTCTCTACTGGAAGTGCGAATGTTATCCTATTATCCTTGTTTTGGTGGCTAAGAGGCGTAACCCAAAATGAGTAAACATTCATTGTATTATTCATGCTTATCGACTGGTAACCATGAAGATTTCAAGAGTTATCTTGCTGATAACAAAAAGTTATTTTGGGAATGGGTGTCGATACTGGAATCCACCAACCCCCCCCCCACCCCACATTCAGACAGTTAAATAAAATACAGTAAAGTATTTGCATTCAGCGCAAGCGAAAACCTCAAGAAGCAGGCTTTCATGACATTGGGTTCAAAAACCTGAAAATTCTCCCCCCCCCCCCCAATTGCTGGTATGTGAAAATTATAATTTTTGTGTTTGGATTATACCATCTTGTGTTTAACCTGGATGCAGTGCCTCTTAAAGCCATCCACATGTGAAAGTTCAAAAGTTTGGGTTCAACAATAATAAATTTCACGAGACCCAGAAATCTTACATTGACTTTCATATTTTATCATTTCAAGCGGAGCCTCGACTACATTTCTGCCAAATTTAAGCTTTTCTACATAGAAAACCGCAAGCATTTACACCACTCGGTCACCAAAGACCAACTACATACCATACAATATATTACTGAACTATGCATTACTGAACTATGCAAGCGTTCCCAACAACTGTGTTGAGGTTATGCAAATGACACCGACATAACACAAACAATTCTACAAAAAACTGTGCACATGTACAGGCATCGTTTGGTACCAATAAGGCGGCAGCCCTATTTTCCCATGCTTCGTTCCAGTTTCACATCTTCCGTAACGGCGTGGTTAATTCGCACAGGTTTTTCACATCACCCAAAAACAAGGCGACGCACGTGACACACACACAAATAAACTAAATCACGAGTACAAGCATTCGTACAAAAGTCGTCGCTTGAAAATTGTCCCCATCGACAGCAGAACTGTTTTCCTCCACCTTCATCACAGACGTCACATTTTCCCTAAGTGCCACGTGCTAAACAAGGCCACTTCACCGCAGTGCCTTTGATCAGCGCTTGGGTTTTTTTTTGTTCCAGCGTTATCAGCCGTCCCCATTAAGGGATTATTAAAAAGGCAGTGTCCGGGGTGAGTCGAGGTAGGCCTTTCCACACGGATTACTCGGGGTTCGCTGGCCTTGTGTAAACCAGTCCACGATTCAATTGAGAAGCCCAAAAAACTAAAATTAGATCTCTCTAAATGGAATGGACGAGAAAGGGGTAGGGTGATGTTACATAAATCACGATGTCCTGGCTGTCACCTCCATCTGTCGCAAATGCCGCGTGGTTTTCCGCGATTCGAGGAAGGAAGAGGACAGACGCTGCAATCAGGGCCTCTACAGTCTTTGTGGAGGATTGGTGGCACAATAATCTGCACTCTGCACCATGAACCTAGCAACCCGAGTTTGATTCTTAACCAAAAGATCAAAAACACACAAAAACATTGTGGGCCGAAATAAAAAAAAAATCGGTTTGATTTAACGATTTCATTTGATATTGCCACCATTTAAAATATCCAAATATGAAAACTTCCATAGGCCCAGGTTTAAGAACAAAAAAATGCAACATTTTTGTAATTAATTATGGCAGATCCAAATTTACACAATTATCGTTTTTAGGATTTTGTTGGCCATAGGCTTATGTTTGCACCATATTTCCGATTTCTAGCCATTCTAGATCATTTTAATTTACATACGTCACAGCCATGAACATTTATAGATACAGTATTAGATCTGAACATTCCTTAAATGTCACCAAAATACTACAGCGGAGTAGTGGCACAGTGATTCCTGCATTCTGCTGCCAACCCAGCGAGTTTCAATTTAATTCTTTGGTCATGGCTAACATCAGTGGCGAGTGATATCTGAACCGATCCTGGACCCTTCACTAACCCGCAAATGACCAGCACAGTAAAGTGTGGTAAAAAAAAATAATCCCCCAAGGCCAACAGAGCAGTGAATTGAGAAGGGCCGAATTTTGTATTTTTTACAACCATTTAGTATTAGTGTCGCTGTGTCGGTACAGTAATACCACGTGCACAAAACTAGGCGCCACATATTTTGCTGCTAAACCAACCTTTATCGAGCACAGATTTATTTATTTTTAAATGACTTCAGATGCAAAGAGAGCTGTTGCTGCACTCAATTCATCGACGCATAACCTGCCTTTATTCCGATTGGCTGTGGTCGTGCCACAAGTCTTCCCTTGTGTTTGCCCACATCACAGCCTAATACCAGGTCTCCTACAGCTACGTTTGAACCCACAAAGTAGCACTGTGTTCCCATAGCTTAATTAAGAAAGCCCCATCAATGCTTGCAAGGACTTGTGCCAACTTTAATGTGGGTGGGTGAAAGGCACACACATAAACATGTGTACACGCATACCTCTGGTTTAAACGCAGCTGAATTCCATTTTATTTACACAATATACTATCACTTAGTTGCTCCATCTCTCCTTGGATTGTCCCTGTTTAAGCACATTACTTCCATTGGCTGCCGTTAAAATTTGCAGTCCCGACTAGCGACTTGCCCTACCCAAGTCGAATCCCCTTTTTTTGCGAATGCGATATCCGACATTCGCGTCGCCACTCTAATTAGAGTATCCAGACTACACTCATCTCGGGAGTTATTTCAAGGGTTGCAAGGAAATAGGATAACGCTTCATCCGCTCCACTCCATAACACCCCTCCTACGCCAACCCTCACTTGAACCAGAGCCCGTCTAACTCAACTCTACTCCCCCCCCACCTCCCCCCAATGAAGGGCCAAACTATTTCACAATGGCCAAGCAGCATTGAGAGGCCTCCAACCTCTGAAGGGGCAGCAACACCCCAATCTAGGGGCCAGGTGACCTTAAACCCTCAAGAGAATGGACTCCTCCCCCCCAACTGGTGTAAAGTGAAGGAGTACTCTGTTTTGCATTGCACACCGGAGCACGGTAGATACTACAGGTGTTGTCAATCCACGTGGGACTCTGGTGTAGTGGTGCCTGATTATTTTTCCAGGGATCGTGCACAACTCGGCTTCCACAATAACGGCATGGGTTGGTGTCTGTGAGTCAGGAGGCAATGATGAAGACAATCAGATTATTATGCTCACAATACCATGCATCGAATTGTGGGTGTACGAATCGCTCATTTTTGTTTCACGTACGGCAACGTCACGTGTTAGAGAATGGAAGCTACTCTCGATTTTAGGTAACAAGCTTCAAGGGCAATGAATAGACTCTTTAATTAACTCATAATCAGTTAATTATTACCAGCCTGTCGACGATTTCACGATTTGTCTAGTCATTACAATACCAGCTTGTGATTACAAAAATCAAGTAGCCTAGGTCTTGTTTAATACCATATTTTTTTCTATTGTCCATCTTGCATGTCCCCAGTCATTGTCAGTCTTCTTCTTTTCATTAGCCTCGAGGTATATCAATCTACATATGAACCTTATGGCAGGACCCCAGGTCCCATAAGCCACCGGCTCTCGCATAAACTGCATTGCAACGTCATTTTATGTCCGTTGAAGACGAACGACATGGCAATCTATTCCTCTCGACGAGCTCTACACGATGCGCTAGTCAAAGTTTTAAAGTTGTGTTTCTTCTGCGTATTCGTCCTCACTGTGCTTGGACGACACGACAACAGAATGATCCGCATACTCTTTGGTTTTTTCGGTAAAGTCACGTAGTTAAAAAAATGAAAACTAAATTAAATCACGA
The DNA here is from genome assembly GCF_048934315.1 of Petromyzon marinus. NCBI lineage: Eukaryota > Metazoa > Chordata > Hyperoartia > Petromyzontiformes > Petromyzontidae > Petromyzon > Petromyzon marinus. Next base: position 8,285,837 of record NC_133693.1, on the reverse strand, counting down.
CGTTTCTGGCGCAACACAAGCGTCCTTCAGGTGGGGGCAACGTAGCGAAAGCACAAACGCTTAAGTTTGGACACACACAAGCGTCCTTCACCTGATGAAGGACGCTTGTGTTGCGCCCGAAACGTCGTGATTTAATTTAGGGGTTTTTTTTTTACCTACGTGACTTTACCGAAAAAACCAAAGAGTACGAATCCTTGCAGCCACGAAAGCTTCAAATCTAGAAAGAATGATCTGCGCCAGGTGGGTCGCTGCGTTTATATGCGCGGTGGGACGGAGTCGCCAAAAATGTATCAATTAATTGCGATTTCTACTTCCGTTTATTCGGGACCCCGGGTTCCCGCCATGAGGCTCATATGCCTAGCGCACAGACGCACAACCTGTTGCACGCGCCTTCGCAGTCGTAATCACCGCGTGCCTAATGGACACGTGGCAAGCACCGTAACTCGAGTTCTGATTTCAGAAGAATGGCATAGACCAGCGGTTCTCAATCCGTGGGGCGCACCCCCCCCCCCCCCCCGGGGCGCACTCCCCCCCCCCCCACAGGCTGCAGCATGGACACCGTGCAGGAGATATTCTGATCGTCGGCGGGGGAATGTCAAGCAGCAGCACATTGCAAAACACACCAATACACAAAATGGCACGCATGTCTAACCAGTACCGCATTGAATTGAGGCAATAGCATATCAATTATGTTTCGTGTTACCTTATAAATGTGGGGGGAGGGGGTGGAGGAGTATAGGGAGGGGAACCACACGGACCAGTGGTCTTGATTGGAGGCGAGGGGGGGATGGCACGGCACGCAAATTCAAAGGAAGTCGAGAACCACTGGTACAGACCATTGCACTCCGAATACGCCATTGGAAAAAAGACTCCGTTGTAAGTCTGGCATGGCTGCTCTTAAACCTGGCACCCGAGACTTCTCCAGTTAATCAATGCAGAATCTCTAGAGCAGGTAAATAAGCAGTCCATCGGCTCGCGGGCGAGGGAGCGTTGCGATTGAGCCGTGGATACGGCGCGAGGGAGGTGCCGGGAAATCTGTGCGCTCGGATCAATCGGACAAAAGGAAACAAAACCCTGCCCTTGAAGACTTAACATCAATTTGGCGCAACGCTCGCTCATGGCTCGGTCTTACTTCCCCCGTCCGAGCGTCTGCAAAGTGCTTTTTGGAAAAATAAGAATAGGTTTTACCATTTTCTTGCAATACAACAGGAGGTGTTAAGATGTTCAAACACCAAATAGAAACCTTTTGCAAGGAATTAAGTTCGCATTAACCACACACTGTGCCACACTTGTGGTGAACGTGCAGGCAAACACGCTCTGATAATGTATGCGTCGTCCATGAAACCGATTGGGCCGACACCAGACCACTTCTTCATGGCCTAGTCTCACCGGTATCAGACCAGGGAACGCCAAAAGGCGAACAGTGCAAAGGACAATGCCACACGAATCAGAGCACTTATAGCTCTGGGTGAATGAAGCCAGCTATATCATGGGAGACCTTTCATACTTAGATACTGGCAAAACAGGTACCATGATCAAGTGCTTTTTTTATTGCAAACTCCTAATGCAAAACTACATCCACCCACAAATCACCACTACATCCCTCTGCCTTAACGCCTCCGATTAGCACAGTTGGCTACGTACGGTGCGAAAAGACGTTTAACACGTCCATACCACAAACTGGTTTTGAATGACACTCTCATTATAACTTGAAATATGCATTTCCACTCGGCTGGTGACGTGACGGGCTTTGCCGTGTTCACTCAGGGCTCCGGTGTTGGTGGCGTTGGCGCTGATCGAGAGTGGGATGACGTACGAAGACGCGGTACAGTTCATCAGGCAGTAAGTCCTCGCATCACAAAGCAATATCCGTGGCTTGCTCCTCAAAAATATCATTATTCTCTTCCCGGCCCTCAATCAGGCGGCCTCAATCAATCGTGCAAGAGGACGCCCCATGTAAAAACGAGTCCAGCAAACAATTAGAGATGTCGGGCAACTGTGAAATAGGATTCCTATGGCAGTGATGGGATGTGGAAAGATTCAAATAAAGGGGCCGTCCATTAATGACGTCACGCACCTAGTGGGAGGGGGAGGGGTCAGACATTTGTGACGATTGGGGGGGGGGGTGAGAAATGTGACGTCACATCAAAATGCGCAACTTTAAATAAATATAGACACGTTCTACTTAATTACATAGACTTTTTAATAAATGTTTTCTCCACATCAGAGTGCAGCGCCACATTAAATACGCACTACAATGACAATAGTTTAAAGCGATTTGACGCATGTTTTATATATTTTTGTGGGGGGGGGGCAGAGCTTTGTGACGTCATATTTGAGGGGGGGGTCTGACTTTTTGTGATGCCGTGTGACGAGGGGGGGGGGGTCAAAAATCGTCCAAAATCGCGTGACGTCATTTATGGACGGCCCCTAATGAAATGAAGGTGGTGGATGAGAGCAGGTTGGGCGTGTTCTTTTTCTTTTTCAAAGCTGATGTGAAAGCAGCATGCCAGTGTGTAAACAAGGTCTGTGTATATTACCCCGCTAAAACATGGCGATAAAGAAATGTGGGACGGTAATGACGAAAACAAAATGGAAAACAGGTTCAAAAAGGGTGCGCTAGGAATCATTGGCGAGATGCACGCTTGGATTTGCGCCGATAGATAAAAATGAGGAACACATGGATCTGAGAATATATAGGAGTCAAAAAAATTAGGGGGGGGTGGGCAGGTTTTGGGTAAGGCGCATCTCTAAAACAAACGGTTTGACTCCTGGTGGGGCCGAGAAACACAATGGAATGGGAGGGAAAGAACCCCCTCGTGGGTCACGTCCGCTGTGGAGATGGAGCGATAGACAATTCTCGTCCGCAGGTGCGAGGTGAATTGTGACATCGTAGGTACCTTGGAGAGCAATGGTCACACAGCTTGAGAAGGCCCTAATTTTAGCAATTAAATTATGTTTGGACTGCATTGGCGTTATGTTATTTTGTCATTCCGCTCACGACCGAGGCCGAGTTAATCACCCCCGCCGGTGTGGAGGCATTCGTCTCTCGCGTCGAAGTTTGGTGTCCGAGCGCTCCAACACTGCCCCCTCGTGGCAGTGTTGGAGCGCTCTCCACTGGCCGCTCTGCGGCAGTCGTGGAAATTCCACATTCGCCGTGGTCGGGAGCAGTAATTCCGTAGGGCAGTCGATCATCATTTGACTACGCACAGGAGGTGGTGTTAAGCCATGTGTGGCAAACCCATGCCTTCGATTCATCGGACTCTTTGGTGGCTTTCGGTAAAGTCACGTGACTCCTTGGTTCTTTCGGTAAAGTCACGTGACTCCTTGGTTCTTTCGGTAAAGTCACGTGACTCCTTGGTTCTTTCGGTAAAGTCACGTGACTCCGCCGAAAGACCCCAAGACTATTGATTCCTGCAGTCACGAAAAAAACTTCAAATCAAGATCGATTCATTACGTTGGCAGTGACGGTGGACAAGGGGACAGGTGCAAATGCGTTTAAATTGCAACCCACCGAGCTGCAAGGTGGCCAGAACATAAGAGTATGAGCAAGTGAACCGAACACGTCTGTCCAGAGATTTGACCGATATCCCCCCCCCCCCCGCCATGTGCGAGTTTTCTCCGGGCGCTCTGGTTTCCTCCAACACGTGCCACCTCATTTCAGAATGAAATTGGCCAAAATATTATCCTGCAGGACCCCCCCCCCGCCCCTCCTGAAAATAAGTTAAGAATATGTAAGACTGTGCCAGGATTAAAACAAAGATGTACTTTTTTTTTCATAAGACCAAAATGGAGCTTCTTATTGGCTTGGGAGTAAATACATAAATAAAAAAATGTTGAACTTGAACTTATTTCGCACCATGCGTAGCCAACCTTGCTAAATCGGAGCTGATGATTGCCCTCTGGTTACTGCCCCTACAGAAAGCGACGAGGGGCTATTAACAGCAAGCAGCTGCTGTACCTGGAGAAATATCGGCCCAAGATGCGACTGCGTTTCAAGGATTCTAACGGCCACAAGAACAGCTGCTGCGTCCAATAAAGAAAACAACAAAAACGAAATGTTAAAACGGACACTTGGGGAAGTGCAGAAAAAGCGAAGACACTCAACCCAAGTTCAGCGGGAGAATCAATTCAAGAAAGGCTGGAAGAGGAGACGCGGGCGCCCTGCCACTGCTTCAGTTACGGTTGGCGCAGAGGGCAAGCTGTCAACCGGGAAGGAGATATGAAATGTGGACCTTGAACAACAACCAGCATTGATTATGCAATCAACAAGTTAACCTGAAAAAAAGTTATTGCCCTCCAGAAAATGAATCCATTAAAATTTGACAAAACCCATAGTACCGGTGTAATACCACGAGCAGTTGCTTCAAGCAGTGTTTGTTGTGAATGTCGAATTGTGGAATATGAATGAACGGAGGAAGGAGGTGCATGCTGTCGTCTGCGGGTGGTCACACCGTGTGCGGCAGCTGAAGTGGAAACACTTGACGAAAAGATTCGCCTGCCCACTCCATCAGCTTCAAGGTTCTCTGCAAAAACGCTACAATCGAGAGCCCCCCCTCCACAACTAACATCACAAGGATTCTCAAAACACGTTACTTCACTTCTGTACTGAAAATGTTGTTGATCAATGAACAAAAACAAGATAAAATCAGCAGCCAGTCGACGAATTCCAAGTAAAACGCATTTCAAAGCTGTATTCTCTCCATCGTTTTGCTGGAAACTGAAAAGAACTCTTAAATTTCTACACCAAAATGTAAAAGAAAGGAGCCATTTTTTTAACAAAGACTGCCACTGCTTTCTTGTCGATGCAATCCGCAGAAAAAAACATTTGTATTTCAATACCGTTCTGAAATATCAAAACATTTCAGATGTTCTTGCATAAAACAATTAAAAGGGCCATAAACCTTGTAATATTTTTTGATAATGTAATTGAGATGTGAAGGAACAGGTATGTGAATAAAAACTGTTATTTTAACTGTTTGATATCAGACTATGAAATGATATACATGTAGTGACGTTGCCTAATACTGTAAATCTGCACTTTTTACGTATGTATTTTTAAAAGCTCAGATTGTTTGAAAGACTGACTCAGCTATTCAAAATAAAACCACACACACACACTTTGTGCCTTCCATGACGAGATCATGTAAACAGCATTGCAATGCAATTTAAGAGCGAGACTGCAAGGGGGCGCGGTTCAGTCTGTGGGCTCAAGCTACTCGGGTCAAGAGGTTGCGAACATTTGGTCACTGTGCGAGTTTTTAAAATTTTCAAAAAGAACTGGGACAGCAAAAATGGCAATAGAAACCCGTGGGTGGAATTCGGATTAAATTATTTGTCCATGTGCTACTGTATCAAAGGCATGATCGGTGCTCAGTCTGGAGTTTGCAGGTTAAACAAATTATCCAGGTGATACTGCGTTGGCAGTGGTCCACCGACTTTGCTCATTAACGCCACCTAAAAACAAGTACAGAATAGGAGGCGTTTCGGCACATGTGCTATGAAGAAGGCCCATTGCCCAAATCGTCACCTATGATATACTTTAACTTTTAAGGCCATGGTGTTAAGACTAATGTGTTAAGTTTTTTTTTTGGTATTTCACTGGGTAGACCTCAAATGGTCCATTTGAAATGCTTATCGCAATTTAAATTTCTAAACGCAATAACATATGTACGTTAAACCATAAGTGAGCATTAAAAAGAAATGCATTGTCACATATTTAATAGGTGGCTACCCTAACATACAGAAGGTGTGGTGTCATAATATAACTGATAAATACAGTTTGTTTTAAACAATGTAATATCTTTCAGCCCTTCGCTAATCCACTGCTGAGGAAAGGACTCGGCATGCTGAATGAGTTATGCGACTTATCTGATCGTATTTCACCATGCTGGTACTTGACAAGACTGAATTTTTAAAAAAGCAAATCTGCATGTTTTATTCATTAGGCATCCCCTAAAAAGTAGCCAATGCGATCTTGTGACTTATGGTGCTCACAAGATGCACCAGTCAAAGTTTGGAGCGGTAGGCAAAAGGTGGCTCCGGTCTTTTACTGGACTTGAACCCCCAGCCAAAGCTAAGGACTCACAAACACAGAGGCCACATCATCCCGAGACCGGAGTTTGAGGCCAGAGCACCCACCAAATTACACAATCCGCTTCTCCGGTATCAGCATGGTCACTGAAGTACTCAAAAACAAAACAAACAGAAACGTATAAAAGAAACAAGTTATAAGCCATAATTGTCAGCCAATGGACATATTGCAAATACATTGTCAATGTATTTCAATAATATATTTGGCACACACACTCTCTCCTGCAAGGCATGCAGCAGTCTCGTGGTATGGGCAAGGCAAGTGTTTAAACCGTTGATTAAGCGGACGCCAGTGTGATATTACTCTCGGCCCTTCAGTCAACGAGACTTGCGACTGCCGTCAAGGAGATACAAACTGAAATAGACTTTGTGCCTACATGCGGAAAGCACGGTTTGAATGTCAACGAGGTTTAGAAAAAAAACAGTCAAACAAGTATCTTCACATGCCACCTCCAGCACACACACACACACACACGTGTGCATGCTCGCAAGCCTTTGGGCTAGTCTGGCTGGTGGCTCCCCTTTGCACTGCAGGACTCTGTACAGATATACCCCCGCCTCAAGCTACCTAGCAGTGCAGAGGTCACTTAACCAGAAAAAAAAAAGTCCCCGTAGCAAGGGCATCTGTAAATACTAAAAAAACACTCCTGTCTGACACGAGCATTTGGCTATCAATGACCGAACTTTGAAGGGCACAAGCAGATGGTGTAAACGGAGCGTTGTGGGAATCACAGACAAGACATTTCCTCCGCTTGCCTTCAAATTTCTGCCCTTGATAAATGAAAAAGAAAGCGTGTAACCGATCAATCGATTTAATATTGACTCTTGCGCTCAGGATACACACGTAGAATTTGTGCGAGTGGGAATCGATTACTCTGCTATATTTATTATGTGTATGCATAAAAAAGTGAGTGATGGAGCAAAGGCGATTGTACAAAATGGGACAGGTGGAATGCAGAAAGAATGCTAAAGGAGATGGAAAGAGACAAAATGGAGAAAGTTATTCTCGAATGTTACGACGACCTTGATTCGTGACAATTCATCGAATGGGGGGGGGGGGGGGTGAATCGTTCAAGCGTGTCGTGAAATAAGACGTCCAGTGCTTACAGGGTCAAATCGGTCTTGTGAGTTGCACGCAATAATGGGGGGGGGGGGCCTCAATAAAGTCGAAGCTTGTGTCAAGGCTTGTGTGTACACACGCAGTGCATTCTGTCTTTTCTGTGAGAGGCCACGTCGGGTCAGAGATACTTTTTTTAAAGTTAAGAAAAAAACGCTCAACTTGCAGCAATCATTTGACGGAAGCTCCGTTAAGCACCAACTAACACACACACACGTATGTATGTATGTAGAACCGTACATATGCAACCGTGCTAATCGGAGGTGCGGGGGAAGGACAACAAACTCCTTATCAGCCCCGTTCGAGACTAAATATATATAGGTTCAATGTCGCAGCACGGTAAAAAAAAAACTCCAGCCAATCGTAGGCCAGTTGCCTTCATTAAAAGCGGTGCACGCGGTTGATCGCAGCCGAGCCAAGTTAGTCTGCACTGGTATTTCGAACACAATATATGGCACGCGGAACAATGGTGCCTCGTTAAATAATCGTCGGGAGAAGAGGAAATGACCAGGATGTCGCTGGTGAATAGCGGCGAGTTTGGCAGATCAGCTGGGCTACCAATTGCGATGCAAGTTCAATTCCCGGTCAACCGAGATGAAACTTCTTAATGGCCTCTATTGTCCCTGGGACGGTACAGATTTGTTTGTTAACATGCTATCTAGATTACTGCTGTACAATTATTAACATTTTAAACACCCGTTAGGATGTATTCGTCTATGTGTTATACGTATTTATTAATAGCAGGTACCGTAAAAATAGTATTTATTAGCCGCCTAAAGGGATAACATGGCCAAACATTTTTGGGCAACTCGCCTTCACCGATACAAAATTAACCTCATTTGTTCAGCCAGCAGAGCGTCAGTGAATCTCAACCTTTTTAGGAGGGTTCTACATTGGGATGTTTGACCGAATCCACTGATGAGTGTTCAAGTGGGAGAAACGACAATGATTGTAGAGAAAACCAGTGCACTTGAAGGGTTAACGGAACTCCACACAGATAGATTCAATAATCCATTGCTGTACTACCATCTAAAAATGGGCAACTCTACAACTCACAACTCAGAGAAAACCACACTTTTAATATAAAACAAGCCATGCCAATCCAAAAAAAACCGATTATGGAAGCCATGCCCATGATTATATACAGTACATTAAAATATAATCGCCTCCTATGCACGAAACAAAGCCAAGCACGATAGTACACAAGCTTCCGATCAAGCACTTCGGGAGGCACGGGTTGATGGATCACACAGACTTGGTGAAAATACCAACGTTGGACTATGGAGAGAGAGACGGGAGATGGCAGGGCATCAAAGAGAAACGTGAATCGTCTGGGCGACGCGTAGGGTGGTTTTCTCCCACGTAAGCATAAGATTTGCATTGTGCATTTCCGACCCCATGCAAGACTAAGTGAATGTAATTGTTAAAAAAAAAGTCCTGAATTTCATTGAGATTTTTCTGGCTTAATCTCCATATATATAAAAAAAAGGCAAAGTTGTGAATGTGTATCTGTTCAAAATGTTTAGCGTACTTCCCGACATGCAACAAACGGGAAATATGCCATCTGGGTACTTTACAGACTGTACACCATGCAAAAATTAAAAAAATACACTTTTTTGGGGGGGGGGGGTGGGGGGAGCTCAATAATGTATATATTTTTTTGCACAGCAAGTGAGCTGTGACGTCAAATCTGTCACGTGACCCGCGCATGTGGAGGCGTAACGCATTGTAGTGTAGTGGTTAGCGCGCTGCGCTACGAACCCGGCGACCCGAGTTCGAATCCCGCTCACGGCCACCACCGGTGACGATTATTTTTACCGGTCCTGGGCCTCCCCTAGGTCGACTCAGCATCAAACGAGTAACTGCTCTGCTATGTGAAGATCGCCACTGGGGAGACAAAGGCGGCCGGGCGTGGTGAATCCAAGTCCCGGGCGAAGCCGGATATTAAAGGTAGTAAAGGATAAAAAATAAAACAGTTGATTTTGGATATCGACACTGATAGCATTGCTGTGGAAACATTCCCATTGTAGGGGTAGGGGGGCGGGGGACACGTGAGATGATTTGTCTGTATCGGTGGAGACTTTATTAGGCGGCTAATAAATACAAATGTTATGTTACCTGCCGTTTCGAAACGTGTATAAACATATCGACGGTTAAATCTAAGCAGTGGTTGAATGCTAAGAATTGTAACAACAGAAGTCTAAAATAGCATAATTGGAAACTCCTTTGCCAGTAGCAAAATATGCTCATTGTTTCCCCCCCCCCCCCCCCCCCCAAGGACAGTGCAAACATTATCCTTGTAAAAAAAGATTTCAGTTTTGTTGCCCGATTAAAAAAAGGGTAAAAATTTAATTATCTAAATAGCATGTTAAAAAAAAAACTGTACCGTCCATTGAGATGAGCAGAATAATTAAAGCAATCAGCACACTGCTTAATTATTAACCAAACAAACAATGTGAATTTGAATACCGACCCGAAGCACGCACATTATGCAACAGTACAATGCGATGGTACAAACAAATCATTCAAATATGTTTATTCTCCTGAGGACTTGTTTTTGCCCAGGCTGCATTGTACTTACAACCGCTCCGTGTGTCATGATCGCGAGTTTTCCCAAAATTAGGCGTGGAGGGACTTTGTTTTTGTGATTAATTATTACTTTGTATTCAATGCGTGGAAATACTTTGTCTTTTTTTGATTGTGTGTTTTGCTGTGGGGTGGGGTCCGATGTTTTTTCTCATCCTTCTGAAGCAACTAAATAAAAATGAGAGTTTATAAATACACACACGAAGACAAAGATCCCCCGTTTAGCCTTCACGGGTTGTTGGGGCAAGTGCTGTTAGCGATCACTTAATGAAAGCTGGCACGGTACAGAAATCTGAATATTTATTTATACTGGAGGAATCCGATTAGCTGCTATAAAGCTCTTTTTCACAAATGTCTAGTAGGGGCAGAACGTGACAACAAGGGGAGCACGCTGGACCAGTTTTGCCTCCCTAGCGGTGATGTTCACGCACCGCACCAGGTACCGATTTGGGATCGAGCCGACCGAGGCGAGGCCCAGGCCCGGTTGAGATCATGGGCACTTGGTGTTGGCCTATACGGGTGATCAAAGACAAAGATCACCCGTATAGCTTTAACAGACAGATGGGGCAAGTGCTGTTAGCGAGCACCTATGAAGGCCGGCACAGCACACGAGGGGGTGGGTGGGCCAGCACCACGCCTGACCGCCTTTGTCTCCCCAGTGGCGATGTTTAAACACCGCACCAGGTACTCATTTGAGGCCGAGTCAACCTACGGGAGGAGACCCAAGACCGGTTCAGAAAATCGTCACTGGAGTGTTGGCCGTGAGCGGGCAACGAACTCGGATCGCCGGGTTCGTAGCGCATTGTGCTAACCGCTACACTACCGCTCCCCGCATATATATCACACACACATATACCCCTGTTTGATAACATCCAGTCAGAAATGGTGGCGCGCGTCTGTGATCTAGTACTCTAGGAGGCAAGGGTTGGTGGATTACAACGAAAATTGTGAAGCTGCCGCATCAACCGGGACGGAATGTGGCCCAGCAGATGTCAATACATCACACCGATGTGAGTGGACCTTTGGGAGAGATATCCCCTGGGTTTTCTCTGGGTACCCGGGCTTCCTCTCACTTGCCACTCATTAAATGGTATTGGCATCCAAAATGTAAAAGGCGTGTCTGAAAAAAAGGTGTCTCGGGACGGGGTGAATATTTCCCTGGATAAACAAAGGGCATTGTTCATATAACAAAATATACCATACACATTAATAGATCAGAATCAGTCAGTCATGTTCGTCATGTAAACATTTAAGCGGATGCATTTTACACAGGAAACCTGAATGCATCGGCCATGTCAAACTATAAAAAAACACACTACATCCGTGGGTGCATTGATGATCATGTACTCTTTACACCGGAATGCCTCGTTGAGTCTCAAGAATAATTTTCTCGAGTTTCTGGCCTTGCATTGTTTCCCAAAACACTTTATTTCGTTTAGGTCGAATTAACTTTTGCATGCGGGAGCAAGTTGAAAATTACCAACTTGCTGCATCGCCTTCTACAGGCATCTCGTGTTGTTCTGGGTGTTGTTCTGGGTGGCCATCGATCAAACAATGGATGAGGGGGGCTGAGCCTTCAGTCGTGGGGGAGGGGGGCGCAAATCCGCTTTTAGCCCCCTATGTACGTAATGGGGGGAAGGACAAACTAAAAAACAAAAAGGCAGTTCCAAAGAAATTAGTTTTCAATCTAGATGGAAAGTGCATAGCTCCAGTGGCTCCCTAATATCGGAAAGGAAGAGCGTTCCAGACGGCCGCAGAAGCGCGCACCTGAAAGCGCACGATGCAGGTGAGAGTCTTTGTTCGGTGACTTAACAAAAGCCGCTGCTGCTGCGATAACGCCCGGAAGTTCGCGTGATGATTTATGCTCCCCGACGAGATGAGCGAGGCATTGTGGGCCCCAAAGGGCTTACGGGGGAGGCCGAGCCTCACCCTCCACCTCACTCAGACCATGGCGACTGCAACTCTTTTGACCCCTCTCCCGTGGTTACCCCTATAACCCCGTGCCTACAGAAGCCACTGCCATTGTCACAACACCCAGAGAGAGAGACGTCAAGAAGCGCAACGCCAGCATCACCTCCTGGAGATGCGGTGCTTTTTTTTGCTCTCGTCAGAAAATGTTCTCCCTCTCCACTCTCATCAGTCATCGTCGCGCGCGCTGCCAAGAAATGCTTTAATCTGCTCCTCGTGCACACTCTCACGATGATGGATTTGCAGCTTTTTCCAAAGTGCAGGGTGAATTCATTACAAAATAGAATGCTTCCACGGCAAAACTAGGAGGGGCTTAAAGCATTACTTTAAAACTAATTTTGACCAACTTATTTTCCGTTAAGTTACTAAATAACACCATGATGAAACCAAAGCAGAGGGTTCCATTCATAAAATATGTTTGTGAAATATTGTAAAGTGTCTAAAAAAAATCGCAATAACTGCTTTTGCCAATGTTGTGGTCAAGATGGGTGGCTTACAAATTGAGGCCTGAAACTCCACCGACTTCCCATCTCTTCACGTCTGCCAGTCTTCTTCACCTCCCAAAGGAGCCGAGGTACCCCTTCAAATGGGTGTACCGGTTATAATCGTAGGGCATGGAAAGTCAGACTCCTAGCGCTCTTGTGAATCCTAAAGTTGAAAAGCAATGCTCAATAGCTCTCATGCAATTTGTATTAGACGTCTTGAATCCTACCGTTTTTCTCATTTTAAAATGCCACTCAACCACTGTCGTATCAGCAAACTAAACTTATGGGTATTCGAAAATGTCACTCTCCAGGATTAGAAAGTAGACCATTGGGGGTCCTCATATCAAAAGACAAATACAACCAGTTTAAAAATGGTCCCTTTCACAGGACATCGTATATTTAGGTGTAATTGCTAATAATCATACCTTTCACAATTTGGAATATTAAAAAATATATATATTGATGCAATTCTCAAAATGCTGCACCAAGGTAATGGATATTTTTTTAGGTCTCTTTCAGAGATGGTACGAGCTGCAGTGCATAAAAGAAATGTAGCCGGTGGCACGGCAAGGTGTGAATGACAACACTTCATAAGGAAGAGCTGCAACTACGCTGGATTAAGGTACACGTCAACATGGATTAACGCGTCAGATGGGAGGTACTCGCCCATATGGCAACTGCAGGATTACTTCCTCCTTTTGTAGATTTAAAAGACTCCTTTGAAATTTCGCATGTTATAGATATTTGATGTAGCATGCTTATATAAACAAAACTGGGCACCCCATCTTTGGTGAGAGAAGAACCCAACAGTGTCATGGTTATAAATCACACCTTATATTCCACTCAGGAATCCCATCCCTGGGGCCGAGGGCAACAGCATTCGCAGCAGCGGGGAGCAGCATTTGACGCATTAGCAAGATTAGTCCATCGGCATAGGAATTCAAGCACCACGTTGAGATTAAAGGAGGAATGTTCATCGCTTGGCCCACGAGTCGGTCACATTTTTTTTTCAGCGCACTCTGCGAACGGGTTCATTTGAAACTAAATATTTCCCGGTCTCTCTTTTTTCTTGTACACCCGATACCGTTTTCACCGACTGTCCGCCGCAAGGACATGCACGCGGGATAACCGCATCGGGGCTTCTCAATCTCAAATCGTACGGCCCTCCCCACAGTCCACTCTCTCCATTGTACACTTACTTTTTGTGTGCATTTAGTTTGTTGTCATTCCCCTTGCACATACGGTTAGCACGGTTGACTACGTACGACGCAAAAGAAGTTCAACATACATACCTAAGGGTTCGTCAGTTTAACACGTAGGCTTTTGCGACCAATATCATCCATAACATAGGTTTTTTTGGGGGGTGTTAGATTGCATAAATATAAATGTGTGGATTTGCTCTCCAACACACCGTTGTGCTGTGCTAGAAACGAATTGGCATGTTCCGTTTACGTGACGAACCTTACTGATTGGCTGTCGGGTGGTGGCGTGTTTAACGGCACATTTGTATTTACGTGATCCAACCCAAAAGACTACGGCGACCACAAAGCTGGAATAACTCAACACTGGTAGACGACACTGGCCCATCATTGAGAACATTTGAAAGAGCGCTTTTTTGAAGTAACAATATTGTTTTACAGATTTTGCAAATACTCATCATCCGTGGATAGTCAAGACGAGGAATGCAGCTGTTAGTTCAACAAGGCTCAACTAAACTCGAGCACAGAAGTTCATATCCCAGTCGGGATAAAACTCAGGCGTAGAATCGATTCAGACGCCGTTATGCTCAGAATAACATTGGCAAAAGCCAATAAAAGTAAACAAACCGTGGGACAAATACAAATCAAAGGTATCATATTAGACTGAAATAGACGATTCCCGCGTGACCAATGGGAGCCAGAGAAGAGAACGCACCGCTGAGGACGCAAACGACAGAGGATAGGGCGAGGCCCCCTGTATGCAGCAGTGGATAAACCATGGATGTTGGTTAGAATGTCCACATCAACATCAGCCAAGGGTCACTCACAAGCGCAGCAGCAGCACCTGGGTGATGCTGCTGCTGCTCTTGTCAACGGGAAGTCAGGAAAACTGGTTGCCATCACAGGAATGTGGAATTTCCACAATCAAAGACAAGCACTACAACGGTGCTCATTTGTACATGAAGGGGACACTTATTTAAACGTTGGCAAAACTGCGAGCTTGACAAATTAATTGACAACAGTACAATTCCAGATGATATATCTCCATATATATAAAAGGCAAAGTTGTGAATGTGTGTCTGTTCAAAATGTTTAGTGTACTTCCCGGCAAGCAAACTTGAAATTTGCCATGTGGGTACTTTCCAGACTGTACACCATGCAAAAAAATATATTTTTTTAAAACACTTTTTTTATTTTTTGCATATATTTTTTGCACGGCAAGTGAGCTGTGACGTCAAATCTGTCACGTGACCCGCGCATGTGGAGGCGTAACGCATTGTAGTGTAGTGGTTAACGCGCTGCGCTACGAACCCGGCGACCCCAGTTCGATTCCTGCTCACGGCCACCACCGGTGACGATTATTTTTACCGGTCCTGGGCCTCCCCTAGGTCGACTCAGCATCAAACGAGTAACTGGTGTGTGGTGTGTGAACATCGCCACTGGGGAGACAAAGGCCGCGGGCGTGGTGAATCCAAGTCCTGGGCGAAGCCGTGTAGCACAGCTAGTTATATATAAACACAAAAATGACAATCTTGATTTTGAAGCTTTCGTGACTGCAGGAATCCATACTTTTGTTTCTTTCGGTAAAGTCACGTAGTTAGAAATAAAGTAAAAATAAAAACAAATCACGACGTTACGTTCGCAACACAAGCGGTCGTCATCAGGCCTGGCAACTCTGTAAAACACGACCTCGCTTCTGCTGCGATCGAAACGTCGTGATTTGTTTTTATTTTATTGCCAACTACGTGACTTTACCTAAAAGAACCAAAGAGAACACAAATTCTAGACTAGAAGCTTTCGTGACTGCAAGGATCCATAAAGTCACGTGACTTTGCCGAATCAAAACCAAAGAGTCCACAAATTACAACACGGGTTAAATTCCATCTTCTCACTCCACTCCCGTAACCGGTCACCCACCCGCGAGCCCTCCCCCCCCCCCACGGTTCCCCAGCGGTAACCGCGCGCCACACCGCAGACGTCACGCCCCGTGAACCGGACCGCTGGCGGGGTCACGCAGCTGACAGGTGAACACGGATCAGTGGCGGTGTACACACACCAGCCTGCTCGGTCAAATCGTGCGTCCTCGCTCTTTAACAACAACAACACAAAAAAAGACAATTTGCCCCTGGAAGCATAGCAAACATAGCTTACACCCCCACCCCCCGTCGCCTCCACTTTGCGCCTACCGGAACCCCCAGGACGTGACTCTGTGATGAGGCATTGGCCACCTCGTGTTAACGCGAACGTAAAGTGTTGCTCTCGCCGGAGACAATGAACACTCTCGGGCGGACGAGGGGAGGGGGGTGTTCACGCGACTGTGTGTCCAAACAGGATTTTTGCGGAACCGATTTGAACGCTTCATTATTACGTAAAATGTAGCCATCTGCTCCCTGTCTTGCGCATGGAAATGTTCTGGAGACAAATATCTGCTGGCCACGACGAGGAGGGCTTATTGGGCTTTACCTGGTAAAGTAAAAAATAGCTTGGTTGTATTTGTTTTACCCTTCCTATACGTTGCACTCCTGTATCGTTTGTGTATTGTTTGTTGTTATAACGTTCTGACCCCGTGCCCCTACTGGACATGTGAAAAAAGCTTTATAGCTCATCGGATTTCTCGATGAAAAAGAACTCTTCTGATTCTGCTTCAGGAGAGAGTTGGTGAACGTTTGCTGTTCCTCCTCTTGAAGGAGCGCCGACGACAGTGGTTTACTGTGTGGTCCGAAGTTTGAGTTGCGTGGCCACAATCACATTAATGAGCTAGCAACTATTTGTTTTATTAATTATAACAATGTATAAAGTAATCAATTTTATTCTCAGCCATTGCCAATCCACCGCTGAATGAAGGCTTTCCCACGCTTGCAGCCATCGGGATTTAACCATACTTCACCACATTGGTCAATGTGGATTGGCGATTAGGGTGGCCCTATAACCAGTCCAGATATCACTCGCCAGAGAGACGCCTTTAAGAATTAGGTATGATGTATTTAAAAGAGCCGTTACATAGAAGAGAGATCGGGAAGATATACATTTCAGAAAAGCGATAAAAGAAGTCATTAGACAGGAATAATTTAAAAATATAAACGAGTTGGAAGACATGACAAGAATGAAATCAGAAGATGAATATGGCACAGAAGTTGGGCACAATTTTGATTTAAAGCTTTCGTGACTGCAGGAATTCATATTCTTGGTTCTTTCGGTAAAGTCACGTAGAAGGCAAACAATAATAAAAATATAAAACAATAAAATTCTCACGACGTTTCGACTGAAACACAATTTTCTTGCTGTGGTTTTGACACCTGATGATGACTGCTTGTGTTGCAGTCGAAACGTCGTGAGAATTTTATTGTTTTATATTTTTATTATTTTATTGTTTCCCTTCTACGTGACTTCACCGAAAGAACCAAGAATAGAAGTTGGGCACAGAAGTTTCGCAGTTGTCAGCTCACTGAACTCGGCGAACGAAGTGGCATTCAGGACCCCTTCACCAACTAACAATTACTGTGAAGCAAGGTCAAACAATCCCCCACAAGCCGGAGGCCGTGTGTAAGAAGGCCTTCATCCAGCGTTGGATCTATGTATGTTGAACTTCTTTTGCACCGTACGTAGCCAACTGTGCTCATCGGAGATTCCTTGCCGCTGCTCTTCCAGTTGTCTTGTGGCTCGAGGCAGCGATGTCCACATTCATTTTCAACGGCTAATACGCGTACATTTACTTAAGCGACATCAACAACACCGATGCGACGCAAGGATTTCACTTTGAATATAAAAACCGCTCCGTTCACACGAGCGTCTCGCAGACAAAACGAACTGCTGCTGCTGCTGCTACAGCGGCTGCCTGTTCACGAAACGCGCTCAGTAACACATTGCGCTGTGGGACACAGATGCGCGCGTGCGTTCGTGAAGCCGATCGCGTCGTACCTGTCTGTTCGTTGCATAGCGTTCACAATATGCAAGGGTCCGGAGTGTCCCTTGCGAACGTTGCCGAGTGAATGCGGAGGTGTGCGGCTCCTTACCTTGTTGCCACCCTCGTAATAACGAAGTTTAATTTGCACTCCCGGTCCCGATTGCTTTAGCAACCCACGTGTTGTTAATTAGTTGGGCGTCGCTCCGCCCCTCCACACACCTCCGATTAAGCACGGTTGGCTGCGTACGGTGCGAGAGAAGTTGCCCATACTTTACATACACGCTGTGCTGTCTGGATTATTCTCCTTTGGTGGTATTAATGCAAAGTGGTTGATTTATTGTTGAAATGGAGTAAACTTTGAAATGAACGCGTGATTGTTGTTCACTCCATCGCTCTCTCGGCATTAGGAATGGCGAGTCACGCGGGGAGTGGCACAGGCCGCGAATTGCGATTTCACATTTGCCGGCTGCGAGCGGCGATCTATCGTGGCACGTGCTGGTTTTCACTATCAACAATCGCCATCAACAATCGTGGCACGTGCTTGTTTTCGCTATCAACAAATCGCCATCAACAATTGTGGCACGTGCTTGTTTTCGCTATCAACAATCGCCATCAACAATTATGGCACGTGCTTGTTTTCACTATCAACAATCGCCATCAACAATCGTGGCAAGTGCTTGTTTTCGCTATCAACAATCGCCATCAACAATTATGGCAAGTGCTTGTTTTCGCTATCAACAATCGCCATCAACAATTACGGCACGTGCTTGTTTTCGCTATCAACAATCGCCATGAACAATCGTGGCAAGTGCTTGTTTTCGCTATCAACAATCGCCATCAACAATTATGGCACGTACTTGTTTTCGCTATCAACAAATCGCCATCAACAATCGTGGCACGTGCTTGTTTTCGCTATCAACAAATCGCCATCAACAATTGTGGCACGTGCTTGTTTTCGCTATAAACAATCGCCAACAACAATTGTGGCACGTGCTTGTTTTCACTATCAACAATCGCCATCAACAATCGTGGCACGTGCTTGTTTTCGCTATCAACAATCACCATCAACAATCGTGGCACGTGCTTGTTTTCGCTATCAACAATCGCCATCTTCAATTGTGGCACGTGCTTGTTTTCGCTATCAACAATCGCCATCAACAATCGTGGCACGTGCTTGTTTTCGCTATCAACAATCGCCAACAACAATTGTGGCACGTGCTTGTTTTCGCTATCAACAATCGCCATCTTCAATTGTGGCACGTGCTTGTTTTCGCTATCAACAATCGCAATCAACAATCGTGGCGCGTGCTTGTTTTTGTACGTATTCGTGCCACTTGGGATTTAACAAATGTCCCTTTAATCACCGATCGACTCGTTCGATCAACGATTCAAGATTCCACTTCAGTATTTTAACTGCTAATTGTTTGTGCTGCAATAGAAATTGGTCCACGCTAAATTGTTCCCTTACGGTATTGGGGGGAAATCAGTCATATTTTCTATGGTACAGACTGCTTCAAAACAATGTTAACACTTACATGGAACTATTGTATTTGATGGAAAACATTGCACCCTCCCCGGGTAAAGTTTATGAAATGGTACTTTGGGGCCGTCCATAAATGACGTCACGCACCTAGTGGGAGTGGGGGTCAGACATTTGTGACGATGTGTGACGAGGGGGAGGGGGGGTTGAGAAATGTGACGTCATATCAAAATGCACAACATTAAATAAATATAGACAACACGTTCTACTTAATTAAATATACTTTTAAATAAATGTTTTCTCCTACAGCATCAGAGTGCAGCGCCACATTAAATACGCGCTACAATGACAATAGTTTAAAGCGATTTGAAGCATGTTTTATTTTCTTGGGGGGCGGGGGGGGGGCAGAGCTTTGTGACGTCATATTTGAGTGGGGGATCTGACTTTTTGTGACGCCGTGTGACGAAGGGGGTGGGGGGTCAAAAATCATCCAAAATCGCGTGACGTCATTTATGGACGGCCCCTTTGCCACTGGTGATCCTGCTTGGTAATCCTGTGCCTGACTGGGAGACTGCTTGGGGAATGTGGCCACGTACTCGGTTATATACAGTCGGCTGTGACAGATAGAGATGGTCGTGGAGATTATTTGACCATACTTATGTATGTTGAACTTCTTTCGCACCGTACGTAGCCAACCGTGCTAATCGGAGGTTCACGGAGGGGGGGGGGGGGAAGGACAACAAACGATACACAAAAAGCAGTCCCAAAGAAATGGAGTTTCAATCTCGATTTAAAAGCGCACAGCTCCAGTGACTTCCTAATAAATACTGATCTGGTCGGTGAAAGAAATTCTATTTCCCTCCACTGAACATTTATCAAATTTCACCCGGCTAAATTCCACTTTGGAATTCCATACAATCGTAGCCCCTCCTCCCCAGATCTGTTACAACGTTGCTCAAGTCAATAAACGTGTCACACTCTTTATCCGTAGGTGTTTAGAGTGCTGTTTGTTGCTGGCCGCTTTGACGTTTTGGGGCTTTTGTGCTCAGCAACGGCACCGCGTGGCTTTCGCTGCCAGGCCATTGGCCGCCCAAATGTCAGCACTTTGGAAGGCCACAATTATTATTATTATTGTTATACTGGTAGGAACCTCCTGGTTACAACACCAGCAGCCCACAGGTGATTATTGTTGTGTCCGTCCGTCGTGCATCCAAAATGGGAGGGGTGGGGCTGGGTGGAGAGGGGAGGGTGGGGAGGGGCTGGGTGGGGAGGGTGGGGAGGGGCTGGGTGGGGAGGGGAGAGTGGGGAGGGGAGGGTGGGGAGGGGCTGGGTGGGGAGGGGAGGGTGGGGAGGGAGGGGAGGGGCTGGGTGGGGATGGGAGGGTGGGGAGGGGCTGGGTGGGGAGGGGAGGGGCTGGGTGGGGAGGGGAGGGTGGGGAGGGAGGGGAGCGGCTGGGTGGGGAGGGGGAGGGTGGGGAGGGGCTGCGTGGGGAAGGTGGGGAGGGGCTGGTCACCCCGTGGTGCCCTTATAAAACTCAATGTTTAACCAACTCACGCCGGCTTGCGGAATACACGACGCCGCCGTTGACCCTGGCCATTGACCGAGCAACCCAACGTTCCTACCAGCTCCCTCCGCAGGAATGTGTTTATGTTGAGTTTTTTGCGTCCAGCTATGACCCATGCCTCTAACATTACCAGCTCAAGCAAGCCTGGCTGCTGTCTGGTTTAGATATTGAGACACTCAGTATCTAAACCAGACAAGATGCTTGCGCGTGTTAAAAAAAACAATGCTTTTTAAATAACGCGCTCCCAGAATGCCACGTGGCTGATGGGATGTATGCAAAATAAAATGTCATTTGACGGATCGGGTGCTTAAACGAAGAAATGTTTGGGTTTAAGAGCGCTTCATGGGGGTGTACATTCAGTGCGGTCCTCGATAGTATAGTGGTTAGTATCCCCGCCTGTCACGCGGGAGACCGGGGTTCAATTCCCCGTCGGGGAGAGCACAATTTTTATTTTTTTATTAAGAATTTTTTTCTTTTTTATTCAGCAAACCTCATTCTATCTTTAATTCTGCATCCGCCAGAATCCATTGCGCTTCACTGCCATATTTTTACTCGTACGAAATGAGTAACATTTAAACATACGCCAAGTATCTTGTATGCGTAACATATCCACATCAGTGCAAAGGGGCAAGGGTATTTTGTGTAGATGCGACTTTTATCCAGCAGACGGCGCTGAACGAGAAAATGTAAAGAGCCTTCGATTCTCACGGTTCGAGGCCTCGAGGGGACACAATGGATTACATTGGCGTAATGTTTTTTTTTTATCCATAATGCCGGACCCAAACATTCCAAACGACGAATTATGTTCGTGGCAACTTCTGTCCGATTACTGTGTTGTCTAATGCCAGTGGTAGAAATTATTCAATTATTCAACCCCACCAACGGAAAGTGGTGGGGTTGACAGGAACAGAATGAATTTTGATTTAAAGCTTTCGTGACTGCAGTGTCATACTCTTGGTGCTTTCGGTAAAGTCACGTTGAAGGGAAACAATAAAATAAAAAAGCATATTTATATATTTATTTATATTTCATATAATCTTATTTTATTGTTTCCCTTCAACGTGACTTTACCGAAAGAACCAAGAATAAGAATAGGAACAGAATGGTAGGCTTTAAAAAAAATACATTCGACCATTTTAATTGCTTGACTTAAAACAAATATCATTAGACCTTCTTTGCCAGTACCAATATATAATAATAGGGTTTTTCCCCTTTTTTTCTGGCAACAAAACTGAAACCTTTTTACAAGGAATCGTGTTTGCATTCACCACAATACTTGTGGTCTAGCACCAATTGAGACGAGGCTCAAAAGAAAGCCGTCTCTGGTGTGGACCAATCAGTTTCAAGAACAATGCATTTATTATCAGTGTTTTGTTTGCATTTTGACCACAAGTATTGTGGTTAATGCACACATTATTCCTCGTAAAAAGGTTTCAGTTTTGTTGCCAGAAAAAAGGGGAAAACCCTATTATTAAAAAAAATGTTCACAGCTTGTACACATCTCATGAACATTAGCCTCTGTGAAGGCACTCGAGGTCAGATTGGCGCTACGGTGACGAGATGTTAACTACCTCGCCTGGTATGCAGGAGGTCGTGAGTTCAATCCCGACCCTGACGCCTATTTGTTTGGAATTTGCATGTTATCCCCGTGGTCGCGTGGATTTTTCTCCGAGTCTTCCGGTTTTTCCCTCCACATTTAGAATCAACATGCGTTTGGAATATTTTTGGAAAAATAGCTATATAGCTTCGTGGGCATTACCTCATAAAAAATATCGGATCAGTATTTAACATGAGATCGTGGAGAATACAGAATAACATCTCCTTCATATATTTGTCTTGCCACCTAAACAAACTCTGGACCGATTTTGATTTAAACCTTTCGTGACTGCAGTAATTCATATTCTTAGCTCTTTCGGTAAAGTCACGTTAAAGGGAAACAATAAAATAATAAAATATATAAAACAATAAAAAATTATCACGTTTCACCTGATGATGACCATTTGTGTTATGGTCGAAACGTCGTGAGAATTTTTTGTTTTATATATTGTATTATTGTATTGTTTCCCTTTAACGTGACTTTACCGAAAGAGCTAAGAATATAAACTCTGGACCGCTTTTGACAAGCAGTGTCTCACCAGCGGTCAGGCTTGCTCGATCTGGTGACATCTTCATTGCTGATGCATCATCTGGTTGATGGCACCAGTGTCTGTTGTGGAATAGTTTGGCGACTACTCTGAGCAATGAATGCCCTTGTACTCTATCTGTCTTCACGTGATTTGGTTAATTAAATTAGTTGCAATGATATGACCCTCATGTATAGTCAAAGGTACATGGTGACACAAATGCAACAGGTATACATACTCAGCCAACACCTTTAAGAAAGCATCCAGCAGTGAGTTTATTTCAATTTAAATCAACAATGAATTAAAACATTACACGTGCATTGTGCTCTCGAACGACTCTTATAAAACGTCACTCTGTGAAAGCTCCTCGCCAAAATCTGTGCACATGGGTAGCGCCTCGCCCGTGTGTATTACACGGTGCTTTTTTAAATATGAATGCTGTGAAAACCCTTTCCCACACTCCGTGCATACGTGTGGCTTTTCACCCGTGTGTATTCTAAAATGTTTATTTAAATCGGATTGCTGCGAAAAGCCCTTTCCACACACATTACACGCGTGCGGCTTCTCGCCCGTGTGCGTTCTAGAGTGTTTATTTAAATCGGACTGCTGAGAAAACTCCTTGCCGCACTCCTGGCACGCGTGCGGCTTCTCGCCCGTGTGTGTTCTGGAATGCTTCTTTAAATCGGACAGCTGTGAAAAGCCCTTGCCGCAAACACTGCACACGTAAGGTTTTTCACCAGTGTGTATCCTGCAGTGCGTCTCTAAAGTGTACCGTCGCGAAAATCTCTTCCCGCAATCCTTGCACTCGTGTGGCCTCTCACCGCTGTGTATTCTCGAATGCGTCTTTAAATCGGATTGCTGTGAAAAGCTCTTCCCGCACTCTTTACAAAAGTACGGTCTTTCACCGGTATGCGTCCTAGAGTGCTTCTTTAAATCAGAATGCTGTGAAAAGCCCACCCCGCACTCGTTGCACACGTGCGGCTTTTCTCCCGTGTGCGTTCTCACGTGCCGCTTTAATTCACAGTGATATGAAAACCCCTTGCCACACTCCTCACACCTGTGTTTCCTCCCATCACTGGCACCTGTCATGCTCAATGCAGTGCCTTCAAGTGTCTTCCCGCATTGCGTACAGGCGCGTGGAGCCTGGCCGCCGCATTTTGCTTCGTCCACTTCAGCTGTGAAGCATCTGCCAAGCCCGCACTCCTCGCACAGGATGTCCGTGTCTTTGTCTGCATCACCTGCCACACATTATTGCACACGTATAATCATGAAACATTAACCATTTTCTATCAGCTGCTAGATGAAGGTCTCCCCACATCATCATCGCCATCATTCATGGTCTTACGGTGTCACAATCCACCTCACTGCTACACACGAATGGATATCATCGCTCCACCTATGGTGGTCGTCTTTGTGAGTGTTCCCTCATTTGGCTGTCAATCCATAACCAGTCTGGTCCATCAGCCATCTTCTAGCCATGATGGGTCCCGCAAAGCCCAATTGCTTTTCAAAACAGTCTATGGCTCTCTAATCCATGTGTTTCTGTTTTGTCTCTCAAGTGAAATACTCAGCATCCATCACTCCATGCTTCTTTGCACTTTTCAGATTTTTGTTCTATATTCTTTGCAGGTCTCCACATTTCTTATTCATATATCACAGGTAATCAACACGGACTGAACACTTAATTGTCTAGGCATATATAGCACCATATTTCCAGATGGTTGAGCAAGGCCTTTCAAATTATTCCGTAAGTAGTTCTGTGGTGGGATTGTCGACAGCCGTTCTGACGTAATGTGAGGCTCTACTCAAAGTTCCATCGTAAGTTTTTTTCATTAGTGATACAAATGTAATAGCAGCACAACTCTGAGATGATTGGTGAATAAAACAATTGTTTATTTTCTTCGTAATGTGATCAAAGGGAGCTCACCTTCACCAATTACCTCCTCCAATAACTCCGTCTTGATAAAGTTCTGGTCTGGAGTGGCCAGGCAAACATTGGAATCTCTTGCATCCTCTGGGGTCTCACTTGCTCCTTCAACTTTAACAATCTTCAGATCCAGAACTGTAATGTCAACATCATCATGTAAATCTACTGCTCATCCACAAATGGATGAGGCCCTCCCCACTAGCGTGCGGGTCGTAGGGATTATTTGCCCCATAACTTTACCATGCTGGTCAATTTGGATTGGTGAAAATGGGAAGCATAGGCATAAGAGCACACAAGTACAGTACAACAATGCATTGTTCATGCATGGGCCTTTGCTGTCCACCACGTAGCTACACAGCCTACAACACCTGTTATGCATGGTGGTCGCCCATCCAAGCACTGTTCAGCCTCAGTCTTGCTAAGCGTCCGGGATCTGACAAGATTCCATGTTTTGGTTCCAGGCTCATTATTTCATATTTCAAATGCACTTCACACGTCATCACATCTCCAAGTGCATTTAAGCTGGTTTACCATATGAACCAAACATCCATAGAGCTATAAACACAACATTAACCGATTGGTTTAGATATATAATACAATTAAAATATCTTAACCCATTTAACTCATCCTCAGCATTCTCTTTCACCATCCCACACTGGTAAGTATTAAGTTCTACATACGTACAAACATGAAGAACTGGATCTTGACTTAAAGCTTTCGTGACTGCAGGAAATTTATATTCTTTGGGTCTTTTGGTAAAGCCACGTAGATAGAAAAAATAAAAAAATATCACGACGTTTAGATCGCAACACAAGCAATCGTCATCAGGTGAAAAAAAAAACGTCCTGATATTTTTATTATTTTTTTCTATCTACGTGGCTTTACCGAAAGACTCAAAGAATTTGAAGAACTGGAGTCAAACCCCCATTGCCAACACAGCGTGGGAAGGCCTTCATCCAGCAGGGGCTTGATGATCGCGATATCGAGAAGTATATAAAACAGAGGGACTGCAGCAATGTGAGAGAATCCAACAAAAATGGCACGGATGTCGTACATCCCTTGCTGTTCAATCTTCATTTTAATTTCCTGCAGAAACTCAGAGCAGGACGTTTCCTCGAGGTCTTGCTTGCTCGAGAGCGCTTAACGAATGGCACCGCAGGTACGGAACGTATGTAAGAACATGACTTTGTAAACATAATGCCCATTGTGGCTGACATGTAAAATGTATAATATTCATGTGATTCATCAACAGCATTCACCTCCTGCAGTGGAGACAGCCCAGTGGTCAGCACGTTCCCCAATGAGTCCAGTTTGCACAGTGGATGGCGGTGAATGACTGCCAAAGCCGTCTGGACATTTTTACATCATCCCAGTGTCAGTGATGATGGAGATCTCAACATCGCAGCGAACATCCATTCTATCCCTAACTTCCGATTTCCTTGATATAGTCCCAGTACGCAGTATTCTTCCACTTCCCTAAACATCGTATCCTTTAATGGTGAGAACCCAGTTCAATCTGGTCTCTGCTGAGACTATTCTACAGGGACTGTCCTCCTACATCTAATAAATTACCTCTTCTGCGTAGGACCCTCCTGAAAAAAGTATTGGGAACTCAGTGAGGCTATCCTGGGTAAAGCATAATAAAGAATTCATCCTCTCCTCAGACTGTGGATCCATCTCACTCCTCACTCTTCCAGACCTCATTGCTGCACAATGACCAATCCAGAACCCTTGGCAGTCTTCCCCGACTACAGAAGCGACATCTGGAGAAAAAAAACATATTTCCATTATTCCTCTCTGCCTGCCCGCGTGAAAGGGTCTTACCGTCTTCCTCTACTTCAGATTTCACCAAAATCTTCATTATCTCAGTGCCCAGACTCCCTTCGTCCTTGTGCTTCATGACTGCCCCTGCACACGTGCATTGTGACATTTCGACTGTTACAGAAGAATGCTGTGGCGAGAGAAGTGGTGGGGACAGTGGTGGCAAAGTGGCTCGGGTGGGGGGGGTGCTAAACACCACGGTCAGAGGACACTGAGCCAGCAGCTCAAGAGGTCCTGGGATTCTAATCTGGGTAAAAACTCAGAATCTCGGAGGTGCCGTCTCAGTACTCTGGACTTGAGCTACCTGGCCACATAGACTATTGGTGATGTTTACCAATCTCACCATCTTCACGTACCAGTGCTTCTTTGGAGGCGCGGCGAACCGTGTTACAAGACCGCAGACACAGTAGTATTACTCAATACAATATGTACATGCTGCAGGACTTTTCCTTTTATATTTAACTTTTTCTTTAATTGCTACAAAACAAAAAAAAGATTACGTACTGTATTGACAGCAATATAAATTCAGTGCAAGGAACACACTTAGTTGACTCATAAGAAAAAAAAGTCAGTAAATTTTGTTTATTTACCAGACAATTGTTTCTGCAAGATAATTTCTCTCAGAGACGCTAACTGCAAAAGCTTCACTGGCTCAACATCCTTCTGTGCCTTGAGCCACGTCATCACAGTTCTTAAGGCGTTCAGTGCTTCCCGAGCAGTCGGCAGATCGGCAGGCTCCACATCTTGATCCTCCGACTCTTGGCGACGTCCTTCTGTTCGCAACAAACGACATTTCCCCCCACCCCACCACCACCCCCAAGCAATTTTGTACGACATCCTTTGAAATAAAGCTGCACGCAAGACCACCATGGGTACTGCCACTTCCTTTCAAAGTTAGCCCCGCTTTAGACATTCAGAAACTTTACTTTATGGAGAAAGCAATGTGAACAGTAGCTAGCTCCCATCTGTAGTTTACTTTGAAAGTATGGATGATTCCCTGATCATGGGGCTGGATTAGGGGACATGGTATTTCACAGGAGACACACAGAACCTTTATCTCTACATCCTTGGACATGAGGTTCCAGCAGGTAGGTGAGCCGGACAGTCATCTATAAAAGCAGCGATGCCTTTGATTCCAGGCGCAACTCTTTTTTTCAAATGCTGGCAGACCAATGGAACAAAACTGTCTTGAAGCCAGGTCAATAATACGTTTGTAGTCATACGGTCATTTGAGCTGCTTGTGTGTTGCACAGAAAGTTTTTCTTTTTGTTAGATTTACAAATTTAAAGAATCGCGGACTCTTACTTTTCCCCGACACACAAAGGTGGCAGCTTATGTGTTCCCGCTTGTTAAAACAAAAGCGTGGCTTTCTGTCATTGCTCAACTTCCAAGCCTGCTTTGTTTCTGGGCTGATTTCAGGTCCCAGAGATGTGTCGGTAGGTAGCATCCAAGAGAACAGGGCAGATTTCATGGCAACTCTACTGATGATGCTCGTCACGGTATAAACGTCCCTCTCAATGACACACTGGAATCCGACTGGAATACTGCGGGGCACTTTCGGTCTCGGGTGACTTTCTGACTCACCGGCGAGCGTTATTTCCCCGATCCCATGGCGTTTTTTCCAGCGCCAAAGCCACCCGTCGCTGGCACGGAATTTGCCTTCTAGTTTGAGGTCGCAGAAAAAGGTCTCGGCTTGCATCTTCAGTGCGGGTCCCGACACCGGCGAACCCAAGCTGCGCTTGTGAACAAACCACGCATACAAACAGTCGTCCACTATCTCGTTCCTGCTGAGCCTCGTCTTCTTCCTTTGCAGTCCAGGAGCTTCGTCCAACTTGTCCAGGAACCAACGTAGCCTTCCTTCCTCTGCTATCCATCCGCGTATCGTGCCCTCCGGAATACCCAGCTCCCTATTAATGTGCGCCTTTGAAACCCCGCTCTTTACCCGTTCAATAATCGCGAGTTTTTCCTTAATGGTGTACGACTTTCTCCTATTCACGTTCGCCATTACCCACAAACACATCGAATCATACAACACAGCACAAATTGTACCGTCTGCGAAGCTCGCACAGTCATCGGATAATAATAATAACAACAGGACGCCACTGACGACTTCACTAGAGCCAAGGAACACCTCGGACTATTATTGTAGAGTGAGCGGGGAGGGGAATGGGAAGATTCCTCGCTGGGCGAGACCACTGTGGGGACGTAGGTGGGGGACGCGGGGAGAGGCCCGCCGTGTATCCGAATCCGCCGTATATCCGAATCAGCCGTATATCCGAATCCGCCGTGTATCCGAATCAGCCGTGTATCCGAATCCGCCGTGTATCCGGATCCGTTGTATATCCGAATCCGTCGTATATCCGAATCCGTTGTATATCCGAATCCGCCGTATATCCGAATCCGTTGTATATCCGAATCCGCCGTATATCCGGATCCGCTATGTATCCGAATGGCGTTATAACCGGGGAGCGCTGTACTGATTTAAGGCGGGCAGGCAGAGAGGTTCAAATATTCGCCACCGTGGCGACTGTGGTGGTCGTGAGCTCGAATCGAACTGGGATAGCCGTGGGGGGGTTCGTGGCGCGCTAAAACCCCAACAACACCGCTCACCCCACACGCAACAGATACACACGTGCACAGATGGATACACACAAGATACAAACAGACACACGCGCATAGATACACAGACAGACATGCACACACGCGCACAGATAGACACGCACACAAAGCCGAGACAAAGATCCCCCCCCGTATAGCCTCACACACACACACATACAAGACAGAGACACACACAGACAGACAACACACACACACACAGACAACACACACACAGACAACACACAGACAGACAACACACAGACAGACAACACACAGACAGACAACACACAGACAGACAACACACAGACAGACAAGAGCGTTGTACTCGGCGCTGCCCCTGTCGAGGGCAGACGCGTGGAGCCGCTCAGCTGGAGCGGCAAGATGCAGGGCAGAACGAACGGCGTCGAGTCACAGTGCCGGATGAAGCTAGCACGCGGGGCCTGTACGATATTGTTATAAAGGGGCCCTAAAATTTTTTAAAATATATTAAAACACACAATTTTTGTTTTACTTGCATAGTAAAGTAGTTGTATTTTTTTTCATTTGCCAGATAATACGACAAATCGCTAACCTTAAACACCCAGTCGTTCATGAAAGTTGAAGGCGGTATAGTACTATAGTGATAGAGCAAGTGCAGAATCACTGAACCGGAATTGATAGCTTGAAAGCATTTAGCGCGGGGCCATTGAAAGTGCGGGGCTTGTGGCTAGTAGTTACTATATATATAGTAGCTACTACATATATAGTAACACCACATGTGTAGTACATATATAGTAACTACTACATGTGTAGTAACTACTAACTACTACACGTGTAGCAGTTACTGCACGTGTAATAGTTACTGCACGTGTAATAGTTACTGCACGTGTAGTAGCTACTACTACACGTGAAGTAGTTACTGTGTAGTTACTGCATATGTAGTAGCTACTACATATATAGTAACTACTACATGTGTAGTAGCTGCTACACATGTAGTAGTAACTACTACACGTGCAGTAACTACTGCACGTGTAGTAGCCACGAGCCCCGCACTTTCAAGGGCCCCGCGCTAAATACTTTAAAGCTATCAATTCCGGTTCAGTGATTCTGTACTAGCTCTATTACTATAGTACTATACCGCCTTCAACTTTTATGAACGACTGGGTGTTTAAAGTTAGCGATTTGTCGTATTATCTGGCTGCATAGCAAATAAAAAAATACAATTACTTTACTATGCGCGTAAAAAAATTCATATTTGTGTGTTTTTTTTAATCTAGGGCCCCTTTATAACATCCATTATGCTACAGGCCCCGCACAAGCTTAATACGGCACTGCGCAAAGCCATAAACTAAACAATGTTTAACTGCGGTCGAATGTTAGGTTGTGGTCCCCGATCCTGTATCGGGATCTCGGTGGCTGATCCCACTATACCGAGAAAACCCGTGGTCATGTTAATTTCCCGACCGCCTTTGTCTTCCGAGACGACTCGCCACCGTGGCCGCGACTCGAACTCGCGCGCTAACCGCAGCGCCACCGCTCCCCGCGCCGAGCCGATCGCAACGCTCCCATCGCCACGCGGATTCTTTCGAGACGCGAGTCGGGCGACGTCGTGAAGGCGGTAGAGATATGTGTGAGAGAGAAAGAGATCAGGAGGAGCGAGGACTCGACGCTCACCTCTTCACCTCTCCACCTCTCTCCTCTTCACCTCTCACCTCTTCACCTCTTCACCTCTCCACCTCTTCACCTCTCACCCCTTCACCTCTTCACCTCTCCACCTCTTCACCTCTCACCTCTTCACCTCTCACCTCTTCACCTCTCCACCTCTTCACCTCTCTACCACTCTCTCTCTCTCCGCGGGGTCGAGACGCGGACGTGAAGCGGAGGCAGCTGAGAAAGAGGCGAAGGCACGCGCAGAGCGACGAGATGCGGACAAGGTGAGTCAAGAGACGAGATGCGGGCAAGATGAGACAAGGTTCGTTTATTAGGTGTAGGCCTGTGAGCCATGCGGCTCTTAAGTCGGGTGCAACCGCAACAAACAAAATTTGAACACAGAACATCTTAAAGCGACAACGCGTAACAGAAACATCCTGGAATAAACCAGCAAATAATCCACACACACAAAAAAAAACGTATTAAAACGCTGTGTGCAAAAATCACAATGTGGTGCAAGCCAACAACAACAACCATAAGACAATTTAAATTAACCATATGCTTTCGAATCACCCAAGACAAGACTGCACATGAGCAGTGGACTCTGAGGTCTGTAGGACGATATGCAGGCGTCAAGCACAAGATGACGTGCAGGGAGATCGAATCGAACCGTCAGCTTTCTGGATTGCAAGTCCAATGTGCTGGGCATTACAATGCGGAATCGTCCGTAACTTTTTATTGCACTCTTTTCATTCTTTCGTTTAATGTCACTACATTGTCAAACAATTTAATGCATTTTACAAGCATCAAAACAAGTATAATGAAGTCGTTCGTATAAATAATTTTGAAAAATGAATAGTGTACATTGTAAAAGTGCAATACTATACATTATTATTATTGGGAATTGATTTTGTTGACCCAGGAAAACCTCGCTAAAGCCACAATTATCTTATTAAAGGATAGTCCTATTACGTTTTCACAGTAGGGGGCGACTATTGCTGTGTTTCATGTTTCCCCAATTAAATTTCGAGTACTGTAACTTAAAAAAAAATTGTACTATGACGCCAGCACACGTGGCCGCATTTTTTAATTTCCAAATAAAGTCACAATATTTGTAACGTTTACTGTGATGCAGATGGCGAATAATTGTTTTGTTAATACACCCGCAGTATTTACCAGGGCGGCCGTATTATCGACACTTTATTTCATGCAACGAGCGACAAATTCTACTGGACGTCTCTGAAAAGGAACTTCATAGCTCATCGGCTACCCCCAGTATAAATAAAGATTCTGAACTCACTGCAAGCTGGGCCATAAACATCGAGTGGATTGAAGTATTACCAGTATAGAGGTCTCTTTACAATAGCAAACATGACTCGAATTATATATTAGAGCTCTACATAGCTTTACTGACAACTATTCGTGATGCCATGCTCCCTCCCTCCTTCAACAAGCACTGTCCCAGGGTGGTAAAGCATGATTAAACATCATCCACGACTGACACGGTGTTGTGGGGAGGCCCTTCAACATTACGTTATCGGTGTTATGTATTCCCAGTTGCATGAAGTTCATGCAGCATTGAGTATGAGATTCATATTAAATGGTCTGAAACCCCGGAGTCATATTGCATGCTATAGTTGTGTGTATGTGTGTTTGTATGTTTGTATATATGCGTGACAGTTTACAAAAAGGAGTTCGTATGACCGAGTGGAAAAATACAAAGCTCCTCGCGTGCCACGTGTGCCCTTTCCCTTGCTTCCAATGCTCCTTGAACTCTTGATGTCACCCACGTGTCTCCCGTTGTGTTGCGCAATGTTTTGGAAAGAAGTTTGCAGGACGCCTCTATGATGGACGCAGCAGGCCCTCTGCTCTGGGTGGAGGTGGATGAGGTGTGGAACGTTTGACATTTCCACTCTCAGCCGTTATCCGCGAATTCCCCTACCTCGCACTTGCTGTGCCGCACATACATACGATCAATCTAGATTTTCAAGTGCTCGGTGTTACCAGACTGACTGTTCGATCTCATCCACGCTGTGGTCAACCACGCACACTGCGGGTCACAGACACGACAAACATCCCCGTGTGGCCTTAATAGATTCTTGGGGAAAGTTCTGTTCGCGAGCACCTGTGACGGCCGGCACGGCACACAGGCGGATGGGTAACCAGCACAAAGCCCGGCCGCCTTTGTCTCCCGAGCAGCGATAATTCAATTGCCCCACCAGGTACTCTTTTAAGGCTGAGTCGACGTAGCGAAGTCCCAGGATCGGTTCAGATAATCGTCACTGGTGTTGGCCGGCCGTGAGCGGGAATCGGGCGCCGAGTTCGTAGCGCAGCACGCTAACCGCTGCGCAACCGCTCCCCACATGTCACTTCCCTTACTACTCATCTTTGGGATTCCATCACATCGTCGCTTTTCCCCAAGTTCTATACTTCAAGAAACGCATCGCATTATATCTATTGCACATTGAACAGAGACGTTTGTTGCTGGCCGCGCGGCGTTTTTGGCCAGTGCGAGTGACCGTGACTTAATATATCCATGTACTGTGTGTGTGTGTTGTGCAGGTAAACTGAAAAGCGACAGTGCAGCGGTGAACACGCTGCGCTATGAACCCGGCGTCCCGAGTTCGATTCCCATTGACGGCCAACACCGGTGACGATTATCTGAACCGGTCCTGGGCCTCCCCATGTCGACTTAGACTCAAATGATGTGTAAACATCGTCACTAGGGAGACAAAGGCGGTCGGGCTTAGTGTTGGCAACCCACCCCCCTCGTGTGCCGTGCCGGCCTTTATAGGTGCTCGCAAACAACACTTGGCCCAACAGTCTGTTAAGGCTACAAGGGGGATCATTGTCTTTGTTAAACTGAAAGAACTGCTTTGGCATACAATGCACGTGGTGAAAACCATCACCACAGCCGTCATCAATATGCATTCTTAATTACCGCGAAAGAACTTTAATTACTCTACCGTATTAGCCGGTGGAGCGGTGGTGCAGCGGTTAGCGCACTGCACGACGAGCGTGGCGACCTGAGTTTGACGTCCCAGGCATTGGCCAACATCAGTGGGGAGGGAATATCTGAGCTGGGCTCGCAGGAACCTCCCATGGACCACCAACCCAAACTCACCACCACCGTGGTTGAAGTATGGTCAAACCACCTTCATGACCTCGTGAATACATGACATAAATTGGAACGTACGTGCATATAACACGTGCAATGCTTACAAACTGTGTGTGTGTGTTTGCATCTGACACAGTAGCATATAAGCAAATAAAGAGTAGTCGATCGGAATGGTTGATCTTGTTCTTTGACACAATCGCAGCCACACATGTTACCCCTGGAGTTTTAAAGTGCCAGCCTTCATACTGTATGTGACAGAAATGAATTGTCGGGAGTAATGTACGATTTTACGTTGGAGAGATGGCACGTTCTCTTAAACAAAGGCATCGCACCAAGTCACGCTTACAGCAACAACAGGCGCGCACACGCACGCACGCGCACACACACACGCGTGTCTTTCAGCGCGCCTTGGCGCTACTTTGCCAGATTAGAACCTTGTTTAATAGCGCGATGTGCGCCGATAAGGAAGCCCACTTATCACTGCGCCCCTCTCCTTGGGTTTCCAGTGGCAGACAAAACATGGAATGGGCCCATGCACGCACCTCGTGATTGAGGCCCAGAGCCAGAACGCCACGTCCTCCACACCCTCCACCGCTCTGTACTCCACCTCCATCATCTCCTCCACCTCCTGCATTTCCTTCACTTCACCATCTTCTCCATCTCCACCCGCTTCTTCACTCCCTCCTCCATCTTCTCCACTCCACGACCTTCTCCATCTCCACCCTTTCTCCTTCATTCCCTCAACCACCCTCTCCTCCACCTACTCCGCTCCACCACACTACCCTCCATCTCCACCCCCTTCTCCTCTGCCCTCTCCTCCACCCGCTCAGTCGCCATCGCTGGGTCAAGATCCTGGAGCTCCCTGGCACGAACAACGTTGTGGTGACAGTTGAAGTAGAAGGCCGACAACCACCACCTCCTTCTAACCGCCTCCTCCTCCTCACCACCACCTCCACCACCCTCTTCTCACCTCCTCTACCAACCACCACCACCACCTCCTCCACCACCTACTCCTCCTCACCTCTTCAGTAGAAGGTCAACCACCTACTCCTCCTCACCTCTTCAGTAGAAGGTCAACCACCTCCTCCTCAGCGCATCTCGCAATGGGCAATACATCCCGGATAGCCAGCGATGCCCACATATCGAAGGATTCAAAACATTTAAAATTAAAATCTGCTGCTCAATCAACTGAGCTACATCACAGCAGCCTCGGGAAGATGACGCGTATCACGTCCCCATTCAAATGCACCTTCAGAGAAATAAATTCAGAGTGCTTCTCTTTATCATTGCTAAGGGTGACTTTTTTTTAAATAAAAGCCAATCAATACCACAGTACATGGATGTAAACATTTCGAGTCGAACAGGTCTCTTACGAAGCACTATGCATTTAACGTTGATTTATATATGACTGTTGAAGGCCTCTCTTCAAAAGCACTACGCTCCTGATGAGGGACGCATTATGCTTAGAGGCATAAGTGGACTTGGACAACGCACATCGCGAGAAGGGGGTGATGGCGGACGGACAAGACTCGTGACGGAATGGCAGCCACAAGAGGGCACGAGGCCCAGCGGATGGCGAGCGCAGAGATGAAGCGATGAGATCTGTGCACGGGCACGAGCGACATTGACCGTGGCATCGTGGGACCACGAGGAATGCTGACGGCATAGGGAGACCTTCATCCAACAGTAGATAGCACATGGCTGATGATTGTGGTGATGATGATGATGATGTAAAGGGCAGCTTTAAAACATCATAGAGAGCGTCTTTAAAAGACTCCTACGAAAAGCACTATACATTCCTAATGAGGGATACATTATGATACCACTCATGTAGTGCACTGATGATGTAGTGTGTCTCTTAATAAAGAGGGCCCTTTATTAATATATGTGGAGTGGTTTACTCACGCGTATAGTCTGCAGCAGTGGATTTTTTAAAAGCCACTTCCTGACAACTAGAAATCGGAGTAGGCCATTATGTGTCCGTGTCTGGGCCCAAATCCCAACTCCGATAATTGCCCTCAACAGTTGTGAAAATGGCACGTCGTTAAGTTAATACGTATCCAGACACGCCTGTAAAAGGAATATGTATCAATGGAGTCTCAACTCCAGTTAAACTCCAATTGCCAGACACCCTTTTATCCCGATTCCCTTACTATTTCTGCTCACAGTTAATCTGCAGAAATCCTCTTATCCGTGCTTATCCGTGAATTAGTCACCCTAAAGTAGCAACAATATCATCCCATTATCCGTGATTATGTGTAGATATGCACGGATAAAGGAGTGATTTCCTGTGGATGGACACGCATAATAGGATCTGTCCACTGCAGTTTAACTAGAGGAAAGATTATTTTGAATTGTGCATGGATGACCATGATGATAATCCATAGCCTTGACAATTCACACTCCAAACACTGCATTTGTATGAAGCTGCATTATTCCATACGGAATGGAGGTCAATACTGAATAGTACTGTATTGCTCATATACCTGCCATATACAGAAGTTGGTAGCCAATTACCGAGCGTAGTTTCAGTCTTGAGCATATGAAGTATTTCCATGTAAATTAATGAACAATTACTTTTTTAGCCTCTGCATCTTGCACAGACTGCTTGATCAGCATTTTCGTTGTGTTATTATAAGTCACAATTACAGTCTCACTGGCGGGCCCCTGGTGGCCTTAAGTGCGGCCTCTGACGTGTGCCTGCCCCCCACCCACCCCCCACCGAAAAATACACAAAATTGAAAACACCCCAACATGCTGGTTTCAAACGTGTGGCGGCCCTCACTCTGATGATGTCTTATCGGCGAAAGTGCCCCCCTCTTCTCCCTCCACCCCCCCACTCTGAAAATTAGTGAAGCACACTGCACTGAACTGTCTGGCCTCCCACACTGCAGAACTCTCTCTCTCTCTCTTGTCCCATCGTCGTGCAGTGTTCACCGCGAGGCTGTTCCCCCATGCGCAGCAGTGCAGTGCAAGCGATGATACAGGCGGCACACCTGCGATCAGGCAGTCCGGGGCATAGGGGCTGCAGAGACACACACGGTGGATGTTTCTGTGTGGTTTTGGGTTTAAGTTATGAGAGAAGGGGTGCATTTTATTTATTAATATTTTTATTTTTGTTATACGTACTCTTTGTTGCTACGCATCTTTAAAGGGCCATTAGCGAATGGTAAAACAAAAATTGTCTCTTTGGGTTGTTGTTTACATTTTTGGCATTTCATTGAATGGGGACAGTTGAACCGGTATTGCTATTAAGCTTAATAACAGCAAGAGTAACATAAATCATCACTTTATTGAGGTTAATGCCAGACTGGTTTGAGTTACTTATTGGATCGAGTCTTTGGATGGAATCATTAAGTTCGGTATTGTATTCATGAGTGAAAGTCATTGACAACAACTTCAGTTTCGTTTCGTGCTCTCGGTTTTCGCTGTGCTCCTTAAGAATGGCGCCGTTCGTCTTCCCACAATGGCACTGATGATTATAAAAGCCAGAAAGCAAACCTCAGCACAAGGAAGAACAATACGCAAATAGTCTGCATTTTTTTAAATGTCCCTTTTTACGACAAATATGCCCCTTTTGAGAGGGCGTGACCTTATCCTGGAAAGAAGTCTAATTTGCAGACATTGGTTGGGTTGATGGTTGTCATTGCTTGCGAGGAGCGCCAATTGACGGATGGCTGAATTTTAAAAAAAAATTGGTAAGGTTCCACGACTGATATATCAAAGGACATGTGCTCCCTTCATCATCATCATCATTGTCGTCACGGTTTGTCCGTCAGTCCATGTATAACTCAGGAACCAAATGTGGCGCACGGATGAGCCTCTGTGTACTCAGTTGCCTTACTGCGAAACGTGGTCGTAGTGGAAAAAACGGTGCCGACGCCGCCACCGAACGTAGCGTCCACAGTACGATGGTGGATGTATACGGCGTCTGCTGCATGTTAAGCGCATCTCCTACACGCAGTACATCAAAGAGAGCATATTTATTTTATACAAAAAAAAGAGACACGTGCAGTTATCGGCAGATGAGAAGAGGAAAGGTCTTGAGCCTGGACTTGAACTGGGGCAGGAAGTCGACAGCACGGATCGCTGGGGGAAGGGACTGTCGGGGCAACAGAAGAGAACGAGCGACCTCCCACTGAGTGAAGATTCAATGCGGGGCCTCGACAGATGATGGCATTGGTTACCAGAGCTGAGAGAGTACGGAGGGGAGTAGAGTGAGATGAGAAGAGACACAGGTACATGAAGGCAGTGGCAGGTCCACGAAGGGTCTCCGTGACTGTATCGGGAGCGAGTAGAGGGATCGTGGCTGGTGAGAAGTCTGGCAGCACTATTTTGGATCACCTGGAGGAATTTCGGGAAGAGTTAACGATTTGTAAAATGTATTTCCCCCAAATCTTCCGTGCAATAAATCCCTTTTGCCGCCCTAATTGCACACTTTGGTTTAAACGAACGAGAAAGGTTGAATTTGTACACGTTCTATCTTGGTATTCACCACAGTGGGCCACTGTGTACAACACAAATGTGTTGTCGAGTGTAATTTGAATGCACAAAGAAAGCGTAATAACTACTTAAGCCATCAACGTTGTGTTAAGTGAGAGATAAATATTGCACTGCAGTTACATTGCACGGGCAATGTTATGCGCACCAAAAAGGGTCTCGTGTTTAACAGAGAATGAGAAAGAGGAGATTGTTTTTAAACGGTTTGGTTGCGTCTGACTATGCACTCGCTCGCAAACTATTGTTGGGAATGTGTGCCCTGTCAAGTGTGATTCTCACCGGGTCTCTCGTTCACTAGCGTCCTGGATGCATTATTTGAAATTACATCATCAGCAGCGGCAGCAGCAGACGTCGTAATCAGTCCACTGCTGGATGAAGGCCTCCTCCGTAAGCCATCCACAGCGCTCACGGCTGCTGCGATGTAAGATTCCATCTAGAGGCTCCATCGCTCCATCTCCGCGGTGGGCGGTCCCTTCGCTTGCCTCGTTTTCGGATGTCACTCCGAATGCTTTGCGTCGCGTGTGTGGCTGGAGTCACCTGGACGAGAGCCGCGCGTTCCCCATGTAAAGGTGAGTATCTTCACCGACCCGCGCAGATCGGCGTAGGGGAGCATCGTCGCATGTCGTCCCGACTCCCAACAGTAGAGCGGCTTGAGATGAAAGATGCAGACGCAGTGGTTGACGTCGGGGGTGC
The DNA here is from genome assembly GCF_048934315.1 of Petromyzon marinus. Lineage (NCBI taxonomy): Eukaryota > Metazoa > Chordata > Hyperoartia > Petromyzontiformes > Petromyzontidae > Petromyzon > Petromyzon marinus. Next base: position 8,247,032 of record NC_133693.1, on the reverse strand, counting down.
GTTCACCGAAATGCGCGACGGCGAATATCGAAACGACGTAAATCCGAGTAATCTACAGGGGTAGTACGGTGGACGCGACGCCTGAAGCGACGGATAACGAGACAGGACGGACGATGCTGCTGTCAGCGCCGTAAGTGTGGGATGGAGGCGACGCAAATTCAGGTGGCGGTGTTGTTAACGTGACGACGAACTCGCGAAGCGACGTTAAAGGGGGAAGACGTAAATCGGGGAACTGCTGTACGTATTTATCATTCTAACTGTGGAATCAATTCCACGGTAACGACATTACAGCAAACACACACGCATAATCGAATATATGTATTCGTAATAGAGGGGGGGGGGGGGGTGGTTGGGGTTTGATCGTGTAAATATAAATGTGTCGCTAAACCCGCCACCACCCGACACAGACAATTAGTAAGGGTTGTCAGCTCTTGTCACGTACATGAAACATGCCAATTACTTACTAGTTCAGCATACCGGTGTGTTGGAGAGTAAACTGACAACATTCACAATTGGAGTACTGTATATTTACACGATATAACCCAAAAACCCCTTCTATTATGGATAATATTGATCGCGAAAGCCTACGTGTTAAACTGTATGTTGAACTTCTTTCGTACCATATGTACAGTGAGGGAAAAAAGTATTTGATCCCCTGCTGATTATGTACGTTTGCCTACTGACAAAAAAATTATACGTCTATAGTTTTAATGGTAAGTTTATTTGAACAGTGAGAGACAGAATAACAACAACAAAATCCAGAAAAACTCATGTCAGAAATGTTATAAATTGATTTGCATTTTAATGAGGGAAATAAGTATTTGACGCCCTCTCAATCAGACAGATTTCTGGCTCCCAGGTGTCTTTTATACAGGTAACGAGCTGAGATTAGGAGCACACTCTCAAAGGGAGTGCTCCTAATCTCAGCTTGTTACCTGTATAAAAGACACCTGTCCACAGAAGCAATCAATCAATCAGATTCCAAACTCTCCACCATGGCCAAGACCAAAGAGCTCTCCAAGGATGTCAGGGACAAGATTGTAGACCTACACAAGGCTGGAATGGGCTACAAGACCATTGGCAAGCAGCTTGGTGAGAAGGTGACAACAGTTGTTACGATTATTCGCAAAAAAAAGAACTGCCAATCTCCCTCGGCCTGGGGTTCCATGCAAGATCTCACCTCGTGGAGTTGCAATGATCATGAGAACGGTGAGGAATCAGCCCAGAACTACACGGGAGGATCTTGTCAATGATCTCAAGGCAACTGGGGCCATAGTCATCAAGAAAACAATTGGTAACACACTACGCCGTGAAGGACTGATATCCTGCAGTGCCCGCAAGGTCCCCCTGCTCAAGAAAGCACATATACATGCCCGTCTGAAGTTTGCCAATGCACATCTGAATGATTCAGAGGACAACTGGGTGAAAGTGTTGTGGTCAGATGAGACCAAAATGGAGCTCTTTGGCATCAATTCAACTCTCCGTGTTTGGAGGAGGAGGAGGAATGCTGCCTATGACCCCAATAACACCATCCCCACCGTCAAACATGGAGGTGGAAACATTATGCTTTGGGGGTGTTTTTCTGCTAAGGGGACTGGGCAACTTCACAGCATCAAAGGGACGATGGACGGGGCCATGTACCGTCAAATCTTGGGTGAGGACCTCCTTCTCTCAGCCAGGGCATTGAAAATGGGTCATGGATGGGTATTCCAGCATGACAATAACCTAAAACACACGGCCAAGGCAACAAAGGAGTGGCTCAAAAAGAAGCACATTAAGGTCCTGGAGTGGCCTAGCTAGTCTCCAGACCTTAATCCCATAGAAAATCTGTGGAGGGAGTTGAATGTTCGAGTTGCCAAACGTCAGCCTCGAAACCTTAATGACTTGGAGAAGATCTGCAAAGAGGAGTGGGACAAAATCCCTCCTGAGATGTGTGCAAACCTGGTGGTCAACTACAAGAAACATCTGACCTCTGTGATTGCCAACAAGGGTTTTGCCACCAAGTACTAAGTCATGTTTTGCCGAGGGGTCAAATACTTATTTCCCTCATTAAAATGCAAATCAATTTATAACATTTTTGACATGCGCTTTTCTGGATTTTGTTGTTGTTATTCTGTCTCTCACTGTTCAGAAAAACCTACCATTAAAATTATAGATTGATCATTTCTTTGTCAGTGGGCAAACGTACAAAATCAGCAGGGGATCAAATACTTTTTTTCCCTGACTGTATAACGTTTAACATGGAGGCATCACGTGAGCTATTATTATAGCTGCTCGTACAGAGCAGGCTGGTGTCAGATTAAATATCCCTTTCCACGTTCGTGTGTAATCCGCCTGAATTGGTCGAGTAATCCCGTTATCACCTCGGAATCACCTTGCTCTTGAGAAGGATGTAGTAAAATTTTGATTTAAAGCTTTCGTGACAGCAGGGATTCATATTCTTGGTTCTTTCGGTAAAGTCACGTAGAAGGGAAACAATAAAATAATAAAAATATAAAACAATTAAATTCTTACGACGTTTCGACTGCAACACAAGCAATCATCATCAGGTGTGAAAACCACAGCAAGAAAATTTGAAAAAGTGGCGGTTTTTTTAACGTTAGCACCACGGAGAGCGATTTGGCAGTTATTCAGATGGACGAGTCCATCTATGTTCGGAAAAGAGGAACATAGATGGACTCGTCCATCTGAATAACGTTATAAAAACCGCCACTTTCTTCAAATTTTCTTGCCGTGGTTTTCACACCTGATGATGATTGCTTGTGTTGCAGTCGAAACGTCGTGAGAATTGTATTGTTTTATATTCTTATTATTTTATTGTTTCCCTTCTACATGACTTAACCGAAAAAAGAACCAAGAATAAGGATGTAATTCTGAAAGGGTGAGCGGTGGCTCACTTTGCAATGGACCTGGTGATCTCTCGGTCACGCTGATTTGTTTTAATTGAAATAAAAGTTGTGGGAGGGGGTCAATTGAGAATGTTCGAGCAATGTGTTTTCCGTTTTCCAGGCGAGTGCACGGTCAGTCGTATGTGCGCAGTGGTTGGCCAGCAAGAATTAACAAACGGGACAAACCAGCGTGTTATGGGTTACACAGAATAACAACCCTTCATCAATCCACTGCTGGATGAAAACGTTCCCCAACCCCCATGTCAGTGCTGGGGTATTGTTATTTACAATACTTCACCATACTCTTTGGTTCTTTCGGTAAAGTCAAGTAGGTATAAACAAATATAAAAGATCACGACGTTGCGATCGCAACACAAGCAATCGTCATCAGGTGAGACAACTACGGAAAGAAAACACTGCTGAAGTAGGACCAGCAGTTTTTCAGCAGTTTTTTTTCTTGCTGTGGTTGTCTCACCTGATGACGATTGCTTGTGTTGCGATCGAAACGTCGTGATCTATTTTTTTTATACCTACGTCACTTTACCGAAAGAACCAAAGAGTATGGATTCCTGCAGTCACGAAAGCTTCAAATCAAGATTAATACTTCACCACGTTGCTCAGTGCAGGTTGGTAAAAGGGAGGCCATGCCCAGTCCAGATATTGCTCACGGCTTGACGTTATCCAGGGGGCCACGGTGGCTAGGAGATGTTAACTACCTCGCCTGGTATGGAGGAGGTGGTGGGTTTGATCCCGACCCTGACGCCTGCTGCTGTATATTTGGAGTTTGCGTGTCTCTATCCCTGTGGTCACGTGCATTTGTTTTCTTGGCCATCTATAAATATCCACATGATGAACCACTTCGTTGAGTTATCATATGTGGCCAGGTCGCTTCTGAAAAAGAGCTGTATAGCTCAGTGGGGCTTACCTTGCTAAAAACTTTCTTATACTTTAGTTTATTGGTGGCTAGCTATCGAATTCAGGTTGCCGGGTTCATAGCGCAGTGTGTTAACCACTGCGCCACCGCTCAACCCCGAACAGAATGTGTAATGTTTATGTGACCAGTAAAACCTCACTGAGTCTGGAGACTCGTTCTCAGGAGAATCCTGCATTGAGGATATATGGCCACGTATACCAACGGGTAACAATCAAAGCTCCGCAAAGATAGATTTGATAATCCACCGCTATTATTGTGCTATACCAGGCCGCTTCACAGTCTGAGTGTACAAGAACACGGGGACATTCCCAGATACTCTACGCAACCTATAGAGATCTGACGAGTTCGGACGCATTTGGGATATAGTTTGTATTGAGAAAGGCAAATTACCCCCCCCCCCCTTCCCGCCACCGTATAGTATTTAATAGACTTGGGACAGCCACGTATATTTGTATGTAGAACTTCTTTCGCACCGTTACGTGGCCAACCACGCTGTTAACGAACACCTTATGAAGGCCGTCGCGAGCGGGAATCGAACTGCAACACGTTCGTACGTACTCACACACAGACACGTTGCGTGTGTGTGTGTGTGCCGAGCGACACGCACACACACACAACGTGCATAGAGCGGGCTGCCTTTGAAGTTCTCCACGGGCAGCCAGAGCGCGAGTGAAGAGCGTCGCGGGCTATTACCTCGCCTATCGTTCGCCCTGCTCCGTTTTGTATTTTACCAAAGCGGCGTTTCAGCTGCGAGACAAAGGAAATCGTTTATGTGTGTGTGTGTGCGCTCTGTATGCTCTCCCTCGCCTTTCTCTCTCTGCTCTCTGCACTTGCGCGCGCGTCTCTGTGTGTGTGTGTTGTAAAGGGGGTTGTGGGTTGCGGGTTCGAGGTGATGGGGCGGTGGTGGATCATCATCATCGCCTGTTGCTGGCAGTGCAGGCAGTGTCGGCTGAGAGAGAGATAAATGCGGCGTTTTTTTTAGGATGTTGCTTTTAAGCCCCCGTGTCCGGCCCTTTGTGGAGAGGGAGGGATCTGCGGTGGCTCCTCGTTAACAGCGGTGACCTCGCCACGAGGCACCGGGAACGCTCTCTCCTCTCTCTCTCTGTCTCTCTGTCTCTCTCCTCTCTCTCCGCTGCCGCTAATGAACGCGACAGGCGAGCGCGGTGACACTGCAGGGCAAGGCAACAATCTGCACACTCACGCGCTGCTGCTGCTGCACTTTCTCTTCTTAGCTGTTAACCCCCATGCATAAAAGACTAAGATCCCCGCCCGGAAATCCTAAACAGACTGTTGGGGGCAAGTGCTGTTAGCGAGCACCTATAAAGGCCGGCACGGCGCACGAGGGGGTGGGTGGCCAACACCACGCCCGGCTGCCTTTGTCTCCCCAGTGGCGATGTTTACACACCGCGCCAGGTACTAATTTGAGGCTGAGTCGACCTAGGGGAGGCCCATGACCGGTTCAAATAATCGTCACCAGTATTGGCCGTGAGCGGGAATCGAACTCGTGTAGCCGGGTTCGTAGCGCAGGGCGCTAACCACTACACTACCGCTGCCCACGCCATACATACATACACAGACGCACACGTGCACACAGACGCACACGTGCACACAGACGCACACGTGCACACAGACGCACACGTGCGCGTCCACACGTACACACCAGACATTGTGATGCGCTTAGCGCTGCTGTAGTTACTTTCTCTTACAAGACAAGGATCCACACCCCCCCTTCACCCCCCCTCTCCCCCCCTTCTTCACCCCCACCCCCCTCTTCACCCCCACCCCGCCCCAAGCCTTAACTGGCTGTTGGGGCAGCTAAAGGGGTGGGAGGCCAGCACCACCCCCGGCCGCCTTTGTCTCCCCCAGTAGTGATGTTTACACACCGCACCGTGTACTCGATTAAGGCTGAGTATACCTAGAAGATGCTGCAAGGACTGCTTCAGATATTTTACACTCAAGTTGGCCGCTCGTCGGGAGCCGAACCCAGGAGCCCGGGGTGTATTGCCTGGCTTGCAGCGAAGTATGCCAATCACCACTCTCCCCACAGATGCATACATTCATAATAAAGGTTTTTGGGTTAGATCGCGTTTATTTATAAATGTGTCGTAACCCTCCACCACTCGACACGGCCAATCAGCAAAAAAAGTGTCACGTTGACAAAAGACAAATAATTCACTCTTCGACACACCGGTGGGCTAAAGTAGTGAATTATTTGTCTTTTGTCAACGTGACACTTTTTTTGCTGATTGGCCGTGTCGGGTGGTGGAGGGTTACGACACATTTATAAATAAACGCGATCTAACCCAAAAACCTTTATTATGAATAATATTGGTCGCGAAAGCCTACGTGTTAAGATGCATACATACATGCACATACATACACAGAGACAAAGATCCCCCATATAGCCTTCAACAGACTATTGGGTCAAGTACTGTTAAGCGACCAGCTATGAAGGCCGCTCCGTCACAAGAGGGGGTGGGTGACGAGCGCCACGCCCGGCCGCCTTTGTCTCTCCAGTGTTGATGTATATATAAACACACAAGTATGCGCACACACACACGTAATCTCGAGATACGATCGCACTTAGTCCCTTCATAAATCCAAGCCCCATAAACACGAATGGTATCTGTTGGTGTGAGTAGTAGCAAGTAGCTTTACACTCGAGATTGTAGTGGGGTTGTTTGTAATATTGTAGACGGTCACGATATTTTTGTCAATTGCGCGTTACATTAATTGCACGTTACATTAATTGCGCGTTACATTCATTGCACGTTACATTCATTGAACGTTACATTCATTGTACGTTACATGCATTGCGCGTTACATTCATTGCGCGTTACATTCATTGCGCGTTACATTCATTGCACCTTACATTAATTGCACGTTACATTAATTTCGCGTTACATTAATTGCACGTTACATTAATTGCGCGTTACATTCATTGCACATTACATTAATTGCGCGTTACACTCATTGGACGTTACATTCCTTGTACGTTACATTCATTGCACGTTACATTAATTGCACGTTACATTAATTGCGCGTTACATTCATTGCACGTTACATTAATTGCGCGTTACACTCATTGAACGTTACATTCACAGTACGTTACATTCATTGCACGTTACATTCATTGCACGTTACATTAATTGCGCGTTACATTCATTGCACGTTTCATTCATTGCACGTTACATTCATTGCACGTTACATTAATTGCGCGTTACATTCATTGCACGTTACATTAATTTCACGTTACATTAATTGCACATTACATTCATTGCGCGTTACATCCATTGCACGTTACATTAATTGCACGTTACCTTAATTGCGCGTTAGATTCATTGCACGTTACATTCATTGCACGTTACATTCATTGCACGTTACATTATCGAATGCGTATGCACAATTACCACACTAATTAACACACTAGTTAACACACTAAATAACACACTAATTAACACACTAAATGACACCTAATTAACACACTAAATAACACAGTAATTAACACACTAAATTACACACTAATTAACACACTAAATAACACACTAATTAACACACTAAATAACACACTAATTAACACACTAAATAACACACTAATTAACACACTAAATAACACACTAATTAACACACTAAATAACACACTAATTAACACACTAAATAACACACTAATTAACACACTAAATAACACACTAAATAACACACTAAATAACACAGTAATTAACACACTAAATAACACAGTAATTAACACACTAAATAACACACTAATTAACACACTAAATAACACAGTAATTAGCACACTAAATAACACACTAATTAACACACTAAATAACACAGTAATTAACACACTAAATGACACACTAAGTAACACACTAACTAACACACTAATTAACACACTAAATGACACACTAATTAACACACTAAATAACACACTAATTAACACACTAAATAACACACTAATTAACACACTAAATAAAACACTAATTAACACACTAAATAACACACTAAATAACACACTAATTAACACACTAAATAACACACTAAATAACACACTAAATAACACAGTAATTAACACACTAAATAACACAGTAATTAACACACTAAATAACACAGTAATTAACACACTAAATCACACACTAATTAACACACTAAATAACACACTAATTAACACACTAAATGACACACTAATTAACACACTAAATAACACACCAATTAACACACTAAATAACACACTTATTAACACACTAAATAACACACTAATTAACACACTAAATAACACACCAATTAACACACTAAATAACACACTAATTAACACACTAAATAACACACTAAATAACACACTAATTAACACACTAAATAACACACTAATTAACACACTAAATAACACACTAATTAACACACTAAATAACACCAATTAACACACTAAATAACACACTAATTAACACACTAAATAACACACTAAATAACACACTAATTAACACATTAAATAACACACTAAATAACACACTAAATAACGCAGTAATTAACATACTAAATAACACAGTAATTAACACATTAAATAACACACTAATTAACACACTAAATAATACACTAATTAACACACTAAATAACACACTAATTAACACACTAAATGACACACTAATTAACATACTAAATAACACACTTATTAACACACTAAATAACACACTAATTAACACACTAAATAACACACTAATTAACACACTAAATAACACACTAATAAACACACTAAATAACACACTAATTAACACACTAAATATCACACTAAATAACACACTAAATAATACACTAAATAACACACTAAATAACACACGAATTAACACACTAAATAACACACTAATTAACACACTAAATAACACACTAAATAACACGCTAATTAACACACTAAATAACACACTTAATAACACACTAATTAACACATTAAATAACACAGTAATTAACACACTAAATGACACACTAATTAACACACTAAATAACACACTAATTAACACACTAAATAACACACTAATTAACACACTAAATAACACACTAATTAACACATTAAATAACACAATAATTAACACACTAAATAACACAGTAATTAACACATTAAATAACACAGTAATTAACACACTAAATAACACACTAATTAACACACTAAATAACACACTAATTAACACACTAAATAACACACTCATTAACACACTAAATAACACACTCATTAACACACTAAATAACACACTAATTAACACACTAATTAACACACTAAATAACACACTAATTAACACACTAAATAACACAATAATTAACATAATAATTAACACACTAAATAACACACTAATTAACACACTAAATAAAACACTAATCAACACACTAATTAACACACTAATTAACACACTAATTAACACACCAACACAAGCAAGTTGCTCCAATGTGCTGTATCTCAGTAGGGGTATATGTGTATATACAATAATTAGTTTTATACGCTTCCCATACAATGTAAATGTATATATGTACATTGTGCAAGATAGCAGGTACTATGTACACGTACGAGAACGTTACATATTCTTGGTTCTTTCGGTTAAAATAAAGTTCATGTGTATGGATTATTGTTGTTGATATTGTTGATATGTCATTACTGCCATAGTGTTGTTGGCGTCGATATATTATAATACTAATTTTGTTGCTGATGCTGTTAATGTTATTCGTATGTCATATTATTAGTATTATTGTTGTTGTCGATTGAAGGTGAGACCGGCGGGTGTCATTGTGAAACAAACAGCACGACATTCACGTCGCTTGCAATCCTTTTGAGTTTCTATCCCACGCGATCTCGCGGGCAGTGCAAGTGAATTGTAGACACGCCGAGGAGACATTTTAAACAAATGTTTGTTTTTCTAGTTGTATTAGTTGTCAAGGACATTGTACACTATACGATATTATCGTACGTCCGCTAAGTTTGGTTACAGTTATTCACTTTTTTTTGTCATGCCACGACTATGCGAAACTCTCACATGTGTGGAACGTTGATAGTCTCTTACTTAAATAAAATTGCTCTTAGGCGTTCTAACAGTAAGAGCTAGTGATCTAAAGTTTGTGTTAGCGCGCTGCTTGTACACAAACAAATACGTGTACAGAAAGACAAAGATCCCCCTTTATAGCCTTAACAGACTATTGGGGCAAGTGCTGTTAACGTTCACCTATGAAGGCCGGCACACCGCACCAGGTACTCATTTGCGGCCGAGTCGATCTAGGGGAGGCCCACGGCCGATTCAGATAATCGTCACCGGTGTTGGCCGTGAGCGGGAATCGAACCCGGGTCGCGGGTTTCATAGTGCAGCGTAGCGCTAACCGCTACACTACCACACACGCGTCCATACAACCCACAACGTACATAAAAGTCGCCTGATATAGACCTGTGTAACAGCACGTCAATGTATCTGTTATGTGGTGTGCATATACATATATACTGTATTAGGTGTTTGCGAACAGTATTTGCCCCAACAGTCTGTGAAGGACATACGGGGGATCTGTGTATTTATATACTGCATATACTGCATACACATACATATGGATGTAAATGCGATGTGTGTGTGTGTGTATATATATCCTGTACATTCATATTGAAGTTTGTCAATGTAGACATTCACTGTGGGTCTACAATAGCGTGCACACACGATGTAATGCGGTGTATACGTGTGCAGTACTTGACAAATACAACACACGAACACCCGACACGTATATGAATACCATATAGAAATACGATATACCTATATACGTATATGTCCATACGCTGTCATTACGTAGCATGTATGTGTGCGTGCATTTTTTACGTACGGAGCGGTGTCACATCGGTTAGCGCACTGCACGATATCAACCCCTGCACAGCCAGAGTTTGAGTCCGGGCCACGGCTAACATCAGTCGTCTCCCCCCCACCCCCCCCCCCCCCGTTCTCCCAACCCTTCATGAACGCGCACTGACCAGCGCGGTGAAGTATGGCAAAACAAAAATCGCCATGCCCGACCACAGTACGGGAAGCTCTCCATCCAGCAGTGGATTGACCAATGTCTGTGATAAATGATGAAACCGATGAAGGAAAGAAGAATAGATACCGGCAAACAAAAACGGTCCCATCGATGTTATTACACTATTCCCCCCACCCCCCACATTTGTACACACACAAACGATGTATTGCTTATATGTCGTGTTTGCTTTTGTAAGTACATATTCTTTTTGTTAGTACATATTCCCTATTAAAACGCGTGCTTGGAATTACACCGAGAGCCAAAATAATGACCACGTGCATGCGCGAATTATCACCAATCAGAGCCATCATATCGGCAATTGAAGTACATTGCCAATTCAAATATATTGGCAATTATCGGTCATTGGTCGTCACGGCGAGTACGAGTGACGGAATGGCAGAGTACTCCGAGCACTTTGTACTACGACCACCACAACACATTCGTACGCAGTGTGCAACCGCGGCAAATAATGACTCCGTACGGTCTTTAGCAGACGGTCGAGGCACGTGCTATGAAGACCGAAACGGCGCACTAGCGGGAGGGTGGCCAACGCTACGCCCGGCCGCCTTTGTCTCCCCATTAGCTGATATTTTCACACCGAATCAGGTACCAATTTAAGGCTGAGTCCACCTAGGAGATGCTCAGGGCCGGTTCAAATATTTGCCACTGCGGAAAACGATATCGGGTCGCCGGATTCATAGCGCAGTGCGCTAACCACTGCACCACCGCTCCCCACACATGGCATATCTATATATACACGCACGCACAAATGGTAGCGCAGGGTGCGTGCATGTGTGACATTCCACAGTTTTTTTTATTTACTGCATTTACTTATGTGGATGTAGATCAATTGTTCATACTCGTGGGGGGGGGTTTATTTTAACAATATACTGCGCTATCTGCCACAGCGCGCGTCTTGCCCATGGCTAATTGCCACTCGAGCTGAAATACGCCACGACTGCTGCGTCTTGTTATTGCACTCTCTTGCGTGCGTCTCGCCGTATTGCTCATTGGCCTATAATGAGCCCAATTTCATGGGCAATTTAAATAAGAGAGACAAAAAATTACACTCCTGCATGGAATTGTTGAGTATAATTGCGGCTTACATGTTGGTTAAGCTCCCTTTTTAAATTGAACTATAGGCTCAAGTTGTTTACCTTGGTTTGAGTCAAATCGCTCAACTCTTTTCGTGTTCGTCTCGTAGTTTGCATTTGGAAATCACCGTTCTGTATTTTGATTTGAAGTATATTTTGTTTCCGGTTGTGGAAATGTATAGCAGCCAAATACTCAACGCATGTTGATTCTAAATGCGGAGGGAATAACTGGAGAAGCGACCTGGTTATCACAAATGATAGCTCAACGAAGTGGCTTATCATGTCGGAATGTATAGCAACCAAATACTCTGAGCGCGTGATGTTGATTGTACATCTGGAGGGGAAAACCCCGGAGGACTCGGAGAAAAATCCACGCGACCACGGGGAGAGAGACATGCAAATTACAGGGTCGGGATCGAACCCACAACCACAATGTAACAGTTTTCCATCGCAAGATTAATTTTAAAACGGAAGCAGCATTTACAGAACAGTGCTTATCTATAAGATATAACGTACAATATGAATGCTATTTTATTTTACATCAATGCTGTTTTACAAAACCAAATACTCTGAGCATACAATAAGGATGATACCGTTGTGTAACAGGTTCGCAATAATCGTCTCTGGTGTTGACAGTCAGCGGGAATCAAACTTCGGGTCGCCAGGTTCGTAGCGCAGGGCACTAACCACCGCGCCCCCGCCATTGAAATGTGGAATTTCCCACCCAATGGCTCATTACTGTAGGTCGCACTCATTACACACAAAGTGTATAGCTCTACCTTGCTGATCGCGTCAAGGAGCGTCAACATCCACGCAAACTCCGGTCACCCTCGCAGCAGCGGCTTTTGGCGAACCATCGAACAAATATGGTCATTTGCTGCTTCTCCGGCCGTCTGGAACGCTCTTCCTTCAGATATTAGGAAGCCACTGGAGCTATGCACTTTCAAATGTAAATTGAAAACGTATTTCTTTAGAACTGTTTTTTTCTGTTTAGTTTGATGTCCTTCCCCCCGCACATCCGATTAGCACGGTTGGCTACGTACGTTGCGAAAGAAGTTCAACGTACATACGTACAACTTAAATGCTGAGCACGAACAAAACAAGCTCAAAACGCCAAGCGGCCAGCAACAAACGGCGCTATTAAAGGTGAAATAGATCAGCGTGTAAAAATAAATTCGTTACTTGCATTGAGCATAGGTTATACGAACTTGGGGAGAGAGAAAAAAAGAGACTGTGGGAGCGAAGTTCACGGCCCCCGTAGTTCAAAGGGGAAGAAGCAAGCAAAAATACACGTGTGTTGACCTACACATGACCTGCAGGTGACCTGCAACATGACCTGCAGGTGACCTGCAGGTGACCCGCAGATGACCTGCACGTGACCTGCACGTGACCTGCAGATGCGATTAAACCAGTCCCGGCCCCTGAGTGAGATTGGGGCTCAGTCGACCCTGGCGAAAATTTGAACTTATAATGTTTGCATCACTGGTAGCAATGCTGTCCTGCCGATTTAGCAACACTCGAGTAACACATTCCCACTTAACATTCGCGCTGTATGTGCTTCAGAGGCGGATCTCGAACCTTTATTTAAATAGGGCCCGACATTAATAATTAATAGTTGCATTAAAACATTGCATTTATTGTTCTCTGGTACATATCAATCAGGGACCGATTCTCGAGGTCTCAAGCGACGGCCGCCGCTAAGCCCCCCCCCCCACCCCCATCCTAAAAATTTGATTTCCCAAAAATCCGAATGTTCCAATTAAAGTATCCCAAAGATGACGTCTCGTAGGTGGGTTGATCGGTTTCACTCATAGGGCCGGCTCAGCCTGACCTTCCACAATGCTTCAAGTCTCGTGGCCAAACGCTTCCGATCCCCACCATGAGTGAAGCAAATCGTTCGCCTCCAGTGTAGTGGTGGCAACTGATACACGGCGTGGCGACTTATTTTTTCGTGTGGCTTTTGAACACGCAAAAAAGCAACGCCATTTGCAGGGCTACATTGGTGTGTTAACGTTGTAAGCCATTCCACGGCAGCATCCAGGGTGCTGAGTGGAGTCCGCTTGTTTCACCAAAATATCGCCACCGTGCGTGTCACGGTGGCGAGATGTTAACCACCTCGCCGAGTATACAGAAGGTCGTGGGTTCGATCCCGAGTCCTGACGCCTGCTGTATATTTGGAGTTTGCATTTTTTTTCCCCGTGCCCGCGTGGATTTTTCTCCGGGTCCTCCAGTTTTTCCCTCCGCATTTAGAATCAGAATCCGTTTGGAGTATTTGTGGCCAGGTCGCTTCTGAAAAAGAGCTATATAGCTCACTGGGCCTTACCTGATAAGATACAAACAAAATTGCTTGAAAGTTAAGTTTATCCGTGGTTAGCTATCGAATTCAGGCTGCCGGGTTCACCGCTCAACCCTGAACGGAATGTGTGATATTTATGTGTATCCAGTAAAGCTTCACTGAGTCTCCACGCTCGTTCTCGAGAATGTGAGTGCATGTGTTGGGTGGGCAGTCGTCCCTGGTGGACGCCTCATGGCTTGCACCTCGCCGCGTTCGCAGTTTGGTGGAGTCCTTGGTCTTCAATTTCTGGCCACAAATACTCCTCCGTCGCGTGGTTTTCGGACAACCTCATGACACTCACTAGCAGCATGAAATAAAAAAAATATATATAAAAGAGCGGGTCTCATTGTCATCGCAGCGACAGAGAGAAACCAGGCGGTCCCTTCGTCGGGTGCTCACAGTAAGCCTCGTACCACGTATTCATCGACAGGTAGATGTGGCGGTCTTAGAAAAAAAAGACAACAACAATAACAACGAGCGCTCCTCCTCCTCCTACTTCTACCCCACCCATCCCTGTCGTGTCCCCTCGACCCAAGCGGGTGGCTCCTCCCGTCTCTCTCGCCAAGTGGCCCCTCTCGTGACGCGCGTCTCTCTCACGCGCGCGCGTCTCTCTCTCTCACATATAAACACTCCCCCGCACTGACACACACACCTGCCCGGCGGGCACACGCAACACGGTGTGCTCTACAGAATCAATAGGTGATCGTCGTAAAGTGATAGAGGTGCCCGCGACTTCGTAGAACGGCGCGCGTGGACATAGAGGCACGGACCCGGTCCAAGTCGTGATCAGCGCCTTTGCTCTCTCTCTGTGGCTCCTCCGCCTGCCCGCCCACCTGTGCGGGTTTCACCTGCAGGACAGCATTGACAGACGGGCTGCGAGCACAGTTCTGTGTGGTGTGCCTACAACACGTGTGTGTGTGTGTGTGTGTGGTGTGTCTTTGTCTTGTCCACGTGTGTGTGTGTGGTGTGTCTTTGTCTTGTCCACGTGTGTGTGTGTGTGTGCGTGGGTGCGTACACGTGTTTGTGGGTAGACACATCACTGCAAGAAGCGAGGGACCGACTATCGGGTTTCTACTGAAGGTAGGCACAGCAGTTGGGGTTGGTGGTCCATGCCAGCCTCATGACACTTACTTCCAGTGTGCACCACTAACCCACACACCGAGTTCACTCGCGTGCGCGCACACACACACACACACGGGCGCGGGGGGTAACAAACTGCGAACGATCATAGTTTAAGTTAACCAATGTAAGACAAAGATCCCCCGTATAACCTTAACGGAATGTTGGGGCAAGTGCTGTTAGCGAGCACCTATGAATGCCGGGACGGCACACGATGGGGTGGGTGGCCAGCACCACGCCCGACCGCCTTTGTCTTCCCAGTGGCGATGTTTACACACCACTCATTTTTTTAGGCTGAGCCGACCTAGGGGAGGCCCAGGACCAGTTCAGATATTTGTCACTGGTGGTGGCTGTGAGTGGGAATCGAACTCGGGAAGGCGGGTTCGTAGCGCAACACGCTCACCGCGACACTACACACACTCATTGCGGTAAAATGCCCTTGTTTTTGTAACCAGAACTGGATAATATTGGTTAGGCACTGGTACACACGCAGCCTAGATGCAACACACCAGTGTAAGGCTGGAGAATTAGTCAACGTTCTCAGACACTATGTTTATAGGAGTTAATCCAGGTACTAATATATTGAATTAAAGTTTTAACTTTGTTCATGTGTGCACGCTGCAGATTGTAGCGTGTGCAAGTCACTCTTACAAATGAGACGACTATCCTGGTCTCTCGATTTCTCAACTGGTTAAACAAATAAACGTAAACTTAACAGTATTGTATTGCAAAGACAAAGATCGCCCGTATAGCATTAACAGACTGTTGGGGCAAGTTCCGTTAGCGAACACCTATGAAGGCCGTCACGTCACACGAGGGGGTGGGTGACCAGCACCACGTCCGGCCGCCTTTGTCTCCCCAGTGGCGATGTTTAAAAACCGCACCTGCTACTCATTTGGGGCTGAGTCGACCTTGTACACACACACATATAGTAGGGCTGTACATCATTAATTGTGTACGGACTGGTATTAAATATAAATACTTGATGGAATAGTGTCAAGTCTTAATGTGTCATCTAGCTTGGTGAATGAACGCATGCTATGCGTTGTTAAGCATACACACCAGCATGGTTTATAATTGCATACGTGGTGTGGTTCTTTCGGTAAAGTCACGTAGACCGTGCTTTCCCACCTGATGACGGACGCTTGTGTTGCGCCCGAAGCGTCGTCATTTATTTTATTTTCTACCTGCGCGACTTTACCGAAAGAACCAAAGAGTATGGATTCCTGCAGTCACGAAAGCGTCAAATCATTATTATTATTACACTTGTTTAGCCAAAAAAAAGGTCTCACTGAGTCTCATAACTCCTTGTTTACGAGGCTCCTGACAAGTTTTCGTAACGAGGGACGATAATTTGCTGAGCATAATGCCACTTCAGGAATTCGCAGCTAAAGTTTTTCTTTTATAAACTTGAAAAAATTTGGAGCACGACAGCGGCACACAATAGCCTCTTCTTGTCAATCGCGTCGCGGGATCTTTAACGTTCACTTCGTAGCATGCGGCGCTTATTCTATGATAGTAAAAATATATATTTATACACCCGCTGCGCTAATAACCAAGGCGGCCGCTGGTTTCGAACCGTGAACCTCTGGGGGCGAACGCGCTGCCACTGGGCAATGTCACCGCTAGAGCATGGCCCGTCAGTGCAAGACTGGACATGTTGGATATATAATAGAGTTGATCAATGTACTGATAATATGTACATTATATCGCATGATGATTAGTGATATAATGAATGTAATAACAAGAATGCCCTTACTCCAGGAGAGCCTCACTGAGCGTTCATGGCTCTCTCTTCTCAGGAGGGTCCTGCCACACTGGGATGAGAGTGTGTGGCTTGCCTAAGGACGTCTCAGTGCCCGGAGAAAATCCAACGCACATACGAGGTGACACTGAACGCTCAATGCTCCTCACAGATAGAGGCAATAATTCCTACTATCATCATATCGATAGGCTCGCAGCGAAAGCTTACACCAATGGGCTATGTAAACATGGTTGACAACTGTGTACAGCGTGGCTACAGAGTAAACTGGATATCCTAGGCGGTCGGGCGTGGTGCCTGCCACCTACCCCCTCGTGTGCTGTACCGGCCTTCGTAGGTGCTCGCGAACAACACTTGCCCCAATATACTGTGAAGGCTATATGGGGGATCGTTGTCTTTATCTATGTATGGATATCTTGATGTAGCTTTGTATACCTGTCCGTACCTTATTATAGCCGTAGACGTTTGCTTTGACCGAGTATGCACATACACGGGTGAATATACCTTTGTACACATGCATGTACACCTGTACACATACAATGCATAGTCTACTTGCAAACACATATACCCATGCATACGCGTGTCTCCATAACGCACACGCATGTGCGATATTCATACATACATACATGCGCGCACCTGAAGTTCTGGTGGCGGGAGACTTGTCAGCTGTTGCGTCTCGTGTACAGCTACTGGGGGCGGATCTGGCTTGGTGGCAGTGAGGTTTTGTGGTTACATCAACGGCACTGGCCATGATGACACGTCGTCCCTTGACCTGGGCATGAACCTGCAAGTAGTGTTACCGCGCGCGCGCGTCCGTGTGTGTGTGCAGGCAGGCGACATTAGCATCAACAGCATCATCATCACCATCATCGTCGTCATCACCATCAACAGCATCATCATCACCATCATCGTCGTCATCGGCCGCGATGCTGAAGGCGGAGGGCAGCCACCCCTCTTTCCTGGATCTGGGTGACGAGGTGGACGTGACCGGTCAGGGCATGCGCCTCGCGTGGGACATCAACGACCCCAAGATGCCGCAGGTGCGAGGAAGGAGGCTGAATAATCAGAGACGCTGAGCCAGACAGCAAAACACTGAAAAGCCTGGATTTTAAATCTGGGATTTAGCCGCCAGTATTCATTGATGATGACGATAATATTAATAGTAATATTTAGCATCTATACGGTGCTTAAATATGCGCTATAAATAAGGGCCCTGACCCGAAACGTCTCCTGTTATGTTTTTTTTTACTTTTAAGGCCACGGTGTTATTAACGAATGTGGTGAGTTGTATTGTTGCTGTTAATGTTGCTCGTGCACCACTGCCAATGCAGCATCACCAATGAAATAATAATAATAATATCTATTTAAAAGACAGACACGGCTCAAGCCACGCACGCGCGTTAAGGACCTTTCTTTTGGCCAACCATCAAACAAAGACGGTCGCTGCATCGCGCGCTTTCAGATGCGCTTCTGCGGCCGTCTGGAACGGTCTTCCTTCCGATGTTAGGAAGCCACTGGAACAATATACTTTTACAATCTAGGGTGAAAACGTATTTCTTTAGAAGAAGCGTGGTCGCCACATGTACGCCTCTTTATAAGGAACGAAACTGGTGGACTTGTGCACGAATCTGGCTGTCGCCTGATGAAGCTGGTTGTAATTACTGGCGAAACGTCGTACTCAGTTTGTAAATGTTGTGGCTTGGCTCTCCAACATACCGGTGTGTGCTGTACTAGTGACGAATTGGCCACGTTCTGTTTACGTGACAACCCTTACTAGTTGGATGTGTCGGGTGGTGGCGGGTTTAACGACACATTTATTTATTTACGCGATCTATCCATAACGAAACTCTATTATGGATGATATTGGTCGCGAAAGCCTCCTACGTGTTAAGCCTTTTTTAGAACTGCTTTTTGTGTTTATTTGTATTGCCCTACCTCCGCATTTTCGATTAGCAAGGTTGACTCCGTACGGTACGAAATAAGTTCAACATACATATATACACACACACACAATCAGCTGCAGGTGCCTGCTGCTTCCCAGTTCTAAAAGCGAGCAGCCGATTGAGATCGAGTGTTAGTGTACGTACGTGAACTTGAACATAGACGCTCATCTCAATGTCATTAAAACTTTAAATCCTTTACAGACATTGAAGAGGCGTTGCGCACTATATATCCACACACACAGCACATTATTTTAATAATTATGATATCTAACATACAAGGGGGCTGAAAAGTCAGGACACGTAGGGTTATTACATTTATTTTAACAAACGACATGCGATTATGAAATGTATTTTAACAAATGTTTACATTGACTCCCATTAACAATAATGCACGCACGAATTCCTTTTTGGAAATTAATTTCGGATTTTTTTCCTCCCCAAACGAGATTACAAAGCGTGTAATTTTTTTTCTTATATTTATCATCAATTTGTATTATTATTATCATTGTTGCGTTGTCTCAATTCATGCAGGCATCTTCTTGGTCGGGTTTTGTAAACGACAGATTTGAGATGAGCCCCACTGGGAGGCATCCCGACCTTAGGCCCACGCGGCGTGGCCGCTGCGCGAGGCGCCTCGCTCGTGCGTCACTGCAGCTGCCCGTCGTCAGCAACACGTCCGTCTGGAACCTTCTTCCTTACCGATATTAGGAAGAAGACCGCTGGAAGCTATTGCAACTTTGATGTCACCCAGATTAAAAACTAATTTCTTTAGAAACTGCTTTTTGTGTTCAGTTTCCTGTCCTTGCCCCGCGCCTCCGATGAGCACGCTTGGCTACGTAAGGTGCGAAAGAAGTTCAACGTACGTGGTACATACACTGCATGGCACCAATGCGTCCTCCCCTCCCTCTCCGCAACCCCCCCGCCCCCCCTGCTCCGCTCCGCTCTTCATTCACACCGCGGTACCTGCGCAGTGCATCAAGCAGCCCGACGCGTTCAAGGAGTGGCCGGATGGCTACGCGCGCTTCGTGTACAGCGCCGAGGACAAACACGCGCAGCGCCACCTGAGCGGCTGGGCCATGCGCAACACCAACAACCACAACTGCGCCATCCTCAAGAAGTCGTGCCTGGGCGTGGTGCTGTGCAGCCGAGGATGCCTCCTGCCCTCGGGCGCCCGCCTCTTCCTGCGCCCGGCCATCTGCGACAAGGCTCGCCAGAAGCAGCAAAGTAACGCTCGCACGGCTTCACACCGTGGGCTGGGTTGTTGCAATCGCCAGCGAAACGCCGTGCTTAAATATGGTAACCGTGGTGTTTACTCTCCAGCGCACTGGTGCGGTGAACTGGCAACTCGTTGGCACGTTTCTGTTTCCGTGACGGACCCTTGCTAATTGGCTGTGTCGGGTGGTGGCGGGGTTCACGACGCGTTTATATTTACGCGATCCAAACCCATATACCATGTACGATGAATAACGCTCGCACGCACGCACGCACGCCCGCATCTCGTTCTGTTCTCTCGTTCTGCAACAGCTCTCTCCCTCACGAGGCTCCGTCCTAGGACGGTGCATTAACACGCCCGTCGCCGATTGCCTGAGAACATCTTAACACGTAGAGGGACGCAGAGCATTTGCTGTTAGCGCTGGCTGGGTGGGGAAAAACCGGAGGACCCAGAGAAAAATCCACGCGACCACGTGGAGATTTGAAGGCCATTGTGTGCCACCGGCATATAGCCCACACACGAATGTGTTTCTCAGCCTTATTTTGGCGACTCCTGTACCCACCCCCCTCCCCCTCTTGTTGAATGTTGTTTCAACCTCCCTTTCCTGACCCAACACGGTTCTGAGAAATAAATGTACGATTAATAATGAACGTCAAATATCTTCACCCGATTGCCCGTTTTGTGAGGTATCCTGGCAAGCGAGTAACTTGCAAGCGAATTTTAAAAATAAATAGATATATAGTCAACGGACGCTCTGCATTGCGTGACGTAAATTATTTGCGCTCGCTGGTTCGCCTTGGAAACCCGCATTGTTTACGATCAATGAGTTCGGAAATATCTTTGATATCGTTCGAGGTTACCATATGGAATTCAGTGTTATCGTAGCTATTTTATATTTGCATATTCATACGTGATTATTCACCAGTGACTCTCATGCACGATGTAATTTCGCACATGTACCGCCTGAGACGTTGACACGTGCACCCCTGGTTGAACGTCACTGCAGCAGAGTGTCACGGGTACCAGGAGACTGTCGTCGTGTTCAATGGACAACGACGATGCGGTCAATGGCTGTAAAGTATGAGCTCATGACCTCAGCTGTATCGATGATAAACTGCATACCTGTCAACCCATACGGTTTACCCGCATTTACGTACAGGGAAATTGAGGCCCACGCGGCGTACAGCCGTTTCAAACACGGGCAGCCAAAGAAATGTGTCTATTCGTTTGCGTTTCTCGCTTGTGATGGGACTTTGTAGGATAAACATTGAGATTTATAAGAGGCACGGGGTGCATACTCTTTGGTTCTATTCGGTAAAGTCACGTAGGTAAAAAATGAAACAACAAAAAATCACGACGTTTCGGCCACAACACAAGTGGCCTTCATCAGGTGAAGGGACCGGACTGTCCAGAGGACAGCGTTGGAGTGATAACAGCCAAGCCCAGGTCGCGTCCTTTAAGCTGTGTGGGAGGAAACAAAAGCGCCTTGACAAAGGAATTAGCATAAAAATGAGCATGATGTACGTAGGAGGTACATGATGGACCAGGCGCGGGGGGGGGGAGTTTACGTAATGTTGGTTTGAAGGGAAAATAAGCAGCTGTGAAAGTTTGGGATGCCACTACTTGAAAAAATATACTGTACCATTGAAAATTAGTTTAATGTTTGGTTTGATTTAGAACATCTTTCCAATGATTGCTTAATTTGAAACCATCCTCTCGGTTGAATTTGTGTCTGTGTTTGTAAATCTGAATTGCCTAGTGGACAAATCTCTGATAAAAACCCATGGGTTTGCAGAGAACCTTGGTATCGGAGAAAACTATACTGTGATCACCCACAGCGTTGTAACAGTGATCAGCTACGGCAGAAGAATTAATTCTGCCGTGTTTCAAATCTGATTTGTGCTCGCGAATTCGGTCAGAGACATGTCGTTTCGTCTCCCCGATATAGCAGTCACCACAGGTGCAGTTCAATTTGTAAACCCCGGGGTACTGTAAGTCAGGAATGACATCCTTCACAGATGGGATCAGGTCACGGATTTTGTGTACTGTATTGAACCGGACCAGGATCTTGTGTTTGTTTAGAATTTTGGAGATATTTTTAGTAACGCCTGCTATATATGGTAGTGTGATGGTTTTGACCGGAGTATCAAGTGGTTGTTTCTGTATGGAGGGAGAAACAGCTTGGCGGATGGTATGGTCAGAGTATCCGTTCCTCTTGAGGGCCAGATGTACATGTTTTAATTCACTGGTCAGGTGGTGTTGGTCCGAAATGTAATGAGTCCTGTGGTATAACGTTTTGATGAGAGAATTTTTTTGATTTTGGGTGGTGGTGGGAATCAGGTTTCAAGTAGGAATCTGTGTGGGTGGGTTTCCTGTAAACAGAATGTCCCAATGAGCCATCAGGTCTCCTCTCAAACAGAACATCCAAGAATGGCAGCTTGCTATGTTTCTCCACTTCCATGGTGAATTTGATGACGGGGTGTCGGGAATTAATGTGGTCTAGGAAAAGGTTCAAAGCTGGGAGGCCATGTGGCCAAATGACAAAAGTGTCGTCTACATATCTCTTCCACAGGGAAGGTCTGAGGGTGGAAGTCTGGATGGCGTCTGATTCAAATTTCTCCATGAAAATATTGGCTATCACTGGTGACAAGGGGGAACCCATGGCGGTACCCTCATTTGTTTGTAGAAGGTGCCATTCCAAGTAAAGTAGGTATTGGTGAGGCAGTGCCTAACCAGCGCAGGTGTATCGGGGTCTAGTCCATGTTGGACCAAATTTTCAATTATTTCAATGGTATCAGGTACTGGGACCTTGGTGAACAGAGAGACCACATCGAAGCTGACAAGGATATCGTCAGGGGACAGTACAACGTCTTTGACCATAGAGACCAATTGGGCTGAGTTAAGTACTGCTGAGGTGGTCTTGCCAGTGAAAGGCAGCAAGGTATTTGACAGAAAACGGGCTAGCCTGTAGGTAGGGGAGTTGATCGTGGATACGATGGGTCGTAGTGGGGTGCCTTCTTTATGAATCTTGGGAAGACCATAGAATCTAGGGGGTCTTGCAGCAGAAGGTTTTAGGGAGGGACGTTTAGTTGGTTCGATTAGGGAGGTCGAACTTGTGATGATCTTGCAGGTTTTTATCGTTTGGCTATTAGTAGGGTCATTTTTAATTTTTAAGTAACTTCCATCGTTGAGCAGGTTCTGGATTTTGTTGTTGTATGAATCTTTATCCATAATTACAGTAGCGTTGCCTTTGTCGGCTGAGAGGATGACTATATCATTTCTGTTTTTTTTATTCGCGAGTTCAGAGCGTTCATTTTTGCTGATGTTGCTAATGGGTTTCTTAGTATTCTTAAGAATAGTGGCTATTTCAGCTCTCGCAACGTCTGCTTGGATGTGTCCTACGCCTTTAAGGGCTACATCGACCTGAGAGATGATATCATCTATTGGTATATGTTTTGGGGTGACAGCAAAATTTAGCCCTCTAGTCAGTACTGTTTTCAGATTGTCCGAAATTGGGGTGCTACTCTGATTAATGACGATTTTGTTAACGTCTAGTTTTGTTATATGTGGAACTGGGTTCGCATTTGATAGGTGGTTGAATTTAGAAATCAGGTTAGCTTTGCATTTGACTGACAGTGAATCAGCAGAAGAAGCAGTCATGTTGTCTACGTGGTTCCAATCAGAAGGTCACATTTTTGTGTTAACATTAATTGAGCTTGTAGGAGAGTCCTGTCTAAAGTATCGAGTTCAAATCGGAGTAGCCATATCTTCTCTGAGATTAAAGATAGGCTGGCCTTAAACAGAATCTGTTTAGAATTCGGCGAAGATACAGCAGCAGAAGTGAGTGTGAAAGCGATGGGTATGGAATGGCACCTTCTACAAACAAAATGAGGGTACCCCCATGGGTTCCACCTTGTCACCAGTGATAGCCAATGTTTTCATGGAGAAATTTGAATCAGACGCCATCCAGACTTCCACCCTCAGACCTTCCCTGTGGAAGAGATATGTAGACGACACTTTCGTCATTTGGCCACATGGCCTCCCAACGTTGAACCTTTTCCTAGACCACATCAATTCCAGACACCCCGCCATCAAATTCACCATGGAAGTGGAGAAAGATGGCAAGCTGCCATTCTTGGATGTTCTGTTTGAGAGGAGACCTGATGGCTCATTGGGACATTCTGTCTACAGGAAACCCACCCACACAGATTCCTACTTGAAACCTGATTCCCACCACCACCCGACTCAAAATAATTATCTCATCAAAACGTTATACCACAGGGCTCATTGCATTTCGGACCAACACCACCTGACCAGTGAATTAAAGCATGTACATCTGGCCTTCAAGAGGAACGGATAATCTGACCGTACCATCCGCCAAGCTGTTCCTCCCTCCATACAGAAACAACCACTTGATGCTCCGATCAAAACCATCACACTACCATATATAGCAGGCGTTACTAAAAATATCTCCAAAATTCTAAACAAACACAAGATCCTGGTCCGGTTCAATACAGTACACAAAATCCGTGACCCAATCCCATCCGTGAAGGATGTCATTCCTGACTTACAGTACCCCGGGGTTTACAAATTGAGCTGCACCTGTGGTGACTGCTATATCGGGGAGACGAAACGACATGTCTCTGACCGAATTCGCGAGCACAAATCAGATTTGAAACACGGCAGAACTAATTCTTCTGCCGTAGCTGATCACTGTTGCAACGCTGTGGGTGATCACGATATAGTTTTCTCCGATACCAAGGTTCTCTGAAAACCCACGGGTTTTTATCAGAGATTTGTCCACGAGGCAATTCAGATTTACAAACACAGACACAATTTCAACCAAGAGGATGGTTTCAAATTAAGCAATCATTGGAGAGATGTTCTAAATCAAACCAAACATTAAACTAATTTTCAATGGTACAGTATATTTTTTCAAGTAGTGGTATCCCAAACTTTCACAGCTGTTTATTTCCCTTCACATCAACATTATGTAAACTCCCCCCCCCCCCCCGCCTGGTCCATCATGTACCTCCTATGTACATCATGCTCATTTTTATGCTAATTCCTTTGTCAAGGCGCTTTTGTTTCCTCCCACACAGCTTAAAGGGCGCGACCTGGGCTTGGCTGTTTTCACTCTAACGCTGTCCTCTGGACAGTCCGGTCCCTTCACCTGATGAAGGCCACTTGTGTTGTGGCCGAAACGTCGTGATTTTTTGTTGTTTTATTTTTTACCTACGTGACTTTACCGAATAGAACCAAAGAGTATGGATCCTTGCAGTCACGAAAGCTTCAAATCTAGAAAGGCACGGGGTGGCCAATAAGATCTGAATTGGTCTGTAATAAGGTAGGGCACCGATAAGGGGTTGGCTGGTTTGTAGTGGTGAGTGTACTAGTGGTGTTTGTCTATTTGTTTGCGTTGCTCGCTTGTGATGGGACTTTGTAGGATAAACATTGAGCTTTATAAGAGGCACGGGGTGACCAACAAGCTCTGAATCGGTCTGTAATAAGGTAGGGCACCGATAATGGGTTGACAGGTGTGAAACTGTGGTGGAGGGGAAACTCCGCGCGCGCTGCGTGGGTAAAGCGAGCTGACGACGCGTGGGCAGCGGGACAGGCGCGCCGCGCCCGCTCCTCGTCACCAGAACGCGCGTTGGCTTTCTCCCCCGCAGAGAAGATGTGCCCCAACTGCCAGGGCCCTCTGGAGCTGGTGCCGTGCAGGGGCCACAGCGGATACCCCGTCACCAACTTCTGGCGCCACGAGGGCAAGCTCGTGTTCTTCCAGGTACCGCGCAACGGCCAGCCCCCAGCGGGCCGTAGCGAGCCACGTGTTTTAAATAGTGAGCCGTGGTGAGACACACTGAAGCGGTGGGACCACAGCGAGCCATATTGAGCCGCAATCCAGATAGTGAGCCGCGTTAAAGCAGTGAACCACAGTGAGCTATAGTGTTCCACAAGGAAACAGTGAGCCACAGCGAGCCATAGTGAGCCACGTTTAAAATTTCGAGCCGCACTAAAGCAGTGAACCACAGCGAGCCATAGTATTCCACGATAAAGGAGTGAGCCACAGCGAGCCATAGTGAGCCGCAATTATAATAATTTGCCGCACTAAAGCAGTGAGCCACAGTGAGCCATAGTGAGCCACAATTAAAATAGCGAACTGGTGCGAAAGAAGTTCAAAATACGCATATATGTTGAGTCGCAGTGAAGATAGACTGTCATTGTATTTGTTATAAAAATAACAGCAAAGTAAGATGTCACATTCTTGGTTCTTTCGGTAAAGTCACGTAGAAGGGAAACAAGAAAGAACCAAGAATATGAATCCCTGCAGTCACGAAAGCTTTAAATCCAAATTTAAAATGTCACAATAAAGATAAAACAGGCTTATTCCACGTGTCCATTAGACACGTCAACAGCTTCTGCATTGGCGTGTCCCACCCACCCCACCCACCGTCTGTAGAGTGCAGCATGGTGGCTGCGATAAGCCAACAACGCTACGATATATCACACAATATAAGCTCCATGGTTATCGTATCGTCCGTTTCACTCAATATCGCGAGATCGTGCTTATCGTTGCTCGTTAGATCGTTATTTATTGTTGATAAATTTAAAGATATATATTTGATTTTCCTGACAAGATAGTGCGAATATCAAACTCAATAATACAAGTTGCAATTTAAGTAGCTATTATCCCAAAAAAAAATCTGTGTTCTTCTAAACGTTTCCTGGAGTAATTGACAGTGGCGATTTATGACGTCATCACCTTCGTAGCCTATTTACCCATTGAGTGTAACTGACGGCATGTGGGTCAGAAACTCTAATGATTGGCAAACAAACACGTCTGGCTTGAATAATTAAAGTCATCTTTAGTAGCACGTACCGGACGCGTAAGCAACAAAGTACAACTGGAATACCATGACAAATGTGATCTACAATTACAGTACATAGCAATGGGAAAGCTGATATCGCGATTATTGCTTGCGTTTATTTTGGTGCAGGTGTAGCCTATTGGGTAATGAATGCCCATTGTCGATGGGGACCGGGTTACAGAATAGAAACCTCCTTACTCCACCAATACATTTACTGAAACTAAGCCACGTTTGATTTTACTTTACCTGGCAAAGTCCACTGACTTTAGCTCTTTTTCAAAAGCGACCTGGCCACAAATAACAACTCAATGAAGTGGCTTATCATGTGGAAATTAATAGCAGCCAAATACTCCTAAACGCACGTTTCTAAATGTGGAGGGAAAACCCGGAGGACCCAGAGAAAAATCCACTTGACCACAGGGAGAGAGAGAGACGCGCAAACTCCAACTATACAGCAGCAGGCGTCAGGGTCGGGATCGAACCCACAGCCCTACAGCCACAAAACACAGGGGAGTGCAGGCACTTGTGAGATCTTGGTGAGAGACCTATATCCAGTGCCGGATAGATCATGGCTGCTAACGACAACGACGACGACGATGATGAGGCCTCTCGTAATCATGCAACCGCTGCCGCTGCGCGCAGGCCAAGGGAGTTCACGATCACCCGCGACCCGAGAGCAAGACGGAGGCGGAGGGGCGGCGCTGCGCGGCCAAAAAGCGAAGCGCCACGTCCACGCTGAGCGCGGGCGCAACGCAGCGGGGGAAGCGGAGCGCCATCCACGCCCACGCGCAGGTGCACGCGCACGCGCACGTACACGCGCGTATTCACGGCCACGACACCACACGCGCGCGCGCGATGGATCGCACGCGTGCACCCACGACCCACGTGCGTTGGAAACGAAGCACGGCAAGTGGTGGCGCAAATGTTTTATGGGGCGGTGGGGTGGGAGGATGGATGGCATCTTGCACCGGGCGCTAAAAGATGTCTCGCGACGGGTCTGCCCGCTCGCGATATGAATACCGTGCAGCGAGACGCCTCATCATCGGATATAAAGGCCCTGATATCCGATGCTGGTGTTGGCATCGCCCCTTGATCAATCTGCAGCAAATCCCATTTTCCTTTTTGTGTGTTTTTTTTTCCCTGCGGATAAAGTATAACAAGTCGCACAGCAGTGGTGGCAAATTCATCCATTTATTCGCGTTTACCTGCAGGAGAGTAACCAAGAGAAGCAGTCGGTCTAAAGCACGACAATTCCTTGTTCGAACCTTTGTGTGGTTAAGAGGAATCATCCAGCACTGGAGATAAATTCATAATTGTATCTCTCTTCATCTGCGGACATGACGAGTTCCTTCGAAGTGGAGGCAAATTCATACAATGCAAAATCCCATGGTTGCAGGGAATCGGTGTACAATCTATTTTTCTCAGCACTTCTCCCGAACAATCCTTTAATATGCCTTTGTATCCTTAGTTTAAATTTCCAGGGATGAAATTTAATCAGATTATGTTCAAAACCAAATATTGCATGATGGGTCTTTTTGTGCAGTCGTTGGTGACTGGCCTAAGACCATCAACTCGATGCAATCGAGAACCCAGTGTCAAAGGTCTGACCCTCTGCACCACGCGGTCACCTCACTCGCTAAGTGAGCTGAACATTCGCGAGTGCCACAGTTGAGCAAACGGAAGTGAAAATCCACACCTCTCTACTCCAGATACAGGGCCTTGTTCTGAGCCATGGCTCAGCTGTGTCTCGGGCGCTTCCACGGCTCTGCTCAGGCTTGAACCGCTCAGTTTGCTGTCAAAGGCGCGCGAGTGAGCGGCTCTGCAATGATCCGGGGACCATACTCAGAGCCGGCTCAAGTTAAGGAAGGCTCACTGGGAGCCATGGCTCACTTGAGCCAGAGCCAAGCCTCAGGCAGGCCCGTCACGAAGAACCCCGGGCCTAAAGGTTTCACGCTCAGTGTCAGTGGCGCCTTTGATGCTCCAGATTCGGGAGGCTACAAACCCCACCGTGGACTTTTCATGTTCCGATAAACAGAGCCGGCTCAGCTCACGTGCAGTCGTCAGATGTCGAGACGTCTGCTGTGATCCCTGTTTGGCGGGTGTTGTGGTTTTGATGCTATGTGGCTCGTGTTGATGCTACGTGCGCTTGCCTGTGAACTGCGTGGATTTTTTTTCTTCTCGTAAGCTGCTCGTCATATGACGATTATTATCTCTGTAAATATCATCCATCCGAGATGAAATACGATCCCGATCCGGAAAAAAACACCCCATAAAACGCGCATATTACCACACACTGGCAACTATGCACGCACAGTGCCCGATGCGGTGACTAAATGAGTGAACATCCTCTTTTTGACGATGAGTCTACTTATTCGCGTATCAAAAAAAACCTAATGATCATAATTATATTTTACTTTCAATACTTATAATCGATCAAATAAAATGTCAGTTAAACTTTCTGCTCATTTAATAGTGGGCGTATGTTACATATAGGCCACATTTACTGGGGTGGGTGTTTAATAACAAATGTTTTTTTTTTACACTTGATACTTAAAAGTCACCAAGTATTATTTATGAAACGAGCAGGTAACTGCGGTCACATGTCATAGTATCAGCAATTTGTACTGATCATTTACAATTCACAGGTTTTTCCATCAACTTTTTATACCCAGAAAACTTACCAAAATAGGTGATTTTTTCCCCCCTGGAATTGTGATAGCAAACATTTACTTGAATATATTTTGATGGGTGTGGGGAAAGTGGCACTGTGCTATGAACCTGACGATTTCCCGGTCATGGCTGACGTCAGTAGTGTTTCAGTTTCAGTTTATTTATTTTGGTATAGCCCTGTGAGCCATTCGGCTCTTGAATCGGGTGCAACCACAACAACAACAAAAAACACGAACAAGAAAAACATCTTAAAGTGACTATGTGACTGTGCAAACAGAAAATCCATGAAAAAAACAGCAAAATATTCCTGAAAAAAGCACCGTACACCAAGGCTGTGTGCAAAAAATCCCAGTGGGATGCAAGTCAAACAACAACAACAACCACAAAAACTTAGATTAAGGCCATCAGTCTAACTCCATACTACAACAAAACAAACATGTCCAAATCAAAAAACTTTTCGAAAGCACCAAAAAATAAAGCCATAATTGCAACGTAACAGGGATCATAGGGACTGTGACCAAATTTTTACAATAAACTACATAAATAACATGTAACACCAAATCCTAGAGCCATAGCTGGCTGCATGAGTTACTCCACAACAACAGAAGCATCAGTCGGAGTATCAAATCTTCCAATGCACCTTTAAGATCAGCACGCTAAATCAAAATACAGATAATACTTTGCAGCGTCATCCGGAGCGAAACTTTTTATTTTATTTTACGCCAATGAATAGCGGTGGCAGCTAGGGGTGTACAACTCCTCTAGAGCAGTTTTGAGTGAAGATCTCATAGGTAGTGTTTCAAGTTGCAGTTTAGTGGCAATAGCATCCCAGACCCTGGGGGCATCAATAGCAAAGGCCCTTCCTCCGGTTTTTGTACGGCAATAGGGAATGTGAAGCTGGTAAATGAGCGAAAACCTGAGACCTGAGGTCTTTGCTCATTTACCTGAGAGAGTTGACATCTGCACACCCACTTTGAACCAATTCACATTGACCAAGGTGCTGAAGGATGGTCAAACAACCCCTGTGACCGACGTGGCGTGGGGAAGCCTTCATCCAGCAGTGACCTTACAAAGAGAACATTAATAACATGTTTTAGGGGGGGTATAAAAGTTGTCTGGAATAACCCAATGTTGTTGAATAAGGCCAAGACTGCAATAACCCTTGTCCCGATCGCATTTGACTACAGGCTCCCGCTGGCACGTGTGACACCAGGAGAGGTTACGATTACTGTTATAGAATCACGGACGTGTCTCCGTCGCAGCTCATCAAATACCCGGGCTCGTCGAGCATCGGGATGATGCCGCCCTCCTTCTACCGCCCCGACGATGGCTTATGCAGGGAGCCGAGCGCCTCGGCTCTCCCATTCCAAGGAGCTTTCCTCTCCACGGACACCACCGAGCACTATTCCTCGCACACGCCGTCGGGATACGAGTTGCCCTACCCCGGCTACAGCAGGCTGACATCGCCGCTGGCCACCATGGGCCAGCATGGTGGGGGGCCCCCGACGCA
This sequence comes from Petromyzon marinus, assembly GCF_048934315.1. Lineage (NCBI taxonomy): Eukaryota > Metazoa > Chordata > Hyperoartia > Petromyzontiformes > Petromyzontidae > Petromyzon > Petromyzon marinus. The sequence goes on along the minus strand of NC_133693.1, from coordinate 8,215,675 downwards.
GAGCGGCTACGCCAGGGGCGGACCCCGCTCGTGCGTCGACGTCTCCCGTCCGTTCATCGCCGGCTACGAGCGCGCGGGAGTCGCCGCCGCCGCCGACTGCCTCCGCTCGGCGCGCGTCTCCTCCTCCTCCAGACCCGCGTCGGCGGCCTCCGCCTCGTCCGGTGGCCTCGGGCACGCCGACGACCCCGCGCTGTCCTACCACTGCATGCAGGAGAGGCCCCGGCAGGCGCCCGACGGAAAGCCGCCGCCGCCGCCGCAATCGCAGCCCACGGTCGAGACCATCATCACCACCACGACCAAGGTGTCGTACCAGGCGTACAAGCTGCAGCAGGGCCAGCACGGCGCCTGCGCCGAGGAGGCGGCGGCGGGGACGGCGGCGGTGGCGCCCGGCGGCGCCGCGCAGGGCTACGGCCACCCGCCCGCGGTGCAGCACGGCGGGTGGCCCGAGCTGGCGATCTCCGAGGCCGGGCTGCCCGCCAGACTGGCGGCGCCCGCGTATCTGCAGCCGCCGGCGGTGGGGACGGCGGGGACGGCGGGCGCGGGGAGATCCGATGGGATGGGCGACGGCAACGCGTCGTGCTGCGCGCCGCTCTACCACTCGCGCTACGACCTCTAGCGCGGGTGTCGCTGGCGGCGGGGGCGGGGGAAGGTCGCCGAGGACGCACGCGAGGCTCGGGTTGCCCGCGGGGCATCGGTCGGTGGATGCGCACCAAGGTAGACGCTGCTGCTGCCCCCCCCCTCCCCCCATCCGTGCCGACCGTCGAGCGTGATCTTCTCCGGTGAACGACGCGCACGCGCGAAGGCAAGTTGGCACAACGTCCCAAAGCAGCGTCCTCGTGGCGGGGCGGGGGGAAGATTCCTGTGATTAACGTTACACCTCCACAGCGGCAGCGGCAGCGCACGTGAGATAGACTTGTGTCATCGAATTGACCGTTGCCGTGGGATTATTTATCGTGTCAACGTTGTCTCCATCATCAAGCTGCGGGCGTGCCTCATGAGGAATCGGTTTTTTTTATTTAGATAAAATCCAAGCACTGACGACCCGTGATCATTTTCAGTTCCAGTTCCTCTCTGCAGACATCACGTGGTTAACCGAGACGGTGGGCCATGGGCCAATGTATGATGGATGTGCACAGGCACTCACTAAGTAGTCAGACTGACTGAATAGGAATACATCATCCGGATTCAGAAGAAATCCATTCGATGTGAGACAGCGACTGTTGGCGAATCTCAGAGCGGGATGAACATTCTATTGCCGACTGAAACTCATCGTCATCAAACAAGACCGACAAGAATGATCAGGCCGCACCATGTCGCGATTTTCTCACGAGGGCATTGGCTCGCAACAGAACCGAAGTGAAAGGAACTCACGTGTTTTCAGCTGGAACTTGTCCGCAAGAACTAAGAGGAAAACCCATATCGCCAAGTCCTTCTGCACATGTCATGACGAGTCAATACGTCCTCTTAACTTCCCTTCTGTTGATCTCAACTTGCGTTTGCAACTCGAGTTTGTGTCTGTTTAGATCACATCCACTCTGTTTTCACGACCGGCATTTATTCATAATACTGTACCCCCCCTCAACCAGCTCGCGTGCTCACTCTCTCTGAATATTGCACCACCACGCAGCATGTGTGGCACGCTTTGAAAGGTGTCTACGGGAATGATCGGGCAGCTGGTGAGGATCGAACCGATCCCCTTTGTTCCGATTGACCCAGCAGTGAGCGTGCCCAGCATTCGGTGATTCAGCAGCCGTGGCATTAAAACACAACGTGTGTGTGTGGCCGTGTGCCGTGCCAGCCTTCATAGGTGCTCGCTAACAGCACTTGCCTGAACAGTCCGTTAAAGGCTACACGGGGTATATTTGTCTTTATGTTTTTGCATCGAGCGGTGACGTAATGGTTATAGCACTCCACTAAGCAGCCAACGAATTGAGTTTGATTTCCGGTCACGGCCAACACCAGTGATTAGTATCTGAATCGGTCCTGGGCCTCTCCTGGGTCGACTCAGCCTTAAATGAGCACCTGGTGCGGTGCGTAAATAACAGCACTGGGGAGCCAAAGGCGGCCGGGCCTGGTGCTGGCCACCTAGCCCCTCGTGTGCCGTGCCAGTCTTCATAAGTGCTCGCTAACAGCACTTGCCCCAGGAGTATGCTAAAGCTATAAGGAGGATCTTTGTCTTTGCATTACTCGATATCTTATTATCAATATAAGAGGCTTTAAGTGTAACGTGGCATGTGTTTGATGGGTCTTTGCGAATAGTTTTTTTTAAGCTTGTGCCTCCTAATTGACTTGCAAATGAATGTCGCTTTTTTGCCATTTTACACTGCAGGGCATTATGACTACAGTAACGATATCCAAAAGTGTGTGGCTCTGTCTCCAAATCTCTTGATCGTTTACTTAAAAGGATATCTCTGTCAAATATTGCTGCCTGGCTGAGCCAGTAGCAAAACGGAAAGCTATCAACATGCATTGAGACCCCAGTTTTCATAAGAATCATGACTAAATTCTGTATGATGCATAACTGACTTGTGGGTTAGGCCACTTAACGTTCTGTCCAAAATATGTGTCGTGAGACCCTCCGCCACCAGAATTTTCCTGACAAGTTAAATAGTCACGTGTACACGTTTCTTTTATTTTTTTTCACCAAACTTGGTTGTGAGGAGTATTCTTCAACTTAGCCGTGAGCTGATACAATTATAATTACCGCGTTAAAAAAAAATGGAAAATAACCACGTCTACACAGGTAACAAGTTTATCTGTGGCGGTGTCGGGTTCTAGAGAGTCTTTCAAGACACAAATATGAATAATGTTGGCTGTGAATACCTGCGTGTTAAGTTAATATTGAATATGTTTAGGCCACAAGGCATCACCTCCACACGAGAGGACATTGCATGTCAAATGCGGGCAGGCAAAGGTATTGGTGAGTTCTCCCTATGGTGCCTTGCAGCGTAAATGTATTTATACGAACACTTATTAGTATTTATTTTGATAGCAAGACTTGGCCTGCACGTTTTTGACTGGATACTATTTTTGTAGAGCAATCTAGTCGTTAAAAAAAAAACCTTACAATTATTGAGTATGTGCTGTGTATGTTGAAATTCTTTCGCGCCATGCCGACCCAACCTTGCTAATCGGAGGTGTGTGGGGGGGGGAAGGATAGTAAACTAAACACAAAAAGCTGTTCTAACGAAAAAAGTCATTTGCTTTTAAAGGAGCAATCATATGTCGATGATGTCATTACAGTAACACGATTATATAGCCGGTCATGACACTACGGTAGAGTATTTGCAAGTATAAGGACGCATTAATATGTAATGTATCGTTAAAATTATTACGAATTAATCATTGAGGCTTCAACAGAAAGAAACTTGTCCTCAAGGCTTCATGACTTGAGGTAGAACGGTTTCACCCTTCAGCTCCGGGCGATTCACGGTTTCAATTCGATTCAAGAAGAATTATTTTCGTTTTTTCAGCATTGTGTGAGGCGACGACTCGATGCATAATTTCACCCCTGCTTTATGATTCAACCCTCTTTGTAGAGTATCGGGCACCAATATTCAAAATCAGAGCCACGTAAACTGCTGTCTTGTTCCGCTTTATTGGAGCGTCTTGGAGGAACAGAAGTTTGTACAAAGTTCAAACCGTATACACTGTCATTGTAATGTAAACAATTAAAGTAAGCTAATAATGTATTGTTGCACGTTACATGCCTGTTCTATTTCAACCGTAAACTCGTCAAATCTGTCTGATTGCTTGCTTCAAAATTTGCGTTCGGTTGTATACGGGCGGTGGTGGTGGCTGTGCACGTGCTCTGTAATCCATCAATGTGAAGGCCGTGAGGGTCGGTGGATCACACAAATGTTGCGAAAACTCCGATTTATCGCCGTGGGCCTCGAGGAGTTGCCATCACCTGGATTGACAGAAGACAGTACAGCAAAAAAACCCGTGAACTCCACCTATTCCATATGTATGGGACAGAGTGTTTCCCCCTCGCACGTGTGAGTTTACTCCGAGCGATTATCATACAGAGGACCACCGGCACACGATGGCGACACGGAATCTTTAACGTCCGCTGTGAAGCAGATGGCGTGTAGTAATATAATGGTTAAGTACACACCGCAGTGTTAACCAGGGCGGCCACATGGGGTCGAACCGTAGCGCCTCCTCCTGGCGCCTCTGAGTCGTCATCTTTTTCTCTCAACGAGAGCAAGCGGCGGCGGCGGGTCACAAGTTATTCGCACGGAAAATGCCATTTAACTAAAACTGTTTCAACTATTTTTATTTCACCAGGTAAGGCCCGCTGAGCTATATAGCTATTTTTTTCAGAAGCGACCTGGCCATCACGAATGATGGCTCAACGAAGTGACTTATCGCGTGGACATTTATAGCAGCCAAATACGCTAAGCGCGTGTTTCTGAATGTGGAGTGAAAAACCCGGAGGACCCGGAGACAAATCCACGCGACCACGGTGAGAACATGCAAACTCCAAATAGACAGGCGTTAGGGTCGGTATCGAACCCAAGAACCTCTTTACGGCATCAAACCACGCAACTCGCGACCACCTCTGACAGGCAGGGCACAGTCACGTGCTCACAAATGCATCACTTCTAGATTTGAAGCTTTCGTGACTGCAAGGATCATACTCTTTGGTTCTATTCGGTAAAGTCACGTAGGTAAAAAATATAAAACAACAAAAATCACGACGTTTCGGCCACAACAAAGTGGCCTTCATCAGGTGAAGGGACCGTACTGTCCAGAGGACAGCGTTGGAGTGAAGACAGCCAAGCCCAGGTCGCGTCCTTTAAGCTGTGTGAGAGGAAACAAAAAAAACGCCTTGACAAAGGAATTGGCATAAAATGCTGTAGAGGAACGGCACGGTGGGGGGGGGGGGGAGTTTACAAATGTTGGTGTGAAGGGAAATAAGCTGCATCACTGCTTGTTAGAATCACAAGTGCTGCACACTCCCACCTACCACAGTGCAACATCACAGGGGGAATACCGACACACTGCCATGTGCGCTGCCGAGCTCCAACTGACTTCCCGAATTAATTGACCAATTAATAGTTTTCAATTTATATTCTGGACGTGTTCAGGTAATAACCAAATTGTCAAAAGCTTGCAGTGGCGTCCACATGAGCGTGGTTTTGGAGCACACCTTTTGAGTGAGGTCCAAAAAATATCCACACTTGAACAATATAGAAGGAAAAGTATTGGGGAAAAAACTAGGTCAGATATTTCAGGCCCAAATGTGGAGTAACTTCAAGAGCAGATATTACCGAAGTCCAGCTCTCCTTGTTCCGACATAAACATCACAAATCGCACTTCCTCTCCACTGATCCTTATTTATGCATGCTGGAGAAATCCGATGCGCTATGAAGCGGTTTTTTCTACAGATGTCCAGTAGATGAATGAATAGGCCATTGGTACGAGGCGGAATGGAAGGAACGTGAGCAGGATCACCATGGGATCTACACTGGCCTTGAGGATTTGGATTTTGCGGCCTCTTATCCCGAGGAGATCGAGCCTCCTGGTTCTGGACATCGTTCACCTTTGAGACACCACACGCACACTCCTCATTTAGACAGCCTGCTAAGTAACAAAAACAAGTCTCGTTTTCAACGGAGATCTGGGGCATGCAAGCCATACGGGTAAACGTGTAAAGAAATGATCAAGACGGCGAACATCGTAAAACTGTCATCGATGTGAACATTAAACAACGTTGAACATCAGCAATACATTTACAACGAATTATACATTAGCAATGAGCAGAGCTACAGTCCGTTGCAGACCTTTGCAAATCAACTCCTGAATGTTGGCCTCTGCATTCCGTGTTGGTCATGGGGGACGTTTGGCCATACTTCACCCAACACGCTCGGCAGTAAAGGTTTATAGAGGGAGAGCCCAGGACCTACGCATATGTTCCTCACCACTGATGTTGCTTGGTCTTGGCCGCAAATCGAATTTGGGGTTGCTGAAGTTCACATCGCAATGCGTTAACTACTGCCCCATTGCTTGCCCAATAATGCTAAATAGATTAAAACAATATTAGGTCTTAATTTGCAGAAATATACAATGTATCTGTGGAATGGAGTACAGTATGCAGTAAAACCTTGGATTGCGAGGATAATTCGTTCCGGAAACGTGTTTGTAATCCAAAGCACTCGTATATCAAAGCGAATTTCCCCATAAGAAATAATGGAAACTCAGATTATTCGTTCCACAACCCAAAAATATTCATATAAAAATGATTAATACAAAATACCTGTTTAGATTTTTATTATTTAAATGTAATATAAAATAATCAAATGTATTAATTAAATTGATTCGTGGCTGGTGTGAGGGTGACGAGAGAGGAGAGGAGGAGGGTTATTGTGTTGGACGACTTTCACTGTCACTAACGGAATAACTGCCATCTGTTGGCTCACTGGAATCTTTTTATTTTTGTGCGACTTTAACAAGGAACCTATCCAATGACACTTGCTTTTCAACCTTCTTCTTCATGGGGTCATTGTTGCAGTACAGTTACTAAAGAACAGTCACTACACTTGGACACAAAATAAAAAAATGCTTTACGCACACACACACGTGGTCACAACACTATAGTAAACAGTATACACGTGGTCACAACACTATAGTACTATAGTAAACAGTATACACGTGATCACAACACTATAGCACTGTAGTAAACAGTATACACGTGGTCACAACACTAAAGTATTGTAGTAAACAGTATACACGTGGTCACAACACTATAGTACTGTAGTAAACAGTATACACGTGGTCACAACACGTGGTCACAACACTATAGTACTGTAGTAAACAGTATACACGTGGTCACAACACTATAGTACTGTAGTAAACAGTACACACGTGGTCACAACACTATAGTACTATATTAAACAGTATACACGTGGTCACAACACTATAGCACTATAGCAAACAGTATACACGTGGTCACAACACTATAGTACTATAGTAAACAGTATACACGTGGTCACAACACTATAGTACTATAGTAAACAGTATACACGTGGTCACAACACTATAGTACTATAGTAAACAGTATACACGTGGTCACAACACTATAGTACTATAGTAAACAGTATACACGTGGTCACAACACTTTATTAAACAGTATGCAAGTGGTCACAACACTATAGTACTGTAGTAAACAGTATACACGTGGTCACAACACTATAGTACTGTAGTAAACAGTATACACGTGGTCACAACACTATAGTACTGTAGTAAACAGTATACACGTGGTCACGACACTATAGTACTGTAGTAAACAGTGTACACGTGGTCACAACACTATAGTACTATAGTAAACAGTATACACGTGGTCACGACACTATAGTACTGTAGTAAACAGTGTACACGTGGTCACAACACTATAGTACTATAGTAAACAGTATACACGTGGTCACAACACTATAGTACTATAGTAAACAGTATACACGTGGTCACAACACTATAGTACTATAGTAAACAGTATACACGTGGTCACATCACTATAGTACTATAGTAAACAGTATACACGTGGTCACAACACTATAGTACTATAGTAAACAGTATACACGTGGTCACATCACTATAGTACTATAGTAAACAGTATACACGTGGTCACAACACTATAGTACTATAGTAAACAGTATACGCTCGCACGGATGTTGACTATAGGAGTGAGGCACGCCGACTGAGACCGAGCATGCGAGACGATTACCCACAATCCCGCAGCGAGAGAGAGAAGAACCATTGGCTCAGTTGTTATCACGTGACGCTCGACAGACAAAGCGATTACCCACAATCCCGCAGCGAGAGAGAGAAGAACCATTGGCTCAGTTGTGATCACGTGACGCTCGGCAGACAAAGCGTCTATACGTACACTGCTCGTATTGCAAGACCTTGCTCGTTTATTAAATTAATATTTATTTAAAAATTTTGCTCGTCTTGCAAAACACTCGCAGACCAAGTTACTCGCAATCCAAGGTTTTACTGTAGTTGCCAATCAATCACACTCATAATGGCCGACCAATCAAACACACATCCAAATTCTCCATAAGATTTCGTTTAACTTAAGAGCTGTCAACTTATTAAATGTATGCGGTGCAGGATCAGAATCTTTATTTATCCTGGAGGAATCCGACGAGCTACTAAGTTATTTTTCACAGATGTCCAGCATTCACTGGGGGGGAGGGGGAATAGGGGAGACAATTACAAAACTTGCAAAACCCTTCACCGACGACGGTCCTGCGTCCATTTAAACTACTAAACGAAACTTTTTTTATTTTACCACTGAGCTGGAAAGCTCTTTTTCAGAAGCGACCTGGCTACAAATTGATGCCTCGACGAAGTGGCTCATAATCACGTGGAAATCTAAAGCAGCCAAGTACCCTAAACGCGTGACGTTAATTCTAAATGTGGCAAGGAAACCCCCCCCCCCCCCCCCCCCGGAGTGACCTGGAGAAAAATCCGCGCGACCACGTGCAGAGAGAGACAGAACACGAAGAGTCCAAATGTGTAATGCAGGCGTCAGGGTCGGAATCGAACCCACGACCTCATCTGCGTAACATCCTGCGGTGTGTCGGGGGGGGGGGGGCGGTGTGGCCGCAGAGAAGCAGCCCTGGAGTTGTGAGCGATTCAAAAGCCCCGTCGGCCACCACCCCGAGCGGCTGACCTCGATCCCGTGATGCCCACGTGGCGTTTGCAGGTCCAGCCGCTCCCCCCAGCTGCAAGTAAAGCGTGCACGAATAAATAATACCATCACTCCCGCGACGGCACACGTGGCGCGTAAACTTTGCAACAACGCGGTCGCCGGGAGCAAGAGTGGCCGCCTGAAAGACAGACAGACATGGTGATTGACTGGGGGCTTCCCCGTGGCCGTGCAAAATGTAATCTCTTGGGTTTTTGGGCATTAACAAAGAACCCTCAGAATCCTAAAGAAAATGCCAAAGTCTGGCTCTCTTGATCTTGGGGTATAACCAGTGAAGACCAAAGAATCTTGGGTCTGTGAGCCTTGATGAATCGTAATAATCCGAAATCAGTGTTTGTCCCATTTAGTCAAAACATTCCTTGAAAAGGAATTGACCTAAATTATACACTGTGTAACAATTTGTTTTTGTTCTTGGGTAGTAAGTGTTATTTTCTAATTGCTTATGCCTCAAAAGTACAGGAAATCGCTATTATTCCCCACAAACTTTGCTTTTGTGACCAGGACAGTGATATTTTGAACTTACCTATTTTTCAATGAGAAAACGTGGTGTGCATTTGTGTCATTCCTTCACGTAAAGTCCTGGTCACAAAAACAAAGTTTGTGGGGAATAATAGCCGTTTTCTATACTTTTTAGGCATAAGCAATAAAAATATAACACTTACTACCCAGGGACCAAAATCGTGTTACATAGTGTTACCAGTGGTCTAGAAGTTTGCTCCTTTCTCAAACTACACAGGGCAGAGTTGACTGTCTTCTCTTTACAGTATGAGAAAGAGGCGCTACCTCTCATTGAAGGCCCTTTCACCGCCAGAAGTAGCGTTAGCAAATCCAGGGCTGCACTTTTACCTTCCTACCTTTTAATCTTGATTAAAGGCCATGCGATCCAAACTATGGACCATATAGTAAACACATAGAGGCTCACAGGGACCCATTACCTACTATAATCACCCAGAAATGTCTGTCCGTCCCGCGCGTGACGTCACTCCACATGAGGCCCACCCCCATCATTAATATTCATGAGTTGGTGGATTTTTACACGAACACAGAGGAAGGTCGAGCCGAATTTAACAATTTATTACGGACAAAAAGGTCGTGCACTCCAGATGCCACACCCCTCCCCTCATTAATAATCATAAGCAGGTGACGTCACTCCACATGCCGCACCTCTCCACAATAACCATAAGCGGGTGACGTCACTCCACATGCTGCACCCCTCCCCAATAACCATATTCTTGGTTCTTTTGGTAAAGTCACTTAGAAAATAAAAATGTCAAATAATAAAATCAAATAAAAAAATAATAAATTTAAAATAATAAAAGCAAAACACTCACGACGTTTCGATCGCAACACAAGCGGTCTTCATCAAACAGAGAGAAAAGAGAGGGCAAAGCCTCCAAATGCAACTCCTTATAAGGGCTTCCAAAGTGAGTGGGCGGGGGACGAGAGGAGAGCTGCGTGGCGGAAACAGTAATGGGGCGGGACAGCCAATCAGCCAGTGCCAATGTTGGAGTAGGCAATGGGGGGAGGAAGGGGGTAGAGATAGGGGAGAGAGAGGGGGGGTGAGAGATAGGGGGGGGAGAGATGGGGGGGGGGGGCATTGCACCTCGCAGGACACATCCACACTGCTGACGGTAGAGGTTGACAAGAAAACACAAATCAAGTCATGACCCAAAGTGGTTGATGACATCTTTCCAATTATTGCTGAGTTCATAACCGTCGTCTCGGTTGAAATTGTGTCTGCGTCTGTATATATATATGGATGGCTTCCATCCATATATATATACACACAAGTCAAAATTCCCCAATAACCATTAGCGGGTGACATCACTCCACAGGGGGCACCCCCCACTCATTAATAATCATGAGCTGAACAATTTTTCTATTGAATATTTCAGATTTACTGCAATATACACCCGTCCTTAGACGGGCAAAAAATCTAGTCGAGGTAGATTAATGACACGGTCACAGTGGTTGACTGTGGCCATCCCACCCAAACTATGGACCACTGCAGTCTGTGAGCCTTCAACGGAGGAGAAAGAACGGAGAGTAAAACCACACAAACTCTCTCCTGAAGTCCTCTCGTCGTGGCTGGCAGACCTCGACATTGGCATGTAGCTCGACATTGGCATGTAGCTCCTGCACATATTACAATGATTGTTTACTCATGTATAAACAATTGGCTCATATAAAAGGGGGAAATGTTCTGTGTGTGTGTTGTGACATCACTACGCCCTGCGTGTCATCGGCCTTCTGATGGCAAGGTGCAACTTATTGATGTAAATCACTGCAATCACCCGTGATGTCTGGAGTTATTGCAGTGTTCGTTTGCACAACAGACCACACCGGTACTCTTTGGTTTTTTCGGTAAAGTCACGTAGGTAAAAATCAATAAAATAAAATAAACGAAAACAACTCAATTAAATCACGACGTTTCGGAGGCAACACACGCAAAATTGCTGTGATGGTTTCCACCTGAAGACGGAAGCTTGTGTTGCCTCCGAAACGTCGTGATTTCATTTAGTTAGTTTTCATTTCTTTTATTGATTTTTACCTACGTTACTTTACCGGAAAAAAACAAAGAGTGTGAATCCTTGCAGTCACGAAAGCTTCAAATCTAGACGACACGGTGTTTAATCCCGCCTGAGCCATTTCTTGGACGTGCATTGGACAACCCTCCAACACTGTCTGCCCGTTGAGAAGACGATCTCAGCATCGTGACTGTCTTATCGAGGTCGAAGATGTCACCGAACAGTTCTCGTTCTAGCTGTTTTCTACCTCGTTCACCTTCGCAAGCCTTCGTCCCGAGCTCCTGACGTTTAAATTTCACAATTTGGCGCGACAGCGCGAACAGCACAGAGAGGGGTTGCTCAAAACTTGCAGACGAAACCGGCGCTCGAAGGAGACCGCCTTGGCGTTCCCCGACCACGCCGTCCGAGGCGCGCCCTCGCCCGGACAAGAGCCGGGCCCTCTCGCCCTCCCCCCCACTCCCCGTGGTCTTGTCGTCGTGGCCGACGGACGCGCGCCTGGGTCGTTGCCGCTGTCGAGATGTCACGCCGCGTGCCGGAGAGCGTCACACGGGACACATTCGTCCACTCGCGTGATTTGCATCCTTCGTTTCTTACGAAGGATTTACTGAGAGCAAAGAATGGGAGCGTTTCTGAATGCTGCATTTCGCTTAAAAATAAAGCTTTTATTTTAGTTTCAATGTTTTATTGTGTCATCTTCTGGACCATGTGAAAAATATTTTCTTAATTATTTACGATGCATCAATTAGTTAGTATTAGTGAATGCAATCCGATGAGACCATGACCAATCAATATTTGTACCCATGTATCTAATTACAGACCTTTATATTCTTTGGGTCTTTCGGTAAAGTCACGTAGATAGGTTCAAAGAAAATAACAAAAAACTACGTCGTTTCGATTGCAACACAAGCGCCCCCCCCCCCCCCAAAAGAATATGAATTCATGCATCTACACATTAATCCATGCATCTACACATTAATCCACGCTTATTTCCATCCACTCATCCACCCTTCTATCCATCTACCCACGTATCCACGCAATTACAAAGGCATCCATCCTTCCATACACCCATCCACCAATCCACCCACTACCCCATCCAATAATCCATCAAGCAATAGTATCCATATCTGCAGTCGCCAGTCTCTAAAGTCCTGAATAGCACTCTAAATCATAAAACCGCAGTGCCGCAATCATAGTCATTTCCCAGGGTCTCTTTCCCCCAGCAGCCACCTCATATCGCAGCCCAATTTAAGGGTACTTATCACGGAACAACGGCAATTTTCTGACAACAACCGCATGCGTCATATTTGTGTAATGCAGACCCTAATGGACCAAGTCGCATGTGCGCGTTCCTTGCCACACAGTGGCTCGCAGTGCGGCGTTGCACTTACACCGCGACACGACAAAGGCACCGTCCGTGTACACGCACGCACGCATACATACGTGCAGTGTGGTGGCCTCTTAGCGTGCCGTATAAATGCTATCAATTCCACACGGGCTCATGATTTAAAGGAAATCGCGGCGGTCTTAAAGCTCGGGTTTTGGTGGGGGGGGGGGGGGGTCTCTCTGTATAATCAGCGTCTCAGGTGGCGCTTTCATCTCTTATTGCCGCTACAATTGAGCAGCCTTTGTAGGAAACAAACTATTAAGATATTCCCGTGTTATTCTTGGTTCTTTCGGTAAAGTCACGTAGAAGGGAAACAATAAAATAATAAAAAAATATGAAACAATAAAATTCTCAAGAAAATGTTCTTGCTGTGGTTTTCACACCTGATGATGATTGCTTGTGTTGCAGTCGAGACGTCGTGAGAATTTTATTGTTTTATATTTTTATTATTTTATTGTTTCCCTTCTACGTGACTTTACCGAAAGAACCAAGAATATGAATCCCTGCAGTGACGAAAGCTTTAAATCAAAATATTCCTGTATATTTACATATATGTATACTTGCACTCTATACACAAAACTATATGGGCCGCGGGGCACGGTCAGTCTTTGTAAGCCTCTTTTTGTATGGAGTGACCTGAACTCCACAATGTGTGGCCCATCCTTTGTTAGACTGTTTACGTGTCCACCAATCTGTCAGTACCACTTGTACGAGTGATATGCACACGGGGGCTCAATTCATGTGTTGGTGAATGTTCTCTGTTGTGCAATGTTTTTGAAGAAAATCTGTCAGTCTCCAATGTATAAATGTATATATGTATGTTGAACTTCTTTTGCACCATACGTAGCCAACCATGCTAATCGGAGGTGCGGGGGAAGGACAACAAACTAAATACAAAAAGCAGTTATAAATAAATGACTTTTCAACCTCGATTTAAACGTGCATAGCTCCAGTGGCTTCTTAATATCGGAAGGGCGTTCCAGACGGCCATGGACGCGCATCTGAAAGCGCGCAATGCAGTAACCGACTTTACTTACAGCTGACGATTATCACAGCTGATTATTAAGCTGCGTGTGGCCCAGTGGGGGATCCATGGGGAAAGGGGGTGATTGCCCCCACCCCCAACCTTTTGATACCCTGCAAATTGGTGTTTTATTGATACAGTATTCACAATGCAAAATCAAATTAATGTAGGGCCCTGTTTAACAAACTTAAACATTTTATACAGCCCCGGGACACCCCACTCCCCCCCCCCCCCCATCACCTTGGGAAGTTTCTAGATCCACCTCTGGTCTGGCCCAAGATGTGTGGGCAGTAGCCGAGTAGCGAAGTGGCTTCACAATGCCTGTGTCGGCCACCGAGACAACACCAAGTGTGTTCTAGAGTCAACCCCCAAGTTTCCCACTGAGATTAAATTGCAAGTTCTCAAGTGCAGAGCTTGGTGGCGTCAGCCTGACCGGCAATGACTGTAATTCATTTTACACCTTAGTTGGACTCAGCTGTAGTTTTAGGTTAGAGGCTGAAGCACAACTCGGTTTCATGAATAAAGGGCGCATACTGGAGTTTATGCAAGACATGCCCTTGATAGGATGTCTAGTAAAAAATCCATTAATGTTAGCTTAATGATTTCCCAAATTGTTGAATTTGTATTTTATTCTAAATTCCAGTTGCTGACCACAAGCCCCTAAATCTACAAAATGCCAAGTTTCCAGCGGCAAAGACATTTTGAAGTTGAAGGTGCAAGAGATGCGAATTAATGTTTCTTGGATTAAGCAAGGTGACACGAACTGGAGAATATTTACGATTGAAGGGAGATTACAAGGTCGAGCAGTGCGAAGGGAGAAGCAGAAATAAAAGTGTTCCGATTCATCGTAGGGGTTGGACGCAGTGCGAATGAGACAACAGTTGGGTAGACTGATTACTCAGCATGGGTGGAGGAATAATTGAGTACATTTTACAGCAACAGCATTCAACGTACAAGCGATATAATATCGATGAGGCTACTGACTGGAAGTGAGCGACTGACTGGAGTGAATCAATGAGTGCTGGATCATCAATCAACATATTATATCAAGTACACTGGGTGCTTCACTCCAAATATGATGGCAGCATTCCAACTTCGGCTGAATGTGTGCATTGCCTTGAAGTAATAATTGTTCGGAGTTAAAAGGAATCACAAAACATCTCTGTTGTTCGTGTGTATCTTGCAATCACAGTTGGGATTTAATCAGTGAAATACAGAGATGAAACATACTTTACCAGACTTAGGCAATTAAATAGATTGAGCCCATGTCTCTTTCAATGAGGAGAATTGAGCCTGGCTCTTACTTGGATAGCAGACCACGTGGTGTTGTAGACTTTCGCGGGGGTGGTCAGTAGATGATAATATGGCAAAGGAGTTTTGAATTTATCTGTTAAGAGCTTTAAGTGTTAACGCCTCCTGTTGTTTTTCTCTCCAGGTATTCCAGTTTCATCCCACGTGCCAACCACTTATTAATATGTAAAGAGAAAACAAATCCAAATCCAAGATCCTACAAAAAAAAATTCTTGAGACTCATACTCTTTGGTTCTTTCGGTAAAGTCACGTAGGTATAAAATAAAATCAATCACGACGTGTCGGGCGCACACACAAACGTCCGTCATCAGGTGGGACAACCACAGCAAGAAACAATTGCTGAAGTGGGCCCGAAACGTCGTGATTTAATTTATTTAATACCTATGTGAGTTTACCGAAAGAAGGAAAGAGTCTTCAGACTCAGTGAAGCTTTCCGGGGGGATACATTGTTATTACCGTTATCTCTGCATCATCATGTCTCTATGTTGAATACATCCTTCTCTATTACAATTAGTACAATATTTTTTCCTTTACACTAAATAAAAAATAAAAGTGCCCCAT
Source organism: Petromyzon marinus (assembly GCF_048934315.1). NCBI lineage: Eukaryota > Metazoa > Chordata > Hyperoartia > Petromyzontiformes > Petromyzontidae > Petromyzon > Petromyzon marinus. The sequence continues at coordinate 8,200,151 of NC_133693.1, read as the reverse complement.
AGCGGATGTAATGCACCTTTATCTGCAGTTGCTTTAACTGTGTAAGTTGGAAACTGCTATATATTTACATGCCACTATAGAGATTTAATTTAAGACATCAAATATTTTAATGCAGCCATGATTTTTTTAGCTTCCTATTAAAAGCCATTTTCAGTGGGCAGTGTTCTTTCGCTTTGTGCTTTAATGTATGGAACCCGGGATATGATGTTCAATTTTATTTTCAAAGAAAAATGGAGCGAGCCTCTGGTACTCGCGTGATTGCAGGCAGAGGACGGACCGAGCCCAAAAGCTTTCAAAAGCAATCACGGCGTTTCCATTACGGTTTGTCACTGAACACTGAAAAGACACAAGGACCCTGCACATAAAGACACATTAAAAGCATGAATGCATATAGAGGCAGGGCAGGTGGTACCAAGCCCCTATGGCCCAGAGCCCCATTTCGTAAAGATTCACATTTTAGTTTGTTGTTCGTATTGTGAAATGTTTTTCTTCTTGTAAACTTGTTACTTTCGGCATTGTTGTATCTAATGCTATAATTCATACTAATAATACACGTCTTGACGCAAATGTTAATCACAACTTTGGCTCTAACACCAATATTAACTGAAATCCTAAGAATGACCAAAGCCATACTCCTAACTCTAACCAAACCACATCCCTAAAGGCGTAACTCAATTACCACAATCCTATTTTTTTATTTAAAGCTTTCGTGACTGCAGGGATTCATATTATTGGTTCTTTCGGTAAAGTCACGTAGAAGGGAAACAATAAAATAATAAAAATATAAAACAATAAAATTCTCACGACGTTTCGACTGAAACACAAGCAATCATCATCAGGTGTGAAAACCACAGCAATACAATTTGAAGTGGGGTTTTTTTTTAACGTTAGCACTGCGATTTGGCAGTTATTCAGATGGACGAGTCCATCTATGTTCAGAAAAGAGGAGGGGGGAGACGAAAATAATGGATGCAGTCTGAAAGCCACCGTAAGCGTGAACAATCAATTAAGACCCTAAATGGTTTATAAAATCCTTCCAATGATTGCTAACCCAGAATCCATCTTCTCGGTTGAAATTGTCTCTGTGTTTGTATATGTGGATAGCCTCATGAACGAATCTTTCATAATAGCCAGATGGCTAAAAAAGAGGGATGACATTGTTATCCTCTCAGCTGACAAGGGCAATGCCACTGTCATCATGGATCAAATAGAATATAACAACAAAATTCAATAATTACTTAACGATGGTAGCTAAACAAAAATAAAAAGATCCCACCAACAGCCTCGTCATACAAACCAACAAAATCATTTCTGATTCACCCGTATTAATTGATCAAATCAAACAGTTCTCGTTGAAACCTTCTGCTGCCAGGCCACCAAGATTATACAACTTACCAAAAATACATAAAATAGATACACCCCTTCGTCCCATCGTCTCTATCCCCCACCTACAAACTGGCTCGTTTTATGTCTGAAATCCTGCGGCCTTTCACTGGAAAAACCACCTCTGCGGTACAAAATTTTACTCACCTGGTATCGACAATCACGGGTATTTCCCTGTCCCCAGACGACCTTCTTGTCAGTTTTGATGTAGTTTCCTTATTCACCAAAGTTCCTGTACCTGATACCATCGCAATCATTGAAGACTTGGTTCATCAAGGACTAAACACTGAGGTACCCCCCCACCCCCCCCTGGTGAGACACTGCTTAACCAAAAAATACTTCACTTGGAATGGAACTTTCTTCAAACAAACTGAGGGCACCCCAATGGGCTCCCCCCCTATCTCCGGTTGTAGCCAACATTTTCATGGAGAAATGAGACTGACGCCATCCAGACTGCCACTCTGCGCCCAACCTTATGGAAGAGGTACGTGGATGACACTTTTGTCATCTGGCCACATGGCCGGCCTGCTCTAGACCAATTCCTCGACCACATCAATTCCATACACCCAGCCATCAGATTTACCATGGAAGTCGAAAAAGATGGCAAGCTACCTTTTTTGGATGTCCTAAGAAAAAAGAGACCTGATGGTTTAATGAGCCACTCTGTCTACAGGAAAGCTACCCATACGGATGCTTACCTGAAACCGGATTCCCACCACCATCCATCCTAGAAGAATTCACTCATGAAGACTCTGCACCATAGAGCCCAATGCATATCCGACCAGGAACACATAGCCAGTGAACTCAAGCACGTACACCAAGCTCTTAAGGCTAATGGTTACTCCGACTACATAATCCGCAAAGCTATCACTCCAACCATGAAGAAGGACCCTCTTGAGGAGCCTTTCAAAACCATCACTTTACCCTACATTGCGGGGATCACAAAAAATATCTCCAAAATCTTGAATAAACACAAGATCCAGGTCCGATTCAACACATTACATAAAATCCGTGATCTGGTTCCGTCTGTAAAAGATGTGATTCCGGACATACAGTACACTGGCGTCTACAAACTAAGTTGCCTCTGTGGTAGAAGTTACATTGGAGAAACCAAACGTCATATCTCGGACCACATTCGTGAACACAAAACAAACCTAAAACACGGCAGATCACTGTTATAATTCAGTAGGTTCACATGGCATTGACTTCTCCAAGACAGAGGTTCTTTGCAAGCCATCTGTCTACCATGAAAGATTCGTTCATGAGGCTATCCACATATACAAACACAGAGACAATTTCAACCGAGAAGATGGATTCTGGCTTAGCAATCATTGGAAGGATTTGATAATCCATTTAGGGTCTTAATTGATTGTTCATGCTTACGGTAGCTTTCAGACTGCATCCATTATTTTCGTCTCCCCCCTCCTCTTTTCCGAACATAGATGGACTCGTCCATCTGAAGAACTGCCAAATCGCTATCCGTGGTGGTAAAGTAAAAAAACGCCACTTTTTTCAAATTTTCTTGCTGTGGTTTTCACACCTGATGATTGCTCGTGTTGCAGTCGAAACGTCGTGATAATTTTGTTTTATATTTTTATTATTTTGTTTCCCTTCTACGTGATTTTACCGAAAGAACCAAGAATACACAATCCTATTATTTACCAAAGTTATAATCCTAACAACCTAATCACATTCTCAGCCTTGAACACAAACCATGACCACAATCCGAAAACTGAACAATCCCTAGTCCAACACAAACTTAACCACCACCATACACTTAACATGAACCATAAACACAATTATAAGACTGAATACAACTCTATCACCTAACACTGGCATTCAGCACCACGATCTCAGCTTCCTTGCCTCTCTTCTTAGTTCTGATATGGATGGCATGCCGGCGGGCATTCATTTCAGGGTGAAGTCATGTTCATGAGCGACGTGCAACACGTTGTACAGCAGTCAAAATGTTTTTAATGATGAACACACTTGGTACAGCTGCCGTAAAACAAAATAAAAACTCTTCTATAACAGAGCCAAACATACAGGGCAGCAGTAGCACAAGCACACAGTACCATGTCGGGTACAGCCCATGAGCTCACATGAACATTGAACTAAAGTTGTAAGACATTAATAAAATGCAGACCCCAAAGAGGCGTTCAATTGTGGGAGAGTTTCTGACATCGAGATGTACAGTCATAGCCAGCAAGACACTATTAAATATATAATCTGATGTGCTCTTATTATGATGAACATAGCCATGCGCTGGATGAATCTCTTTCACGGGCTGCGTCCGATTCGCGCATTGTTGACGATTGTTTTTCTTGTCCCGATTTTCGTTGAAAAGGTGCCAATATCTCCATCGGCCAACGATGGGCCAAGTCGTCGGGAGTTCCGTCAATAAGTAAATACGCCCCGATACATTTAAATTAGGTGACTACATTAATGTGCGTGCAATTGACATCTGAATCAAGTGCCAAAATATTTGTGTTTGGTCATAAAATAAAGCTGTGATATTTAACTTGTTTTCTTCCCCAAGGAGCACCAATGCAAGACTATTTGTAATATAGCCAGAAACTAAATCTGGTATTGATGGACTTGTTATTTCAAAGGGTATACATCTGGGTTCAATGTGTGGTCCCCTCCTCTTTGATTTATAACATGTCAAATGTACCAGTATATCGTGTTTGTTGGGTACATTTGTTAATGTGGCTTTTTGCCGATGACCCCAGCGTAAACGACACTCGACACATTCGTCGATAACACTGGTTTAAGAGGAACAGGCCACTTTTTAGGCATTGGCTGTTCGTCACAGCACACGAACAGAGAGCCACCAGCACAACTGTCAATTCTCTTGAATGACGTCAAAGTTATCTCTAATATAAATTTAACAGAAATCTAAAATCTTTGGCAATTCTTTAGTCTGACGCACAAACTGAACTACGTTCACATGTTTGTGCACTTCCAGTCCCCCCTACAACTGAAGACCTCTTTCACATTTCGCCGCAACATAAAGCAGAACACTTAACGTATGCTAAGTAAAACACAAGTAGAAATTGTAGCGCTCGCACATAAGTTTCGTTAACGATGGCTTACATTACTCAAGGGGTAAAGACATTTGTCACACTGCATTGCAAAATCCATATTTTTTTGCCAACAAAAAAAATAAGATTTTTTTGCCAACAAAAAAAATAAGATTTTTTTGCCAACAAAAAAAATAAGATTTTTTTACATTTCTTCCTTTGATTAATCTGCAAAGTCATCTTTCAACTTCCACCCTTTGAGTTTTGAATAAAGCCATCTGAACGGTGAATTTAACAGAAATTATTTAACAATGGCGAGCTGTACGTTATATACATGCGGCTACGGCAACCGGAATTTGAAATTACAATTTTCTGTGGCGAACAAAGCCTCTCTTGGCTCAATTCACCTTCACGACTTTAATTGCCAGTGTAAACATTTGCAGTGAAAGGTAGCAGTAGAATTATGTGCCATGTAAATGATTGACCTTCTACACCAATAATCATTACTACATTCGCTTGTTCACAAAAATGTGCAACTATACACTGTGTAACAAACAAAAATTTGTTCATAATAAAGGTTTTTGGGTTAGATCGCGTTATTTATAAATGTGTCGTAACCCTCCACCACCCGACACGGCCAATCAGCAAAAAAAGTGTCACGTTGACAAAAGACAAAGTTCACTACTTTAGCCCACCGGTGTGTTGAAGAGTGAATCCACATTTACAGTTTGAGTACTACGTGTAAAAAATGTTTCTGGGTAGTAAGTGTTATTTCCTAATTGCTTATGCCTCAAAAGTACAGAAAATGGCTATTATTCCCCACAAACTTTGCTTTTGTGACCAGGTCAGTGATATTTTTAAATTTACCTATTTTCAATGAGACAACGCAGTGTGCATTTTGTGTCTTTCGTTCACATAAAGTCCTGGTCACAAAAGCAAAGTCATTGTGGGGAATAATATCCATTTTAAATAACACAATAATATTCTCACGACGTTTCGGCCACAACACAAGTGGCCTTCATCAGGTGAAGGGGACGAGACTGTCTGGAGGACAGCACTGTCCTCCAGACAGTCTCGTGGCCGAAACGTCGTGAGAATATTATTGTGTTATTTTATTTTATCAATTTATTATTTTATTCTCATTCTACGTGACTTTACCGAAAAAAACCAAAGAAGATGAATCCTTGCAGTCACGAAAGCTTTAAATCGAAATCCATTTTCAACTTTATCTGAAGCTTTCGTGACTGCAGGAATTACCTTTTGGTTCTTTCGGTAAGGTCCTGTAGAAGGAAATTTAATCAAATAATAGAGTACGACGTTTCGATTGCAACACAAGCAACCGTCATCAAAGAGTAAGAGCCATTCTCTAAACTTTTTAGGCATAAGCAATTAAAAAAATAACACTTAGTACCCAGTAACAAAAATTGTGTTACACAGTGTTGTGTCGATAATATTTGAATACCTCAGTGGGCTTTGCCTGGTCGGATGGGGATGGTTTAGTTGTATTTGTACGTGTTTGGGTGATTTGTTTACATTTCTTGTACTTTGCACTATCATAGTTTTGTATTGTTTGTTGTTATAAACGTTTTTATCCCCCCCCCCCCCCCCCCCCCACTGGACATCTGTGAAAGAGCTTTATAGCTCATCGGATTCCTGCAGAATATTCTGATTCTGAATGGAAAGCCCATGATCAGATTTCATGAATTCATATAGACTTGCGATCAGGAACTGAAGTTTACAGACCATCCATTGATTGGTCTGAATTCTCTTGCAAAACTCCGCTCATCAATTTGCTCACGTTTAGTGCTGAACCGCTCACACTGGCAATTAACTATCACCGGCTGCATTTTGAATTTGCCTTTTCAGAGTATTTGGTGTAAATGTCAATCCGGCTTGCCGCAGGTAGCAATTAAGTGCTTTGTTGTTGTGTTTTAAATTAATCTTAAATCTACAGCATTACATTCACAAACGTCAAAAACCGTACCGACTGGCCATGCCAAGAGATCGAGTCGAGCAGACGTTGCTGGCTGGAACCCGGAGGAGACCATGACTAGAAGTGAATCGCTAAATTGGTCTCCTAGCGGGAAGGCCACAATGTTCAGAGATGTTCAAAGCCAGGGATCAACAACTCCAAAAAACTCCAAAGGAGACACAAAGGATCTCGCCACCTCTCGTTACCGCTGTTCTACAACAAATGCAGCACGTTACAGGCAGTGGCACTTCTCTGCTCAAAGGTGGCAACCAGGCTTGTAACAAGTCAAAAACCAGAACACACCCCCGGAGATTCGATAATCACATTTGGAGGTCACGATCCGATTCCAGAATCGTTCTTTTTTCGTCTCATTTTTAACGTCGTGTTTGTATTGTTTATACAGTGAGGGAAAAAAAGTATATGAGCCCCTGCTGATATTGTACGTTTGCCCACTGACAAAGAAATGATCAGTCTATAATTTTAATGGTAGGTTTATTTGAACAGTGAGAGACAGAATAACAAAATCCAGAAAAACCCATGTCAAAAATGTTAAAAATTGATTTGCATTTTAATGAGAGAAATAAGTATTTGACCCCCTCTCAATCAGAAAGATTTCTGGCTCCCAGGTGTCTTTTATACAGGTAACGAGCTGAGATTAGGAGCACACTCTTAAAGGGAATGCTCCTAATCTCAGCTTGTTACCTGTATAAAAGACACCTGTCCACAGAAGCAATCAATCAATCAGATTCCAAACTCTCCACCATGACCAAGACCAAAGAGCTCTCCAAGGATGTCAGAGACAAGATTGTAGACCTACACAAGGCTGGAATGGGCTACAAGACCATTGGCAAGCAGCTTGGTGAGAAGGTGACACCAGTTGGTGCGATTATTCGCAAATGGAAGAAACACAAAAGAATTGTCAATCTCCCTCGGCCTGGGGCTCCATGCAAGATCTCACCTCGTGGAGTTGCAATGATCATGAGAACGGTGAGGAATCAGCCCAGAACTACACGGGAGGACCTTGTCAATGATCTCAAGGCAGCTGGGATCATAGTCACCAAGAAAACAATTGGTAGCACACTACGCCGTGAAGGACTGAAATCCTGCAGTGCCCGCAAGGTCCCCCTGCTCAAGAAAGCACATATACATGCCCGTCTGAAGTTTGCCAATGAACATCTGAATGATTCAGAGGACAACTGGGTGAAAGTGTTGTGGTCAGATGAGACCAAAATGGAGCTCTTTGGCATCAACTCAACTCGCCGTGTTTGGAGGAGGAGGAATGCTGCCTATGACCCCAAGAACACCATCCCCATCAAAGGCAAGGGACGACGGACGGGGCCATGTACCGTCAAATCTTGGGTGAGAACCTCCTTCCCTCAGCCAGGGCATTGAAAATGGGTCGTAGATTGGTATTCCTGCATGACAATGACCCAAAACACACGACCAAGGCAACAAAGGAAGAAGAAGCACATTAAGGTCCTGGAGTGGCCTAGCCAGTCTCCAGACCTTAATCCCATAGAAAATCTGTGGAGGGAGCTGAAGGTTCGAGTTGCCAAACGTCAGCCTCGAAACCTTAATGACTTGGAGAAGATCTGCAAAGAGGAGTGGGACAAAATCCCTCCTGAGATGTGTGCAAACCTGGTGGCCAACTACAAGAAACTTCTGACCTCTGTGATTGCCAACAAGGGTTTTGCCACCAAGTACTAAGTCATGTTTTGCAGAGGGGTCAAATACTTATTTCCCTGATTAAAATGCAAATCAATTTATAACATTTTTGATGCGTTTTTCTGGATTTTTTTGTTGTTATTCTGTCTCTCACTGTTCAAATAAACCTACCATTAAAATTATAAACTGATCATTTCTTTGTCAGTGGGCAAACGTACAAAATCAGCAGGGGATCAAATACTTTTTTCCCCTCACTGTATACATTTTTTCTAGTTTCATACACTTCCAAGCTTTCATTTGCATATAATTTGCTTAAGTTGTAAATAATCGATTCTCACATGCATGATTCACTGCATGTGTAGCAAGACGAAAAATCATTACGAATGGATGCGTCGATGTATTGTTACTTGTCTAATGATGAAACCTGTTTTCATCCGAAACTAATCTGCCTTCTGTTGAGCAATAACTTCACCAGCGCCCCCTAAAACAATGGTCTCGCTCACTAAACAATGTATGAGTGTGGAAAGATGTTCACAAGCTTTCATTTTTAGATTTTTTTTTTAAATGTAATATTCGCTTTGGATATGCTGTTCACTATTACTTTAATTTATGTGTGCCCTCTATGGTTTCTGTCATATAATTGGGCCGGTGGGAAGCTTGCAATTATGCACTTGTTGCGTAAAGAGAGTTCTCAGAATCATGGCTCAACAAAACATTCTACGCAGCATGACAACGGAAAAAATGAGTCTTTTGATTTCACCGCAGATAGCGCAAATATAATCAAGGTGCTTCACCTGCAGCCGCACTGCATTCCCCTTTAAGCCTAACTTGACATTAACCTTTACAAGGGATCAAACAAGCAACCGGGCTACTGGCCAATCACTGTTTGCCTGCCCTGAACGAAGTTTGCGATTGGTTGGTAGATTCCTGGCGGGTGGCGATTATGAGAAAAATCAGATATCGGGGTTAAACGCAAGTGCGATTCAACTGAATTGACAAAGCAAAAGTATTCTGTGGCAGCTGTATAGGTCAAGATGTGCAATTCAAACACATGGGAGTCGACTACATAGGTGGGCAGTGTTGGTTGACTCCAGGTCAGTGCATTCCATGTTGGGAGTAACACAACAGCCTCACGGCGATTGAAAGCTACACGATTGTAGGTGCCAATCCAGTGAAATCCATGGCAGGTTTGGACAGCAATCTCACACGGGTCAATAATCTTTTGCTGGGCAAGGGCCACGCAAGCAAAGCAGAAGGGGAAGGGTCGGAGTAAGAGGTCGGTCTAGATGAGTCAACTTGTCTGGACTGAATGTTACCTTTACACCAGGCAGATAGATTTATAAATTATGAAAAATAATAATAGGTTTTACCCTTTCTGGTAATAAAAACAGGTGTTAAGATATTCAAACGCCAAACAGATACTTTTTTTTATACTGGCAAAAAGGTCCCATCGACAGGTACTTGATACTCTTGTAGAATGTGATAGATATTTTGGAGAGGCAATTTTACCACCAAAGCAACCCACTCAGACCTTCTCTCACAAGGTCTCAGGATGTTACGTTCAGATTACATTTCCTTTTGAGTCATATATAATTTTAACAATCACAATCAAGGGAGCTTTCAAAGTTTTAAATTTTCTACTCAATATTTAACCTTTTTGTTTGCAGTAATTCCTTTCGGGTCTTTTGAACACCCAATAATATTTTCCTAAATGTACTCTGTATATTTCACAGCAATCATTTAAAATTGCTAAAGAATTTGTACAAACGTGTGGTAAGACTCAATGAAAATGGGGTAAGTTCTTTCACAGCCCTCCCATGCTTAACAAACTATACAAATAAATCAGGTTATAATAATGATATACTTATCCAGAAAAGACCAAGACTCAAGACATTTGGGATAAGACAAGTATGAACACTTAACCTCAAAACTAATTTTTTAAAGAACATGTGAAGACGCTATGTCTCCATAACATCTACGCAGTGGTGACGTGACAGATCTGTTGCCGCCCTGGTTTGTAAACCACGACCTCTTAATTCAAGACACGTGACCCTATACCACTCCCCTCCTGCAGGCTGGGTATACACTCTTGAGGGGGTGGGGCGTTCTCTTAAAGGGGCCCCTCCGAGAAGGCTGTGAAGCTTTTGACCCGGGAGAAGAAGAACGAGGCGTATTTCTTGTCTATGTCAAAGTTGGACACCACCGTCTCACCAGTTGCCCTGGAAGCAAAGAGAGAAGTCAGGTAAGAGCAAGGGGAGACATTTTTCTCTCTAGGTGCAGTGGAGGATACAAGGGGGAGCGATGCGAGTGATCGACCCCCCCCCCCCCCACCCTCTTTTAAGACTCAGGAAATTTGTATTTTATGGATAATTACAAGAGAAATGCATTGAATGTTTTTTTATGAATGTTAAACCCTATTTTAAAAGCTTGATATTTAAGGACTGCCTTGTGAAGTTTCTATATTTGCCCGGGTGTAGGTGTTCCACCTTGTTTTGGAGAATGGCCCTGGAAAATGTCACACAAATAACTTAAATATGGGTCTATATACACAGTAAGGTGAAATTTTAGTTTTTTTTGCATTTCAACCAAACCGAAATTATTTAATCTTTAACAGTTGGAATAAGACACGTGAAATGACAAACCAAACATCAAGTGATTTAAGGCATGCACACATCCCAGACACCACAAGCGGTCACAAACACCCATCACCACACACACCAACACCACACCATCCAGCGCACGACCCCAACACCTCACCGCAACAATCCACAACTCGACACCGCAACACAGCTCATCGTCCCCCGTACCTCCCTGCGCGCAATCCCCTCCCCCCATGCCTCTAGGCGCGCCCCGATGCCCACGTGCACCCACCGGCAGGTGACTTGGCATGAATGGTGCAGCCACAACAGCTTGTTGAATCGCTGCCGCCCCCCGCACACCAACTGCAGGTCCACGTGGAAGCGCTGCTCCGACTCGGGCGGTGCCACACGGCGGTAGCGGCGGTAGCGCTGGAAATCCCCGCCCCTCTGCACGAGATCAAGCGCGCGTGTGCATGCGTAAGGCACAGCCGCCACGTTAATGAACTCACGACAGAGATCACTCCCCACCACATCAGCGCACCACCCCCCACCCCACCCCGTCCACTAAAGAACTCATAGCACAGAGACCTCCATTAGTTGCGTTCACCACAACGACACTCAGTGATTAATACTTTTTTTATATATATAAAAGCTATTTTATCATTTGTGTGAATAGGCTTTAAGGGATTGGTGTAATTTTAACAAATTGTTTTTAAATGGCCTTTTATGCACCTAAAATTGGTTCACGTGTTTGAAAGGTATTTAGTTAAATGTTCTTGAGGCTTGGCCGTTTTGCGATTGGCTCACAATCAGAAGGTTCCAAGTTGAAATTCTGGTTGATGATTGATTCAGCATATCATCCCTCCAGGGTTGATAAAATTACTACCACTCTGCGAAAAAGTCAGCATAGACTCACCCCTGCTATAGGAATGTGAAATTTCCACCACTGGCTCAATGCTCTAAACAAGGGGATGATAGCACTGGCTCAACGATCTATTAAGAGGTCACTTTGCTTTGGTTTCAGTCACAATGCCGTGCTGGGCAAGAGGCCCTCACCTCTTTGTCGGGCCTCTTGGTGAGGATGGAGAGGACACGCGTGTCCCCGTTAGTGTCCTGTGTCATACGGAAGTGGCCGTACAACACAGCGTCAATGCTGCGGTGTGACAGGTTGTTAGGGACAGATAAACGGGAGAACGTTTTAGAATACATATCTCAACGCAGACGTTCAACAAAAGAAGACAAAATTATGAAAAACCATTAAATGGTTATAAATACAACAAAAGCCACAAGTTGGGACATATGAGTTGGGCCACTTTCAGACAATGTTAGAGAGACACTTAAAATGAGTAGAGAACTTTAAACAAGGCGGCAAGGGCAAGTCGGTTTTGGATGCATCTCCTACACTTAAAATACTCCACACTTCAATTCCTGTCCACAACTACCATTATGGTCGAATGACATCTGAACCGATTCTTCTAAACCTTCACTAATGCCTACTGACCAGCGCGGTGAAGTGTAGTCAAACAACCAACACGACCCACCAGTGTGGGGAGGTTCTCATCCAGTCATCGCCTGACAAGAAGGCTATAAAAGTGCGTACGTACAGAGTAGGTGGCATGCGAGGTTTGAATGACGGCTCCTGTATGCGACGTTGCTCGCTGCTTACCGCGTGTGCTTTGTGCGCAGACGTGACACGATGGACTGGGGGTCATCTGGAGTTGTCAGCATCATCACCAGCCCGTCAGGGAAGAAGCGCAGATACCTGTCGTCAACACGGACACATCGCACGGAGGTCCCGGAGGCAGCCGGGCATCCAGTGATCTACCACCCCCCCTTCTGCAAAGCGGTCAACCGTTCAAGACCCGATTTTTTGTCTCATTTGCATTGTCCGCTTCATGTATCGTGTTTCGTTTGTTCCATGAGCTGAAAGGTAACATTTTTATACTATTGCATGCAATTTACATTCATAATACTTGATATATTTTCATGAACACGGTTGGATTGGTCTAGAGTGAAAGTGTGTTCATTTTAACTGGTGAAGCGTTACCTGTTTATAGAGGACAATACATTTTTTTTTACTTAACCAGGAATGCACTTTCCCACAGAGGTGCACTAACTCCAATAGAACAATGGAAGAAGTTGGTCTGTACTGACCCAGAAAAGCCTGTCTCAAGACTCTTACTAATGAAGGTTTTACATGTAGTAATAAATGGAAATATGCAGACAATCCACAAATATAATGTAAAAACATTCAAAGGTCCACACACGGGTGCAAGATTCTCCTTGCTATCTTGCCATCTCAAAGCAACCTCAAAGCCCATGGGCTTTGGTAATTTTAAACACCAACCCAAGGCATGAAATTAACCAACTAGTTTATGAAACTGGCATCTTTACTTGTGGGATTGAGCCTATAGTGTAAATTCCACATCCTATGGCGGTGGCCAAGTTTATCCAGCGACCAAACTGTGATGACTTCCCACACTGTGGTATGCATTTCATTGACCCCAGAGATGATGGGTTGACTTGGCCCCCCGACTGGGATACAACTTCCAATATTAGATTGCGAGTCAAGTGCTCCAACCGCAGTGCCACTTGCCCAGATACATCAAGGCCAAGATGTCATCAAGGACAAAGCTGATGATGTCACCAGACCTCTCCAATGCGTTCTACCCTCCACAGATCCCTCTGCTGCTCCACAACAGAAACTCGACTTCCAAGATCTGCCCAAACAGGATCCCAACATCTGCTCTCAGGGCTTCCATTTTGGTCACCAGATTCGTGAACATCACCCCAATGGAGGTGTTGTTAATCGCCCTCACCCATTCTCCGCACGTCCCGCCCAGCACAACCAGACACATCCTTATTGCTTGACAACTTAACCCTTTCACATTTCGAGACACCTGTAAGTTGCAGGGTGGGTCCCGTTCACCACTGAATCTCGGAACGCGCAAGCGGTTAGCATTCAAACTAGATTCGGTTAGCATTCGCTTTATTGTGAGGCATAGCGCCATTGTTTTTAAGGATAATTGTACACACCGCAGAAAACTGTAGCGACACGACTGTACTCTATGACAGCCAACGCCAAACCATGCCACACACCCTCCAGCATGGCCTTTTACTTCCGATTGTGACCAAGATGTGGAAGAAAAACTGATGACGTACACGTACATACACGTACGTCATTGGAACGAGAAAGGGTTAATGGTTGAAATCTATCCACTTGATTCGCCCGACTCACCTGAAATATTCAACCAGGTGCCAGGGGCTGTAGAAGCCGTCCAGGGACTGCTCACCCTGGCGAATGTAGCTCACTCTGCTGATGTACACCCCTGCATCCCGCAGAGCAGCGCTAATTAACGCATGGAGCTATGGGCACGCGAGGGTCAAAGTCGATGATCATCATGTGTGAAGTCTGGGGATCATCATGCCTATCTTAAATCACCTATAGTTGTCTGCCTTTCTTTTTACTGCCTCTCCAATCTCGATTAGTGCTCTCGCTTGTCGATACCGTGTCATTTGTACTCGTCTCATTTCTTCAGTTCAACCAACAGCCTAAAAAATTATTATTTTAACTTTGTGTTCGCTCAGTTTGCCTAAATATAACATCAGTGTATCACATGCATACATAAAAAAAAAAATGTTTAAACATTTAAAACAATCGTTATATGACACGCAACTCGATGCACGCACTTGTGTAAAAAAAAATTTGATTTTAACCGCTCAATCGTCACATGGCCAGTCACAGGTCAACTGTGGGGGGCGGCGGCTCGTTACGGCACGAGGTCACAGGGTGTCACTGCCGTGAGGTGAGGAGCCGCACAGCGGGGAGGGGGCTGTGCAGGCGGCCTAGGCGGAGGGAGCGGTACCATCGTAGCGCAGGCGCGTTCGCTCCAGGAACATGTGCCTCCACGACAGGTAGGGCGACGGCTTGCCCGTGTTCCGGCCCCACACCCTCAGGCAGGCCAGACGCCAGATCTCCGGGTCCCTGTGCAGCGACATGAAAAAACCGACGACTTAAATTTACCTGCAAACTATTCCATCGGGATTGCAAGGAACAATCGATGGCGAGATGTTATACGACCTCGCCTGGTCGACAGGATGTGGTGGGTTGTATATTTGGACGAAACAATAAGGCGAGGTTTTACCCTCTCTGGCAATAAAACAGGTGTTAAGATGTTCAAACAGCTATTGCAAGGCATCGAGTCTGCATTAACCACGCGTACTTGTGGCAAAGCATGCAAACAAACATGCCCTAATAATATATACGCATTGCCTTTGAAACTGATTGGCCTACACCAGAGAAAGCCTTCTTTAAAGTGTAGGGCAATTAGTTTGCTTACCGTTCCTATACTTTGCACGCCTATCATGTTTTTGTATTGTTTGTTGTTTTTGTAACGTTCTGACCTGCCTCGACTGGAAAGCTGTGAAAAAGAGCTGCATAGCTCATCGGATTCTTCCAGCATAAATAAACATTCTGATTTTGACACTCATCCATAGAGGCAGCGACAAACATAGCGCAAATACAGATAAAAGCGGTCTGGATTCACGTCGACCGCTACTGACCTGGCACACATGTAGAATCCCCGACACACCATTGACAGCTGCTCCAGAGAGCGCAGGTCCAAATCGCTGGATACGACCCAGCGGAATACATACACCAGCACCTCCACGGGCAGCGCTGGGGAAACGAAAGCACGGGCAGAGCATAGAGCAGTACCATCACACTCACCCCCCGCAAGCAAACCGTCGAGCGAAAGCATGTCTGCGTGCTCACTCGAGTGTGGGGCGACGCTCATCTTCACTGGCAGTACCAGAGCCAGTGGTGGAAATTCCAGTCACATGTATGCAGAACTTCTTTCGCACCGTACGTAGCCAACCGTGCTAATAGTAGTGGGCAAGTTGATCCAAAAGGACGTGCATTAAGTGGCATTACTAATTTTATCGACCCAGAAAAGGTGATCGTGATGGGTTGAGTTGACACTGGGCCAGGATTTGAATTTGCGGCCTTCCGATTGTGAGTCGAACGCCGACAGCGTTGCTTCATCTGCCAGGTTCTTGCGCTCCAAGCACTCAGCACCAAAGCAATTGCCCTTGCATTAACAAACCTTACTCCCTCTGTCTGCAACGCAAAAACCACACTACAAAGCATACAACTCTCGCCACAGGAATTTGCCAGTATTCCTCTTCAGCCTCAGCCAATGGCCCAGAGGTCCACAGACACGCGCTCGATACGCGCGTACATTCAAGTCACGGAGGCTCTCGCACGTCACAGGAATTAACGAACCTCCGTCTCCAGTTGCTTTACATACCAAGAGGCTGGGGGCCAAGGGGGTTGATTTTCTCCACGTTCGGGAGTAACATTGGCAAGATATCATCATCCGCTGGGCCACTGTGCAGACATTCCGTCGCGGCATCTCGCTCGGGTAAACTCTCCGTTCTGCCGCGCCGATGTTTATCGGAAAGGTAGGCTGGCAATCGTGTGGCAAAACAAGCCTCGCCAGCCAGTCCATAAACGGAGCCTCCTCTCAGGCAATTCAATCGGCAGGCCCAAGCCTTCCAAACCTGCCATACGTCTTTACCCGTTGACCACACCTGACCAATACGAAGGTAACAATGCATTGATTTACCGAATTAAATCAGTTATAACACTCAAGATACGTGCTTTAAATCATGTGTACGATCAAACTATTTACGTGCGATAATCTACTAATTACGATTTCTTACAATATATGCGTGATTCACTTTAAGATTGTGTTCGTTTTTTTGTCTCGATTAGACCGTCTTAGCTGCACTGTCTGGTCTTTACGTTCTATAGCATTGGTTTACAACCTCTGGCTTGCCGCATGTCCCCTACCAGACCTTTCAACTGTCCATATACCCCTACCAGCGTATAAGTTCAATATTTTATTAAATCACTGTGATGCTCTTAGTTACATGCCATTAAAACCGAAGCCATTTAACTCATCTTAATAACAATTAATGACTAAATATTGACAATGTAATATTTCCACATGAACAACACACGTACAGTTTAAGTAATCTTTTAAACACCATACTGCACAGCAGGAAAGTTGAGGATCACATGGGCGTGGAATAAAATAAACGGTGTAAACACGAGAGGGCACAAGCAAACTATGTGGATGGCCGAGGCGTCCAAGTTCATGGGTTCACCGAATTCCATTCGACAGATAAATACATGGCATTAGAATTGCTAGTGCACACACAATGCGCGTACATATTTTTACACTTATTTATCCAGCAAAGCCTCACCGAGTCCCACTAATCTTTTTCAGGAGGATCCTGCCAAGCTTTTGCAGTAGGTGGCGATGACTATTATGTATATTCCAATTTAGTAATCTCCTTAGAAACCCCGCGTGACCTAACCCAACGTGACCACTGACATTCCGTGACCCGTGTCGCATAACCCTCGAGATGTCACATGGTATCCTTGGGAACCGCCCGTTCCATAATGCATATTTCAACGGTACTATCTCATTCGTACAGTCTGCACCGTCACAATTTGTCAAACCATATCATTTTTGTGGTCCGTCTCGTTTGTTACGTGGAACTCATTTAAACCATTAGCCCCAATGAATCATTTGCAGAACGCAAATATAATCATAGCCCGACGCAGAATTCGATGCATGCATCAGAGCATAAGAATCCCTTTGAATTAAAGAATCACACCATCCCGACTAAAGCCCCTGTGACACCACGCACACAAGCCAGTCACGAAGTGCCAAGTTCGCGGCATACATTTTGGCAAATGACTCAGGAGGAATAACCCCCAATCGCGAATTAACATTTAGACTTTCAAAATCCAACCATTGGGAGCCATTTCAACATCCAATCACCTGCAGGAATCGCAATGTCCAATCGATCAGCCAAGGATTGCTCAACATCCAATCAGCAGGAAGCTTTGTGGCGATGTTCGGCGATGGTATAGAGCGATGCACATCTGGCTTATCTCATCTGCCGCGATATATTCGGAGAAAGGGAGCAAGAAAGCATGCTTGGACTATGCCAGCCATGGTGCTCAGTGAGTTTTACTGCAATCAAAGTGACTCTGAACTTCCGAGCATCTGCAGAATCTAGGAAAGCGATAACCCAGAATAGCAGTGCGTATCGGGTGGATAAACGCAACGCGTTTATGTTCCTTTTGTGTCACCCGCCGCTCACTTGGTTTTATCATCGCAGGCGAGCCACGTGGGTTGTTTCTTTTTCAGATGTTTTTCCCTCTCACGTTTCGCCGAGTGGTCGTTATTTTCGTTTGAGAGCCTCAGGCGCTGCGCATAGCGTTAAAAGTGCAGCGCTCTCTCTCCCCCCTCTAAACAATGCTCACGTCAATGGTGGGGTTTTACGGTCAAGTTTTGGGTCATGAAGATGCACAAAAGAATGTATTTACAACGACGGTGGTGTCTCGGTCACAGCCAGAGAAAATAAGAAAACCGTGGAGAGAGCAACTTCCTCACAATGACATTTCCTTCGTCTTTCTCCGAGGTGAAAAAAAATCCGAAGCACATTTGTGACTTTCAATTATTACTTCTTTATTTAGTGTAGCTGCGGCACTTGGTGACGAGCCGTCAGCATGGGCGGGTTCAGGAGAAAGCACTTCCGGAGCCCCACGAAATAAAAGAGCAGTGCTTGACAACACTCAACAAGGCACACGGCACGACCTTGTAAACAAATCGCACGTAGGCTTCACGGCTTCTCGGGCTTTCACGCGCCAAGAGATGTTTTTATGTCAATAACGTGATAAAAATGATAAAACAAAGAAATGTTAACGTTCCGAGTGTACCACGCACAATTTACGCCTAAAATCAAGAGCCTTCTTCCCCCCGAGCCGTGGATTTTTGGATCAGCCTGCGATGCAACCCCTCGATAAAGGACCTTCACAAGCACGGCACTGTGTTGTCGCTTATCGTGCACGGCCCGGTCTGCTGTGACGATGAGCGATACGCCCACGCGCGTCTGTGCTTGTTTTACCAAAAAAAACGTTTCAAGCGCTGGGGAAAAGATAGTCGATTTCTTTAACCTTGTTTTCATACGAAAACAAATGATGCAAAATTATGAGATATGAGCGTGGTAAAAAAAAAAAAATTGAGGGAAAGATATGAAGGAGGGAAAATAAGAGGCGGTCGCGTTTGCCTTGTGGGATCGCATGCGGACCTCAGTAGAGCAATCACGACTCATTGCTCTATGCCATCTCATCCGAGAGTGAACGCATGAAACACATGAACTGAGTTCAAAATGCGCACGCGAAAATGCGACATTTTAAAGTACGAATACGGTGGAGTGAAGACAGCATGAGGACGGCAGTCGTGCGTGTTTGTGTTGGCGTGCGAATGTGCGAGTATGTGTGCGTATATTCATGTCCTGTGTAGCGTTGTGCAGGCATGTGTATCAATGTGCATATGGGTACGGATGAATATCGGTGTGCGAGCGCGCGGCTATGTACCGGTTTGCACGTGTGCAAGTGTGTGCAATAGAGTGCAGCGCGTGATTGCAAGTATGGAAGCATGTGTATTTGAGTGTGGGAATATGTGAGCGCATGCGTGCTTCTGAGCGTATATGTGTGCGCGAGCAAGTGTGTGTGTGCAACTGTGCGGTTGTGTGTGTGCAGGTAAAACAGTGGACGCGTGTGCAAGCG
This sequence comes from Petromyzon marinus, assembly GCF_048934315.1. Classification (NCBI taxonomy): domain Eukaryota; kingdom Metazoa; phylum Chordata; class Hyperoartia; order Petromyzontiformes; family Petromyzontidae; genus Petromyzon; species Petromyzon marinus. Next base: position 8,180,879 of record NC_133693.1, on the reverse strand, counting down.
CTTGTGGATGCGTGCAAGCGTGCATGCAGGCAAGCGACTCCTTGCAAGTGCGTACGGATGTTTGTGTGCGAGTGCATGCGGGTATGTCAGCGTGTGTAGGTGTGTGAATGTTCAAGGGTACGCTTTGAGTGTGTGCCAATGTTCTCCCTCACCGGAAATGTGCGTCTGCCTCGACTCGGTGTCTCGCCGGCACAGTTTCGGCTGAGCCTCCTGCAGGCTCAGTTCACTTTGGAAGGAGGTGAGGAGGTTCGTCACCGCGTTGTCCTCCACCGCCTCACTGAAGGAAACCACCCATCCACTCATTCATTGACTGCGAGCTTCCACTCACTCGTGCGTTCACTGTCAACTTCCACTTGGGGAGAATGGTCAGCTAATATTACGAGCGATGGACTACACTCAAGCGTGGTGGCACACGCCTGTAAATTCAGAGACTTAAGAGGGTGGAGGTTGACAACAGGGTGACACAACATCACTTCCTGGCTTTTCCCATTAGGCACCTCCTGTGACGTCATTTCTTGCTGGTCCCTTCAGTTGTTCCTGTGGCGTTATTGTGCAGCATGGCCACAGACAAGGCATTGGACTTCAGAGATCACTCCGTCGACAAGGCCCTGCGCAAATCGCGCCATTTTCTCCTGAAATTATAATGACCGACGCTGCACTGGGGAGATGGCAGGAGGCTCGGCGATGCTCGCTCAGTGTCAACAACCCCACTATGCTTCGTGCGGACCGGGCCAAGCTTACCGATTGTCCATGTCTCCTGGAGAGCCATTTTCGCCCCCATAATCATTCACCCGGAATTCGATGTCAGGCACCAGCTGCATCGCCTGCCGGTAAAACTTGATGGCTGGAAGCGCAGATAAAACAAAAACCAGCAACAAAGAAAATTGTTGCTATTTTATGTAATGATTTACAGGCCCCCCCCTGCCACACCACCACCAGCGTATCAACAATGTCACATTTCGAGATTGCGGTAAAATTCTTAAATTGTTTTTTTTGTTCAGAATAAGAATATTTATTTATACTGGCAGGATCCGATGAGCTATAAAGTTATTTTCCACAGATGTCCAGTTGTTAGTTTCATTATCCTGTGTGCGGGAGCCACATGGATTGTTACATTGCCGTACTGTGAGAATTGGCGATGGGGTGGGGAGGCCTTCATCCAGCAGTGGACAGATTATAACGGAGATGATAGCTTATTTCGAGATTATACATATGCTTAACATTCTACAATGTTGAGCGCATGGTACGTTGTGTGCTACTTGTTTTCGATTGCTCTTCCCGTGCCTTTGCACTAATTTCTTGTGTTTTCCCAGGTCTCCATTGCAAGAGGTTTGGGAAAGACTGGTATGCAGTAGTTGAGTCAAGGTCACTTAACCCAAACCATGAAATATTTTAATTTACACATGTAAACCACATGGGCAGATGTTTTTGTTTTACAATGAAATCATTACTTATTACCGTCACTCAACTATTCGTCTATTATATTCTTAGTTTTTTCGGTAAAGTCACGTTGAAGGGAAGTGACTTTACCGAAAAAACTAAGAATATGAATTACTGCAGTCACGAAAGCTTTAAATCAAAATGTATTCGTCTATTATCCAAATTGATAACCTGTTGGCAGAATGTGAAACTGAAAGATGTGTTAAAGCTTAAAAAACTAAGTCTCTTTCATTCCAAAATATCTTGGGTCATCTGACCACTCGTGCATAGTTTTAGTTTGGGACGTGATTCTTATGCCCATTTTTCCAAATAATATTCCAATGTTAAGATCAGACAAACACAAATTTCCACTTGGAACTCCCGTGGCAAGCAGTGTACCGTGTTGGGCAGAGGGTGGCGCTCCGAAGGATGATGTCACAGAACTACTTCCAAAGTTGGTCCCAAGGGGCCCGCTTTAGCCACACTAGGGGGCACAGCTGAATAATTTTCCCCGAGCACTGTTTTTTTATGTATAGTTTTCCATTCGTGCTTCACAGACATTGGCAATTGTTTGCTGGTAAACTGCAACAATCGCCACCTTCAGCAAACCCCAAATGCCTCCTGGCTAATGCTCACGTATAGACTCGCGAGCCTACGTGCCACATTCTCTTCTTGTCCCAACGTTTATTTCAATTGGATTTGTTTTTTTTTTTGCAAAGAAAACCTGCTGGTGCCTCAATCACCACTGAGGAGGAGTGAAGAGGTGGGGGGGGAGGTGGGGGTAAATCCTCCAGGTGATGTGTTTTGGCCGTGCCGCCGAGATGGGAATCTCTCCCTAAGTGCGTGCGGCGTTGAGGCTGGAACAAAAGGCGGCCAGCCGTCCCCGTCCGATTTGGCGGTCGTGTCTCCTGCTCCCGCGCGCTCGCCCGGCAGCCCGCTCTCCGGTCACCAGCACGAAACGAAGACAGCCAGCCGCAGCCTTTGCGGCGCTCCCGTGACAACTTAGCCGGCATTTGCTACATCATTTAGCATGAGACGGGCATGGGCTGACTTGCTCGTATCGCATTACAGGCAATTTGAAATGAATACGATTAAACCACACAGGAGACAAGACGCTCGGCACATAACCAACAACAACAACAAAGTATTTACAAAGAGAATTAGAATTTATCATTTCATGTATTACATTGTAAATATTTTATTATTTCCTTAAGTAAATTGTTCTTTGCGGGGCAATTACAAAAAAGTGTTCTCAAATGTATTAGCTAACTGCTTAAAAGGAGAAATGAGGCAACATACATCTATGCTCAGGGCTCCCGAGTCAGTGGTGGAAATTCTACATTTCTATGGCTGGGGTCAGTCTATCGTGAAGACAACCAATGCAGACTTCACCAGAAAACAGTACTGATATTATTGACCCAGAGGGATGACAAGCTGAGTTGATGAGGATTTTAACTCCTGACCGTCAAACAACGTACTTCCTGGCAGTACTATTTCTCAACTGTCACCATCATCACCCTTGTGAGATAGATACAATTAAAAGACTGCTTCGGTGGAATAGACGTTTTTGTTTGTATAGAATGGTCCCGATCATGCGAATGTGGAATTTCCACAACTGGCTCAGGACTGCCAATGAAGATAAGCCTCATAGAGGGTATGTGACTTGTTTAGTTACCCTGTTTACAAAACTAATTGAACACGCTTGGTGGACAGGAGTGCCGCTGTGTTTCCATCTTGTGGTAAATTGTGCCTGTCCACAGAGTCCATGACGGACGTTGCTCTCGCTCTTATCAGTGACAAACTGCCAGGCCAACACGGGCGGTGACAAAGAAAGCGGCGGCAGCAGCAGCAACAACAGAAAAAAAAAGTGTTAAAAAAAAAACCACCAAGAGGCCGTTCCGGCACAGCCGCCCCTCTCTCCCCACCGTCACCTGACCGAATTCCCCGGTGTCATGTTTCACGGGACCAGTGGCCCTGACCGCCTTTCCCTGCCATCGCCCACCCGCTCCTCCCCTACTCCGCCATCTCCGGTGCAAGGCATGCGTGCCGTTCCATCATCGGCCTCGGCCCCCAGTCGAACCCTAAACTTCAGCGGCAGCTTAGACGCCAGGCGCTGACCCGACCGCACACAGGTGATGCTTGCCCACCCCCCCCACCCGCCCACCGCGTTTCCAACACCACGCCACCCTCACCTAACCTAGCCCCTCTGAAGTTTGGAAGACTTAGGAAGCGAGGCAGCAAAACGGTAAGAAAAAGAAAAATGAAAAGAAAAATTGAGGGACGACCAGCATTTTGCAGAAGGGAAGTTGTCAAAACACTGCTGTTGGACGGCCTTCGATGGTGGGGACCGAGGCTTCATGATGGCATTACTGTTTGCTGCAACCATACAGACACCAAGCTATTCTGAGTTACACCAGCTTGGAACTTGTCTTCAAAGGAGAGAGTATAACATTACTGCACTTACTCATAATCTATATTATGAAATGAAAAGCGAATTCAGACATTCCAAACGGCTGCCCTTATAAGGCTTCTATTGAAAGCAGTGAGCCAGTGGTGGAATATCCACATTTCTAGGACAGGGACCAGTCTATCCTGAAGACAGAAAGAAGGCTTCCCTGAAGGAAACCTACACATTGAGATCTCTTCTCTCAGTAACCGTAATGAACCTACTATGTCTGAATTACCCATTTAATTTACTGCGCAATGTTACACCACTTATTACCGACAGCCATTGTTGATTGTTGCCAACCTAGGGGGAGTATGGCTGCTGTCAAAGTAATGTGGAATATGAACCAATAGCTCAGGGTCAGCAGCAAAACTGAGTGCTACCGCAGCGGTTGCTTGTTGAACATATACAGTAAGGAAAAAGAGTATTTGATCTGCTGATTTTGTACGTTTGCCCACTGACAAAGAAATGATCAGTCTATAATTTTAATGGTAGGTTTATTTGAACAGTGAGAGACAGACTAACACCAAAAAATCCAGAAAAACGCATGTCAAAAATTTTATAATTTGATTTGCATTTTAATGAGGGAAATAGGTATCTGACCCCTCTGCAAAACATGACTTAGTACTTGGTGGCAAAACCCTTGTGGGCAATCAGAGGTCAGACGTTTCTTGTAGTTGGCCACCAGGTTTGCACACACCTTAGGAGGGATTTTTTCCCACTCCTCTTTGCAGATCTTCTCCAAGTCATTAAGGTTTCGAGGCTGACGTTTGGCAACTCGAACCTTCAGCTCCCTCCACAGATTTTCTATAGAATTAAGGTCTGGAGACTGGCTAGGCCACTCCAGGACCTTAATGTACTTCTTCTTGAGCCATTTTCAATGCCCTGAGGGAAGGAGGTTCTCACCCAAGATTTGACGGTACATGGCCCCATCCATCATCCCTTTGATGCGGTGAAGTTGTCCCGTACCCTTAGCAGAAAAACACCCCAAAAGCATGTTTCCACCTCCATGTTTGACAGTGGGGATGGTGTTCGTGGGGTCATAGGCAGCATTCCTCCTCTTCCAAACACGGCGAGTTGAGTTGATGCCAAAGAGCTCCATTTTGGTCTCATTTGACCACAACACTTTCACCCAGTTGTCCTCTGAATCATTCAGATGTACATTGGCAAACTTCAGACGGGCATGTATGTGCTTTCTTGAGCAAGGGGATCTTGCGGGCGCTGCAGGATTTCAGTCCTTCACGGCGTAGTGTGCTACCAATTGTTTTCTTGGTGATTATGGTCCCAGCTGCCTTGTGACCATTGACAAGATCCTCCCGTGTTGTTCTGGGCTGATTCCTCACCGTTCTCATGATCATTGCAACTCCACGAGGTGAGATCTTGCATGGAGCCCCAGGCCGAGGGAGATTGACAGTTCTTGTTTTTTTTCCATTTGCGAATAATCGCACCAACTGTTGTCACCTTCTCACCAAGCTGCTTGGCAATGGTCTTGTCGCCCATTCCAGCCTTGTGTAGGTCTACAATCTTGTCCCTGACATCCTTGGAGAGCTCTTTGGTCTTGGTCATGGTGGAGAGTTTGGAATCTGATTGATTGCTTCTGTGGACAGGTGCCTTTTATACAGGTAACAAGCTGAGATTAGGAGCACTCCCTTTAAGAGTGTACTCCTAATCTCAGCTCGTTACCTGTATAAGACACCAAGGAGCCAGAAAACTTTCTGATTGAGAGGGGGTCAAATACTTATTTCCCTCATTAAAATGCAAATCAATTTATAACATTTTTGACATGCGTTTTTTTCTGGATGGTTTTGTTGTTATTCTGTCTCTCACTGTTCAAATAAACCTACCATTAAAATTATAGACTGATCATTTCTTTGTCAGTGGGAAAACGTACAAAATCAGCAGGGCATCAAATACTTTTTTCCCTCACTGTAAAAACATTTATCTTATTTCATTACAGAAATTCTTACAGTCTCGTTTTCAGGAGTGTCCGAGGAATGTTTGACCAGTTTCTTTTAGAATATCGATTCCCTAAGAAGTCACTCTTGCTAAGCTTACCATCACTGCTGGCAAACACGCAAACGTAAAAAAAAACTGAACAGATGTGATTTGTGAGCAAATGTTTACAGTAACGCAACGCTGACACTGACCCTGAATGTTGTGATTTTTATGTTTCGCAAGGGATTTGAAGACGAGTAATTGTTATGTTTTAAGTGGGAAACCCTCGGATTTGTGGTGACCCGGATCAGGATTACGGGTGAGAGAAACACAGTCATCACAAGCTCCAAATCCCCTTTAATCCCAGTAATGGGTGCTGAGTTGGGTACCTTCATACAGAGCCCCCTCCTGCTCCAGCTCTGCAGCTCTAATGAACAGCTCCCGCGCCTGCAACGCAACACAACACAAAGTGGGTTATATAGCATCAAGTAGGACACAATGTGGGTTTACGTAGCGATGAATACAACAGAACGTGGGTCTACATAGCGTCTAATACACAACACAATGTGGGTTTATATAGCATCAAGTAGGACACAATGTGGGTTTACATAGCGATGAATACAACAGAACATGGGTCTACATAGCGTCTAATACACAACACAATGTGGGTTTATATAGCCTCAAGTAGGACACAATGTGGGTTTACATAGCGATGAATACAACAGAACATGGGTCTACATAGCGTCTAAAACACAACACAATGTGGGTTTATATAGCATCAAGTAGGACACAATGTGGGTTTACGGAGCGATGAATAAAACAGAAAGTGGGTCTACATAGCGTCTAATACACAACACAAAGTGGGTTTATATAGCATCAAGTAGAACACAATGTGGGTTTACGTAGCGATGAATACAACAGAACATGGGTTTACATAGCGTCTAATAGGACACGTGGGTTTAAGTAGCGTCTAACACAACACAATGTGGGTTTACGGAGCGATGAATAAAACAGAACGTGGGTCTACATAGCGTCTAATACACAACACAAAGTGGGTTTATATAGCATCTAATATACACAATGCGGGTTTACGTAGTGTCTAATACAACACAATGTGGGTTTACGTAGTGTCTAATACAACACAAAGTGGGTTTATAGAGCATCTAATATACACAATGTGGGTTTACGTAGCGTCTAATACAACACAATGTGGGTTGGCGTAGTGTCTAATACAACACAATGTGGGTTTAAATAGCGTCTAATACAACACAAAGTAGGTTTAATACTTTATTTACAAAGTAGGTTTACATAGCTAATAGGACACAATGTGGGTTTATATAGCATTTAATAGGACAAAATGGATAAAATGTGGGTTTATGTAACGTCTAAATGTGACTGCATCTCATGGCACTGTATAGAACTGACACGGCACAACAACGCAAACATCGTCAAATCATGATCCTCTGCAGATAAGAGTTGACATCAAGGAATACACAGCAAAAAAAAACGGCTCTTGTCATTAGGCACATGGCAATGCATCAATTAAAACGTAATCTTACAAGCATGATACATCAAATTGAAAGTTTAATAACAGGATATTTACAAGCAATACAAATCACATGAAAATGGTATACTGTTACACTGATGTAATCTTTCAAAGCCATTGTCTAATATGACGTGGTTGACCAATGTTTATCTTCCCAGAGTTATATTTCAAATGTGCTACGTAACTACATGAAAACATTCCCACTGGAGATCTTGAGAAGGGCAATACTCCAAATTGTCAATGGCCTGAAAGATGTTGTTACAGAATTACTTAAGTCGCTTCAAATCTCCTTTGTCAACATGAGGGACATACTTTTAATATGCCCTGCAATAAATGTTTGATAAGTGTCAATGAAATGGAAAATGTTACATCTCCAAGCTGAGATCAGTCACATATCGTGAAATTACTAATCTAATGATGTTTTTTTCACGTGCAGTTATTGCTGACCAGGCTAAGACCATAAAATCAATAACCTGAGAACCTGGCTTAATAACGAGCAGCTGAAACCCAAATTTAAACCCAGGTTCTGAATGCTTGCTGGCTCAGTGTTTCTACCACGGTATTAGCAAAATAAGCACCTGGCCACCAATGGAAAAAAACGAAGAACATTTAAAGTGACTTTCAACTTAACGACTGCCGTACCTTGTAATACATCAGCACGTCACTATAGGTAAGCGTCACTGAGATAAAAATACAATGCATCACGCTTGAGCTTAAACTCCGACAAGCAGGCACTATGGAGCACGTGCAGAAGCAACAGTGCGATTTGCATCCGACAATAATTCAGAGAAATGTAATCCCATGGCTGTCACACAAGGGCGTATGTAGGCTTCTGTCGGGCGCAGCTAGATTAAATGAGCCAGCGATGGCCAAACGCCACTGGCCGGAGAGCTGATCTGCGGTACGCAGCTCCACCTGCTGGCAATGGCCTATCATGTACAACCAGGTGTGCAGCCTCTTGTTACGATTAACCAATTGACACGGATTCAACGATCACTCGGCCAGCATCGAATTCAGTGCTTTACAACGGATTATTTAATATTCATGTTAATGTTTTCACACGTTTCCCCTCGGGTAATGGTATTGGCTTAACTTGTTCAACCGAGTGAATATAAAATGTTTGGTCTATATCTCGGTATTAATGAAATCGCAAAGTTAATTGATAAAAATTTCATTTCTTGTTTTATTAACTGTAGTTTATTAAACCAATTTCTTTTTGGTCTCATATTTTATCTTCATTCTGTATTTGTTGTAACCCAAGTCTTACTTGAAAAGAGGTTAACTCTCAACGGTTTCTCACCCGGTTTAAATTATGTGTAAATTTTGAACAGACCACTGCAGATATGCAGCACAGACATACATTTAAAACAATCCCTAAGCACAAAATAACATTTCATTTACCAAAGATGTACAATAAATAAACGAAGAAATAATTTATAGTGACATAGTGCACGTTGAATATCATTTTTAGAAGATCAGATTTCAACCTCCTCTTAAATTATTTACATCTGCAAAGCAAATTGCACCATTGTGGAGCAGATCCCATAGCTGCGTAGGGATACAGAAAATGCCATGCCAACTATTTTCAAGTTGGTATGAGGTTGCACCAAAATGACCTGACGAGCCGATCCCTGCAAATCTCACACGGGAACATAAACTTGAAGAAGCGCCTTGATGTAGGAGGAAGCCATCGCATGAAGAACTTCACGTGGATTGAAGCAGGTCTTGGAATTCACAATTCATAGGGAAATCACTGTTGACATCCCTACAGAGAGTACTCATTTTATCAACTTCTTTCGCAACATACGTAGCTAACCGTGCCAGAACGATACGTTGAAAGGTATATAGGTTACAATTTTCCCTGCTGGCTTCAGAAATGTCATAAAGCAGCAATATGAATCTATTAAGCAAGAGTGTAATGATACATTTTAATGAGGGAACCAGTGCATTGCTACAAGCCTAAATAACGAGTATGGGTGACGGTGACAATTCGGACTGCCAGCGTCTCTCCCCCTTGTCGCCGCACCTGCTCTTCTGCGCCGAGCGTTGTCTTTGCTCGGTCTTGTGACCCCGGCTGCACCGGAGATGGCACGGGCAGCTGCGGGGCTGTACCACCGGGCAGGGGGCCCTCGCGGGCAGTACCCCCTCCTGGGCGGCCCCCTTTCAGCTCCGAGCGCCAGCGCTCCCTGAACGCCTCCAGCTGCTCCTGGCGGCGGCAAAGGACACGAGCGTCAGGCGCAACCCAGGTGGTGTGCTTCCTCTGGCCCCATTATGTTACAACACATCATGTCGATTCACAAGTGTGACCAAACGTCCCTCGGCTGTAGAAGACACATTCGGCACGATTAGGGGTCCGCACATAATTATATTTTGTTGAGTGTGTACATTAATTCTGTAGTCTGTCTTGCCATTGAATTCTGTATCGGCCGTGCCTCATATGCACATTACCTTTTCTCATTTGTGTTGCTCGTATGTATAGTCGCATTTGTAATTTCTCTCTCATTTGTACTTGAAGGAAGAATGGAATCAGCTGTATTTCAATTGCACCATTGATGGCATGAGTGGGTACGTTTCCAAATGGCAATTCAGCAACAGATCACCTTGTGTCAGGGAATAGTGCTGAAATATGACATGGTAGAATAATAATATAAGAAATGCTTTTTTTTTACCAGAAAAGATTTCGCGAGTCTCAAGTATAGCTCACGAGAGGGTCATCCAAGGGAAAACTTAATCAATTCCATTCACGAGCGTTTGGTGACTTCTGAAGTACCATCAATAATCTGGACAACATTTTAATAACCCTACAAATTGCATGAGTTGTTTGTCAATAAGTCCAAAAAATGTACTCCAAGAGCTAAAACGTGCCAAATTAGTGAAACACCAATTTAATGCAGTATTTTTATGCTGCCAATTGTGCCCAAGATAAGACCAGTAAATCACCACAACTAAAATCCAGTTAAATCATGCAGGAAACTAACTAGGTGCTTTCACGCTTGGTTCAATCCTAATCAAGGGGGTGATTGAGGCCCATGGGATAAGTTGTGGGAGGATCATTAAATTAATTTGTTCTCCACCTACATTGAGATTCTTTTCTGATGCAGCTTCTTGCTCATCATCACTGTCATCCATGAGAAAAGAGAGATGATCTTTGTCTCCTTCAGCCTGTTAATGCACACACATCCACACAAATACATAAGCACACACATACTCAACAATGTCCATTTTCCACTAAGTAAAGGTGATATCACTACAGCGTTCCAGATCTTCCCATACCACATCAGTCATCTCCTCTCAAGCTTGTGCTGTACCCATTTGGCCCCCTCTATCTGGTCAAAGTGAAATTGCTTTGGCATGCAGTAGCTGGGCATGCAGCCAACACAACCTTGCCTGCCAAAAAAGCTCACTATGGGACTCTGTCCAGAACATTCGAGTATCTGTGAGCTCATTACAGCATCCAGCCTGGTTAAACCCAGGAAGGAACGTCGGAAAGCCAATTGTTTCAAGCATACGCAGGTGCACCTGTGAAAGGGACAATGTTTCGCAAGCATAGAGAAGAGACTTTATAACTGTGGCCGAGAAGACCCGGAGACGTGTGTGGAGTAACATGCCAGGCAGCTTCCAAGCAGCGTAGCACGACCGATGAAAATAGAATGCTATGTGACTGATCCGAAGCGAGACCTCTGCTACCCAACCGAGAGCTGGTCATTAGCACACTGCCCAGGTATGAGAACTCCTCAAATATCTCCACAACTGCCCTATTACTCACGGAGAGGTAGAGGCGTGGAGTGTTTAATGGTACGAAATATCTAGGCAGGTACAGATGAAGACATGGCAATTGCAGGCGATTTAAGTTGATACATTTCCAGGTCCAACTTTACGATTCAATGTAAATGCCGAAAGCTCCAACAGCCAAACATAATTGTTTAAATATTCTAAAGAGCATCAGGAGGAATCTCCCAAGCCATGTTGTGCAGCTACCTTATTTACACACTGTGCTTTAACAATGTTGGAACATTTGTTAAAGTTTATATCCCAGTAGAGAGGCACTCCTGGACTGTACAACGTCGTTCATGAGTCATGAGAGAAAAATAGGATTTAAAATGTATTTTAAATGACACACTAGATCGGAAGGTTGCAAGTTCAAATCGTGGCAGGGAGGTTGACTCATCCGATCATCGCTGCGGAGTTGATCAAGATTAATACGACGTTATACTTTGGATAAACTCGCCCCTGTCATATGACTGTGGAAGACACCACTGTGTATCTGTGATAGGAAGGGAACACTGCCTCAATGCTCATTTGCGCAGGAAATCCACTTTGTTTTTAGACATCACTTCAGCACCCATGTCTCTCAAAGTGTGTTATGCAACTGTTCCCATGTGGACCTATAGGCATTCCGTTTTCCTCATGTCAGTCTATGGCTATTCATTCAGTTTAGTGTTTAGCCCCACACATGGCTGTATTTTGGAATCACCAGTGAACCAAAGCCCGATTGCCACTGTTGTCATCCTGTAAGCAGCATTAATTCGTTATCCGCGTTAACCTTCTGCCGAGGACCAAGCGAACCCAAACATATTCAGCTATTGCCTAACCACCGCCGGATGAAGGCATATCCTACCACCGCACAGTCTGACAGGCATTTTTTTTCAGTTCACATTTTACCGAGAAAATTCCTTGAGCTGGAACTCGTTTGCAAGGGTGCCCAACGTGGTATAATCCTCCAACGACGACGCGAAGGATATTTCCGAGTTATGCAAGATATCGTAATTATCGGCAGTTCACCCGCATTGGCTCTAGCAAAGTTTCAGCTTTCAGTTTCATTTATTTTGGTAGCGCCCTGTGAGCCATTCGGCTCTTGAATCGGGTCCAACCGCAACAAACAAAAAAACATGAACAAGAAAATACATTTACACCAATGGAAACCTCATTTGCCAGTAACAAAATATGATAATTGTTTTTTTACCCTTTTATCTGGCAACAAAACTGACACCTTTTTTTTACAAGGAGTCATGTTTACATTGACCACAATACCTGCGGTAGGAACGCAAACAAAAAAACTCTGATAATGAACGTGGCACTGTCCTTGAAATTGATTGGTCCACACCAATCAATCCACACCAATCAATTTCAAGGACAGTGCCACATACATTATCAGAGTTGTTTTTTGTTTGCGCTCCGACCGCAGGTATTGTGGTCAATGTAAACATGACTCCTTGTAAAAAAAAGGTGTCAGTTTTGTTGCCAGATAAAAGGGTAAAAAGCCAATCATCAAGAAAAACATCTTAAAGTGACGAGTGAAAGCGTGACTGGGCGATGGCACACCGAATGTTGAAACCGGTCTAGAGTCTGCTTGTGTTGAAACAATGCTCCAGGAGGATTTCTCCACAGCTCTTGGCTGTCCCCGCCTGATGATGCTGGTTATAATTACTCGCGACACGTCATCGGTACTCGAATTGTAAATGTTGCAGTGGGTTTATTCTCCAACACACAGGGGTGTGCTGTATTAGTATCGAATTGGCATGTGACAGACCGTACTGATTGGCTGTGCCGGGTGGTGGTGGCGGATTTAACGACGCATTTATTTTTACGCGATCGAACCCAAAAACCTCGATTATGGATATTGGTCGCAAAATCCTCATACGGCTGATGGGTTATGAAATACTTTTCTACATTTTATTGTTATGTTGGAGACACACATATGTCGAGGTGACATTGTGTACTTGCGTCTTGTCGTAAACAGCTGTTATGCAATGACACGTACACAAAAATATACTTTAAAGTCTTTAAAGTGTTCACCGCACAGAAAGCAGTAACAAAGTCTGCAGCGTGCGTGACATCACGCGCAGATGGCGTTAATGACGTCATACTCGCACGCGGTTCGCAATAACATCGACAATGACACGCAACACCGCTGCGATGACGTCACTACCGAAGAAGGCCCCCCCCGGCCTGTCAAAGATAAACCACGCAAGCTGCAGCCCCTATTGGCGCGCAGGCCGTCACGTGGCGTTGTAAACAACCCACCCCCCCACAACCCCGGCGACCAATGAGCGTCGAGAAGGGGTGAGCTGGTGTAAACACTGCCGTGTTGGTTGCGCCCCCCACCCCACTCAGCCCCTTCCCCCGCTCAGCCCCCCAACAACAACAACAACCACCCCAACAACAACAATCACCCCAACAACAACAACAATCACCTCCAACAACAACAAACACCCTCCCCCCCGGCCGCACCAACAACAGTAACCGCCGCCACTTGCCAACCGAGTGGCGGTGACGTCACCACGGCGCTCGTGCCAGGCTGCGCGCGCGTCTAGGCCGACGCTGGAAGTTGTCGAGCGCCCCGCTGGCCAAGGAGGCCGCGAGGAACAGACTCAGCAGGTGCCAAGGGGTCGGCCCGACTTGAGATGAGTGCAACCGATGCAACCATCGGTGGGCCCCCTTTACCGTAACTCCACCCCCTCGCCACCACGACCGAGCCTCGCGTCTTTCGCCTCAACGCGACCCGCGCGCCGAGTTAAAAAAAGAAAAAGCAAGCGGAGCGACCGCCGCTCACCATTTGCACCCGGCTCGAGCGAGGTATTGTCGACGACGACGACGCGCTCGCCACGCGGCGCTCAGCACAGTTCACGGTCGGTGAAGCGAACGACGCAGCGAGCATCGCTCCGTGCCCTGCGAACCGCGGCCATGGCTGAGACGTAACTGCGGGGCCCCGCCCCCTCCCCCTCTCTCTCCCCGTGCACCGCACGAAGGGGAGGGGAGGGGAGGGGCCCGCCCACATTACGAGCTAGACCACGCCCACTGAAGCAAAGCCACGCCTATTTTATGGCCTTGGTACCTCCCCATTGATTGGTCCATCGTCTTCTTTCGTAAGGCCGTGTTGTAGATGCAGAGGCAACAACGAATGTTACATTGAGGTCGGGTTCAAGTTTTTCAAGTTTCATTTATTAGGTGTAGGCCTGTGAGCCATGCGGCTCTTGAGTCGGGTGCAACCGCAACAAACAAAATGTGAACAGAGAAAACTTCTTAAAGCGACGACGCGCAAACAGAAACATCCTGGATAAACCAGCAAATCTTCCAGAAAAAAAACCACCGTATTACAACGCTATGTGCAAAAATCCCAGTGTGATGCAAGAGAAACAATAACAACCATAAGACATATTCTTAGTTTTTTCGGTAAAGTCACGTTGAAGAGAAACAACAAAATAATAATATATATAAAACAATAAAAAAAATCTCACGACGTTTCGACCATAACTCAAACGAAACGTCGTGAGAATTTTTTATTGTTTTATATATATTTTATTATTTTGTTGTTTCTCTTCAACGTGACTTTACCGAAAAAACTAAGAATATGAATTACTGCAGTCACGAAAGCTTTAAACCATAAGACAATTTAGATTCAAGTTATCAGGCCAAGTCCGCACTTCCTCAAGAAACATGGCTTAACCATGTTTTAGAAATCACCAAAATAAAGCTATAAAATACAATGTAACAACAGTAATCATAGGAACATTGATTCAAATTTAACAATAAACGATGTACATAACATGTACGAACAAACTTGCAGCCATATCTGTCAGCATGACACTCCCCGTGTATGATGAGTGAGTCAGTGGTAGTGTGAGTGAGTGTATGATGTGTGAGTCAGTGTATGATGTGTGAGTGAGTCAATGGTAGTGTATGATGTGAGTCAGTGGTAGTGTGAGTGTATGATGTGTGAGTGAGTCAGTGTATGGTGTGAGTGAGTCAGTGTATGATGTGTGAGTGAGTCAGTGTATGATGTGTGAGTGAGTCAGTGTATGATGTTGATCTTTAGTGGGGAGCGATAGTGTAGCGGTTAGCGCGCTGCGCTATGAACCCGGCGACACGAGTTCGATTCCCGCTCACGGCCAACACCAGTGACGCTAATCTTAACACGGTCCCGGGCCTCCCCTAGGTCGACTCAGCCTCAAATGAGTACCTGGTGCAGTGTGTAAACATTGCCACTGGGGAGACAAAGGCAGTCGGGCGTGGTGCTGGCCACCCACCCCCTCGTGTACCGTTACCGGCCTTCATAGGTGCTCGCTAACAGCACTTGCCCCTACAGTCTGTTAAGGCTATATGGGGGATCTTTGATCTTTGATGTGTGAGTGAGTCAGTGCATGGTGTGAGTGAGTCAGTGTATGATGTGTGAGTGAGTCAGTGTATGATGTGTGAGTGAGTCAGTGCATGGTGTGAGTGAGTCAGTGTATGATGTGTGAGTGAGTCAGTGTATGATGTGTGAGTGAGTCAGTGTATGATGTGTGAGTGAGTCAGTGTATGATGTGTGAGTGAGTCAGTGTATGATGTGTGAGTGAGTCAGTGTATGATGTGTGAGTGAGTCAGTGCATGGTGTGAGTGAGTCAGTGTATGATGTGTGAGTGAGTCAGTGTATGATGTGTGAGTGAGTCAGTGCATGGTGTGAGTGAGTCAGTGTATGATGTGTGAGTGAGTCAGTGTATGATGTGTGAGTGAGTCAGTGTATGATGTGTGAGTGAGTCAGTGTATGATGTGTGAGTGAGTCAGTGTATGATGTGTGAGTGAGTCAGTGTATGATGTGTGAGTGTATCAGGGCCTCCTCCCTGCCATCAAGTCGGATAACCGCACGCGTCAGCAGCGTGGCATCGCTGCGATGTCTCCTTCGTATTTGTGGATCAATTGCCGCAATCGCACATCGGAGAGTTTTCTTTTTTCCTTTGTGCATCAGGTATCCGCATCTTGCCATAGTTTGTAAGGATGCGATGGAGGCTCAAACCCAGAGGACCTTCTGCGTTAGGTATTTCACGTGTGACGAGGGGGGGGGGGGGTGAGAAATGTGACGTCACATTCAAATGCGCAACTTTAAATAAATATAGACAACACGTTCTACTTGATTAAATAGACGTTTTAATAAATGTTTTCTCCTACAACATCAGAGTGCAGCGGTACATTAAATACGCACTGCAATGACAATAGTTTAAAGCGATTTGAAGCAAAACAATATTATATTATATTCTTAGCTCTTTCGGTAAAGTCACGTTAAAGGGAAACAATAAAGTAATAAAATATATAAAAATATATAAATATATAAAAAGATATATCTTTTATTATTTTATTGTTTCCCTTCAACGTGACTTTACCGAAAGAGCTAAGAATATGAATTACTGCAGTCACGAAAGCTTTAAATCAAAAATCAAAACAATATTGTTTTATATTTTTATTATTTTATTGTTTCCCTTCTACGTGACTTTACCGAAAGAACCAAGAATATGAATCCCTGCAGTCACGAAAGCTTTAAATCAAGATTTGAAGCATGTTTTATTTTATTTGGGGGGGGGGGGCAAAGCTTTGTGACGTCATATTTGAGGGGGGGTCTGACTTTTTGTGACGCCGTGTGACGAGGGGGGGGTCAAAAATCGTCCAAAATCGCGTGACGTCACACATCGTCACGTGTCTGACCCACCCCCCCTAGGTGCGTGACGTCATTTATGGACGGCCCCTTGTGTTACGAAAGCCCATTTCTCCTGCATCGTCACCTGTTCTCGGGGTCACCACGTACGGGACACGCCCCTCACACGGCCGGCACCGCCCCCGGGCCCTGCAGGCCACGCCTCTAACTGCGGCAGGCCACGCCCTCAAACTGCGACAGACCACGCCCTCTAACTACGACAGGCCACGCCTCTAACTGCGACAAGCCACGCCTTCATGATCGCCTCGCCTCGAGTGGGGGGTGCGGAAGCTCGCCCGATGTGTCTGGAGGGCGCGGTGCAGCACAGATCCAGTGCAGATCTGCATACCAACCTGTCAACCCCTGATCAGTGCCTACCTTATTACAGACCAATTCAGAGCTTATTGGTCACCCCGTGCCCGTTATAAATCTCAACGTGCATCCTACAAAGTCCCATGAAACGGCTGTACGCCGTAAATACCTGAAAACACAATTTCCCTGTACAAGAATACGGGTATAACCGTATGGGTTGACACGGTATGGATCTGTGACGGGCAACAACAAACTCCGTTTACCACTAAGTGGTGGTATCGTCGTCACGGCGTTTGTGTCATGGCTAGGTGCACTTTGAGGTCACGCGAAATGTCGAAGGCTCGTCGCTGGCAGGTCACGGAACAGACCCAGGTGCCATTGGTTTACCGACTGAGATGGCTGGCAGATGCAATCACTGTGTCAACTCGCTGCGTTTTAGCCGCCCGGAGCTCCGCTCGTTGTTGTGAGCGTCGCTTCTCTGCAACTCCGTTGTTGCTGGAGGGCGACTTCTACAAACTCCCCAAAGCAGCGTCCTTCACGAACCTCCTCCATCGTCCGTTCTTGATACTGGCGGGCAACCACATTAATGTGCACCGTTGCGGTGTCCACGGGAAGTAGGGCTCACCGTTGCAGGTGAAGCACGCTAAACTTAGAAATACGGTGTTACCAGGTCGAGAACGTTACCCTCGAGGAGCCGATTAGTGATGCTAAGGTGCTTGCAGTGACACCCGTATGGAGAATAGAGAACAAAAACTGACGCATCGACTCTGCTCTCTGGCCACTTCGTGTTTGGTTTAACCACGGTTGCTGAGCACAATCTGTAACAGATTAGATTTGACAGGTTTGTAAATTTAGCAAGGTCATCAGAACTTGGGAAAAGAGGCGACAGGAGAGTCCTAAAGTAGATCAGTGTGAGGGAAGGAGCAGAAAGAGAAACGTTATGACCTGCAGTATGGTGAGTGAACATCGTGGATGAGATTAAACAGTTTGCTCGACCGTGTCCTCAAAATGGAGGAATCAACGAGTAAAGTTTACAGAAATTAACGATGGTATAAGTGATAGCAGTATGATAAGGAGGCAACTGACTGCCAATGAGTGAATGACTCGAGTAAATTGGTGAGTTCTGGACCACCAACCTGATTCTAATCGTTGGAATCTGAACTCAAGTCACCCATGTGTATGATGAATACACTTGCCCATGCGTGTGGTGAACTCACTCGCTAGCCCATGTGCTTCCAGTCCATGAATGGAAGCGTTCATGAAAAAAATCCCAGAAAGTCACCATGGTTGGATGGATAGAAGACTGTTGAGGCGACTAACTTCCGGTACATCCCTTTCTTCAACCACTGGTTGAGGACGTCCTCACGCATTGTGGAGTTGTTACTGCTGGTCGGTGCGGGTTGGTCAAGGCAGGGAAGGAGCTTCGACGTTGAAGAATAGTATAAAAAAACCATAGCCTTTGTTGCACTGCCCAATGGTGACAAAATAACCATGCAGCAGCCTTTTGTGTTAGTGTGGTGGTTGACCAAGCACTATCCAGGCTCATGCCTACACAGCTTCCAAGATCTAACGAGATTGGGTGCATTATGAGTAATTTTGTCAGACTGCTGTGGTTAAGGAGAAATGTCACCCCAACCTAAAATGCATGTGAGCAACACCTCTTGATCTACAATACCAATTATTTCTAAAGGCATACACAAACCCCTTCCCTCAATCCAGCACTGGATGTTCCATCAGTATTCTTTCAGACCGTTGAAAGTAGATACAGATTATGAGTCCAAGTTAAACATTTTCAGCAACCATATTATTGAAATGTATGTCACTACGCCCAGGTAAAGGTTAATTTACTTAAGCCCACAGGTGCCCACATTTTTCTCATTCAGCCTAGGTCTATTAAAAATTTGCAGTACAATACTGTATAATTTCATGAAGTTCAACACAATTTACAGATCTCGGAAAAAAATTCTGACACCTGAACATAAATGCCAATTCCAGGACTGTTCATATCACACCAAGACATATGGAAATTCTAGCCTAAAGAATCATAAAATGGATAATGTACAATGCCTTAAATCTTTCTAAGTCGTGCCAGTTAATGTCTGCCAACCTGCTGAGCTTGCAGTATTGGGAATCCACGTGAACATGTGGATACAAACATAAAGTGTCCAAACTATACAAGCCAACATAAATTCAGCATGCTTTCAGTCACAGATAACATTTCACAGCCATATGTGATCAAATAAAATACTTGAAGCAAATTATTTTCTTATATGTATTCTGTGAGATCTCAAACAAATAAAAAGTCAAGCTGGAAGTTAAAACTCACACAAGTTCAACTCTTCATGCATGCACTGTACCTATATTTTAATCTATATTGAGGGTTACATTGTTCAACAATTTGAATGTATAATTCAAATACATAATATTTTGAAGACAAAATTAAAATTTCATCAGATCTTTGTCAGATTTGTGAATCAAGTGTATTTTGGTTCCTTTATTGTAACCATAATGGCTTAAACATGACAACAACACATGCTTGCATTAAAGAGGCAGATCATTGAGTAATAATTTAAATTGTCAATTTAGTAAAAGGCCATTAACTTATCCTGGAAATAGCCAAAATACATTTGTTTCTGTGATATTAATATCTCACTGCACAACTGTGCTTTCTCTGGTCTCTGAAAAAGAAATAAGGGACCTGAACACACACATCTGATTAAGGACATCAATCAATAAAGCAAAGTGAAGGTGCAATTCAAGTTGTACACGACAAAAGTGCACAAAATGCGACATCGCAGTGCATACACAGCAATAATCTAACATTTTCAAACTGAAAACATTTACCTATGATCAATACATCTACTTCAGTCGAGAAGTTTAAGAGAAACATCTCAGCACCTGACCGTGTTGTGGTGATTATGCCCGACTGTCAGTGACCTGAAAGCGGGGTTGATGGATCAGGTAGAGATCACCAGCAGGATTTACATCTTGCCAAAACAGCTGAAACACATCGCCTTTACATTGCTGCTGATGGAGACTGACATTCTTCTCAAAAACATTGAACATCAAGTGAATATATATATATAGCCTGATGTAAATGAGGCATTGGCAACGTAGCCAACCGTGCTAATTGGAAGTACAGCAGGTAGGATGCTAAACTGCTACCACCAACACCACCACCGCTCTCACCTCCACCACTGCTGCTGCCAACACCATCAGCAGTGCCTCCACCACTACCACCACCTCCATCATCATCACCACCACCACCACCACAACCGCTGCTGCCACTAACACCCACCCCAACACCACCGTCACCACCACCACCACCACCACCGCCGCCACCGCCACCTAATAAATAATTACACCAGCTCCAGCTGCTTCTCGGCGATGCCACGCGGGGACACGAGTGTTGCAGGGATGCGGCCGTTGGCGATGGCGCGGGTGAAGGAGTCACCGAGCGGCTGCGCTCGTTCCGCCGACACGGTCAGTTTGCGGCGCACATCCACACAGCGGCGCTCGAGCCCCAGCGCCAACGCCTTGCTGGCGAGGTCCCTCTCCACGCGCTCCAGGCTGCAGCGCAGGCCCGTGAGCGCGTTGCTGGCAGCGGGGGGAAAGGTTGGGCGACATTGAGGGTAGGGTGCAGAGGTTATGGGAGAGCTCCGTGAGAAACTAAAATCTATATTAACATGCTGTCCGTCGCCAGAATGTCAACGTCACAATGTCCGGATAAAAAGGATTGGCGCGTATACAAATGCAATATTGTTTCATATTTATATTCGAGGCGCAAATTAACATGCGGGCGTGAGCAGTCGCTGCATGTGTGTGTAATGAAACCTCGTAATGTGTGTGCATTTTCCTGTATCTAATATTCCACATTTAAATAAATAATCCCCATTGACACTATTTTAAACTCCAGTGCAACAAATCTTCCCCTATATGACATTTTATCCCCATTTAACGAAATATTTAGTTTATTAAACACGTGCATCAATTATATGTCATTAGTGTTACATGCCATTAGTGACGTGTAACCACACTCTTTGCTTTAGATATTTGTAAAAATAAATGATATTGATGAAAGTGTGCGGTTTGCAGTGGTAACTCATGTATGAAGTGACGTCACAGCTACACCGTGCAGTCTGGCTATTTCCAAGTCGGTATTAAAGTGTGTGTCATGTACTGTGAGACAGTATTGTGTAATGAAGATCTGTTGAGGGAAAATGCCCAACCAATATTAATTTACCGGTTAGTTGGATAGAAGCGTGTGCACTTCTCTGAATTGTTATACCGATAGTTACTGCTGACTGCTGTGGCTTAAATGGGTAGTGAGTGAATGTAGAGCAGAAAATGTGGTCACGCCAAATGCCTCATAACTTCTCACATCAAAACCAGGGACACGCTGGCAGGGAGCCGCCCCAAAACGTGGCCACAGCAGCACCTCATGCAATGTGCTACTCACTAGGAATCAGACAACTTCTTCTTCAAAGTGGCGATGGTGGCTTCAATTTGATGAACTTCAGTGGTGATGCCATACTGAGGCTGAGGGAAAGAGGCATGTCAGAGCAACAACCATCGCAGCAGACACACAATGCAACATTGTCACAAATGTGGTGAGGCGTGATTATGATGCCAGCTTGGCATTGTGATTATGAAGACACTAGATGACAGTTTGTTAAAGACAGTGACAATCATATCATGGTGAGGATCAAACCAGCATCAGAGGAGAAGCGGTATCTCACCATGCACAGGTTGATTAGCAGTTAAGAGAGAAGAGAGTGATGTCTGTATTTGAACATGATGAACGCACTACATTAACGATAATCACAGAAAGAATTGATTCCTTGAATCAGTTTATCATTAGAAATGTTGACAATTCTATTAAATCACAACTTGGACAAACCAATACACTTTTCCTCCGTAAACAGCAATGGATGTAATAACACTCGCGAAAATGACAACCACGATGATGATGACGAGGAGGAGGGGGGACAATACCTCATCACGGCATAATTCAACCCCAGAGCGGTAAGTGCGCGTCTCCAGGCGCGTGTGTGCCACCTTCAGTGGCAACATCTTAGCACGAACATCTGCTTCCAAGTGTGCGATGTCGCCCTCCAGCACCGAAATCTCCTGCTTGTTCTGAGTGGACAACCGCCAAAAAATAACAACAACAATAACAACGCGATTTACGATACAAGAAAGACTCACCGAGTCTTAAAATTATTTTTCACCAGGGTCCTGCATTGATACGGTATGTTTGGCCAATTCCTTTTTAAAGAGTGCTTTCCAAATGGAAAGAAATGCAGTACCCAAAGAAATCTAACACATACGAGGGGATAGCATGAAATGTTCGAAATAGAGAGGTCATTACAAAGCTTACTTTCTCTACTGCCATCTCTTCTCCACCTCACAGCCCAGTGAGTTTAGGAGCTTCAATATGTAACTAAATGACATCCACACTACTACACTGCTATGCCAGATTACAACTATAAAACTATAAACTATTTTATTTTTCCTGGTAAGGCCCACTGAGCTATATAATTATTTTTCAGAAGCGACTCTGCCACAAATGATAACTCAATTAAGTGGCTTATCATGTGGACATTTATAACAGACAAATACTCAGATTAAAGTTTTGGTGAAGAAGTAAAAGGTCCAAGTTGTATACTACAAGCATGGGGTGATTTCCATCTTCATGCATGGCCCTGAGCCAGAGGTGGAAATTCCACTTTCCCATGGGAGCAGCCACTCTTGCTTGAGGATGACCGAAATTGACATTAGTGACCACAGTGGAAACAGAACATCAGCATGGCTCTCATCCCAGCTAGTGTGTGTTTATAAACATGACCAAACATGACCCCACACCTCCGATTAGCACGGTTGGCTACGTATGGTGCGAAAGAAGTTAAACGTACATACATACATACAAAGCTATGATAAGAAAGCAGCGATAGAGAGAAGGCTGAGCGACTCAAGAAGGTAAATTATGTGTCACAGACACAGCCACCACAGCTCAGATCCTGGGTTCAAATGTGGTTTTCAGTCACCTGTGATTTAACGAGGTTCTTAAGTGGAGTGAGATGATGGTCTCATCATTGCACGAAGAGATACAGTATATTACTTATTCTTTGATTTAATTTATCATATTTCAGCTCCAAGAAAACATATAAACATAAATCACGTAAAGAAGCAATGGTAGTGACGGATGTGCTCACTCACGTTCTTCTTCTGCCACTCCAGCTCAGCCTTGACCTTGTCAAGTTCGTGTGAGCGCTTGCGGAACGCAAAGTCCGTGCTGTTCTTCTGCGCCTCCAGCTCATTTGTCGTCTGCACACAATGGACGTTATAACATGAAAGTCAGTGGGGGTCACCGAGCAAAAAGACAACAAACGCTCGCTCACACAGACATGCTGCTGCGACGAGCAAGGATCAACGATGCCTCAGAAGTAAGCGTGCTACCGTGCAGTCAGTGCTAGCGTCATTGTTATTGATTAAAATCGATTTATACTCTCTTGGTGATTGTTTCTTTGGAAATTGTGTCAGCAAAATGGTTCTACAAGCCTCGCAATGCCACGAAAGAATCAATTCGTGAATTTAATTTTGATCCCGAGTTGTGTTTAAAAAAAAAATACAAACACGATAATTAAATGCAATGAGTATTAATTAATATGCAAGAGTATAAAGTGGTGACAATAGAACGTTATAACAGACTAGATGAGAGCAGGGCTGTGTGTAGAGGCAGCCTCTTGCCTGGGCGATTGTCGCGGTGATGGCCTCACGCAGCGCAGACGAGGCACGCATCTCCGCCATGGCGCGCTCCACATTCCTACGGCTGAACTCGTCCCACGTCCGCGGAGACGATGACCTGAAGCCCCCGCCCGCGTGCCCCCAAACCAAGCCCCATACCCCCCCCCCCCCAAACAAGCATACACAAGGACATGCATCAGTATGTATTCAAGAAGAGACATGCAGGTGCATAAAGAGTGACAAAAATCCCCCATTTAAGCATGCAAACCGTTGGGGCATGTGGAGATAGGGAGGTGTGTGGCGAGGACCACACCTGGCCCCCAGTGCTGGTGTTTACTAAACCACAGTGCTCATTTAAGGAGTTGACTTCGGGGGAGGTCGAGGACTTGTTCAGATATTACTCAGCACTAATAATCGCCTTCACTGCAAATTCAACTGAGCTCACCGGGTGTGGAGTACATTATGCTAACCACATGCTCCACCACTCTTCACGCACACATACATGTGAACGTTCCACAATAAACAACAGCTTTGAGGTGGCCAGGTGCTTCAGGAGACTAATAACATATCTGCTGAGATCAGTCATTGGTGAACAGGCTATCCATTTCCTACTTTTGAGAATCCAACATTATGACAGGTGGTTAAAATCCATGCTTCTAATTTGGATTTTAACCACCTGTCATAATGTTGGATTCTCAAAAGTAGGAAATTGATAGCCTGGTCACCAATGACTGCACACAAAAAATACCAGGTTAAATAAGTTGTATCATTTAATCGGGCTTATTCCAAACACTTGGTCAAATACTCAATCGGAATTAACAGTATATCCCATTCCAGGACACTCGTATTTTTTTAGGTATAATGACTAAGAAAAAGCTGGCTTAATTGGCCCATTACCGCAGGGCAGGTAAATAGGTGCACCACCTGGTGTGGATAAGAGGCAAATGTAGGGAACTCAAAAGTAGTGATGTGATGTGATCTTCCAGAGGCTGTTCCCTAACATGTTACACTGCGTTCAGTGAGAGCTATCAAAGGAAATGTCTTAATTTCATGACATATCAAGAGCACAATTGGAATACAATTTAAATATATGATAATACAAACAGATAAATAGCCGATAACCAAATTAGCTATATTGTGACCAGATCTCAGAAGCTAAGTAAGGTTGAGTCTGGAGAGTGCTTAGATGGGCGACCATCATGCATCAAACAGGTTCTGCAGACTGCTGTAGGGCTGCGTGATGGGTACTGCACTTTCATGCTCCAACATCTTTGCTTGCTTCCTTCACCAACCCAAACTAACCAGCCGAGTGAAATATGGCGAAATACTCCTCACGGTCAAGTATGGTCAAATAACTCCAGTGATATTCAGCAGTGGATTTACAAAAAAAGCACTGTATATGTGGACATACATACAAATGCAAAAGTAAATACAGCTCCGTCTCGTGCAACACAACGACAGCTTGCTCGCCAGATGCTCACCCCTTGGGCACGCGCATGGGGTTGGGTTTGAGGGAAATGGTGGCCGAGGCGTTGTTCAGTGCCCGGCACGTGCTGTCGATCTCCAAAGCCTCTTCCTTGTCGCGCACATCCCCTTGCAGCTGTTGCCGAGCCTCCTGCAGCTGACTGTTCCGCACACGAGGTACGACACCAAGCACACAACACACACCACACCGCACTTCCGATTAGCAAGGTTGGCTACGTATGGTGCGAAAGAAGTTCAGCATACATACCACACATTACATGGACCACACGACACACAGTCGCTTAAATCCCCGGTCGGCAGGCGATCGATCCACTGCACGGGAATGCTCCAGTGAGAGCTGCTGGAGCACCTCTCTACAATGTGCAATGAAATTCAAAACAGCAGCATGATGTTAAATGTACGTGTGGTTATCCTATGGAAGTAACGACCCGTCGTGTAGGAATATATAATTTCTGTATGGATGTGAGGGGCAGGTAACCCCTCCACCTTAAATGTAATTACCAACGGGCCACACATACACGCTCACACAGGAGTGCACTAACGTACGGTGGCGAGATGTTAAACACCTCGCCTGGTATATAGGAGGTCGTGGGTTCGATTCCAACCCATAACGCGTTATATTTTTGTACTTTGCATGTACCTCTCCCTGCGGTCGCGTTGATTTTTCTCTGGGTCCTCCGGTTTTTCCCTCCACATTTATAATCAATATGCGTTTAGAGTATTTGGCTGCTATATATTTCTACGTGACGATAAATCACTTTGTTGCGCTATCATTTGTGGCCAAGTCGCTTCTGAAAAAGAGCTATATATCTCTGCGGGCTTAAGCTGGTAAAATTAAAATGGTTTAGTTTGGTACTTCACCCCAGCTGATGAAAGGGTTGATGACACACACACACACAAAGACACAGATATACAGAGACACACATGCACACACACACACAGGTGCGTGCTAATGCACTCACCACAGCTGCAGGAAGGCATCGTTGATGCTTCGCGTGAGCGCCTCCTTGGCTCTCTCGATGGCCTTGACCTCACGGTGCAGCTCGTCCTCCACGGGGTCGTGCACAAGGTCGACGCCGCGACGCGCGTCGCGCAGGAACAGGCACTCCGTCGCCACCTGCAGCGGCACCGCCTTCGCCTGCAGTGCTCGCTCCGCATCGTCCTTGGTCTACACGGGAGAACGTCGTAATGAGGAGCAGGGGGAGAAGAGAATCGGCATCAGAAGTGTATTTCGCCGAGTAAAGGCCCATTTGGCTATGAAGCTCTTTTTCAAAGGCGCTCCGACTGGCAGGCAAAATCAAAAGAGGGATGAGGAGGACTTTGAAAAGGACCAGGACAGATGGAGAGGGGATTGACTATCATAATCATTATACCTTTCATTTACCCAGGGGAGCGTGAATAAGTTTCAAGACTTCATTAGACCTCTTTTGCCAGTACCAAAATATAATTGGGTTTTTCCCCTTTTTTCTGGCAACAAAACTAAAACCTTTTTACAAGGATTCATATCTGCATTAACCACAATATCTGCAGTCAAAATGGAAACAAATAACATACTATGATAATATATGCATTGTCCTTGAAACTGATTGGTCCACACCAAGGGACGGCTTTCTTTTGAGCCTCGACCCAATTGGTGCTCGACCAGATGACGCCAAAAGGCGTTGGGTCAGTTTCAAGGACAATGCATATATTATCATAGTATGTTTTTTGTTTGCATTTTGACTGCAGGTATTGTGGTTAATGCAGACATGAATCCTTGTAAAAAGGTTTCAGTTTTGTTGCCAGAAAAAAGGGGAAAAACCCTATTATTAAGTTTCAAGACTCTTTTTAAGGAGGGTCATACACGAGAATATGTTTAATTAATCAGTGAGTACAAATGTTTACAAAAATATTACCACTTTCATCATTAACACTTAATGGGCTCATGTTTCTGGCCTTTTTCAGAGCACCAGGGCACCACTAGAATCTCCCTTAATGTTTTGATCCATGTGGGAAAAAAGCAGAGCAGGTGGAGAAGCCCCACCACATATGATAACAACCAAAGGTCTGCACAGGTTGATTCAAAGAACCATTACTCCTGGCGACCTTTCATAGGCCCAAGCCCACAACGCCTGCTATTTTTCCAGGCAGTCAACCATCCAAGTACTAAGCAGGACAAAGCATTGTTAGCTTCTGTGATCCACCAAGATCAGGCACTTTTAGGGTGATTTGGGTCATAAAGAAGGGACAAGTAAGAGAATGGTCAAGTTTCTGATTTCTTAATGAATAGCATTTCCTGTCTATGAAACACAAGAGCCACAACAGCAACGAAACAAGGCGTAAGGAATTAATGAAAAATGCACAATGATAAATGTCTGTACCTCATTCCATAGTCCCTGTATTTAGATTTCGTATTTATGCCACACGAGATTCTGCGTCTCATTGGGCTCTTACGTGTTAATATAAAGTCTCAATAACAGAACAATGTTGAAATTAAAAAAGACTGGAAACAACAGAAGTTTCCTGAATTTAACTGAATGCATTGTAGTGCAGAACTAGAGGTGAAGGCAGCAGCCCTTTTCCTGCAGTAGCTGGAGCCTGGCCGTTGGCAGGGCTTGCCTTGGCGAGGGCATTGATCTCGGCGTCGGTGTCATCCAGGGTGTGCTGCAGCCGCTCCACCCAGCGCTGCACCGAGCTCATGCGCTCCTCCAGCCTCGTGTTGCTGTCATGTTGGTCCCATTTGGTCTGCACACAGACGCCAAGTCGCATCCATTAGACTCAACAATTCTTTCATAACAACAACTCAAAGCGGTGCTGTGATTAGAGCACTCGACTCACAAATGGAAGGCTGCAAGTTCAAATCCAGATGGGCAGGTGGCTCAGAGGGCAGAGCACTGTGCTCACATATTCTGAATTCAAATCCAGATAACCACCCATGATTGAACTTGGTTCTCATCCTTCGAGGGTTGATAAATTGAGTACCACAAGGTGGGAAATGGCTATAGGTCTCCCTTGTACAATAACCGGAAAACGGTTAAATGGGATAATCAGTGTAACAAATAAAATGTATTCAAACTTTGGAGAATGTAGAATTTAAAACACAAGCTTATGGGCCACTAACATTGCTCATTTGAACAGGTATACAATTTCCCATACCAGAATTGCCTTGTTATTTCCAATGCTTTCAACCTTATTTTTACATTGCGTTATATAATATAAAACATACTGTAGAGGGCACACTATTGTACAACTAGCATTATACGTTGCATGCACCATTGTGCTGGACTGTGCTGAAAGAGCAGCATGGTGTTGGCTTTTACTTTTGCCTAACGCAATTGGAAACCCAGTAGTATATGTTAAACTTCACACACACTGTTGATAATAAGCAACGACAAACCGGTCAATACTTTGCCTGCTTAAAAAATGCGCCTGGAAACCATGAAGGATTAAATTATTGTTTAACAGTATTTAACGTTTGTGTTAATGGGAGAAAAGACCCTTGTCAGATTACATATCAATATATTATTCAGTGGCCAGTAGTGGCATGAGAAGCAAGTGAATATTTAAATGTTTATGGAGATGTCATTAGGGGGCGTCCATAAATTACGTCACACACCTGGGGGGGGGGTCAGACATTTGTGACGATGTGTGACGAGGGGGGGGGGGTGAGAAATGTGACGTCACATCAAAATGCGCAACTTTAAATAAATATAGAATTGTTATAACAACACTAATTTTGATTAATTTTCATTATTAACTATTTGATTATTATATTCTTGGTTCTTTCGGTAAAGTCACGTAGAAGGGAAACAATAAAATAATAAAAATATAAAAAAACATTAAAACATTTTAATGTTTTTTTATATTTTTATTATTTTTAAAACATTTTAATGCTTTTTATATATTTTTTATTTTTTAAACATTTGAATGTTTATTTTTTATTTTTATTATTTTATTGTTTCCTTTCTACGTGACTTTACCGAAAGAACCAAGAATATGAATCCCTGCAGTCACGAAAGCTTTAAATCAAAACTATTTGATTATTTAAATTTACTAAGGTCACCTTTTATTTTTCCATGAAGGAGCATTTTGCTTCTCCATGGGAGAATGAAGAAGCATACATTTTGAACATTTTTTTAATGATTGTTATTAAACATTTTAATTCTAATGATTCTACCAGGGCTTTTCATTCTGTGGAATGAATATACGATTGGTATGATTGTACTCTCCATTTTGCTTCGTTCTACTACAAAGTTTAAAGTATTTTTTATAGTTATAATTACTTTAAATATTTATAATTAGAAGATAATTTCAATATAATATTCTGAACATCTGCAGTTTTAGTTAGACGTTGAATATTTTCAAGTTAATTTTATGCTAAATTTAAGCTTTCCAACGCCTCCCTTTTAATACGTGTTTTCTCCTACAACATCAGAGTGCAGTGCCACATTAAATACGCACTACAATGACAATAGTTTAAAGCAATTTGAAGCATGTTTCATTGGGGGGGGGGGGGCAGAGCTTTGTGACGTCATATTTGAGGGGGTGTCTGACTTTTTGTGACGCCGTGTGACGAGGGGGGGGGGGGGGTCAAAAATCGTCCCAAATCGCGTGACGTCATTTATGGACGGCCCCTTATGTCTTTGTCTATGAATGTATCAATTGACTCCCTGCACACACATGCCACTGAAAAGTTCCATCTCAAAGGATTATCCAGGTGAATATCATAATAAATAAAATAAAAACGAGGCGACAATAGGAGAGGTAGACCTTTTAATGACAATACCAATGAAAGCCCAGAGAAACCCCATTGCAGGACAGGGGTAGAACATCCACACAAAAAATCCACGCAGAAAGGTACCCGAGTCGGGAATCAAACCCCAGTACCTTCCTGCTTTGAGGCGCACGTGTAACCACCGACACCTCTCTCTGCCTACCAAAACAACCATTATTCATTAAAGCCGAGGTCTTCAGGAGCGGGGTAGCACCTGATTGTTGCTCTGGTCGCGGAGGTGCCGAGCCTCCTGACGGACGGAGCGGGAAACGTCGCGCCGAGACTGGGCGCCGGACGAGACGCGCTCGCCGCTGTCGTGCCACTCGCCCACCGTGAACCGGCGACCTGGCTTCACGCTCACGCCCAGCATCGTGTGGCGCGGCAGGCTGCTTCAACCACGCGGTTCTCCACACAAGCTGGCGCTGGGGAAGAGAGAAGGGAAGCGTCTCGCGGTCAGCCAGCGATGCCAGCAGCCCCATTTGAGTGCGCCACGAGCAGAGTCGTGATGTGCAGCTGCGTGTGTTTTTTTATGGACAATGTCATTCCAACTGGCATTACGGGACCTTTCTTGCTAGTATCAAAATATAACAATAAGTAATGTTAGTGCTATTGTAGCTGCTTACCCCGAGCTATAAAACCTATTATTATATATTGATACTGGCAAGGGAGGTATCCACGATGTAGCTGCTCAGCCCGAGCTCTCAGTGCCCTCAAAGTGCATTGTCTTTGTGCTGTTTTTCGTTCTCTGGTCTGACACTTTGAGATTAGGCTCAAAAGAAAGCTGTCTCTGGTGTGGGCCAATCAGTTTAAAAGACAATGCTTATATTAGCAGAGGATGTTTTTTTGTTAGTTGGTTCATGCAGACAGGATTCCTTGAAAAAGGATTCTGTTTGGTCTTTTAACATCTTAACACCTAAATTTTGATTTAAAGCTTTCGTGACTGCAGGGATTCATATTCTTGGTTCTTTCGGTAAAGTCACCACGTAGAAGGGAAACAATAAAATAATAAAAATATTTCATTTATTAAAATAATAAAAAAAATATTTTATCATTGTAAGCGCAATTCTACATCACACACATACTCATAATTGCCACTTACATGTATACACAAAGACTAAGAACCCCCCCGGTGTAACCTCCGACAGACTGTAGGGGGCAAATGCTTTTAGCGAGCACCTATAAAGGCCGGCACAGCACACGAGGGGGTGGGTGGCCAACGCCACGCGTATACTCGTTACCACAATCGCCGCACACATGCCCATCACAACAATTATCACACGAGATACCTTAACCACAATTAGCGATACCAATACCCCGCCATTCGATACTCAGTAAGTGACGTCACCACGACGCCTGTGCCAGGCCATGTGCACCTTGAGGCCGCGTGAAGTGTCGAACGCCCGCGATTATTACCACATACACACACTCGCGTCCACGATTATCAAATAGCGCACACACCCTCATCGCCACAATCAGCACGAACATTACCGCAATTGGCTAACGCGAGACAAGTGTTTACTGTATTTAGACAACTTGTGCATTATCCATCACGAGTCATTATCGCAATACACACACACACAAACGTATTGTCACCAGTTACCACACACACCCGTATCAATTACTACACACACACACAAACAGCAAATCCGTAAGTTTCAAGTAACATTTTTTTTTACATACAATCAAGTTACGTGTAATTTCAAATTAAACGGCAATTACCCGTGAGTTAATTCACCTTCACGCTATCTGCGTATGCATGTATAAAGCTTTAAATAAAAAAAATGTATAAAGCTTTATACGCTCAGCTCCGTGTGGTCTACAACATTTACCGTTACCACGGTTGCTGGCAATGTTTCGGTGAAGAAATGTCGAACGTTGCTCTTGTTAGCTTTGAGGAGTGGTGTTTGCCGCCGCCGCCGCTGTAGTTTACCGAATTTAAAAAAATAAATGTTTATAACACTTAATAATTGTACCGCCGCCGCCCCCTCAACCCCTATAGCGAGGTCGCCCCGAGTCTCGCCTCTGGGGCCTTCACGCGTCCCACAAGCTTGGGGGGGTTGGGGGAGGAGGGGGGGTTGCCTAGCAACCGAGTCACGTGGCGCCGCCTCGACCAATCGCGTGGCGCTTCATGAGCGCGTTTGTCGCCATGGAGACGCCGCGGTGTTGGCGACGCGCGTTCGATCAAACACTCAATTCGCGAATTAACAAAAAACTAAAACTAAAATCAATAATAGCGAGGTTTACTTTTTTTTTTGGGGGGGGGGGAGGTTCGGAGGGTTGGGTTAGATCACGTAAATATACATGTGTCTCGAGTTTAAGCTTTCGTGACTGCGGGGATTCATATTCTTGTTTCTTACGTGACTTTACCGAAAGAACCAAGAATGTTCACGTGTCGTTACACCACCCGCCACCACGCAAAGCCGACACAGACAAATCCGTAAGGAGGGGTTTGTCACGTAAACAAAACGTGCCAATTCATTACTAGCACAGCACACCGCTGTGTCGGAGGGTATAAAACCCACCACGACATTTACAATTATAGCACGACGTTTCGCCAGTAATTACAACCTGCATCGTCAAGGGTTGTGGTGGCGGGTGTAACGACACATTTATATTTTACGCGATCTAACCCAAACAAAACTGGTCGCGAAAGCCTATGTCTTTAAAAAATATATATTAAACTATTTATTTTATTTGAGCGACACGGCTCTTTTTCTGAAGCTACCTGGCCACAAATGATGGCTCAACGGAGCGGGCTCATCATGATGTGGAAATGTATAACAGCCAAAAAAACTCTAATTAACTATTTTTTTTCAATGTGGAGGAGAAAACACCCGGAGGGCCCAGAGAAAAATCCACGAGGGCGAGTCGAGGGTCAATGCGGAATTCCTTCACCGAATGAACGGACGCCCGTCATGGGAATGTAGAATTTACAAGACTGGCTCTTGGGCCAGCCGCCCCAAAGCTTTATATTTTTTTATTTACCTCGAATTAGGATCCATATTGAATAGAAAGGGTCCGTTTGGCAATACACAGAA
Source organism: Petromyzon marinus (assembly GCF_048934315.1). Taxonomy (NCBI): domain Eukaryota; kingdom Metazoa; phylum Chordata; class Hyperoartia; order Petromyzontiformes; family Petromyzontidae; genus Petromyzon; species Petromyzon marinus. The sequence goes on along the minus strand of NC_133693.1, from coordinate 8,147,753 downwards.
TGTATATTTAGACTGGAGGAATACGATTAACTATGGAGTTATTTTTTCACAGATCTCCAATAGATGGGTCAGCAAGTTACAACAACATCTGGTAGTTCACCAGCTTTGGTTTAGGTAGGGTGGGTGGATTGCTGATGAGAGACTGAATGTCGAAATTAGTCCGGAGCTATGCTATAGTTGAACCAATGATTCAAGCAAGCCCGACTCTACTGATGAGACAGTGTCGAAAATAGTCCAGAGTTTTGTCCGAATTTAACTCAAAGTTGGAGCAAGAATGACGCCACATGACTCTCTTAGCATTTAACATGTAGGCTTTCGTGAACAATATCATCCATAATTACTGGCGAAACGTCGTGCTCAAGATTGTAAATGTTGTGGCTTTATTCTCCAACACACCGGTGTGCTGTACTAGTAACGAATTGGCATGTTCTGTTAACGTGACAACCCTTACTAATTGGCTGTTTGGTGGTGGCGGGTTTTAACGACACATTTAAATATTTACGTGATCTAACCCAAAAAACTTGTATTATGGACTCTCTACCAACTTTTGTACGTTGACTTGCTTGACGTGCAGGCGCATTTAGATGTGAAATTCACACTAATTGTAACCGGAAAGACCCATGCAGTTGATGGAAGCTTGCAGACAGCGGATTAGACGGGGTAAAAAAAAAAATTATGGCCTTTTGGAATACGTCCATCATCGGCCATGATCAATTCAAGCCATGATTTATCCACTTGCTGCATGACGTTTTTGGCAAGCCCACTTACTTTTCTTCACGGTCCAATTGGTGTCTGCTAATGTTCCCAAATCTATTACCTCTTCTTCGTCTCCTGTGCAATTCCGACCACGGGCCTTTCCATTCTTCTTTGCGGACTCTTCAATGCTTCTTTGCACACGTTTCGGTTTGCTCCATATTCTTCCCTCGTGAATGCTCATGTGCGTGATCCATGGGAACGCTTCCGAAATGTTATTTGCTTTGAAGTTTTTAACTGATAGCGAAAAAAAGGCTTGCGCACAGCAGATTGTGAGAAATACCTGAAGAGCTTCGGTAGGTAGACCTAAACAGCCACACTCCGATTCAACATTTTCCTCAATATGAAAACGAATTAATGTGTAGCCCCATTTTCAGCCGCATCGAGACTCCACACAAAGACAAAACACGAGGCGGTGTCTCAAAAAGTGAAGCAATGTGTTTTATTAAACAGTCGATAATTCCACGTATACATGGTATAGTACCTGCCGGTTACAGTGTCGTAGGCAATCGATCACAGGCTCCAAGCCATGTGGCTGGAATCCAACCTTGGCTTAAGGGCGCACGACTCCGGGCTACACAGGGGCCTGACTTGGCAGCCGGTGAGCAGCCCCGTGGTGCTCTCGTTACATATACTGGAGATATAGAAAACAATTAAACCAGCATGTCTCTTTTCTGTGGGAGCAGGTGAGGTTTCAGTTTCAGTTTTCAGTTTTATTTATTTTGGTATAGCCCTGTGAGCCATTCGGCTCTTGAATCGGGTGCAACCACAACAAACAAAAACACAAAAAACAAGAAAAATATATTATAGTGATTATGTGACTGTGCAAACAGAAAATCCGTGAAAAAAACAGCAAAATATTCCTGAAAAAAGCAAAGTACACCAACGTTGTGTGCAAAAAATCCCAGTGGGATGCAAGTCAAACAACAACCACAAGAAAACTTATATTAAGGCCGTCAGTCTAACTCCGTACTACAACAAAACAAACATGTCCAAACCAAAACACGTTTTCGAATTCACCAAAAAATAAAGCTATAATTGCAACGTAACAGTGATCACAGGGACTGTGACCGAATATTTACAATAAACTACATAAATAACATGTAACACCAAATCCTAGAGCCATAGCTGGCTGCATGAGTTACTCCACAACAACAGAAGCATTAGTCGAAATATCAAATTTTTCAATGCACCTTTAAGATCAGCACGCTAAATCAAAATACAGATAATACTTTGCAGCGTCATCCGGAGCGAAACATTTTATTTAAAAAAAATAATTTGAACAGTGAGAGACAGAATAACAACAAAAAAATCCAGAAAACCCCATGTCAAAAATGTTATAAATTGATTTGCATTTTAATTAGGGAAATAAGTATTTGACCCCTCTGCAAAACATGACTTAGTACATGGTGACAAAACCCTTGTTGGCAATCACAGAGGTCAGACGTTTCTTGTAGTTGACCACCAGGTTTGCACACATCTCAGGAGGGATTTTGTCCCACTCCTCTTTGCAGATCTTCTCCAAGTCATTAAGATTTCGAGGCTGACGTTTGGCCACTCGAACCTTCAGCTCCCTCCACAGATTTTCTATGGGATTAAGGTGTGGAGACTGGCTAGGCCACTCCAGGACCTTAATGTGCTTCTTCTTGAGCCACTCCTTTGTTGCCTTGGCCGTGTGTTTTGGGTCATTGTCATGCTGGAATACCCATCCACGACCTATTTTCAATGCCATGGCTGAGGGAAGGAGGTTCTAACTCAAGATTTGATGGTACATGGCCCCGTCCATCGTCCCTTTGATGCGGTGAAGTTGTCCTGTTCCCTTAGCAGAAAAACACCCCCAAAGCATAATGTTTCCACCTCCATGTTTGACGGTGGGGATGGTGTTCTTGGGGTCATAGGCAGCATTCCTCCTCCTCCAAACACCTCGAGTTGAGTTGATGCCAAAGAGGTCCATTTTGGTCTCATCTGACCACAACACTTTCACCCAGTTGTCCTCTGAATCATTCAGAAGTTCATTGGCAAAACTTCAGACGGGCATGTATATGTGCTTTCTTGAGCAGGGGGACCTTGCGGGCGCTGCAGGATTTCAGTCCTTCACGGCGTAGTGTGTTACCAATTGTTTATTTGGTGACTATGGTCCCAGCTGCCTTGAGATCATTAAAAAGATCCTCCCGTGTAGTTCTGGGCTGATTCCTCACCGTTCTCATGATCATTGCAACTCCACGAGGTGAGATCTTGCATGGAGCCCCAGGCCGAAGGAGATTGACAGTTCTTTTGTGTTTCTTCCATTTGCGAATAATCGCACCAACTGCTGTCACCTTCTCACCAAGCTGCTTGGAAATGGTCTTGTAGCCCATTCCAGCCTTGTGTAGGTCTACAATCTTGTTCCTGACATCCTTGGAGAGCTCTTTGGTCTTGGCCACGGTGGAGAGTTTGGAATCTGATTGCTTCTGTGGACAGGTGTCTTTTATACAGGTAACAAGCTAGTAGAAGCACTTCCTTTAAGAGTGTGCTCCTAATCTCAGCTCGTTTCCTGTATAAAAGACACCTGGGAGCCAGAAATCTTTCTGATTCAGAGGGGGTCAAATACTTATCTCCCTCATTAAAATGCAAATCAATTTATAACATTTTTGACATGCGTTTTTCTGAATTTTGTTGTTATTCTCTCACTGTTCAAATAAACCTACCATTAAAATTATAGACTGATCATTTCTTATTGTCAGTGGGCAAACGTACAAAATCAGCAGGGGATCAAATACTTTTTTCCCTCCCTGTACCACATTGGTTTTGGAGGTATTCAGGACTAGTTTAAGAGAAACTAGCTGATGTTGTAGTTTGTTGAAATCACCATGTAGCTTAGCAATCACGTCATCCAGAGAGCGGCCAGCAGTAATCAGTATCGTGTCATCTGCAAAAATATTTACCCTGGAATGATCCAGGTCAGTGCCCAAGTCATTGACATAAAGAGAGAACAAAAGGGGGCCGATGATGGGACCCTGTGGAACCCCTTTTGTTATCTTAACACTGTTTGACCTCCAATCATCTGTGAATACAGTTTGGGTGCGAGAAAAGAGGTAATTTTGTAACCATTTTACTGCGTTTTCGGAAAAACCGAGGCAACTTAGTGTACTAAGCAGGGTGTTGTGGTCTATTGTATCAAAAGCTTTGGGCAGGTCTAGAAAAATCAGAAAGGGTTTTAGAAAGGGTTTTATTCGCCATGAAGACAGGCACAGTACTGCTTATTATCAAGGCTACTGTAAATGTGATTCAGAGAGTCTAATGCAGCAGATGTGGTGCTGTATTTTTTTTGGGAATTCAGATTGTTTTAGATGAAGTAGATTGTTGGTGGACAGGAAACTGCTAATTTGGTAGGTCAATAATTTTTCAAAAATTTAATCAATGGGCACAAAATTCAGATAGGTCGGTAGTTATTTGGATCATCTTTAGGGCCCCCTTTGTGAAGTGGACGGACATAGGAATGTTTCCATTCTAGAGGAACTGATGCTTCTTTGATGAACAGGTTGAAAATATGGGCTATAGGCTTGTATATTAGGTGACCAACAGTTAGTAGAGCAAAGACGGGAATACTATCTGCTCCGGTAGAGGAGGACCCTTTGAGGTAGGCCAGTTGTTTCGTTTAATGTTTGGACAGAGGTGTAGGAATTTGCATGAGCAGGGGTGACTCCCAATACATTATCAAAAAGATTACCAGTTTCAGAAAAATGAAGGTTAAAATTGTCAATAATTTTTTGGGGATCTGAAAAATATTCCCCATTTCGGTTAAGCTCAGCGGGCAGATTGTCTGCTTTGGATGCCTTTTCAATACATTTGATTATTTTCCAGAAAATCCTGGCATTTCCACGTGATTCCAGGAGAGTGGAGGAAAAGTAGGCATTTTTTACATGCCATATATGTTTGACGCATCTATTCATTAAAATCCTGTATTCTAGCCAGTCATTGACCAAATTACTTTTCTGAGCACATGCCCAAGCCTTGTCCCTAGTTTTCATGAGCTTTGTAATCAAAGGATCAAACCATGGTGGGTGGTTGCCTTTAGTTTTAAATTTAACCAACGAAGCATGTTTGTTAAGAATTTGGAGAAACGTGTACCTGAAGGTCTCCCAAGCCGTAGTCAGGTTGGGGATATCACAGACCTTGTCAATATCCGAGTGAAGCACATCATTAGTAAATTCCAGAGTGCTGAAGTGTCTCAGAGTGCTTCTCACCCAATTTAGGGGGTGCTTTGGGTCTGGCTGATGATCTCACCCCAAAAATGAAGGCGTGATCACTAAGGTTATTACCCAGAACACCAGTCAGTGTGAAATTGTGAGGGGCATTTGTCAATAGGACGTCAAGCAGAGATGACTGTCCCAGATTTTTTAGGTTGGGTCTTGTGGGGACATTTATTAATTGAAACAGCTTAAATTCATCTGCAAAATTTGTGGCCACGGCCGGCGGGTTTAGCCAATTCCAATTTAGATCACCCACTAAAACTATTTCACCTTTAGGGAGGCCCCCAAAAAGCTCTCTCAGTGCAGATGCACCTTCAATATCCTTCCGACTAGGCAGTCGATAGCAGCACACTACCAATATCTGTTGATTATTTGGGAGAGTTATTTTGAGAGCCAGACCTTCAAAGCAACATTTTTTAAACAAGGAGTGAGCTAGTGAACATGCAATAGTATTACAAACATAGATGGCAATTCCACCTCCTTTAGATCCTCGGTCAAGCCGAAAAAAGGTTGTAGTTGTCAATCGCAATCTGCAAGTCATTGACGGCAGGAGTGAGAAATGCTTATGTTAGGCAAAAAATGTCCGGGTCAAGATTTGCCACTTCTAGTTTTAGTTGCCTTAATTTACTCACAAGCCCTCTGATGTTGACATGTAGAACACCAACACCTTTCCTGCCAGAAAAATCTAGTTATTTTCATTTGGGCCAAGATGAAGCTCAATACCACCCAGAAATAAGAAAAGTAGAATTAATAGTTTGCACAAGTATTTTCTGTGAAAGGATGAAGAGCGGCGAACCTTGGACGAATAGCAGCAGCTCGCAGATGGTGTTATTTTTAAGAGCAGAATGAAGTTTGGAAGGAGTGCTGGTGAAGTATACAATGATGGAGTGTAAATGTGTCTATGAGCTGTTTCATTAGCAGGTGTAGTGCCAAATCGAGCAACAAGTATGGACGCAAAGTAACGAGGGTAGCTGTTTGTAGAGTTGAGTGTGGCACTAGATATGGCCGGGAGGGACAGCAGTAGGATACACAGCAGGAGAATTGCCATCTCTAAAATATTCAGGGTAAACACAGATTAACACACAAGCGGAAAATAAAAAAATATATACTTGTAGGCCAAGTGCGAGAAAAACGTCTTGCCGCACTCGCCACACATGCACGGCTTCTCGCCCATGTGCTAGGGTTGAGCAGCACACCCCCCCACCCCCCCCCCCCCCCCAGACAGGGACAGCAGATTTTTGGCTGTTGTGGGCTCGGCTGAACCACTTGCACCACCTCCTTTCCCCGCTGCAGGATGGTGCTCGAGCTAGCCCTCCTTGAGCTCAGCCCACGACTGGAATGTCGTTTCTTGGCCTCTCGTGTCTCTGCTGCCCGACCAGACGGCCCCACTGAAGCCCACACAGGGGACTCTTCATTCACAACCCTTGGCCGTCTTGACGATCTCCGTGAAGTTTTCCAGGAACACAGCTTGGGGTCCGTGGAAATGTTGCCTTGGCAGGAACACAGCTTGGGGTCCGTGGCAACGTTGCCTTGGCAGGAACACAGCTTGGGGTCTGTGGCAAAGCCGCCTTGGCAGGAACACAGCTTGTGGTCCGTCACACTATTAACTAGGCCTCACTCAGGCTGCACCATGGGCGCGATCAACCAGTCCTCACTCAGGCTGTGCCAGGTGCACGATTTACTAGGCCTCACTCAGGCTGCGCCAGGTGCACTGCCAAACAGGCCTCACTCAGGCTGCGCCTTGTGCATCATTAACCAGACCTCTCTCAGGCTGCGCCAGGTGCACGATCCGCCAGGCCTCACCCAGGTAGTGTCATGTGTACAACCAGGCCTCACTCAGGCCGCGCCACGTGTATGACCAACTAAGCCTCACTCAGGCTGCGCCTTGTGCATGATTTACTAGGCCTCACTCAGGCTGCGCCAGGTATACACACGAACGCACATCACCACACCATCACACACACACACACACGAGCGTACACCATCACACACACACACACAGAGTGCACATCACCACACCATCACACACACACGAACGCAGAAGTCCCTCTCGTCACGGCCACTCTCACACGGCTCACTCACACACACTCACACGCAGCTCATTCTCACTCACATTTTCACACACTCACGCAGTTTACACTCACGCAAAACAACTCACAAAAACTCACACGCTGCTACACACGCCGCCGCCGCCATCTCCATAAAAAGCTTCGGGGCTGCAAGGTTTTTTTTTATATATAAACTTTAAAAAAAAGAACAAAGCAATGCTAAATTTTGATTTAAAGCTTTCGTGACTGCAGTAATTCATATTCTTAGTTTTTTCGGTAAAGTCACATTGAAGAGAAACAACAAAATAATATATTTTTATTAGAGAAACAACAAAATAATATATTTTTATTATTTTGTTGTTTCCCTTCAACGTGACTTTACCGAAAAAACTAAGAATATAAAGCAATGCTAGTTAAAAACTGAATGCGAAAAGTTATTGTATCTTTGTTTTCATCATTGCGTTCTGCTTTGCTTCGACAAATTATAATTTAACGTTTTAAAAACATATTCGGGCCAACGCCTCTGTTTATTTATTTTAATAAGCCACAAAATTCCTTGGCAATTGCAAAATTAGTGATTGATGAAGACAGTCATTGGCCGGGAGGTGATGTTCAGCTTTGCAGCCAATCAAAACGTAGACGCCAATCAGCTGGTTTGGAAGTGAGCAGTGTGGGGTGCCATCACCGGAAGCGCGCTGTTTGTTCGTGACACCAATGATGTAAAACCGCTTCTGTGCAGCCTCAGTGTGGCGGAGCCTTTAAGCCTCACTCACTGACAGTGTGCAACGATACATTTCACAGGGTGCAAAGGTCAACGGCAATGCAGCTTAATGACTTGTCTGACAACAGCTAAGAACCACACAGCAGCACGGTTCGGAGATTTGAAACCTGGTCAGAGAGGACTTGAGCAAACCTCAATCATCGTAATCATTTACTGTACGGTTGTTAAAATGAGCATCGCAGGTCGGTGAAGTTGAAGTCAACAGTGGTTTCCCTTGTTATATGAAGGAGTGTTTGGGCCCTGTCATAGGAAGGTAATGTTTCCAATAACGGCTCGAAACGCTAATTGGGATGCGCACTGCCCAGTGATTGTTAGAACACGAGAACACTTTGGCCTTTGTGCGTTCGTGTAATTAGATAGGTGGCTGGCGTGAGCCTTGCGACACACACAAAGACAAAGATCCCCCGTATAGCCTTAACACAGCGTTGCGGCCAGTGCTGTTAGCGAGCACCTGTGAAGGACGACACTACCCGCGGCCGCCTTTATCTCCCTGGTGGTGATGTTTACACCAAGCACCAGGTACTCGTATGACGCTGAGTCAACCTTGGGGAATCCCAAGACCGGGTCAGATAATCGTCACTGGTGTTGGCCGTGAACGGGAATTGCTCACGATGTAGGCACACTGGAAGACAAGTTTAGGTCATGGTTGACAATTAAAGCTCGGTTTATTGTTTTGCTCACCAAGTATTAACTTTAGCGGACAACAGATCGAGACTTGTAGCTTGCACCCAACCTCAAAGTGTTGTTATTATCGTTTAACACCCTATGCACATCCAGTTTTCCCCACGTGTTTCAGCATAGTCTATCCATAGCGTTGCATAATTTTCACACACGAGAAAGGAAACTTCTACAAGAGGGCACACACATACAAACTGGATTCTCAGGACTAATATGTTTGTAAAATCTGTTTGGTGTCAGAATGGCAGAAGAAAACCCTGTGCTGTTTGATAGTTACCGCACGTGCACTTAGGAGGCAGTAATTGTCGACTCTTTTTCCTGTGGGCTGCCAAGGCCAGGAGCCCCAAAAACTAATATTGTGCAGTGAACGAACCAAAACCATGATTTGCACACATTAAAGTTTTCAGCTTTAGTGAAAATCTGCTTTCAGTGCACAGCCTTGTGCTACATCTAGTCAGTGCTCATCATCTCATTTTTTATTAATCAAATATTACAATGTAGACTATTTTAAATCCTGTGATTGTATGTTTTATGAGGTTACAGAAAAAGAAAATACACTTCCATGACCATTACCGTAAATGGCAAATTCTGGACACTAATGGAATTACTTTCCATATTTAACCTTTTTTTCACATCTCTTTCCAGCAAGAATTTCTCCAAATCGACTCACATTCCATCAGACACTCATAGTCTGCAACACCAATGTAAACAGTGGAATAAAACAATCAGGATATTTATGTTATCCAAGTGGTTTTAAACTATTAAAAATGGCGGTTGTGACATCACATTTTAGAATTTTGCTAATTTTACTTTGCTTATGTTGACAACTGAATTCAATGTATTGGTTTTTCAATCGCTCTTCAGAGAATTACTTTGCGGATTCCTGAAGGCAGTGAAAAACCAAAACGTCCACAACCTCCCTTCATCACGCTAAATGCTAACCCCGATATCTCTGCGTGCATTGGAGCGACTGAAAGAGTGAAAGAAACATTTTGTCAGTTTTGAAAGGAATTACATTTTTTGTCCAACGCTGACCAAACAAATATATCTAAGATATGGAGAAGATCAATTTAAAATGAGAGAATGTCGTATAAATCGTAGCTGTAAAAGAACAGAGTGAAAATGCAATTGCTGTAATGCAGAATGGTCATCATAATCTTTACCAGAATCTTTATTTAGACTGGATGAATCTGATGAGCTTGAAGCTCTCTTTCACAGATGTCCAGTATGACATAACATTCTCTCACTTGTCACAATGGAATGTAACACACATTAAGCATGAACCTACATAATACGGTAATGAGGATTTTTTTTTATTCTTAAAATAGCATCCTCTGCATAGTCATACAAACCAAGCTCCAACGGATGAGACATCGCAACGAACCAAGGAATATATTAAGCGCTGGTGTAGCGAACCAGTGTGGCACCTACGACAATGAACATTATAGACTACGCTGCAGAAAATCTCCCTTTGCATCTACATGGAGGCTTACAAAACACAGCAAATTCCACCTGTTATCGTCTAGGCCGAGGCGGATAATAATATTGCCACCACTGTCATTAACAAACGCGTGGAATAATTGCGTAGCTTTGCCCAGGAAAACACAATTGAGTCTGACTGCTCGATTTCAGGAGAGTCATGTTATGTTGAATTTAGTAGTTTGGAGCCTTATTGGTGGGAGGCAACTGGAGGGCCTGGTGTAAATCCACACACATCAGAATAGAACATAAACAATCCAGTCAGAAGCCCAATTGGTGTCCCTCAGGCATTAAGATGTCACGCGGCAGACAGGGAGGAGTCTCGCACGCAACATTCACGGCTCTTGCTAGGAACGAGGTGTTAGGATCCATGGGACCATAGATTCTAAAACCTATTCTTTTTGACGAAGAACAAATAGGCGTTACCCTTTCCGGCAATAAACTGCTCAAACTGAGCTTTTAATGCTTTGATATTTGGATTGCCTTAGTTAATGTTCACGTTTTGTCATTCTCTGGTCTAACACTGGTGAGACACGGCCATAAAGAGGAGTGTCTCTGGTGTGAAGGCCAATCAGTTTCTAAGGACAATGCATACATTATTATCACAGCATGTCCGTTTGCATGTTTGACCACAAGCATGCACGGTTAATGCAGACTTGATGCCCTGCAATGTGTTTGAACATCTTAACACCTCCTGTATTATTACCGCAAAGGGTAAAGCCTATTATTATTATTTTTTCATTATAATCAAGGTGCTAGGCCTCTCTGTTCCACATGACGCACCAATCCGGCTTTCGCGTGGCTGGATTAACGGTGCGAGACACCGCCTTGTCGTGTATGCTGTAAAAGGTAATATCCTCGGTATTCACTCATGATTCACATATCTTTTTAAAGTTTTCGAGGATGTTTGTTAATGACAACCGTGGTAGTGTTCTTTCAACCTGTGCTGTAACCCCACTTAGTTGGACACCCGTTACATCAAATTACGCACGCACAATTACATACCAACGCAAATTAACTTAAAATATTCCCATCGTACTGCACATCAGCATGCTGCTGTATACACAAGTCCTCTTTTGGGCTTGCACCGCATTGTGGATTGCTTTTTTCCTCCCATAAACGCTGTGTATTCTGAATATTTATGAACGTAGCACAAAGTGGTGTAGCACGAAACTAAGCCCCTACTTTACACTAGGGCCTATATAAAGGAAAAATGTAAGTTAAGACAACGGTACATTACATTAAGAACACACCAAAATCCGTTCGCCCATCCATGCAATCCATCCAGGTGGAAGATGAATAAAACTAATTTATTTAGAAGGAAATTATGTTTAATCCATCCACTCAAAGTACTAAGCCACCATTACACTTCGCACCGACTCACACAATGCACTGCACAGTGATGCCAGAGGAGCGCATCCACTGTGAAACGCGGCGTGTGCTGGCACAGACGCCTCGCTTTGAATCTGTAACGTTAAACAATCACAGGACAGCAGACATTTTAATTTGGATTTGATGCGGGCAGGTGCGGGCATGGCCCCATCATCCGTGTTAGTCCACGTAAGTTTAAGAAGAATTGGCCATGGCGTCTGAGTCACCCCTCTTATCAGAGCAAAGGCTCAGATAAGAACAATTGCTCGGATAATAGCATTTAGGTGACACGAATAATATGAAGAATTGATAATAGGTTAAGTATAAGAGGCTGCTTTGCCAATTTAGTAAATGTGTCATAAATCCACTTGGCACATGGATTTACCGTAGGTCCCATTCGTTCACATGAATCCGGTACACTTCGGTGATGTCACAACGCGTCAAAAGTAGCCCACGTGGCAGCCTCAGGATCTAATTAATCAAATTTAACTTTGGCCAGCAACACAAGTTTCGCATTTGTGTCAGGCAACCAAAAGGTAAACACTTCGGATGTCTGTTCAAAATAATTCCTGCTTGTTTTATTTATGTTTTAGGTTGTCAACGGAGGTCAATATGAGACTACGCTGTTTAACATAATCACTGTTTGAACTACCATTAAACAAGCTACTTCCTATACAAGCTTTCATGGACTATTTTCAATGCTTAAAAGTGCGGACCAAACTTTGTTGTACGAGTAAGAATTCCCACAAAGACGCAAGCCGCAAAAATATAACACCAGACTCTCCCTACGCAGCAGCAAATAACAGAACGTAACACCTAATACTGCTGCAATGCTCATGAATAACAGTAGTAGTAGTAATCATACCAATGACAACACAAAGAGTAAAAACCTGATTTGCATATGCACCATTTTTCGAACACTGATACAGTCCCAGTGGCTATGATCACATGTAGTCGGCTGGCAACTACAACAGCTGGACAAAGCTCATTCACAGCTCCATTTGAACCCACACACGCGCGCAAGTCAGAAGGGCCCACAAGGGATAGGAAAATCCCAAAAGCCAGTCACGTGAGTGACAGGCAAGCCTCACCCATTCACACTGATGCCGGAGGTAATCTCTTACTCGTAGGAAGATGATCCTTGTATGCGAGTAGCCGACGGATTATCGCGCAATGATCAATGTGCATTTGCATGCTGGCATACACACGTGTCCGAGGATGTATCTGTTAAAACCACTAATGCAATGAAAATTTGTTTTTCTGTTGCAAAAATATGACACAATTTTGGAATACACAGGTTGCTTGCAACTTTGAATTATATTTAGTTCCCTGCTTTTATAGTTCAACAAAACACAAACTAATGTACTGTGGAAAAGGTGAATAGTTGAGTGTGAAAAGTTGATAAGAGTACAGATGAGATTTTCCCGTGTAACTTCAATTCAGAACGTTAAGAAAATTGTTTCCGATTAAAAAAATATTCAACGCTAAGCTGAGCACGTTAACAAATCGACGAAAGTACAGGAATCCCCCGCTATACATAAGTGATGCGTTCCTGGGAAATGCTACTTAACTCGAAATTACTTAAAACGAACTCTAATTACCCACAGGCAATGTTAAAATCAGGGTTTGCATTCCTAGCTAACGTTTCTGGAGAGAAAAAGCGTGACTAAATGTAAAAAAGTGTACAAAAATGCATATGATTATAAGTTGACGTATTTTAACTAATATTAAATACAAATATTTAGATCAAGCTTTCCAGAGATGATTGAAGCGCTGAATGATCAAGGCCTCTTGGGGTGAGCAGTGGTGGAGTTATGCTTATAAAAGGACAGGGTCACCTGCCCTCTTCATCTGAAAATTTAGCTGGAGCCACAGGAATGTTCACCAGAGCATGCGGACTCTCTTCTTGCATCTTCTGCAGACCTTCTGGCTTGATTGCAGAATGTTTAAAAAGTCTGTCTAAAGACAGCTGGACAGCATTTGTCTTCTGCTGCTACAGCTCCATACAGCAGTGAATGTCAACGATTATTTGCCCTGTTAACTCAAGTGCCGGGTCCTCGGTGTGGTTTTATTCCCTGAATATGTAAATTGTTTATTCCCAATGAATAAAAGGCTCGGACAATAATTTAGAATTCAATATTCATGGCGGTGGCATAATTTAATCGGTCTATTCCTCAACGTTGTTGTTGTTGTTCCAGCTGCGTCAGATTCTCATTAGACAGGTCCTCACCATGGGACTCGAGCAACTCCACCACACTGACCGACTCCTCCACATCGCCAAGTCCAGTTTGCCTCTGCCACATGGCGGACAATCCCCCCAACCACCTCGCAGAGAGATTTTCCGTGGTACGCGCTATGCGCGCACAGTACGGTATTACATCACAAAAGTCCGTTTTCACCACGTGCATTCCTAGTTTAAAAATGCGTAAAACATTACATTTATGAGGACATGTTCCCCAATTGATCAGAAAGGTATCGGCGAAACAACGCATAATGCAGCAACTTTTAGCGGGGATTCCTGTATTTGCATTCAGTCCACGCACATTCACGTACTCGGGACTTTTTTTTTGCCTTCTTTGAACGATACTGGGCAATGGGTTTCTGGAAGGTCTGACCCAACAGGGAGGAAGAGCAGCTCTCCGGCGGGATGATACCGTCACGGGGACAGGGCAGAGGCCAACGGACAGTAGCGTCACGGGGGAAAAGCGAAACCGTTCTGCCTTCGCTTCTGGTGGCGTTCCTCACTTGCCACAAACCACGCAGCCGACGATGATGAAGCGCCCGAACCCCACGACAAGTAAAAAGCACACGGTTCAAACGCACATTTGCAAAAAAATTACATTGAAAGTATCTCTTTTTTTTACCATTAAAATTATTATTTTGCGATAATTAAAATCGGTAATGTTTTTTTTTTATGAAAAGAAAACATATCTTGCCCCGGCTATCACATTTATCGACTTCAGGCAATTTGCGTGCGTGTGCTTGTCAGGAAGTGTGTGTGTATATATAAAATTTTTAACTTTATATAAAAATCACGTGTACATACCAACGGGGCCGTTCAAAACGCGTTCCGCCACACGTTTCAATATTGTCATGAAAACACAAAAGCCCGAGCCTTCCGTATCCTGGACTGCAAACGAGACCTTTGTGCATTAGCCTTCAGGATTCCCCGTCGTATCGACGACAAGTCTAATCAACGAGGCATGCAACGATTGGAGCAAATCAATTAGAAAATCTGAACCGATTAAGGCATGCACGCTTTGCATCGTACATGTAAGAGTCAGTGATATATACGAATTATGCAAAGCGTACGCCTATATTTAGGGAACTTGGGAGTGAACGAGACAGACCGTACAAACAAAGACGGCACAAAAAAGGTGAGAGGGTGTGCGACGGTGGGCAAAACAAGGGCAGGAAAAATGAGGCGGAACGCGAGACAACAAATGAGTGAGTGCGAAACGGGGGAATGATTATTGATTTGAAAAAAACTTGCGTCTTAAATCTGATCCGTAACACCGAATTGTCACAATTCATCAAACGGCTGGGGGAGGGTGGAGTGTTGCAGTGAATCATTAAACGCCTGTTAATCAATGGGGAGCAGTTGTCACGTGGAGAATGTGACCAGGTTGGAAACCACCGCGTGCTACATTTGCTTGCAACCCGCGATTAACTTGCATGAGGGCGCACTCAAGTTCCACGTTTAATCACTAAAACCTACGTACCTGAGAAAAAAAGTTAATGAAAGATGGACTGGAAAAAGAATACCGATCTCATAAGTCAATGCATATAGTGCATTACAACACTCAGATAAGGTGTTGAATGCACATCTGCTTTTATCATGCAATGCCTTAACTCGCTAAATCCTGTATAGAGAATGTATGGAGCCCATTTAACTATTAAAACGATCGTCATTCACTCACACCGATAGCCGAACCGATATTAGTCCAACAATCCTCACGCCCGACACAGTGTTTGTGAGGCACATATTATTCAGCGGTGGAGTGACAAAGAATTTTAAAATGTTATTTTTTTTTTATTTAAACGAGGAAAAGAGCATTCAACGGTCAGGTCTTCTCGTAACATCATGCCTTCCAGGAAATGTAAAGTATTTTTATCTCATTCGGGAAGCCCCAAGGCATGTTGGGCAGTCACAAGATGAGAGGCGTTTGTTTTTTTTGTCTTTAGGTGCCACAGAATTAAGTGGTTGTGAAAATGTTCATTCTTAGTGTGGTGAGCCCGAGGCAAACAGCAGACACCCCTGCATGTAACAAAACACCAATTCACCAACTAAAATTGGCACGTGATACATGTACGGAATCGTGTGTGCCACTATCGACTCCCTTTAACTCGTGAAAATTATACGCAACAACACACTTTAGGCTCACAGAACAAACAATATATACTCGGCGGACGAGGCGGCGCGCACACGGAACGGACAATTGCCAACGAGGCCGCGGCAAGCGAGACAAGACGGTGACCCCTCCATTAGGCGACGATTCATAGACACACGGGTTTGACGGGGGGGGGGCCCGAATCGTTACATGCCCAGCGGTCGCGAGCGGCTTCACGTGGCCATAGCGACAGTGTCACCACAACGACAGCGCAGCCACTGTTAGTCCACGGCTCATTGCCCACCACCGTTTCAACAAACGAATTGCTGCATAGTCCCGTTCCCTGCTCAAACTCCACAGAACACAGAGCACGTATAACACAACAGCTCGACAAGCTCCGGCCGTCACGGCGTTCGGACGTTATTTCAGGAACGCGCTAACACGTCACTCTGTTTCGTTAATCGCAGCACACGTTGCGAAGGCGATTGAAGACAGGAATCCAGGGAAGTTTTGTTGCTGCTTCAATCCTGTGTGGCGACGCTCGCAGCGATCGCCGCATCGCGGATTAACCGAGCTGCCGAAATGATGAATGACGCTCAATTTGGCTGCAAGTTGCTGAGGAACAAGAAGTTTTGCGATCGTATTTCAGGGATCCATGTGCATTTCCACTGTCACATGCCACCCATTGCCAATTCAAAACTTGCTCGATATTTAACGGGTCATCCTTGACGTGATATTTTTTTACGGTGTGCAAAAACACCTAGGTTTTCGGTTAACTGTACATTACTGTGCCTTGTTTACCGAATTGTCGGTTTTGATAACTTATTGGATTGTGTTTCTTAAAACAACTGACCTCTAGAAAACAAACTGCAGAGAATAAAATATATAAGAGCAGGTAAATTATTAACTTTACAGTGAGAAAATTATTGATAAGCGAAATATTCTGTGAAGCAGGAAAGGAGGAAAATATTAAACGAGAGAAATTTTAACTACGTGAAATAACAAATCTACAATTAATTTAATCGCATCTCCTGCGTGGAACACGGCTGAATCACCAAAGCAACCTTTCATTCGACAGCCTGAAAAGGTAGCACTAAATTGGTGGTCAACTAAAAATAAACAGTGGAAAAACAAATGAAAGCTAGGAGGAAGTCATGATTTTATACGAGCCGAGGCATAGCGACGTTTCAGTTTCGGGGACGATTCACTCAACTTTACTCTTATTCAGACTGCTTTAAAACTAAACGTGAATTTCTACAGCGTAAATTTATCCGGGGGCTGAGCAAATGTGTTCAGCCCGATAGAGAAATAACTTGTGAAGCAACCAAGGGTGAATGGAAAGTTCAGCTCTCGTTTTAAAAAATAAATTCGACATTTCAGAGCAACAGATGAACTCTGCAATTTTAAAATAAATAAAAATGTATGTTGTTTGCGTCCTCTGAAAAAAATATACGACAAAATATCCAAACAAAATATCCAAACAAATCTGGAAAGAAAATCCCAAACTCGCCATGCCTGGGCTCCCCAGTGTTCTCCACATGTATCGACTGTAAAAAATAAACACCGACAAGAAAAGTGGTTCTCTGGCGACAATGGCATGTGTGCTGTGAACAAGTGGTTTCAGAAGTTCTTCTGGACATGGATGGACCAAGTGAACTGAACTGCAAGGGGACCGTATAGACAACTTAACAAAGGTTACACTCGCCAGCCCATAGACTTTTCTAAACACCTTACTTAGGTCTTACCACCTACGCGACGCATAGGGTATGATGACTATATACTGACCACACTATAAAAGAGTTAACAGAAACGAATGAATCTATCCAGTGGTTAGTTTTCAAACAGGCTGAAGAATGGATTGTTGGAAGTTTTTTACATTGTGTTTATTTTATGTGGGGGAGGCACCAAGGCTCTCTTGTCATCCCACTTTTCATTTTACATTTTGCACAACAGTGGCTCATTCGATCAACACGCCGGTGAAACATAAATAAAATAATCGGTTGTTGAACTATCAACCTGCTTGGATATTGTCTTACAAAATGGGGAAAAGAAAATACTACACATTATTATAATACATTTACATACACTTAATTAATCATAGATAAGCCCTGAAATTGCAGATACACAGTAGGTACAATATTGGCTTGGTTTAGGCTCTCTGACTGTCATATTTAATGAGCTCTTAATAAAATATATAGTTTTCTAAGACTCCACCCCCCCCCACCCCCCGTGTACGAGAGTGGCTCTCTACTACATGAGTACAAGGTGAAGGCTGCCAGCTGGACAAGGCCGAGCTCGTCCACGAACGACACTGCGACCGACGGGGGCGAGAGGAACAAAACAAACGCTGTGCCCCCCCCCCACTCCGCCCCCCGCGAAGTCACTGACTAAAATTGCAACGTCTAAAAATAGCACTTCTGACGGAATAACAACAATAACGACGAATGGTTTAAGATACGTAAAAATGATTAACAGTCTACGAGGCCGAAAAAACAGTAATTGCGTGCACACAAGCTGCCGCTGCCTCGCTCAGTGTTAACGTTTCACCCAAACCACGGGCACGCAGAAACGCGGCTCGAAAAAGGGGAGCCTACGAGCCGGCATTTCGTGAAGCTGCGAGAGAGGTTTGCGTGCGCGCTCTCTCTCGCCAAGCAACGGCGTTGATGTGCGTCGCTGTGATCCAGCAACTTCAGGAGGGGGGGGGGGGTTTGTGGATCGCGCCATGATTACGTGCGTGAGACCCACGTGCAGTGATAGTGACATGGTGCCTGTAGTGGTGAGTGTTATCCCCCCCCCCCCCATCGTATGAGAAGGTTCATTTCATTTGCGGGCACCTCCGTTTCCTTACACGCCAAATTTAAATACTTAAATACAAATTTGCCAAACATCTCATTGACGGACCCTTGTGAAAACGAGCCTTGATACTGAGGTTTTCCTCGGTAAAAGTGTTATTTGTTGAATGTTACACTCATGATGCGCGTATCGAATAGTAGCGTGAGAATCGATTCATTTAGGTTCATGGCGCAAACAAAACTGGACAAATGAGACCGATAAAGCGACACACAATACAAAGACTATGAAGATGAGACAGAAAACGAATAATAATTCTTGAATTGAACTGCAATCCAAATAACATGACAATTCGTGAGTCCAAACTGGTTGCACCTGAGACATGGGAGTGAAATGCCCTTGGTGCTGCAAACCCATCCACAGCTGCAGCTGAACCCTTTACAAAAAGCGTCGGTCTCAAATAAAAGAACTCAACACAAAGCAAGTACTCCTTTAAACCACCACTTGTGCCTCCAAGAACTAGACGCATATTCGGCACACTTAATAACAAAACGGTATAAGAATATAAATTACGGCTACAGCTAAAGCATATTTGCCTTGAGTCGTTTTGTTGTCAATGTTGAATTACTGAGTGGTAGAACTTGCGTATTTTATATACGTATTTCAGGGTTTGGCTGCCTATGATATTTAATGATCATGTAGTTTATTACAATCAGCCTACCGAGCAACCTAAGAGCCAAACGCATGAGATATAAGGTTCTGTATCGAATGAGATAGGGATTGTATTAGTTGAGTTTGTTTTGGATGAGATGAGGGTTCCGTATCCATTGATGAAGATGTTTCCCTTTCAGGCAAGACAGGGAATCTCTCACCGATTGGATGGGGGGCTCTATACGAAACGATTTATAGTGATATATTGTAAGAAACAGGGGTTGGTTATCATGAAACTTGGCGTTTGTATCATATGAGAAGAGGGTTCCATGATAAGTAAGCCAAGAGTTGTGCATCAAATCAGACGAGGGTTCCGTGTTGATAAGACGATGGCTCGTCATCAGACGGGATGAGGACTCTTAACGTATTAAATAAGGGCCACTTAAACTGGGATCACATTGGCAGCGCTGGTCGTTTCATAGATGCTGCTTTCACCACGAACCCTACAAATCTTCAAATATCAACTAAAGATTATCTGTTTAAACTCACTTTCTCACTTTAGTTATTTTCAACCGCCTTTCTCACTTCTTCTTTACTTGGTTGTTGTTGTTGTTAACTATTTTCCTCCTTGCCATGCATATCACCCTGAAAATGCTAATTTAAGGGCGCTCTAAACATTTAAATTATTACGTACTGTTGACTACAGCAACA
This sequence comes from Petromyzon marinus, assembly GCF_048934315.1. Lineage (NCBI taxonomy): Eukaryota > Metazoa > Chordata > Hyperoartia > Petromyzontiformes > Petromyzontidae > Petromyzon > Petromyzon marinus. The sequence goes on along the minus strand of NC_133693.1, from coordinate 8,127,928 downwards.
ATCCAAGCGGACTCGGTCAAATAAAAAATGGGACCTTTTTCGCCAGTATCAAAATACTGCATGAAAAAAATAAGAATAGGTTTTAACCTTTCTAGCAATAAAACATGTGTTAAGATGTTCAAACACCAAATCGATACTTTTTGCAAGGAATCAAGGCTGCAGGAACCATTGTCTTTGTACGGTTGACCTTTTGGCGTTCTTTTGTCTGACACTGGTGAGACAAAAGGCTGTCTCTGGTGCAGGCCAATCAGTTTCGAAGACAGTGCCATACATTATCAGAGCATGTTTGTTTGCATGTTCACCACAAATACGTGTCTTTAATGCCGACCTGATTCCTTGCGAAAGGTTTCTATTTGGTGCTTGACTATCTTAACACCGGTTTTATTGCCAGAAAGGGTAAAAAAAACCTCTTCTTATTTTTTCAGTCAATTCAGTTGGACTTGTCTTACAACTACTCAGTAAATCACTGAAGCTCTAAAGCAACTCCAGGATCAATGATGCGGGGCTCGCACTTGACTTCAATAGCAACAAACGCCACGTTCAATTCACATCCCTCTTCAAATGTTACACTTTAAACGTGCACCATTAGTGTAAACGTCACAACTACTTTGTCCCTCTACAAAACCAAGCTAGACTAATTTGCTTTTTGCTGGACGTTGCCATAATGTCAATTAACATTTTCTGTCAAGGATATTTCCCCCCCCCCCCCAGATTCAGTTTAGTGTAATTAATGACTTAAATGAAGACCTGCTTGTTTGTTCAAAAGTATTATTGTATAAAATTGAATACATTGCTTATTTCACAAATTCTCAATCACTAGAACAAAAAAGAGTGTTCTTGGTTCTTTCGGTAAAGTCACGTAGAAGGAAACAAAATAATAATAAAATATATAAAACAACATTTTCACGACGTTTCGACTGCAACACAAGCAATCATCACCTGCAATCAGGTGATTGCAGTCGAAACGTCGTGATAATTGTATTGTCACCTGATGATGATTGCTTGTGTTGCAGTCGAAACGTCGTGAGAATTTTATTGTTTTATACTTGTATTATTTTATTGTTTCCCTTCTACGTGACTTTACCGAAAGAACCAAGAATATGAATCCCTTAGGTCACGAAAGCTTTACATCAAAAACTAACGAAGAGTGTTTTATCATTTCAATGGTCATTATAAAACAAATGTCCTTTTGAATTATATTTCAATCGTAATTCAAGAATTTTTTTTTTTAATAAGGAGACATTCGGAATGTCAACAGCTGATATACACTCTTATACATAGGATTTCCTCGTGCCCATGTCATGTCATACCGGGTGCTTCTATAAAAGTATCATGCCTTATTAAAGTATTTGTAAAATATATATAAATTTTAATAGACGTCATTAAGTTCGCTTTTACCGTGGTTCATTGCGCAGGAAGGCTTCCAGTACTGCAATTGAGAAAATAAGTCTGGATCCCATTCATGGTTGACTCCACCCCACATCATGTTCATCATCAAACCAGGTTGGGTTAAACACGTACCAACTCCTGACACTGTAATTGAGAAAATACATTTTACAGTCGCAGTCCTGCTGAGATAACGATGGCTGCCAGGCACGTAACGACGCATCAATTCATCGATTTAAATAAGATTCAAAAGCTCGCAACATATGCATTGAATCGTGCGTGTAAACACAAACCACTTTTTTTATTTGTACAAGTTGTATGCAACTGGGTTTTCACGTGAACGCTGCACAGCCACTGGAGGTGTTAACACCATGTTAAAATTAAATCGCGACTCCATATCCTGACAATTCGTCGAACCACAAAGGTAAAATGGTTACATGCCTAGAGGCCGCTATGGGAATGCAGAATTTCCCCTACTGGCTCAGGAGTGATCCCATCCTGCCCTGGGATGGTCTCAATGGGTACTGCCCTCACACAGGCCTAAGCCAAGGGGACACCCGTCCGTGATAAGCAATTGCAGAGTTAGCCAAAAGGCATGTGTGAACGAATGACCATGCAGACGAGCCAAGACATTCCACGCCACTCCACGGCCGTTCCGTTCAGAGCTCACAGATTTACCACTCGACGCAAACGTGCCCGCCAGCTGGGGGAATGGCACTAGCGAAAACATGTAAACGTGACCGACCCTTGGCCAAGTGCGTTCCAGTACAGGACTCTTACGATACGGCCCTCAGGAGCAGTTCCGTGGTAAGGCATTAAATCCAGTCGGTTTGTTGGCTCCCTGGGATGGGTCTCGAATGGTTGTGGGTGGGGGGGGGGGGGTGAAGGGTTAATGGTAGTTGTTGCAGGGCCCCTAACCATAACCCTAGCCATCAAGGACCCCAGTGCAGTAGGAATATAATGATGCATCGATTAAAATGTGCACCGAACCCGTGATTGGCAGAACAGATAATTTGCAATGAATGCAAATTATTTTCTGATGTTATTTTCAGGCTTCATGGTGCGGACCCAAATGTGCAATTGAGAAAATACTAACGAGGGTGAAAACGCGACACAAGCACAGATTATTTGATCAAATCCTGACCTCGGAATATTCGCGACAGTTCATAGAGTAACTTATTGAGGGTAAATCGTTGCATGCCTCCTGTGTCGAGCCCGCCCATGGGTTACTACAGACCCTCCCTCCAACAGGGGGGCAAAGACAGCCATATCCACTGCACCACTGTGATCCTTGCCCTTGCTTTTTTATTAAGTGTAGAATATTTCATGGCAGACGTTCCCAGTGGAATTGGGAAATTTCATATCAATAACATATACATTTAAACAAATGTCAAGGTTCAATTCAAATCAATTTATATTAAATTTCTCAAACAACCCAATGTAGTAACCTCCTGGAAACGAGACATGTAACTCAGCGAGACTTATTATTAATGATAGCATGTTTTTTTTGTTAATGAATTATCCTCTAACTGTAACAGACAAAGATTGAACACATTTCCTGACAACTTAAGTGCATAACAAGAGTAGCCAAAACGCCTTTGTGGGCAGCTCCTTGAGAAGAAACTCACAACAAATGGTGAGCATTTGTATTATTCTGAAGCCAACTTCCACCTTTACGTGCTTGTGGTAACATAGAATAAGTGCATTGACGTTGGGGGAAATAAAACAAGCATTATTGTGGTTATTTTTAAAAATCGGACTTTGCCAAAGCTGGCAGAACTTAGGAACGGTAGGTTTAAAAGATAATACAAGTGCATTTCTGAGAATTCAATTGGCTGTTCACTTTCAATTGGAAATCACAAATTATTTGGCAAATGGTGACTTGACAGTAATAACCGGCTCTGGGGTATACAGGAATAAAAACTCGGACATGAGCATTGTCGTTTAGTTATGCAACACCAGTTTGTTCCATTTCATCCCAGATGTAAAGGAGTATGTTCACGAGTGTAAATATTGTCAATTGCATCCTTCAATAAAGTGTCACGTTCACATCTTTGCTCAATACTCCTGATGGCGGTGATTGTGTACACAGATTGTTGATAGGATGCCCCTAACCTCACCAAACGTTTGCCTCCTCTTAAAAGGTGCAACAAAGACTTGTACAAGTGCAACCAACTGGATGTGTGGTGTAATGTGCGACTTATTTATCACGTAATTAAAGCGCTCACCGATTACGTGAAGATGATTTTCATCGGGAACACCCGCAACTAACAGTGCAGCGCCATGTTAAAGAGCAGCCTCGGAAGATGACATCACATAACTAATTCTGAAGTCGCTACAGTGGGCCTCTTCAACAACATTTAGGGGCACAACTATTTACATGCCTTGGAAAGAGTGCTTATCACATGTTAAGCAAACCAAATATGAAAATCTGCATTCGGCCAAATTAAGCAATAACAAAAAAAAACTCATCTGAGTTTGCGCTGTCATTGTGACCAGCGCTGAAACAATAAACTTGTTGCAATTAATCATCCAAATGTATTCATCGATGATTTCGCAAAATTGAAGTCCAGATCTCAGCGATGCCGGTTAAGCACCATGTTAACATTTTGATAAGATAAAATATAACTCGGCGTTTCTCCCTTTACATTTTTATTCAACTGCCGTCTACCTGGGCCCCAGTCGCAGCCAGATTATGCTTCCAACGAACCTGACCAGGACTAGGCAATGCGTTGCAAACGCACGTGCGCACACAGGACCCACAAGACTCGAGCGTGCAGCCACGTCGAGACGCGAGCCACCAAAACAACGCACCACTTCGCAGACAGACACAGCCCAGTCACTCCGACGCAACAGCATACCTCTGCCTTCTGAAAACCATCCAGACATGAATGAAACCCAGCTGGAACTCGACGCACTTTCTTTCCTCACGCCTAGCAAGACGACCCATCGTCCAATTTAAATGCTTACCAGTTTGAGGCCATATATATATTAAAAAAAAAACTGATTTTTAAAAAACGATCACGAGCACGTTAATGTGCTCGTTCTTGCGGTCTGCCATTTTAAGACCTAGCATGAAAATTCTAACGAGCGCTGTCACCAGCCACGTGTGGAAGAGCTCCCCAGGATGAGAAGCCCGCGAGGGATGCACCCAGACACCAGCATAAACGCGCGAGAGGCTGCACGCGGCGATGACGATCTTACGTTGAGCGTCATCGTGAAGTCTTACGATGAGGCTCATAAGGACTCTCATATTGCGACCGTTTATAGGAAAACAGTGCGCTCAGCCTGGAGCCTTGACCTCGTCAAAGTACAATGCCAGCTCATTTGCAGCTCGAAATGTTATCTACGAACGTTACTTTTACGAGCCTGGCTCTCAGACAAGCCTGGTGTTGTGTTCCAGGGTTTGCTTTAAGTGCATAGCATTCGGCTTGTTTTCCCACTTTCATTTTTAGTAATAAAACAGCCGATTTGTTGGGGGCAAATTTTGTTGGGATTTTGTACACTTTAAAGTGGGCTCCATATTTATGAAGAAAGAAAGAAAAGTAATCAATAAAATTTCCCCAGAATAATGCCCAGTCGTTAATGTGCACCCACATCACATCACCGTGTGTGTCTGGCAGTAATTTGACATGGACCGTGGTGCGGATTTCGCTCCACAATGGCAAGACCACGTGTTCACGGCGTATATGCTGCAACAACTTTAGTGCTGTAAATTCCAGTAGCTCATGATAAACCTGGCCACATATTAAAATACAAAAACGTGTACCGCATGAGCGACAAATCTGTTTCCAAGCAGAATGATGCGCCTTCTCAAGAATAAGTAACCCACTGATTAAAAAAAAAACCTCATCACCTAAATATTTTTCCTACAGTTTTTTTTTTCGTTTAAGAGGCAGAAAAAATATGTCGGTGAATATTGATAAAGCTGAGGAGGACAAGTGCTCTAATTAATGATAGGTAATGTTGTGTCACCTGTTATACTGAGGAGCGTTGAACTGTAGTGACATAGAAACCCCACCAAGCTACTCGTTCACATTACAAACACCGATAAAAAAGACCATTCAATACAAAACTAGTACCTCGTTCGATGACTCAACATTACTAAAACGTGCCTGTAGACTTACAGCATTCGTGTCATTTAAAAGTTATATATCTTACAATAAAAGTGTTTTCATTGGGAAGAAAAGGTACTTTGTTCAATTACACTATCCTCGTTTTCCCTTAGTTTCAGCACCTTTAACAGCTATGACCAAGCCATTTTTTTAAAAATATCCCTAACACTAAATAACATTGTACAAACTACTTCGCTACTCATTTTTGCGTTTGCATTTTTTGTTGTTTTTTTTCTTCCCATCTTAAAACAAATTCACGGAAAACTCTGGATTTGGCCACAGTCCCTAAAGTCCCATTGCCAATCACGCCCGTGATGAACGAATCGCAAATGTCCCCCCCCCCCCCATTCACCTCAGTGCCTCCAAACATGAGCCTCGGCCTCCTGGAACATGCATTAAACTAAGTGCAAGACCGACCACACAGACCCCGCTGCTCACAATCTTCGGACCAATCGGCGCCCCACCGTTGACAAATACCAGGAAGTACCGAAATGCTTGTCACGAAGCATAAACCATCACGAAAAACTGCGGTCATCCTCGTAGCAGCGAACTTTGGCTAACCATCGAACAAAGACAGTCACCCGCATCGCAAGCTTTCAGATGCGCTTCTGCCGTCACCTGGAACGCTCTTTCTTCTGATATTCGGAAGCCACTGGAGCTACGCCCTTTTAAATCTAAATTGAAAACTCATTTCTTTTGGACTGCTTTTATGTTTCGCTTGGTGTCCTTCCTGATGCGAAAGAATTTCAACACACATACACGAAGCATTGCCATCTCTACAACTGGTTTCACCAGCAAATGATCCGTTAACCTGGACCAATGAAGATTGCTTTATATCCGTATTTTCCCCGTGATGTTTGTTGGCCCAAAAGACCGCAGCCTGGTCCAGGTAGGAATCTAAAACCAAGCTGCGGGTTCTACACAGCTCTTCGGTTCGCGATTATGGATTCCATGCGAGCTGCACCATTTGTTGGCAGAAGCCAATCTAATTGCAGCGTAACCGGTCTTCACAGACACTCTCTGCCGAAAGACAGAGAAGCACTGGTGTAAAAACAAGGCGTGCCTACATTTATCGTTCCTGTTATCGATTAACCGATGCTTGTGGAACGGGGAAGCAAATCGCTCTCTTTTAGAAGAATCTGATTTTTTTTTATCAGTCAGTGGCCACAACGAATGGCAATGGGAAGAAAAAAAGAATAATAATAACCTAGTGGAAATTTGTGGAACAATAAAAAAAACATTTTAGATCAATCCTCACTATATAGATGACATTTTAAAAAAATCTGTTTAGGTTTTTCTTTTGAACATCAAAAATAAATGTTACATTGCTGTTCTAATTTCAGATTCTTAAACAGTATTAAGCCATGCTTGACATCAAACAATTCGTCCAAAAAACTTCAATGGATACAGTTCTGCAAATGTAACACCATTGCCGCTGTTAGTCTATAATCTATGACACATAAACTTTGCAATCGTCGATTAAACGCAATAAAAAGATCTTGCATTTCGTATGCGGCGATTCTCGGGGGTGAGCGTGCACGGTCACCCAATGGTGCCGCTCCTTACACCGTCTCCATGGTGAGAACTGTTTGCTGCCACTAAGCGCCCTCCTCCGCCCCTCAACCCGCCCCCCCCTGCCACTCATCCATGAGAAAGCGCCGAGTAATTCCCCCAAGTAAATGGCGCACGTAGGGGCGAGCACAGGAGGCGAACGGGTTGGCACTCGTGCTCAGACCACCGCCCCCCTCCCACCACACTGCGGGACACGACCTCCGGGAGGGAACGAGCGAATGGACGGACGGACGAGAGGTTGAGGGTGCCGGCCACCGCAGGCGCGAGTGCTGGGGGCGTCGGTGGCGAGCGGGCGAGCGAGCGATACTTGCGGGTGGCGGGGGCCCGGCTCGCTCCGGGCGCTCCGCCCCGCCCCGCCGGCCTTCAGGCGAAGTACATGGTCCTCAGAGTGTCCACGTGAACCTGCACAGCCTTGGCCAGCGCCTGCGCGTCACGCCCGTTGCTCGCGCCGGACACGTGGCTCCCCTCAGCGCTGCGTGGGGAGGACAAAAAGGACGAGGAAGTTTCTCACGATTCGCTCCGCGCAAGAAGGGCAGGGGTGGCCAGCGAGGGAGTGTGGGTACGGCGTTACGTGCCGGTGTTGCGTGGCAGCCACAGCGTATGCTGCTAAACTGTGATGTGTAATTTGCTGGTTGATTTACAATTACTTTATTCACAGCCACATTTGGCTTTGTAACAATCATTCAAGTTATGCTATTCCCAAGTATTTATACTCCTATAAGGTTCAACCAAGCACCTGTCAATTTACGACAACCTTTCAATCATCACTATGCCGAGATTGAAGAGTCAAAGACACAGACAGACACAAAGGTTCCCTACTTAACTTTATAGGCTTTGTGAAATTATATACACATACACAAAGACTCATAAACCTTTTACCAGTATGGGATGCACGCACACACACACACACACAGGAGCCGAGTGACCTCGACGAGGCCGCTCGGCCCTCCACCGCCCACCTGTCATGCTCCTTGTCCACCAGGTGGTATCGCGCACGGAAGGCGACGAGGCGGGCGTAGTAGGCGGGCGCGGGGATGGAGACGGAGCGCGTGCAGCGCACGTACGTGTGGCACAGCTGGTAGGTGAGCACCTGCAGCTCGTCCGCAGAGAAGCGGTTGTCGTCCCACAGCACGTGGTAGTGGGAGGGGCGGCTCGTGCCCTGTGGAGGCGAGGCAGTGCGTGAGTGTGCGAGTTCGTCGCTGTGTGTGCGAGGAGGTCGGTGCGTATATTAGCCGGTGTGTGCATAGCAGGAGCACAGCGGTTAGTGCACTGCGCTACGGACCCGGAAACCAGAGTTCGATTCCCACTCGCGGCCAACACAAGTGACGAACATTGGACTGGTCCTGGGCCTCCCCTAGGTCAACTCAGTCTTACATGAGTAACTAGTGTGGTGCGTAAACATCACTGGGCAGGCAAAGACGGCCCGGCATGGTGCTGGCTACCCACCCTCTCGTGTTGTGCCGGCCTTTATAAGTTCTTGCTAACAGCACTTGGCGCACACGTCTGATAAGGTTATACGGGGGATCTTTGTCTTTGGGGAGCAGTAATAGCAGTTAGCATGTGCTATGAAGGGCCATTGCCTGAAACGTCACCGATTAAATATATTATTTTTCTTTTAAGGCAGTGTTGTTGACGAGTGTGCTAGGTTTTTGACCACCAAGGTGAGGGATTGAAGGTGAGACATCGCCATCAACACACGAGTGAACAAGTATGTATGTCGAACTTCTTTCACGCTGTATGTAGTCAACGGTGCTAATTGGAGGTGCGATTATAATCATAGCTCTGAAAATGCAGATCATTCAGGGTGACAATACAAGCGTCACTCAATAGGGTTCACGTAAAACAATCGGCCGCTCGCTTGAGAACTCACGGAAACCTGCCGAGCAGTTCAGGCAGTGGGCACCACTCACCTGGATCCCCGCGTGGCTGCACAGGTAGAAGTCAAACTCGCTGGGGTGCGTGATTTTCGTGTCGACCGTCGTTCCTGCCGGAATGTTACCGCTCTTCCCGATCTGGAGGGGAGGAATATTGTAGCACGCCAAATGCAGGAAATACAAGACAATGCAGACGAAATAACAGATTGCGACAATAACTTGACATATTAATTCATGTAAAACCACGCCACAATGATGTGCGTTTACACACCAGTGTGAACAGTTATTTTCTACGCCACACTGTGCTTTGTGTAATGCACATTATCACCCATAATCAGAATGCCTCTCTCCCTTTGAGTCAAACTTTGACATGTTTGACTGTAACTACACTTGAAAATCCACTTTAACCACAGGTTTCTGCGCAACTGTAAAGCCAGAATAGCAACCCGGCTGCCCTGACATCTAAAGGCCATGCCACACTTTGGGCATTTTAGGGTAATTCTCACCGACAGTCATCGCCGGTAACACAATTACGATGAGGAATTATGGCAACGTGGTACAGTGATGACAGAGTGTGCCGGAACGTTGCCTAACCAATGAAAACAGTTCACTGAAAAGTGCATTTGATGAACAGTTATGGTATTCTTTGGGTCTTTCGGTAAAGTCACGTAGATAGAAAAATAATAAGAATAAAAGAATTTAAAAAAATAAAGTGAATGCAAAATAATAATAAAAATATCACGATGTGTTTCGATCGCAACACAAGCAATCGTCATCAGGAGAAAAAAGAGGGGGAAAGCTGCTGAGGCTGGCTGTTTTAAAGGTTTTTCATTCACTTTATTTTCATTTTATTATTTTATTATTATTATTATTTCTATCTACGTGACTTTACCGAAAGACCCAAAGAATATGAATTCCTGCAGTCACGGAAGCTTTAAGTCAAGGTTGAACAGTTATGGGTCTACAAAGCGTGAAAAACTTAGGTAGTCAAGTAACCTTATCTGCGATCTAATTGGTAGTTGCTATCCCAGTTTCTTTCTAGGGGGAGCAGAGATTAGATGTTTCCACATTTTACCATTGCCGGTGGTGAATGCCAGTGTTCATTGCCAGTGACAACTTGCCGAGTGCAGTGGTTACAAGCCTTTGTGGACCTGCATTGACCAACCATGCGGTCAAAACTATTGTTGTGCAAAATATATCTGCAACATTTCTTCGGACAACTTCCCACAGCCCTGCATACCACCACAGGTTCACAAATCACTGGTTGGGAACCACTGCCCTATTCAATCGATGTTCTTGAGCCACCCCGGTCACCTCTGCATTGTGTCTTCCTTCCTTGAAGAAGGGAAGACTCGCTAACCGCGACACCGACAATCGCGTACCCGCTCGTTTCGGTCGGCGCAGAAGAGCCGCGTGTGGTGTCGCTTCTGTACAGCGACGTAGGTGATGCCGGGCTGGTAGTCCTTCTCCAGCTTGATGCAAGCATCGCGGATCGCCAGTAGCTCATGGAACAGCACCTGCATGCACAAGTGGGACAGCACAGGGGCAACACAGCAAATGAGGCTCAAGTCACACATATCGTGGCACATGGACTAACGAGTTGGATGGTGGCACACAACGAATAAGCACGGTGGTGGGACAAGGAAGAGTGAGAGGGGGATGCTGACACAGAGGGGCTTGAGTGAGTTCATGGTGCATAGTGCGAGAGAACTGGCGGCGGTTCAGAGATTAACTAAATGGTGCCACAGAGATGAGTGGGGCACATTGCCGTCACAGGGTTAAACGAGTGAAACTAAACACTTTTTTATTTTATTTTACCAAGTAAGGCCCACTGAGCAGTATAGCTCTTTTTCAGAAGCGACCTGGCCACAAATGAGAGTCCCAACCAAGTGGCTTATCACGTGTAAATATACAGCAGCCAAATATTCTCAACGCACGTTTCTAAATGTGGATGGAAAAACCCGAGGACCCGGAGAAAAATCCACGCGACCACGGGGAGAGAACACACAAACTCCAAATATAGAGGCGTCAGGGTTGGGATCAAACCCACAACCTCCTGTATACCAGGAGAGGGAGTCAACATCTCGCCACCGTGGGCCGGCAGCAGAGGGGTGGGTGAGAGAGCTGACGGCACAGAGTGGTGTGTGGCCAAACTGGCAGCACATGGGAGGGCGGGCGGACGGGCAGGTTGACCGGCGGGAGAACGAGTTCGCCGGTAGCGCACACGGGCGGTGGGGCGTGTCCGCTTGCACCTGCTGGAACTGGCCCTCGGAGACGCCGTCGCGGTAGAAGATGATGCGCGTAGGCTTGAAGCGCGTCGACTTGTAGAACTGGATGAGCAGCTCACGCACCATGGTGCCCAGGTCCTGGATGATCTCCTGCCGGTGGTGCTGAACACGCACCGTGGCGCAATAGCGGCTCGGGTGGGCGTCCATGCTGCCCACAACCTTCGCAAACACGATTAGAACGGTTGGCTATGTACAGTGCGAAAGAAGTTCAACAAAGTTCAACATACATAAATACATGTTCCCTTCCGGTCAGTTTTATGTACATATGTAATATTGTCTTCATCCCATGAGCCCAAGTGTCCACTGCAAAAGCTACAGAGCAGCGCATCACCCCGTGTGTTGGCTAGGAGATTATAAAAACTTCAGAAATCCCTTCAAGTAACTGTTTTCCAAAGACATATTAAAGGGGTGAAGAACTTTCCCGCATGCCCTGCTATAGAGACATTTATTTCACGTGAAGTCAAAGGGGGAGAACAAGCCTGAGAGGATGACCAACCTTGGAGGCGGAGAAATCAGATCGGTTAATGTGCAGGGTGTGCGTTCGATTGTGGCTTCACAGGAACGTAAAGGAATGGCGATGGTGTAGGAAGACCTTCACATAGCAGTGGATAGACCATGACTCATAATGACGATGTCAGTAGAACAATATCTTCACAAATGGGCAACGTCAGATGACAATGAAAATGATGATTATTCTAAATGTTTTCCCAAAAAGGGTTCTCGTCTCTTGACACATGACCATAGTCAATGTTATGCTGTTTGCAAAGGAGTCTTTGACATATGATTCGTCTATTATATCAAAACCTTCACAGCTGAGCCAGGTCATATATGATGAAAATCCAAATGTAATAAAGACTCATGTTTAGGATGAATCATTGCAGTCACGAAAGCTTTAAATCGAAGTGTTTGCATTGTTGGGTTTGCAAATTCAACAACCCAGAGAAAACCCGACGCACACAGGGGGAGGGATAGCACTCCCGACATCAGCACTGACAAATTCACAAACCCACTTGCTGTGCTGCCACCTTCCTGGCCACCCCGCAGCCCAGGGAGTTTGGGGAGTGCCACAGCACACAAGAGATTCCGCGCGATTCATAAAACGCTGTTAACACAGCGCTGGGTTAGCGGTGTGCACCACCAACACATCCGGGGGCTTCGACCATCGTCTCGCCAAGCCTGAGAAGCTGGCTTCACCGCAAATAATGTGATGTAACCGTGAAATCGTGCTACACGGCGTGGCGTGGCGAGGGGCTCACGGCGGCGATGGAAGGCTTCTTCCCATCACCGGCAGGAGGATGAGTGACCTCCGCACCCAGGAAAATCACGGGCTGGTGGAACACGGCCGGCCTGCCAGTACACGAGGGAGCACACCACGCGAGCGGTGAGAGCAGCACACTGAGTTGCACGTCTCGTCACAACGGAACTCGACATCAAGTTATCTGCGTCAAATCGTGATACAAATAAGTGTCTGGGCGAAATTCTCTCGGGGCATTGCATCGCCACATGTTTCAGAATGACTAGTGCAACCAGCAAGGTCCTTTAAGATCCCTCTCCCAGTGACCTTTTTTTAAAAGAAAAAATGGAAAACAATCCACTTTGCCAAATACCCTGTGTGAGAGAAATGGTCATCGCATAACAAACGTGCATTTATTATTGTTAAAACGAGAATTTAAATAAATTAATTTAAAACGCTTATATGTTGAATATTAAATTTCGATTTAAAGCCTTCCTAACTGCAGGGATTCATCTTATTGGTTCTTTCGGTAAAGTCACGTAGAATGGAAATAAAATAATAAAACATAATAAAATAAAATTCTCACGACGTTACGGCTACTTGTGTTGTGGCCGAAATGTCGTGAGAATTTTATTTTATGTTTTATTTTTATTATTTTATTTCCATTCTACGTGACTTTACCAAAAGAACCAAGAAGATGTTGAATATTGTGTAGTTGCAGCTGAAACTATCAACCAACAAGTCAGTTTAATCGCGGGTGGCTGAATCACAGATTGACCCCTGAGCCACTCAGCCACCTTTCTCAGCATCTCATTAAACAGATTTTTCAATTGAATTTCAGGATTATGGGTGTAGTATTATTGCACTGTGGCTGAGGGTTCTAAATCTAGTCCAGGGTTGACTCAGCAAATCATCCTCCCAAGGTGAATAACATGAGTACCAGTGGGAGAGTGGTGGGCTCACATTTGTGGGTCGCGATCCAATTCAAGAAGGCATTACCTTTGAACACTTTGGAAAATATATCACCTGCAGCGGGTTTGCGGGGTTCACTCGAACCAACCGCATACAACAAATACGAAAAGAAAAACTATCCGTTCTCACACGCACGACTCGGACAATGCGTATCGCGAGCGTCGGAATCGGCGCCGATCGACGGCTCAACGCGTCGTCAACTCGCCCCAAACCGACGGCCTCGGCCGCAAATCCGGGGGCCCGTTCCCTCCTCCCGCCCCCGCCGCGGCGCAAACGGGCACCTCTGTTGCGGCACGAGGATGTTGTTGACCCCGCCGAGCTTCACGTTGATCTTGAGGCAGAGGTTGGAGAGCGTCTGCGGCGACGTCTTGAGCACGTTCTTCACCTGCACGCACTGCGTCGCCATGCCCAGCAGCGTGTCTCCCACGCGCTTCACCTCCGCTGAGCGCACCACCGGGTGTCGCGTGTCGCACACCGGCCAGGGGAAACAGGAGGACGGAGGCAAGGAAGGGAGCTACATTTACGAATACGAACAATGAGAGCTTTGTACGTGAAGATGCCTCCGATTTCGTTCAAGCTTTCCAACGGAGACGGAAAGCGTTATGGAATTGCACTATCCGCCTGTCTGTAACTGTGGGTGGGGAGCCACAATAACTCTTGAAAAAAAGATGATCCAAGATGAATACAACTTCAGGATAAAGTTGTATTAGGGACTTACGTGACAGAAACCAGACATTTTTCAAAGGGTTGCCTCAGACTTGGAGATGCAAACCAGCGCTGAACAAAAATACGGCGTGGTATCCTGGCCCTGCCGGCTAAGATGAGCAGTTACATTATTATCGCCATTTAATTATATCGGAGGACAATCAAATGTTAAAAAGCGTTATAGAAGCCACGCATAAATGCACGCCATTTCTCCCCGCACCGTAAACAGGCGTCTTGCCAGGCAGCACCACCACGATGAGTTGCAGGCCCATGTAGGTGTTCTTGAGGTGGCGGAACATGGGCTCTACACTGTCCGTGCCCTGTGCGTACTTGCAGAAGCACGGCTGGCCCTGGATGGGCATTCCCGCGTCTTTAGAGATTCGCCGCAGCTGATCCGTGAAGCCCCTGCAAAACGCAAAAGCACAAATGACCAACTCAAGATTGAGTAGAGGTCGGCCCGGGGTGGCTAAGGGGGATGTGACAACGTGCCAGAAAGCCGAGTTGGCACGTGTATACGTATGCATGTACGTTGAACTTCTTTCGCACGGTACGTAGCAAACCGTGCGAATCGGAGGTGCAAGGAAATCGAAGACGCGGCACCGCTGAGATCCTCCGTTCCAATCTGAGTTTTCCAGTCGAGTGAACTGATGGTCTCGGGCCTGGTTACAATTGGCTGCATTAAAAAAAAACCCACCAAAATAAATTGGGTTATACCAGTTATTTTAGCATATTCTAGATTTGAGACTTTAACATTTCTTCTCGAGCGACATGTGATAAGCACTCCTTGCAGGGTATTTAAAATGTGTGAAAAGCATAAAAAAGAGTCTACTCAAGTGACTTCATGAGTAAAAAGAACTCGCATGCATCATTGGAGCATTCCCAGACACAAGATTCTATTATATTCAAAGCTTTCATGACTGCAGGAATTACTCTTTGGTTCTTTCGGTAAAGTCACGTAGAAATATTTTTTTACAATTTTCTTTATACGTGACTTGACCGAAAGAACCAAAAAGTAAGATGCTACTATGCTCACTGCAAGGGTTCTAAATGGTAGTTTGTTCTTCTCGTTACTTGGCACCAACTGCACACTTGAAATATTGTGCGATCAGCGCCATGTCATAAGATCCGTGGCAAGTGGTATCTGAACCTGTCGAGTGCCTCTGCTAGGTCCACTCAGCCTTAAACGAGCACCTAGTGCAGTCGCGCAAAACATCGTACGCGTTGCCAGCATTAACGGGTGCTTGCGAACAGCACTGGCCGCTCCTCAACGGGGGAGCCTTGTCTGTGCATGAGCGTGGGGTGGGTATCTATCAGTCTCCTTACTTGAGCACGTCCTCCTGGCACTGGCGCTGTGGGGCGAAGCAGGCGATGGCCCAAACACGGATCTCCGTGCCGCAGTAGAACTGCTTTCCCCGCATGTCCCACACTCCCTGGCTGGGCGTTGCCACAGCCCGGCTCTGTGTCACACAGCAACAACAGAAATTAGGGATTTCGATCAGATCATTGGGGGGGCACGTGCCACCCCACCCCCCCCCCCCCCACCACTGGCTCCGCCAGTGCGTACATAGCCAACCATGCTAAGCGGAGGTGCTAATTCAAGCAAAGAAGCAGTTAGACATGCAACCCACTGAGGTGCGGCACTAGGCAATTGTGAATGTGGAGTCTTTAGTGTAGCAGTTCTCAACCCGTGGGGTGCGCCCCCTTTCCTTTCAGGGATGGGTGCAAGCTGCAGCATGGATACCGTGCAGGCGAAATTTCAAGTGTGTAAGTGTGTGTGCGGTGAACGTCGGCATCACGTGGTGACAAAACTCGCCAAAACACAGCATGAAACAAATGTCGAACACTGCATAGGCCAGAGGCATGAACATGTGATCTCTCTGTATTGTGGCATTAGTAATCTTGGTTGTATTACAGAAGCTGGTGGGGGTTCGGGGGCAAAGAGACCAGTGGAATTTATTGGGGGGGGGGGGGGGGGGCACAATTCCAAACAAATGGAGAACCACTTCTCTAGTCGTTACAGGTTCTCGAAAACCAACTTCATACAAAACCGAATATTTAAAATAAATTTTTAATTACATGAACAGTGCGATGATGCATCGCCACATGACTAATAGTACCATATGGATGAGTATGTGTATGTGACTGTGTGAGCACAATGTCTTTACCCGGCCTCCGTACTGCAGCATCGGAGCAGGCAGCACCCTGCCTGTCACCTCCGTCATGTCGTCACGCACCCGCAGGCCAAACTCCTGCACGTACGGGTCCACGTTGAAGCTAGCATTCTTCATCTGACGCACGCGCGGACAATGGGGAAAGAGCTTTAAATGTGTTTAATTAAATACGCTCACGACAAAAAGGGTTTGGATGCTCCTGCCTTTCATATGACAAGTAGGATGAGTCAACCGCAGCACAGAAAACGCACTTATTGTTACTTTTATCAGTCAGAAAACATCCCCACAATTGTAACAGGCTTAACCCCTCAACAGCTGGTCCCATCTATTCTGGGGACCAATTGATGCCCTCCTTTGGCCAGTCCTAACATGTCACGTGGCAGAATGTGATTTTTGTTTGCAGGCCGCACACGAAATGTCTGTAAAATAGTGGAAAAAAACATTTTTAATAAATGTATTGCACATATAAACCAGGGTAATTCCCCATTTAACCCACACACTTTTTAAAAATCAAAATGCAAACTGGGTCACCCTCAAACTTCACCCAACATCAAGATGCCAAAAAAGTGCCTGCTGCATGGGTGATGGAGTTGAATAACGCATTGCTATAAAATAGTTTGGTAGGCATGGAACCCACATTGGGGAGGTAAACAGGGTGGACAGTTATACAATCTGACCCAAGGGCCCACTATCTTCCAGACAGCTACCTGCAGGGACTCATAGAAAAAAGCATTCATAAAGCTCAAGTAGGGGGGGGGGGGGGGAGTAACACAGGAGTGTAGATTCATAGTCAAAATTATATTTTACAGGAAATGTTGTGTTCATCGCATATCAAATAAACTGAAGCTGTTTAATACTCAGAGGAGAAATAAGCCAAATTCAGAAACAAAACAAATTAAACGATAAGTTTCTACGCAATAATTGGGGATCAAGCTGAGACCATCAACTCGCCGTCATTGAGAACCCGGTTAAATCGCCGCGTGCTAAAAGTTCAACCGGAGCGCACCAGCTTGCTGATCTCGTCCTGCCGATCGGGGGCTGAGCGAGCCGTGGCTTTGATCATGGTGGACGTCTGGTTGTCGGTGAGCTTCTTAATGCAGCGCTGTCCCGCCAGGATGTTACACACCTGCAACGTGGGTCACGCGGAGAAAAAAAACAACCACAATAACAGTAATATTTCTCCGATAGGCGTAATAAAAAGAACCCTCCACTACACGTTAGTCCACAAATTGTCATAACGGTCGACTTTCGATTGCAAAATGATTTATTTTAATCTATTTTAGTATAATATTCTTTGAGTCTTTCGGTAAAGCCACGTAGATAGAAAAAGTAATCTTAATAATAACAATATCATGACGTTTCGATCGCAACACAAGCAATCATCTTCAGGTGAAAAAAGGGGGGGGTTTATGCCGAGACAGGCTGTTTATAAAAGTCTAGAGATGGGCGGGGCAGCTAATGTTAATGTAGGCGGGGTCTCCGTAACCTGCAGTAGGTCTACACCAATCAAAGAGCTGTTTACAAATGGTTTAGAGATGGGCGGGGCAGCTAATGCCAATGTGGGGGAGGTACTACGGAGCTGTAGCCATTGTATTGTGAGAGATTAGCGTGTCAATGTAAGAGAGCGCAGTGGCCACATGGAGGTACTAACACAGCTGACGGTGGCTGTGTTAGTGAATGTAACTCAGTCGAAAATAACTTCCAGGTAGGATAGGAACATCACAGCCAGTTATGACCTAAACTGGTTAATAACGTCCTTCCAATGATTGCTCAGTTTGTACCCATCTTCTCGGTTGAAATTGTGTCTGTGTTTATATATATATGGATGGCTTAATGGACGAATCTTTGATAGCCAGTGGGTTTGCAGAGTACCTTCGTCTTGGCAAAATCTATTTCGTGTGTGCCCACAGCGTTAAAATAATGATCAGCAACGGCTGAGGTATTGGTCCTACCGTGTTTCAGATCTGCCTTATGTTCACGGACCCAGTCCGAGACATGTCGCTTAGTTTCCCCAATGTAACTGCTGCCACAGACACAGCTTATTTTGTAGACACAGGGGTATTGCATGTCGGGGATCGCATCCTTCACAGAAAGGATCAAATCACAAATTGTATGTACTGTGTTGAATCGTACCTGGATCTTGTATTTGCTCATGATTTTGGAAATATTTTTGGTGACCCCTGCTATGTATGGCAAGGTGATGGTTTTGATTGGGTCCTCAAGATGGTTCTCTCCTCACGGTTGGGTTGATAGCTTTACAGATTGTGTAGTCCGAATATCCATTCCTCTTGAGGGCTTGATGTGCTCCAGTTTACTGGCGAGGTGGTGATGGTCGGAAATACAACGAGCTCTGTGGTAGAGTTTTGATGAGGGAATACTTCTGGGATGGATGGTGGTGGGAATCAGGTTTAAGGTAAGCATCCGTATGGGTGGCTTTCCTGTAGACAGAGTGTCCCATTGAGCCATCAGGTCTTTTTTCAATTAAAACATCCAAGAATGGTAACTTGCGATCCTTTTCCACCTTCATGGTGAATTTGATGGCTGGGTGTATGGAATTGATGTGGTTGAAGAATTGGTCCAGAGCTGGTAGGCCATGTGGCCAGATGACGAACGTATCATCAACGTATCTCTTCCACAAGAAAGGACGTAGGGTGGATGCCTGGATAGCATCTCTCTCAAATTTCTCCAGGACAACATTGGCTTTGGTAAACTTTGGTAAACAAAGATACCACATCGAAACTGACAAGCAAATCACCTGGAGATAGTGAGATGTCGTTAATGGAAGATATCAAGTGAGCTGAGTTAAGTACAGATGAGGTGGTCTTACCAGTGAATGGTTGCAAGGTCTCAGACATAAATCGGGCCAGTTTGTAGGTGAGTGAGCCAATGGTGGAGACGATATGGCAGAGTGGTGTGCCTTCTTTATGGATTTGTGGTAAGTCATAAAATCTGGGTGGTCTAGCAGCAGAGGGTTTTAAGGCAAGCCGCTTAAATGGTTCGATTAAAGATGTCGAATCAGTTATGATGTTGTTGGTTTTCGTAACCAGGCGGTTGGTAGGATCTCTATTGATTTTGGTATAGCTGCCATCATTAAGTAGGTCCTGTATTGTCTGTCATTCTTTTCACATCTCGTTTGAATCATCAGCCTAACATGTGGTATCCGTTTAGTTTCACCCAAACAGTACATCATTCTTTCGCACGCAACTTGAAACATGTATCTTGAGCACAATACAATTTTAAGTAATGACATCAAACAATAATGACTGTATAAACCGTCTAAATACAACACCACTGTACAAGGATGGGGACGTGAACATAATGAGCACTTTAAACAGGGAAGGGACTTGAGAAGGGAAGGGCAATTATTGTAAAAAAAAAAAAATGCTAGAGGTGGCATGATTATGCCAAGCAGTGGGAAATAATATCAACGTTTGGATATGGGCAAGCATGAGCACAGCGGATGGAGAGAAGGCGTAGGCAGAGGGGGAAAAAAGGAAAATCTCAAGCTTGGTTTCAAGCAGCGAAGAGGAGGAGCGAGCAGTGTACACGCAGAGGAAGAGTTGCAGACAGCGTGGGCAGCAGAGGAGAAACGAACCCCCAAGGAGCAAAGGCAGAGAAGTTGTGTGCTCAGAAGCAATGCCAACATGTACGCACGTAACAGTGCATATGAATTATATAAAACATTATCGGACTCAATGCACGTGCATAAATTTGCACGTGAAAGCATTGATAACACATCAAGTACGCAAATTGCACGCAGCTGACGTGCGATTTTTCTTGCGAGGCAAGTGGAAAATGTGCGATTAAACAACAAGATGGCAAAAGCAAGACCAAATCTTCAAGTTGTTGGGGGTGAATAGGTGCAAGCCTGCGAGTGTACGCCCTTCTGTTCACATGGTTTGAAGAGAGGGGCAAAAGAAATTGCGTGGCCCCAATGACGGATTTGCAGCTGCGTACGATGCGAAAGAAATTCAACTTACATACATGCGGGTGCTGGCACTCACCTCGAGAGGCAGGTAGGTGTGTTTCTGCTCCTGGCCGACCTGCAGGCAGGGCAAGTGTGCGTACTTGAGCTGTAGCTTGTGCCGGTCGCGGAAGTAGTGTGCCACCGTGCACTCCACCGTTTGGCCCGTGTCCAGCTGCAGAGGGAACCTGGTGGTCCGCATGTGTGTGCGTTTGTGTTCGTATGAATATGGGGAACAGTAGCACAGTGGTTATGCGCGCTGTGCTACGAACCCGGTGACCCGATTCCAATTTCAACTCAAGGTGCACCACTCGCGACGATTATCTGAACCGGTTCTGGGCCTCCCCTAGCTCGACTCAACCTCAAATAAGCATCTGGTGCGATGTGCAAATATCGTCACTAGAGAGACAAAGGTGACTGGGCATGGTTCTGGCCACCCACCCCCTTGTGTGTCGTGCCGGCCTTCATAGGTGTCAAACAGTCTATTAAGGCGATATGTGTGCAGGGAGAAAACAATTGTGGTCATCATTGTAATTATCACCAGTTTCAATATTCCTGCCACAATCATCACCATCATTGTCATTAATCATTGTCACTTTCACGATGATTGCATGCATCATCATAATTAGTCATCATCACTGCATCCAGCACCTCTGCCAACATTGTATTCAACATAAACACCATTTTTACTACCACCAACAACACTAGCATGACCACCACCATCACCATCATCACGACCACAATTACCACTATCACCATCATCACTACTGCCATAACCACCATCATCATCATCACGATAAACATCATCCCTACCACCATCATGACTACCACAATGATCACTACCAGCATCACCACCATTGTCAGTCACTCTGGTCTGTGACTCCGCAATTCATGGGTCTATCCCGTGACCTCCTGCCAGGGAGTATTCACCACTGGACATTATTTCGAAGAAGTACGGGACCTAGCAATTGTGACATCTCCATCACTTAGTGGTGAACGGCCGACTGCTGTTGTTGCCGTGTGTGCGTGCATGCGTGCGTGCGTGCACCCTTACGTCTGGTGGCTGGCCGGTCTCCGCGTCACGTTGCACACCTTGTACTTGCGTTTCATTTGCCCGCAGTGCGTGATCTCGACCTTGAGGCCTGGCACAAACAACACGCGTAACGAACCCACGCGAATATTGGGCTACGACGCACACCTCACAGTGACATTACACTCACGCGGCGCCTCTGTGGTTGTAGAACGCTCGGCCCATAATTGCTGTGGGTGGCCAGTTATCCCGGCGGGCGGTGGGGAGCTGGTGTTAGGAGACTAGATCTTTAGAATTTATTTCTGGCGAGCGAGTAAGGGAGCCGACATGTTGCTTGTTAAGATACCTTGGAAATATTACATCCACCAATCCGAGGAAACATGTTTTTAAAGAAAATTACAAACCGCACAAACCAAATGCCATGAAACTGGCAGGCAGCTTCCTCAACATTAAACCCTCAAATGTGATAGGTTCTCGGGCAGGATTGGTAATCGAATACTTTCACAACATAATTACTTTAACAAATGTTATGCAAGGTTGCATACGAGCATGAATAATGCACATACATTAGGATGCGTGAGTGTGAGCTTGTAATATGATTTCAGGTTCAGTTAATGAACTGCCTTTGCCATATTGTTTTGTACTGTATGTGTTCTTGTATATTCTATATTAATTAGACAGAATGATTAAGGATTCTTTTTTGACATTTTAAATGTTTATGGTTGTATTTATCATTGTTATGCACTGTGAAATGTTGCACCTCAAGCCTCCCTTGTGACAAACCACCATCTCAATGGACTCCCACATGACTATGAATAAAATGTTACAGTAAAACCTTGGATTGCGAGTAGCTTGGTCTACGAGTGTTTTGCAAGACGAGCAAATTTTTTAAATAAATATTAATTTGATAAACGAGCGAGGTCTTGCAATACGAGTACTACGTGTACGCTTTGTCTGCCGAGCGTCACGTGATCACAACTGATATACGAGTGCTTTGATATACGAGTGCTTTGGATTACAAACACGTTTCCGGAACGAATTATGCTCGCAATCCAAGGTTTTATTGTATAGGGATGCATGTCTCTAGCTACTATTTTGCAAACTCAGTTTACATCGCAATTCCTTCTGTGTGATTGTGTTATGGATAGTCTGGTCCCTGCCATCAAACGGTCAATATCCACCCCTAGGCTCAGACCCCCAACAGAGATGAGCACCACTCAGATGCTCATTTAATCAGGACGATACTTTTGACTCTTGGCTCGATACGAGAGCCCCCCAAAAACATTTCCAGAATGCAAAACACATGAAAGAAAAACAGTAGCTGCGTAAAGTGGTTTGGAATGTTTCTGCCGCGTGTATAAGACTTCCCTGCAAACTCTGCCTTCGTTTTGCAATCTTTGTGCACGTAACATTGTTTCTGCCTTCAAATGTGGTGCAACATCCCGTGTTAAACAAAGCAATATCATTGTTTCTGTTTCACAACAGAGTTGGGCATTGCCAACTCATTCAATTCAATGGTGTTCTCTGTGTGCCTTTCATCATGTGCAGTGAGAGAAAAAAGTATTTGATCCCCTGCTGATTTTGTACGTTTGTCCACTGACAAAGAAATGATCAGTCTATAATTTTAATGGTAGGTTTATTTGAACAGTGAGAGACAGAATAACAACAACAAAAATCCTACACAAGGCTGGAATGGGCTACAAGACCATTGCCCAGCAGCTTGGTGAGAAGGTGACAACAGTTGGTGTGATTATTCGCAAATGGAAGAAACACAAAAGAACTGTCAATCTCCCTCGGCCTGGGGCTCCATGCAAGATCTCACCTCGTGGAGTTGCAATGATCATGAGAACGGTGAGGAATCAGCCCAGAACTACACGGGAGGATCTTGTCAATGCTCTCAAGGCAGCTGGGACCATAGTCACCAAGAAAACAATTGGTAACACACTACGCCGTGAAGGACTGAAATTATGCAGCGCCCGCAGGGTCCCCCGGCTCAAGAAAGCACATATACATGTCTGTCTGAAGTTTGCCAATGAACATCTGAATGATTCAGAGGACAACTGGGTGAAAGTGTTGTGGTCAGATGAGACCAAAATGGAGCTCTTTGGCATCAACTCAACTCGCCGTGTTTGGAGGAGGAGGAATGCTGCCTATGACCCCAAGAACACCATCTCCACCGTCAAACATGGAGGTGGAAAAATTATGCTATGGGGGTGTTTTTCTGCTAAGGGGACAGGACAACTTCACCGCATCAAAGGGGCGATGGACGGGGCCATGTACCGTCAAATCTTGGGTGAGAACCTCCTTCCCTCAGCCAGGTCATTGAAAATGGGTCGTGGATGGGTATTCCAGCATGACAATGACCCAAAACACACGGCCAAGGCAACAAAGGAGTGGCTCAAGAAGAAGCACATTAAGGTCCTGGAGTGGCCTAGCCAGTCTCTAGACCTTAATCCCATAGAAAATCTGTGGAGGGAGCTGAAGGTTCGAGTTGCCAAACGTCAGCCTCAAAACCTTAATGACTTGGAGAAGATCTGCAAAGAGGAGTGGGACAAAATCCCTCCTGAGATGTGTGCAAACCTGGTGGCCAACTACAAGAAACGTCTGACCTCTGTGATTGCCAACAAGGGTTTTGCCACCAAGTACTAAGTCATGTTTTGCAGAGGGGTCAAATACTTATTTCCCTCATTAAAATGCAAATCAATTTATAACATTTTTGACATGCGTTTTTCTGGATTTTTTTGTTATTCTGTCTCTCACTGTTCAAATAAACCTACCATTAAAACTAGAGACTGATCATTTATTTGTCAGTGGGCAAACGTACAAAATCAGCAGGGGATCAAATACTTTTTTCCCTCACTGTATACAGTAGAGCCTCAAGCAGGCGTGGTGAGGCGAAAAGGAAAACTAAACGATTTGAAAAATATATTTCACCACGTAAGGCTCACAACGAGCTATGTAGCTCTTTTTCAGAAGTGACCTGCCCACAAATGATAGCTCAACGAAGCAGCTAATCATGTGGAAATTTATAGCAGCCAAATACTATAAACCTACAACCCCTGCAGGCCGTTTTCATCGGGCCTGAGGTCACATGAGACCTACCACTTTAAATCAGAATCTATATTTAAATTGGAGGAATCTGATGAGCTATGAAGCTCTTTTTCACAGATCAGAAAATCAGCAACAAACAATATTTAACCATCACTGCATTGATAACATGAGCATAACAACTTACTCTTTGGTTCTTTCGGTAAAGTCACATAGGTAGAAAAATAAAAGAAAACAAAAAATAATATATCACGACGTGTCGATCGCCAACACAAGCGGTCATCCTCAGGCGGAAAAAATAATCCAGCAGTAGAACTGCTATAACTTAGATGATGATATTTACCATTACATTGACAGATAAACCCAGTTTTTCGTATTCACTATCTCCAAGTCACTGTGCACATAAAAACAAATATTCAGCTGTGTTGAATTGAACATTGCCATGGCAACCATGTGACCCTGTCCAACCAATTACAGTACTTGTTGCTTGTGCAATAAAACAATTTTCAAACGGTTGCTTCCGTGTCAAAGATCAACTTGCAACTTTATTCATTCAGCATCGCGGGCCACGCTAAACAATGCAACGAGGACATTGGCTTTTTTAATGCAATATTATCAAAACAAAATTTTCCCGTTTAACCTCAGATCAGGATTTGTACCTTTGATCTCTTTCGTGAACTTCACGCGCTGGGAGTCGGTGAGTGGCTTGGGCTGTTCGTCGATGTTACGGATGTCCAGCACCTCGCACATGAACTCTATCACCGGCTGAGCCTTGTAAAACGCCGTGGCCGACACTACACAAAGACAAGCATACACACATTTATGCCGCATAGAGTCTTATGGACTGTAGGGAAATTGTTGTTAGTGACCACCTTATAAGTCCAGCACAATCCGCAAACAGAGGGTGTGTCCAACAACACGTCAAGGCACCATCGTCTCCATGCTGATGTTCATTTATATACTCTACCAAATACCAAGTGCTCATTGAAAGCCTAGTCAAAATCTTCAAAAGGGCCAAGACAGATTAATTCAGTACCACTTGCCATTTTTGACAAGCATGGCTGGGAATCCAGCCCACGTTGCCAGGTTTGTTAAGCTGTGTGATAACCACGAAATCATCTTTCAACGCGCACACACCACAGCGCTGCTGCTGCACTAAACATACCGTAGAAATTTCTTAAGGATGCTTGCAATGGATCCTAAGTGGAATCATAGCTTGGTTAGTGAATAATTGCACCAGCCAAGTGGTAAGCATAAATGCGCACACACAGACACACGTGAACACATTTATATAGGCACACACACACAAGCACTTGCACACACACTCACAAGCATGCATACAAACATGATATAACACTGCATTCAGTCTCAGCACAGCTATATTTCTCCTTTTCCAGTTTAACATAATTAATGAGATGAGTGAAAATTATGAGGCGATGACTTCTTTGTGGTCACATAACTCAGGGGTTAGGATGCCGAAGATGCATCACCGAGATTCTAGGTTCAAATCTGGGTTCAGCTACCAGATGACAAAATTATGTTTGTATGTGTAGCAAGTTTATTGTCTCAGCCAGGTCAATAATGACCGCATATAAAAAAACATAACATTATACTCGCACGCACACCGACACATTCAAGTGCACACGCTGACACACACGTGCGAGCGTGCGCCCCGGCTGACATGCAACCAAAGACAAAGATCCCCCGTATAGCGGTTAACAGACTGTTGGGGCAAGTGCTGTTAGCAAGCACCTATGAAGGCCGGCACGGAACACGAGGGGGTGGGTGGCCAGCACCACGTCCGACCGTCTTCGTTTCCCCAGTGGCGATAAATTTTACACACCGTCACACGTGCACGTTGACACAAGTACAGACGTTGACACACACATACGCATGCTGACAGACACACACACACGTACCATCAATGTTGAGCATCATCTTCCACATGGACGGCCTCACAGACTGGTGGAAACCGAACCAGACCTCGCGGCCACCACCCAATGGGTGGCTGTATCCCTCGGGGGACGAGAAGAACGAGCGTCCGACCGGCGTGTATCTACAAGACAAAGATCCCCCGTATAGCCTTTAACAGACTTCAGAAAAGTGTTGTTAGCGAGTGAAGGCTGGTATGGCAAAGCAGAAAATGTTTATAATTTCATTTAAAAAATGGTAAGCAACTTTGAAGTTCAGACAAGAATGTGGTAAAAAAAAGTATTATAAGCCTAATTATGAGGAGGCTGTGATGGGTGGGACTCGTGTGTAGAATGGCAGACAGCAGGTTACCATGACAGGCATTAGGATGGGGAAGACCTAAAGCCAGATGGCGGTGTCGGTGACGCAATTGTAAAAGTGGACTTTGAAGGTCAGGTGTCAACTTTGAATGAGCGGTGGGATTTATCAGACCGAGGAAACAATGCTGAGGGGTGATGGCATCAACAGCATTGCCTGTGATGACCTTTTGACCCTACATGAGTCAATTACACGATTAGTCAGTGCAAGTGTAAACATGTAAAAGATGAAAGTCATAAATGCATGCACAAGCCAACGATGGTACCACGATACTTTATTCAAGAAATTCATTGCGCATTTAAGTCTCAAAGTTAATATTTCCAATCAGATTCTTAAAATAGTTCTGAAATATTAATTTAGACAGCATAGTAATGTTGCATATAATTACACATTGTGTGACAACGCACGAATGTAAGATGCGGTTAGACTCAATGTTAATGCTTGTGGGACTTCAGCGTGCATCACTCACATAGATTATTATATAACATTCCATAACAACGGCAGCCAGCCCAGCTTCCACTGGAATAGCTACTTGCAATGCTCAAATAGGGGCAAAATTTGGCCTTGTGGCTCAACGGAAATGTCTGGTTCACATGTAACCTTTAAATACAACCGCGAGAAAAATAGAATTAATAACACGTGATCATTGTCGAGGAGGTATCTCACAGACTCCTTCAGATTTATTCTCAGAAGAATCCAGCTTGGGATGCTTGACCGTTTCCTTGTCTCATAGGAATCGATCAAATAAAGTATGTATTCTTTAAAGAGATTTCACTTTTTTTTCTACTCCGTTATGTGGAAGGAACTGGAGTGCTTGGAGAAAACCCATTGCTACTGGGGGAGATAGGTCAAACTCTTTATGCTGCTGTGCACAAAATAAGCACAAATCACGCCTTCTGTGGGTTTACACAGCATCGCATGTATTTTTTTGTTATAAAAAGCTCAACACACACTCATAAAAGGTTTGAAAAATCATGATATGCCAAAGACATTCATACAGAAAAACGAAAATGCTTCGTCACAACAGTTTGCAGCTACATTTCCATCTCCACTAGTTATTCTCCCACTTGCACAGAAATCCCGCGGTTGTCTTTCACAACACGCGCCCAGCAGCAAGCCAGGCCCCGAGAGACCCAGCACGCTCATTGCTCAATGCGCACGCTTCTTGGTCAAGTGCGTTTCCACTGAAATCTGCTGCTGCTGCTGGGTGTTGTAAGGCGTGGAGGATCAGCAAGGGAGGAAGGAGGTGGTGGGTGAGGGGGGTGGGGTGGCGAGCGGGCGTAGTTGCATCGACAAACGCCCTCACGTAAAGGCAACAAAAGAGCAGGCTTCACAGGCGCTTCAAAGTAGGAACTCGTGTGGTCTGAACCATATTGCTATTTTTAATCAATGGCCATATAAAGGCAGAAGGAGCCTGGTAATAACTGTGCCTACCGCTTCTCAGTGCCCACTGATTCTCTGTGCCAAGCACAAATCACCATGATAGCGGCAAAATCTCATCGGATCTTTAAACTAAATCTACGAGCGACACTATTTTTTTTATTTTACCAGGTAAGGCTTACTGAGCTATACAGCTCTTTTTCAGAAGCGACCTGGCCACAAATGATAGCTCAACGAAGTGGTTTTTCACGTGGAAATTTATAGCAGCCAAATGCCCTACTCTAAACGCATGTCGATTCTAAATGCGGAGGAAAAAACCAGAGGACCCTGAGAAAAATCCATGCGACCATGGGGAGAACATTCAAACTCCAGATATACAAGCGACAAGAGTCGCGATCGAACCCACAACCTCCTGCATATCAGGCGAGGCAGATAAGATATCACCACCACGGCGCTCACAAGCCTGCCAATTCCGGACAGAGAGAGTGACCGCCTCCTCCACAGCAATGTAGAATTTCCACTCACCGCATGGAGGGCAGGTGTCGTAGCACTACGTCCACCGCCTGCACAGGGTCCTGGGGAACCTGCATGATGCGGCCCGCGAGCGCGTCGTGCAGCGCGTGCCAGCTCACGTAGCCCACCCACTTGAGCGCCACCTTGAACACACGGTCCTTACCCTCGCCCGGCAGCGTCACCTCGAGCTCCACCTGCACCAGCGGAGCGATGGCGGCGGCAACAACGACGGAAAATTAAATGTATTAGTCTTTTTCCAGAATCTTGGTTATGGTAAAACTCCAGCTAGCCGGACTAATTATTATTTACATTTGTAAGGCGCATTTCATTCGTAGATCTCCATGCGCCATGTAAGAAACTTGGGAAATAAACAGAACCAGGTTGATGGCCAGAATTAGTCCAGCTAGCTGAAAGGTCCGGCTAGCCATTTCAACAAAAATCTTTGTAGAAAAAAACAACGGAACATGCATGGTATATAGTATGTGTAGCGTGTTATTGCACAGACCAAAAAATAATCCATACATTATGTGCTGTGTGCTGTGCGGTACAGTATATATGTCCGTTGGTCCCGGGGGTATGCCAAATCCCCCTATCCCCCACCACCCCACGCCTATCCCCCATTGCCCGGCTCCTATCAACCCACTCCACCACTCACATATGAACGCGAGTACATTTGTATATACATGTTGAACTTATTTCATACTGTAAGTAGCCACCCGTGGTAATTGGAGGCGCGAGGGTAGGACAACAAACTAAACACAATAATAACACTTCATTATAAACAATTTAACATGTTCTAGTATACTGTATTATATATTTTAAATGACAAAACATACAATTAAATACAATTTATGTACATTCCTTTGTTATATTTATTATATTATGTTTACAATACGTATTTTCACTTTTTGATTATTCTACCTGCTCTGGCTTGAATTCCGCATAGTGTGAATTCTGCATAGCCAGGGTCTGACTAGCTGGGGAGGGGATTTGCTGTAATAGCATGCACGTAATGAGTGTAGAGAAACCTTTGCCACAAACAAAGCACACACAACACGCATGAATCTCTAAAACAAATCAACAACTTCGTCAATAATACTGCCTTAAGAAGTATATAACAGGTGTCATTTTGGAAAATAGCCCTTCTTCACAACACTAATAGGCCAGAGAGATGACGTCCTCTTCGAATAAAGAGACCAGAGAGATTAGTGCTCTACCTCTTCAGTCTGTATGTATATATGTACAGTGGTACCTCGGTATACGTCGTTAATTCGTTCCAGAAGGTAGGAGGACTTATGAAGGAGGACTTATACCGAAAATGACGTCTACCAGACGAATTTTTCCCATAAGCAATAAATGGAAAGGAAATAATCCGTTCCAGAGTATAAGAAATTATATTTTATATGGCATATTATACATTAATGTGGTTGTATAACATAATGTAGACACTACTTATTATTACTAAAATGCATACATACATTAAAATAAATGCACAAGTAAATTTAAGTAAAAATGAAATTTAACGTGACTTTACCTTGCTGAGAAGCGTTAAAATTACAAAAAGCACGTGAAAATGCGCAGAGTTATAGCAAGGGTTGTGCACTGAACGAGATCTGCAGGCAGACTGAGGAGCGGCGCTTTGTCTCAGTCGTGAACGGGGTCTACGCGGGGACACGGTGACTCATCCCGACCCATACAAGTTCTAGCAAGACGTTGTATCCCAAGCAAGACGTCGTATCCCAAGACATTTTTTTCTCGTCAAAACACGACGTATTCCAAAGCGGTCGTATACCGAGTTATGACTGTATGTTGAACTTCTTTCGAACCATACGTCGCCAACCGAGCTAATTGGCAATTGCTCAATGTTGCCTATTATAAGGTTTTTTTCGTTTTTAAAGGCAGTGTTGTTGACAAATATGTTGAGATGTTTTGTTAATTTGTGCTTTTGCAGCAAGGACCTTGTCTCTTCCGACGGGCAGTGCACTCGCCGTGTACAGGTTTTTCCGGCCATCGAACACCGGCTTCCGATCCCGGAAAAACTGCACATTGGAGCGGTTGACCAGGTAGTCCACGACCTCCCTGGTTCCCACGAGAGACGAGAAAACAATTATACAGGAAAAATGACATTTAAATTACTACAAGGCGAAGAGCAATACGTTTGCACAATGACATCAGTGCCAGCAGTAATGATGAGCACATGTGACAGAGCAAAGCCATGCTGTTTGAAGAGATATTCTTATTTTATTTACTATAAAAAAAATTCTCTTAATTTTTAACTCGGTGAAAGCCTATTGAGACCACAAATCTCTTCAGGGTAATGGTTATTTGAGAGCAGAACTGTCTTTAACTCAATTCAGAGGTCAATCTCTTCTCCTGGGGCAACGGGTTAAACATACCTCAATTGATAGGCCTCAATAGCGATGTTCACATTACCCGGTAGTCTGGACCAACCAGACCAAGTGGATAAAACAGGCCAATCCAGCCAGAACACCTCCAAAATAGACTACAGTTAAAACGAGGCTGTGCATAGGAAGTCATCGTAATGAATTACATCACTGCAAAGGATGCCAAAGGTAGATCAACAGCTGCCGCTAAATCCCTGGCCTCAGCCTTCCAGGTATGGCCATGCATTAAACAAAAACCCACATACATATGAAGAAATATCATTTGCAGATGTCTGCACAAACAG
Organism: Petromyzon marinus; assembly: GCF_048934315.1. NCBI lineage: Eukaryota > Metazoa > Chordata > Hyperoartia > Petromyzontiformes > Petromyzontidae > Petromyzon > Petromyzon marinus. Next base: position 8,096,698 of record NC_133693.1, on the reverse strand, counting down.
GTTCATCAACTCACTTGCTGTACCACCATTTTCTCGTTACCTTACAGCCGAGCTGTTTAGGAGTCTCACAAATCTTTATCCAATCCATCAATAACCAAAGCGCTGAATCATAGGCGGGTACCAACACACCATCTGGCGACGAGCTTAGCAGCGTGCAGTATACGAAGACATTTAGGCACCTGTTGACTCTTCGAGGACATTTCTCGGGCTTGATGTCCAGGTCGTAGTGATGCACCTCGATTTTTGGGATGTCCACCTCAAAGTAGTTTGCCAGAAGCTTGATGTGCTTTCCCACCGTGCCGAGGCCAGGCCTGCGAGGGGCCTGCAGGTGAGGGGGCAGCACATCCCCTGCAGGGTGAGGGAGAGAGGGAATAGTTAAATCAGCCATATTTACCAATATCCCAGTCGCCCCCAGTATGTGTTCTCTAATAGGGGAGAATCAGCATAATGGAAACGCATGAGTATGGCCATCTCCGGAATCTAGGCGAAGGAGTACCATTCTGCATGTTAACATCCATGCATATTCAACCGGCTAACAATAGGAACAAATATCCAGCTATCCATGTCAACATCCAGATAGATATGTGGGTGTTTCAACAAAGACAAATATGTTTTTGCAGAAAACAGTTGTTAGAATTAATGACAAACAGAACATACATCTACATAGTCTCCCTCTATGGTCGAGTGGTGGGACAGTGATGAGCGTACTAGGCTGAACGAGTTTGATTCCTGGCCACCAGTTCTGAACCCCCTTCACTAAACCTGCACTGCAGAATGACCAAACAACCCCAAGGATCGTCATTGAATGCTGAGGCCTTCATCCAGCAGTGGATTAAAAAAGGACCATAGTCACCCTCTACTAAAACACATGTCCTCTACAGCCCACATACTTTCTAATGCCAGAAGCATAGACATATTCGGACCGGTCTTTAAGTCATGATGGCATCACCGCTTCGTCACTATTTTTTAATAATTTTTATTTAAAATATTTAGCTGGAATATCCGTTTAGAGGGAACATCTAATTTATGAGGGTGTCGATTTACAACATCCATAGCAAACAAACTGCCTTCCACGCGCAGCTTCTCGCGGAGATCCGAATTCCAAACAGATCTGAAGTCTGCCCTGTGTGCCGGATGTACCAGACCATCTCATCTACACTCTCAACAAATCCACTGTGGCATGCACAGTGTGCGGACGTGCATTATTGTGCAGAAACGCTACTCTCTATCTCATCAACTTTTTTATCGAATTTCAGACTTGATCCAAAATAAACCAGTCAAGAAAAGCAACATTGGCTGGAGTTAAAGCATCAACTGGCCTACCACTTCTGTCAACATTAGATATACACTCGCGCCCCAAATGCAATTGACCATTTGAGAAATTTCCAACGTGCATTATTGTGCAGAAACGCTACTCTCTATCTTATCAACTTTTTTATCGAATTTCAGACTTGATCCAAAATAAACCAGTCAAGAAAAGCAACATTGGCTGAAGTTGAAGCATCAACTGGCCTACCACTTCTGTCAACATTAGATATACACTCACGCCCCAAATGCAATTGACCATTTGAGAAATTTCCAACGATGCTTAGTTTTTTACATATTGCAGCTACATTCTTTGATACATTTCACTAGTTGTGACACAATATGCTTTCTGTGTTTCTAAAGAGCAGTTGTGTCAGGGCACTACGACCTTTGACCACGCGGTACGAGTGACACGTGATGGCAACATCTGGATACAATATATGCACCTGAGTACCGGGGTAATGGCTCATTCCATATGCAATTCTCATTGACATCACATCAACTTAAGCTATAGAATTATTGTTTCTTTCTTTATTCAAACACCATAGTATTTATGAACCAAACAGATCACTACATCAGACGACCATATAACAAACCGGCCTGCCAATAACAAAACACGACAATCAACCATGCAAACAAATCAACAGTGCAAACAGACATCAAACATCTCAAAAATCAATGAGATGATACAAAGACAGGCACAATATCACATATCCACGATAATAGTTTAACATTGTCCTCAGCTAAAGTTGGTCACAGCCTAAGTTAGTGATCATATTTTAATCTCTGAACAGTTTACTTACTTTAAATTGAAGTCTACCATTACAATGATGTAATTGTATTTACCATTATTTAGTAGTTAGTTAAAATCATCATGAATTTTGGTCATTTGGCCTACTCCATAATTCAAATATAGACACTGACAAAGAATATCTCGTTAAGAACAGTGAATGATGAAAAATCTTGGATGAGATAAAGGTTAGAGAGAGATGGTAAGAGTACTTTAAGAAGTTGCTGAATGTGGAAAACCCAAGACGCGTTATGGTTGAAGAACATCAACGAATAGAAGTAATTGGAGATACTATAACCACAGAAGAGGTAGTGGAGGCTCTGGGGAGCATGAAACATCAAAAAGGCAGTGGGGGCCAGATGAGATTCCAATTGATGTTTAAATTAATGGGAGAAACGGGTGTTGAAATATTGGGGAAAATCTGGATGGAGAAAAAAATGCTGGATACGTGGAGAGAGAGTACATTGGTTCCCATCTTTAAAGGGAAAGGTGATGTACAAGAGTGTGGGAACTATAGATGAATTGCATTGATGAGTGACACCACGAAACTCTGGGAAAGGATCATAGGAAAGGAGACTGAGGAAGCCGGTGGATATTGGCGAGAGTCAGTTTGGATTCAGACCGGGAAGGTCAACAATTGATGCAATCTTTGCATTGAGAGTATTCATGGAGAAGTTCAGAGAGAAGAAACGGGACCTGCACATGGTGTTTATTCATCTCGAGAAAGCGTACGACAGGGTGCCTAGAGAGCTCATCTGGTGGTGTATGACAAGAAGAGGTACTCCTGAGATATATATCCAGCTGGTCCAGGATTTGTATGAAGGAGGGGAAATGCACTTGGGGAGCAACTGTGGAGTGTCGGAGAGCTTTCAAGTCAAAGCGGGAGTGAAGCAAGATTCCGTCCTGAGCCCCTTCCTGTTCATCCTGGCGCTGGACACACTCACGAGAGACAGAGGGAGCCCCCCTGGTGTATGCTGTTTGCAGACGACATTGTGCTATGCGGTGAAATCAGAGCGGTAGTGAAAGATTATTTGAAGATCTGGGTGCAAACGATTGAAGGGAATGGGTTGAGGGTCAGTCGGACAAAGACTGAGTATATGGTGGCAAATTTCAGTGGAAGAAATGCAGGAGGATTGCAAATTGGAAGTGACCAATAAATGAAGACGAACGAGTTTAAGTACCTGAGTGCAACGATGTGTGGCTGATGGGTCATCAGAAGGAGAGATGAGAACAAGAACAAGGACTGGATGGCTGAAATGGAGAGAGATGACTGGTGTGGTGTGCGATGAGGGTCCCAGTTTGGTTGAAGGGAAAAGTGTGTAGTGTATAGGGTAGTGTATAGTGTAGTGTATAGTGGATAGTGCAGTGTATAGTGTAGTGCATAGTCCAAGACGGTAGTGAGGCCGGTGCTGTTGCATGAGGCCGAGTGCTGGGGCACAAGAAAGAGGACCAAGCTATGGCAGTCGCAGAGATGAGGATGTTGTGGTGGATGTTGGGTTTAACAATGGAAAGGAGAGGGTGAGAAATTAATAAGTGAGAGTGAAGACTCAACGTGGTAAAATCACAGAGAAGATGAGAGAAAAAAGGCTGGTGTAGTTCGGTCATGTAGAGGAAAATTATGCAGGTAAGAAGGTGCAAGCGATGCAAGTGGAAGAAAAGAGATCAAGAGGAAGGCAAAAGCAGAGGTGGGCGATGTGGTACCGATCGGACATGGTGGTCCGAGGAGAGGACATAGAGATGACGCAGGACAGGACAGGGTGGCGAAGGTTGTCAAGGATAGCGGACCCCACATCAGTGGGACAAACGCGTGTAAGAAGAAGTTAAATTTCGATTTAAAGCTTTCTTGACTGCAGGGATTCATATTCTTGGTTCTTTCGATAAACTCATGTAGAAGGGAAATAATAAAATAATAAATAATAAACCATAATAAAATAAAATTCACACGACGTTTCGGGCACAACGTAAGCAGCCGTCCTCAGGTGAAGAACAGAGCTGTTAGGACGCTGTCTTTCCGACAGCTCTGTTCTTCACCCGAGGACGGCTGCTTGTGTCGTGGCCGAAACGTCGTGAGAATTTTATTGTTTTATCTTCATTATTTCCCTTCTACGTGACTTTACCGAAAGAACCAAGAATATAAGAAGACGTTATTGACTTTTAAGGGATGGTGGCCAATGGAAGAGATGAGAGACAGAACTTGAAGCCACCTGAGAACATTTTCACAGACAACAACCACTTCTGCGATCGAGCAATGAGATCAGCTCAGGGCTGTGAGGGTTGGTGAAAGTACGTGGATGCGTTCATCCAGTTGTGTATAGACCACGGCTGATGACGATAATTGATTAACACACACACAGTAAGCAGAAAGCGGGACGATACGAATGAACCCGTGCGGCACCGATAATAGTGAACACACAGCGGATACACCAAATCGTGAACAGTGCCGACACTATTAATGCACATTGGACTGAGAATCAAAATATGTATTTAGACTGGAGGAATCCGATGAGCTATGAAGCTCTTTTTCACAGATGTCCAGGATGGGCGGGTCACCAATTCACGAACAGGGTGGTATTCACACTAACAGGGATCACACGCAGCACCTCCACTAATAAAAGGCACATAGTAACAACGCAGCGAGTTAACGCACACTCAATGTCCACACGAGTGATCAGTAACAGCAAACTACACTAGTGAACAAACGAACATCCCCACTAACAGTGAAAACTCACACAAACAATCACGGTGCAGTATTCATACTTCGTGAATACACACAATACTCACACTAATAGTAAACACATTGTACAGTAGATACACAAATAGTGCACACTGCTCTTGCACTGACAAGAGGAACAACAATAACAGTGGACATCCATCGCCCAACGCGAAGCATACACAACACTTCAACAGGAAATAAATACCGGACAGTACTTATACTGAACTAAGAGTAATCACAAAACCTATTACTGCTCGCGAACGCAACAGCGATATTCCTAGTGAACAAACCGCATAACCTATGTTAACAAGGCATACGCAACACACGCACACCAATAATAAACCGAGCAAACATCCATACATCGACTGGCTCGACACATACGCACACGTACATACATACATACAAACATACGCACAATACAGTGCCAAAGCCATCGATCACTTTACATGAAGCGCACACACGCGGCAGCAGAAGAAGCAGCAGCAGCAGAAGAAGCAGCAGAAGCAGCAGCAGCAAGCAGCAGCAGAAGAAGCAGCAGCAGCAAAAGAAGCAGCAGCAGAAGCAGCAGCAGCAAGAAGCAGCAGCAGAAGCAGCAGCAGAAGCAGCAGTAGCAGCAGAAGCAGCAGCAGTAGCAGAAGCAGCAGCAGAAGCAGCAGCAGAAGAAGCAGCAGAAGCAGTAGCAGCATCAGCAGCTTCCCGTCTTTCGTGACAAATGACACTGACGTTTTACAAGTCACTTCATAGAGCTTATACGCACGTCGCCGAGTCTGTGACAACAATAACAAGGGCACCCACAACGCCACATAGGTAAACGCAGCGCGACAATCCGCGTGGCGTTGTTCCCGCACGTTTTGACTCGAGCGACCTCAACAGACGCGCGCGGCGGTGCCGTTTAAAGGGACCGGTAAGGTCGCGCGTGTGAATCAGCGGCAGCCCCGAGATGGAATATCTATTCTAGATTTAAAGCTTTCGTGACTGCAATGATCCATACTCTCTGGTTCTATTGGGTAAAGTCACGTAGGTAAAAAAAATACCGACGTGACTTTACCCAATAGAACCAGCGAGTATAAATATCTATGTGTGTGCGTGTTGCCTTTTATCCACGTCGTTGTAAATTACACCGCAGAGATTAATAGGTGGCGAGGTGTTTTTTATATGCTCTCTCGACCGCGGGTGATTTTACGAGCTAAAACTCCTCGAGCAAAGTACAGAAACGGCAGCAGCATCCAGAGAGTGGCAGTAACATCACCAAACAATGGAAATTCGCACAGGGGCAGTGCTTACTGTAAAAGATTTGACCATACTGTATGTTTAAAAAAAATAACCCGTGTACGAACGATGCGGTAAACAAACTTAAGGTGCATACGTGGAACGCACACAAGTTTGAGAAACCTCATTCGTAAAATATACAAACAAGCCAAGTGGTGGTAATTGTGTGGCTCAAAACACTTTTTGTACCAGAAATGGCCCACCAAATGCCACCAATGAGGCCAAAACAAGCATTTATTTTTGGTTCCAAAATTCGACTCTTTTTTTTAAACCCCAAAAATATCAACATTGTACTAAAAGGGGCCACACACGTTACAAAAAATAACAACAAATCCCAAATTTGTACGGCAATGTCACTTTTACACAAGAGACGGGCCCCCCCCACACAAAACACCGCGAATTAACCACCACAATTACGGGCCACTCTCTCTCTCTTCAACGCAACTGTGCTGTTGTTTCTCTCACGCACCCGCAGCGGTAGCTTCTACTCCTGGGTCCATGCCATTAACGAGGAGGCGCGTCTTGTGAGCGTCGTCAATCGGAGGGACGAGGTTTGACGAGGAGGACGAGGAGGAGGACGGCGGCGGCGAGTGACGGGCGAGACGCCGAGAGGCCGCGGCAGAGTGCGAGACGGGGCCCGGGTTGGGCCCGCGCGCGCGGGGGGAGGGAGGGGGGGGGGCCTTGTTATGCACGGGCTCGAGGCCTCGCGCTCAACAACGCATCGCATTGGCTGCGCGCTCACCCACGTGACTGGGTTGTGCGGGGCGGGGGGGCACTCCCCTACACCCCCTCCACCCTTACGCCTCCCCCCCTCAGGGCCCCCGACCGTTGGCACGATCACGTGATCTAACCACCCTCTGGTTAGATCACGTGATCTCATCCACCCTCTGGCCCCCCTTATTGGATCACGTGATCTTATCCACCCTCTGGCCCCCCTTATTGGATCACGTGATCTTATCCACCCTCTGGCCCCCCTTATTGGATCACGTGATCTTATCCACCCTCTGGCCCCCCTTATTGGATCACGTGATCTTATCCACCCTCTAAGCCCCCCCCCCCTGGTTGAGCTAACATTTGTGGCCAGGTCGCTTAAGAAAAAAAATCCTCAGTGGGCTTTGCCTGGACAGATATTTAAAAATAAAACATGTAGTTGTATTTGTATGGTTTCTCTAAGCTATTTGTTTACCTTCCTATCGTGTTTTTGTGTTGTTTGTTATCCGGTTCTGACTCTCCCCGAGTGGGCATCTGTGAAAATTTATCTTTATAGCTCATCGGATTCCCCCAGTTACAGACATTCTAATTCTGTATGCAACAACAACCACCAACAAGCGCCGCTCGCCACGATGTGACGGCGACGTCACCACTGCGCATGTGCCAGGCTGGGTGCACCTTTCACCCTCGCTGCCCCTCCCTCCATTCGCTCACGTGACCTGGGCACTGGCCACGTGATTTCCCACAGTGGGCGACCTTGCAGGCGACTCCGAAGCCAAATTCCGCGGCCATCTTACGTGGGGGGCTTCCGACAATATATTGCGTGGTCCATATGTCTTGTGACCCACACCTCCCAAGTAATTCATTTCTGCTTGAAATAAACCTTACTTTAAAAAAAAAACATTAAGTTTTAGATATTTAAATGGGGCTCAGAAGACAGCTGGACCACCCTGTATAGTACTATACTCTATAAACTATTATTTTTATCTTGACTTAAAGCTTTCGTGACAGCAGGAATTCATATTCTTTGGGTCTTTCGGTAAAGCCACGTAGATAGAACAAATAATCATCAGACGATTGCTTGCGTTGCGATCGAAACGTCGTGATATATTTGTTCTATCTACGTGGCTTTACCGAAAGACCCAAATAATATTATTTTTTATTTTACCAGGTAGGGCCAACTGAGCTTCGTAGATCTTTTTCAGTAGCGACCTGGTCACAAATAAGAGCTCAACGAAGTGGTTTATCACGTGGAAATTTATATCAGCCAAATACTCTAAAAAGGCACGATTATAAATTCGGAGGGAAACCCCCGAGGACCCGGAGACAAATCCACGCGACCACGGAGAGAGACATGCAAACTCCAAAAATATACAGCAGCAGGCTGTCAGGGTCGAGATCGAACCCACTAACCTCCTGCATACCACGTGAGATAGTTAACATCTCTTCTAGATTTAAAGCTTTCGTGTATTGCGTTGGAGTCAGAGGAATGGGGACTTTAGAGATGACAACTGTCCAGATTTTTGGCCCGGGAATTGCGCAATGTGTTCGGGTGGAAGGAACTGATTTGTATAGAGCCCTGATTACGGTGTTGTTTTGAACTGTGTTCGTGTACTGAACAGTATAGACCCGACTGAAAATGTCCTTCCAGCCTCCAGGTGTAGTCTGCGGAAAAGTGGCGATCACAATGGGAATTTCCTGGTTGACTCGGCCTAAACCAAGTTAATGTCGGGTTATCTTGAGCTCCCTCTAGTGGAGGCAGTGGCGTGGGTTTGAGAGGCGATGACACCTCAGCCACTAAGCTCATGATTTGTTTTACCATTACAGTATCAATCGTATGGGTGCATACTGCCATCTAATGGCTCAATACGGCATCACCAAACCTGGGCTTAGTCAACAATGTCCTCCCCCCACAATTAAAATGACAAACATAAATGTTCGCTTCCATTGGCAGTAATAAGGAAGGAAGAATGAACGAACTTTGGTCACTATATTTATTGCATTTTAAATAACTGTTCATGTTATGCGTAGGAAAATCATAAAACACACCTTACATATAAACCATTGTATACGAACCAGCATGCTGCAGATGTTCATATTCACACACATATAACTAACTCAAACACTGGGCTGCAGTTGCATTGAGAAGCATTTTTCACCATCAAATCCAAACCAAACTGGTCTGCTCAAGTAAGTGAGCATATAGAATGAGAATAAAACAAACAAATTAAGACAATAAAATTCTCACGACGTTTCGGCCACAACACAAGCGGCCTTCCTCAGGTGAAGAAACAGGTCTATCCAGGAGACTGAGCCCGAGTGGACCCCGTCACGCCAGGACTTTGTCTTATTAAGGCTGTGTGGGCGCAGTTTGATTAGCATGTTACCAGCCCCCACCCGGGGCGGAGGAGGGAGGGGGGGCTGGTGGAAACAAACACTAATTAATCCATACGGTAAACAAGTTCCGCAGCCAAGGTGCGCCGCCGTGTACCGAGCTGCACCATGACATGCATGAGGACCACTATGCAATACAATACCACACCTCCAATCCAAACTGCATGTTATAACATAGACAAATTCACCTTTGAATTATACAATGCGTTACTTTAGACTACCCTATACTTTAGACTACAAAAATATTAGACATTGTAACATTATACTATGTCTTATTCTATGAATCCAACCATTTACCACACTAATGTATATTCACTATGCAATTACGATGCTATATCTTGCCTTATGAGTAAAGTTAAACATTACAATGTTATACTATTAATTGTTATGCTCCATGTTACAAACCATACCATTAACCATGGCGTGAGAGGTATTAAGAGGCAATGCCAGCGAAAAAAGGCTGCGGTCTGAAGGTCACCGTGAAATACAATTAATTAAGAACCGAAATGGTTTAAAACATCTTTCCAATGGTTACCAAGCCAGAATCCATCTTCTCGGTTGAAATTGTCTCTGTTTTTGTATATGTGGATGGCCTCATGAACCAATCTCTCATGGTAGCCGGTTGGCTTGCAAAGAACCTCCGTCTTGGAGAAGTCAATGTCATGTGAGCCCACTGAATTATAACAGTGATCTGCCACGGCAGAGGAGTTCGTCCTACCGTGTTTCAAGTCTGCTTTATGTTCGCGGATGCGGTCTGAGCTATGTCGTTTGGTTTCTCCAGTGTAGCTGCTACCACAGAGGCACTTTAGTTTGTAAACACTCGGGTACTGTATGTCTGGAACAGCATATTTTACAGATGGAACCAGATCACGGATTTTATGTACTGTGTTGAATCGGACCTGGATCTTGTGTTTGTTCAGGTTTTGGAGATCTTTTTTGTGACCCTCGCAATGTAGGGTAAGGTGATGGTTTTGAATGGCTCCTCAAGGGGATCCTTCTTCATGACTGGAGTGATGGCTTTGCGGATTGTGTAGTCGGAGTAACCATTAGCCTTGAGAGTTTGGTGTCCGTGTTTGAGTTCACTGGCAATGTGATCCTGGTCGGAAATGCATTGGGCTCTGTGGTAGAGTCTGGATGAGGGAGTTCTTCTGGGATGGATGGTGGTGGGAATCAGTATGCATCTGTATGGGTCGCTTTCCTGTAGACCGAGAGGCTCATTGAACCATCAGGTCTCCTTTTAATTAAGACATCCAAAAAAGGTAGCTTGCCTTCTTTTTCGATCTCCATGGTAAATCTGATGGCTGGGTGTATGGAGTTGATGTGGTCGAGGAATTGGTCTAGAGCAGGTAAGCCATGTGGCCAGATAACAAAGGTGTCATCTACGTACCTCTTCCATAAGGTCGGGTGTAGAGTGGCAGTCTGGATGGCGTCAGTTTCAAAATTTTCCATGAACACGTTGGCTACCACTGGAGATAGGGGGGAGCCCATTGGGGTGCCATCAGTCTGTTTGTAGAAAGTTCCATTCCAGGTGAAGTATGTGTTGGTTAAGCAATGTCTCACAAGGGGGGGTACCTCCATATTTAGTCCTTGATTAACCAGGTCTTCAATGATTGCGATGGTGTCAGGTATCGGAACTTTAGTGAATAAGGACACCACATCAAAGCTGACAAGCAGGTCGTCTGGGGACAGGGAAATGCCCTTGATTGTCGATACCAGGTGAGTAGAATTTATTACCGCAGAGGTGGTTTTTCCAGTGAAAGGTCGCAGTATATCAGCCAGAAAACGCGCCAGTTTGTAGGTGGGGGAGTTGATAGTGGAGACGATGGGACGCAGGGGTGTATCTTCTTTGTGTATCTTTGGAAGGCCATATAATCTTGGTGGTCTGGCAGCAGAGGGTTTCAACGAGCACTGTTTGGTCTGGTCAATTAATGCTGTTGAATCAGAGATTATTTTGTCCGTTTTGGTAACCAGGTTGTTGGTGGGATCTCTTCTTATTTTTGTATAACTGCCATCGTTGAGTAGTTCTTGAATCTTGTTGTTATATTCTATTTTGTCCATGATGACAGTGGCATTGCCCTTATCGGCTGAGAGTATGACAATGTCATCTCTCTTTTTTAATTGAGATAATTCAAAGCGTTTATCTTTGCTGATGTTGCTAGGTGGCATCTTAGCGTTTTTGAGGGTTGCAGCGATTTCAGATCTTGCTACGTCTGCAGCGATGTGGCCCAGGCCCTTGCGTGCAATGTCGACATGGGCAATGATATCATTAACTGGTATGTGTCTCGGTGTGACAGCAAAGTTTAGCCCTTTAGCTATAACGGATTTCAGGCCATCATAAATGGAACTGTTACTGCGATTAATTACGACTTTGTTAACGTCTATCTTTTCGGTGTGTGGATCCGATTTTTTGGAAAGGCGATTGAATTTGGAAATCAAATTGTCCTTACATTTGGTCGACATAGTGGTATCCGAAGAGGTAGTCATATTGTCTACATGTTCCCAATCCGATGTACACATTGTTGCTGTCAATGTTGTGTGATTTGTAGAGTGTCTTGTCTAACTGATCGAGTTCGGTGCGTGTCAGTCTGATTTTTTCGGATATAAGAGCTAGGCTAGTTCTAGCATGAATTCGTTTTGCATTAAAAGAAGTTACAGCAGCAGAGGTCAGTGTAAATGCGGTTGGTATTACCTTAGAGTCACGGCATCTCTTCAGAAAGGTGAGAGACTCGATTAGTTTAGCCTTCTTATTTCGGAGTTTGTTGAAGGATCTTAAAGTTGTGTGGAATCCCTCCCCGTAGAGGTGGTTAAATTTCGATTTAAAGCTTTCGTGACTGCAAGGATTCATCTTCTTGGTTCTTTCGGTAAAGTCACGTAGAATGAGAATAAAACAATTAAACAAATTAAGACAATAAAATTCTCACGACGTTTCGGGCCACAACACAAGCGGCCTTCCTCAGGTGAAGAAACTGGTCTATCCAGGAGACAGAGCCCGAGTGGACGTCGTCACGCCAGGACTGAGTCTTATTAAGGCTGTGTGGGCGCAGTTGGATTAGCATGTTACCAGCCCCCACCCGGGGCTGAGGAGGGAGGGGGGGCTGGTGGAAACAAACACTAATTAATACAAAACAAGTGACGCAGCCAAGGTGCGCTACCGTACACCGAGCTGCACCATGACATGCCATGAGGACCACTATGCAATACAATACCACACCTTCCAATACAACACAGTACATAAATACCGTGATCTGGTTCCATCTGTAAAAGATGCTGTTTCAGACATACAGTACCCGGGTGTTTACAAACTAAAGTGCCTCTGTGGTAGCAGCTACATTGGAGAAACCAAACGACATATCTCAGATTGCTTTATGTTCGCGGATGCGATCTGAGATATGTCGTTTGGTTTCTCCAATGTAGCTGCTACCACAGAGGCACTTTAGTTTGTAAACACCCGGGTACTGTATGTCTGGAGCAGCATCTTTTACAGATGGAACCAGATCACGGTATTTATGTACTGTGTTGTATTGGAAGGTATGGTATTGTATTGCATAGTGGTCCTCATGGCATGTCATGGTGCAGCTCGGTGCACGGTGGCGCACCTTGGCTGCGGAACTTGTTTTGTATTAATTAGTGTTTGTTTCCACCAGCCCCCCTCCCTCCTCCGCCCCGGGTGGGGGCTGGTAACATGCTAATCAAACTCTGCCCACACAGCCTTAATAAGACTCAGTCCTGGCGTGACCGGGTCCACTCGGGCTCTGTCTCCTCGATAGACTTTGTTTCTTCACCTGAGGAAGGCCGCTTGTGTTGTGGCCGAAACGTCGTGAGAATTTTATTGTCTTAATTTGTTTTATTGTTTTATTCTCATTCTACGTGACTTTACCGAAAGAACCAAGAAGATGAATCCTTGCAGTCACGAAAGCTTTAAATCGAAATTTAACCACCTCTACGGGGAGGGATTCCACACAACTTTAAGATCCTTCAACAAACTCCGAGATAAGAAGGCTAAACTAATCTAGTCTCTCACCTTTCTGAAGAGATGCCGCGACTCTAAGGTAATACCAACCGCATTTACACTGACCTCTGCTGCTGCAACTTCTTTTAATGCAAAACGAATTCTTGCTAGAACTAGCCTAGCTCTTATATCCGAAAAAATCAGACTGACACGCACCGAACTAGATCAGTTAGACAAGACACTCTACAAATCACACTTAACATTGACAGCAACAATGTCTACATCGGATTGGGAACATGTAGACAATACGACTACCTCTTCAGCTGCCACTAGGTCGACCAAGTGTAAGGACAATTTGATTTCCAAATTCAATCGCCTTTCCAAAAAATCGGATCCACACACCGAAAAGATAGACGTTAACGAAGTCGTAATTAATCGCAGTAACAGTTCCATTTCTGATGGCCTGAAATCCGTTTTAGCTAAAGGGCTAAACTTTGCTGTCACACCGAGACACATACCAGATAATGATATCATTGCCCATGTCGACGTTGCACTTAAGGGCCTGGGCCACATTGCTGCAGACGTAGCAAGATCTGAAATCGCTGCAACCCTCAAAAACGCTAAGATGCCACCTAGCAACATCAGCAAAGATGAACGCTTTGAATTATCTCAATTAAAAAAGAGAGATGACATTGTCATCCTCTCAGCCGACAAGGGCAATGCCACTGTCATCATGGACAAAATAGAATATAACAACACAATTCAAGAACTACTCAACGATGGCAGCTATACAAAAATAAGAAGAGATCCCACCAACAACCTTGTTACCAAAACGAACAAAATCATCTCTGATTCAACAGCATTAATTGATCAGACCAAACAGTTCTCGTTGAAACCCTCTACTGCCAGACCACCAAGATTACATGGCCTTCCAAAGATACACAAAGAAGATACACCCCTGCGTCCCATCGTCTCCACTATAAACTCCCCCACCTACAAACTGGGACGTTTTCTGACTGATATACTGCGACCTTTCAATGGAAAAACCACCTCTGCGGTACTAAATTCTACTCACCTGGTATCGACAATCAAGGGCATTTCTCCGTCCCCAGACGACCTGCTTGTCAGTTTTGATGTGGTGTCCTTATTCATGAAAGTTCCGGTACCTGACACCATCGCGATCATTGAAGACCTGGTTAATCAAGGACTACATACGGAGGTACCCCCCTTGTGAGACATTGCTTAACCAACACATACTTCACCTGGAATGGAACTTTCTACAAACAGACTGATGGCACTCCAATGGGCTCCCCCCTATCTCCAGTGGTAGCCAACGTGTTCATGGAAAATTTTGAAACTCACGCCATCCAGACTGCCACTCTACGCCCGACCTTATGGAAGAGGTACGTAGATGACACCTTTGTTATCTGGCCACATGGCTTACCTGCTTTAGACCAATTCCTCAACCACATCAACTCCATACACCCAGCCATCAGATTTACCATGGAGCTCTAAAAAGAAGGCAAGCTACCTTTTTGGATGTCTTAATTAAAAGGAGACCTGATGGTTCAATGAGCCACTCGGTCTACAGGAAAGCGACCCATACGGATGCTTACTTTAAACCGGATTCCCACCACCATCCATCCCAGAAGAACTCCCGCATCAAGAACCTATACCACAGAGCCCAATGCATTTCCGACCAGGATCACATTGCCAGTGAACTCAAACACGGACACCAAACTCTCAAGGCTAATGGTTACTCCGACTACACAATCCGCAAAGCCATCACTCCAGTCATGAAGAAGGATCACCTTGAGGAGCCATTCAAAACCATCACCTTACCCTACATTGCGGGGGTCACAAAAAAGATCTCCAAAATCCTGAACAAACAAAAGATCCAGGTCCGATTCAACACAGTACATAAAATCCGTGATCTGGTTCCATCTGTAAAAGATGCTGTTCCAGACATACAGTACCCGAGTGTTTACAATCTAAAGTGCCTCTGTGGTAGCAGCTACATTGGAGAAACCAAACGACATATCTCAGACCGCATCCGCAAACATAAAGCAGACTTGAAACACGGTAGGACGAACTCCTCTGCCGTGGCCGATCACTGTTATAATTCAGTGGGCTCACATGACATTGATTTCTCCAAGACGGAGGTTCTTTGCAAGCCAACCGGCTACCAAGACAGATTCGTTCATGAGGCCATCCACATATACAAACACAGAGACAATTTCAACCGAGAAGATGGATTCTGGCTTAGTAACCATTGGAAAGATGTTTTAAACCATTTTGGTTCTTGTCTTTCACGGTGACCTTCAGACCGCAACCCTTTTTCGCTGGCATTGCCTCTTAATACCTCTCACACCATGGTTAATGTTATGGTTTGAAACATGGAGCATAACAATTAATAGTATAACATTGTAATATTTAACTTTACTCATAAGGCAAGATATAGCATCGTAATTGCATAGTGAATATACATTAGTGTGGTAAATAGTTGGATTCATAGAATAAGACATAGTATAATGTTACAATGTCTAATATTTTTGTAGTCTAAAGTATAGGGTAGTCTAAAGTAACGCATTGTATAATTCAAAGGTGAATTTGTCTATGTTATAACATGCAGTTTGGATTGGAAGGTGTGGTATTGTATTGCATAGTGGTCCTCATGCATGTCATGGTGCAGCTCGGTGCACGGCGGCGCACCTTGGCTGCTGCACTTGTTGACCGTTTTGTATTAATTAGTGTTTGTTTCCACCAGCCCCCGCCTCCCTCCTCCGCCCCGGGTGGGGGCTGGTAACATGCTAATCCAACTCCGCCCACACAGCCTTAATAAGACTCAGTCCTGGCGTGACGGGGTCCACTCGGGCTCTGTCTCCTGGATAGACCTGTTTCTTCACCTGAGGAAGGCCGCTTGTGTTGTGGCCGAAACGTCGTGAGAGTTTTATTGTTTTAATTTGTTTTATTCTTTTATTCTCATTCTTCGTGACTTTACCGAAAGAGCCAAGAAGATGAATCCTTGTAGTCACGAAAGCTTTAAATCGAAATTTAAGTGAGCATAACGCAACAAATTAAACTGTTTGGACGTGGAATGTGACGCAGGATGACGACACTAAAATGAGTCACAGCAGCAAAGGGAGCCTGACATTAATTATAAAGCACATCTCATCCAGTGGAGGCAGCTGTTAAAACTCAGTAATAGTAACTCTAGTTTCACTAAGGTTGAGAGGTTATGGCTAAGACCAGGGCTGTACCCAAGTCCCACACTGCTAGTTTTGGATGGTGAGCACCTTAAGAACAACATCCTCATGTGTGGCTATGTACTGAAAGTCAGTGCACAACTTCAAGGTATTATTTATTTTCATAAATACAGAATTGAATGGACTGGGCACTGCACTACAAAACAACTTTATTTAACAAGCTTCACAACAAACACAGATGTGCCTTTGGCAGGTTCAGAATGCAGTGCACTAACACAGTGCTACCACTCCAGCTGCTTTGCATTCAAGTTGATATTTAAATATTAACATTTTCCAAATTCTTGACAAAATCAAATCCAACATAAAAGTGCAAAGTCCATTCAAACAATAACAAAAGTTAACGAAACAGTAAATTACCAACAAAACATAAGAATGCGAGAAATTGCATGTTGTAAATAATGGCTTTCCCCGAGATCACTGCCCAATCAACAAACATCACATCTCCAGGACCCAAGATATATGATTTCCTTAAAGTCTTGAAAGTATGGTGACTAACAAATACGTTTTCAGGTCCATAAACGTTTTTTTTTTACAAAGCCCAACTCAAATAGATTACGGAACACAAATGTGCAACTGTTACCTCCTGCAAAAGCCTGCCATGGCTGTTCAAAACACATACTCTATCTACACAAACTTCAAGTATAGCACGGTTACTACTCTATTTGTAGTATAGTGCAAAAAATCGTGAAATAACTCACTGCCCCGTGTGCATCATCAGTCTAGATACACAAGCATAGCTGTCTGATCCAGCCACCACATTTATAATGGAAAAGTAACAAATGGCCTGTTCATCAGTATAACGTTTACTTCTCGACATGGAAATTGTAGGCTGGTTTCACCAAAGTTTAGGATCGTCAGTGCAATATAACCCGATTACACTACTGCCACAATTTCCACAACAGTTACCCAGAAAAAATGGTACCTGTACAAACAGTACATTCGACAGTTAAAAAGCTCATTAAGTGAACAATTATCATCTTTAGCCTCGGATATTCATTGAGAATATATTGCGCAGGGTTATTGTGAGCATGTTTAGCTTGCACATTTCTTCCATGAGCTGGACTCGCCACACTTTCCTCCTAAAAAAATACGATCAATATTCGCGTGATCATGACGAGGATTCTTCTGCATTTGAACGATCCAAATTCATGACCATTGCACACCGATGGGTGCAAAAACTCACCAACAAAACCCGACAAAATACAAACGTTGCACAAACTGCAAATGAAATGACGAACCAAATGTTAAGATATAGCTGTTCAGGATGAGAGAGAGATGTGTCAATGGGTTGTGTGTGGCGCCATCATTTCTTCTGACACCTTGCTCGTCTCCTTTGGTTTAATTGACTGCTCTGCCTTGTTGCAGAACATGCTTTCAAACTCCTGTTGCTCGCAGTCACACACATACACACACACCCAGAGATGCCCTGCTTAAAAGCTGAACGTAAGGTAAAGACTAGAAAATGCTGGCTCACGCCACTGCTGCCGGAAGGCCCTCCAACCGAGGGAGCTCTTTGCAGTCCCTCTAGAGGTCATTTTTCGTAATCTTCCAAGCTGGCCAGACGTATTTGGAGAGGGAGGAGTTACCCACACTTCACCCAACTACACGTGACCTACTGTGGTATAGCCATTTATACTGCTGGGTGAACAGAGGCGGGGAGAAAAAAATCAACTTTCCCTTTTAACTGCTGCTTTGGGAGATTTAATTAAACTGGTAGCATTCCTAAAAGACAGCCCAGAAAACTAGCTCTTGCCACCCTGCACATACGTACTTAGGGTACGTGTTTTTGGCTGTCTGATATGAGTTTTAATGCTTTGTTGATTATTTTAAAGAATACTTTAAAGTCACAGTAAGCTCGAGTGATATCACAGCATTGACGTTGTATTTACATGTTTGGAGGAAGTGTTGTGGTGACATCACTGGTTTCATGATACATTTACCTGGGATTTCAAAGTCTATTATTCATTCACGAAGTTTCAAATTCGGGTCAGTCTGAGATACACAACCTAGATGTATATCTACCAGATTCCAGTTGTATGTTTTTTGAGATGTATTTTCCTTTCAGTCCATCTCCCTTTCCCATGAGCATTATTGATTATGAACTACATATATCTATTTGCTTCTTGATAGGACTCCGATAGAACAAATATATGAAAATTATATAAAAAAAGTTTTAAAAAATATAAAAGTTAAAACGATAATGGATCAATGAACATTTTGGCAAATTTTTCATATGATCTTTGAGATTTATAAAAGTGTAATTTCCTCCTTCAAAGAGAAATGTGATGGTGCTAATCTGTTTACAGTTTTGAACCAGTGGTGAAAATTCCACATCTCTATGTCCGGGACAAGTCTATTCATAGGACAACTATGGTTGCCTTTCCAACAAAGTGGTACCTATTGTATTGATCCTGGAGAGATGATGTGTTCAGTCGACCCCCCACCATTATTTGAACTCGCAACCTTCCAATTGCAAGATGCTTGCGATAACAATGAACCACCAGCTGGAATTTGGACAAAACATCACCTAAACATATTGAACTCTGAACGAGCAAAATTACGTGTTGAGGTAATGTCGTCAATATACAATTCTGGCATTGGAACTTGGATGCCGTGTTGTGTGTGGCCTCACCTGCTTGAGGTGCTTGCCATGATTTTCCTGGATGTACTTGAGGAATGTGACTGACCACTGCAGGGTGGTGGCCTTGTCCGTCTCCACGTTGCAGAAGGGAACCAGGTAGTTGAGCTCGTCACAGCAAATACGAATGCGTCGCCTGCACAAATCAGCACGGGGCGGGCGGGTGGGGGACAATCCTTTGCTCATCTTGCTGCAGGACGTTGATGGATCGCACACACAAGATGGAGCCAATAAATGACAGTATACCCAATCAGTCAATAACCTGTGTGTTCGGGTCAGTTCAATGTTATTTCCTATGCGTGGGTTTTGTATGGGCACTGTGGGTTCCTCCCATATGCAGATGTGCTTGGTAATTGGCCAAAACAATTCAAACAGGAGCCTCTTGAAAATTAGTATTGAGGCGAAGTTGAGATATTTCGGAATTAAGAAGTCAAGGCTTCTCCCTCTTCAAATGAATGTGAGGCAGGGTTCATTTTCTCTTGTTAAAATGGCTTTACATTGCGAGATTGTCATGCTTTTATCATTTAGGAATTATGATTCTCTTCTGCGTATTACTTCTCCATAACACCCCCTTACTCTCTCCCTCACTACTAACCATTACCTCTCCTTCAACCAATACATTTATACAAACATAATCTGCCACCATAAGCCACGTCGATCAAGGGGGTTGCTTCACCATGCGTCACCACACTGGTCGTTACAGGTTGGTGATTGGAGGACCCAGGATGTTTAGATAGCACTCCCCGCCGATGTTATATGTGGCCAGAATGTGAACTCATGCGATTCGGTTCATAGGGCAGTGTGCTAACCACCGCACCACCACTCCACACCTTGCATTTTTTAAGTCACATTTCATTTATTTAGAATACCAAACTGTATTATTGACACCCATTGCTGGAGAGGCTAAGGAGGGAAAATAGACCACTTGAGCATTGTCATGGACAGAGGGGTCGGCAACCCGCGGCTCCGGAGAGGCATGCAGCTCTTTACTGACCGCGTGACGTTATGTACGTGCAGTATGCATTCACATGTACTGCGGGCTCTTGAAAGAGATTTTTTTTTTGTTACCAAATTTGAAAAAAAAATTACGTTATTTCGGCTGCGGACCCCTGCTCTAACTTAATGTCATTTTTTTTTTCCTGAGAGATACTGTCAGGCTTCCTTTTAAGACACATTCTGCACTGGGATGTTTGGCACAGTCGATTAGTGAAAGTTTTGCATGTGGAAGGAAACCACGGTACCCACAGAAAACCCACAAAACGCACGATGAGACAACACCCAACATTACATAGAGAGATAGGTTCTCAAGCCCACATGCTATATCACCGTCGCAACAGTTTTGGGAAATTGGCGAATCGAAGTGATCCATTGATCCACCAAGGCACAGGATCGCAGGCGTGAGCCCGCGCGCCGGCGCCTGGGTCGCGCCACACCTCCTATCTCTCTCCATGAGGTTGTGCCGCACGCGCTTGTAGTTCCCGTCCTCCGGCTGTGAGGCCGTGCTTGCATACGAGCTTTTCGACGGTGCTTGCCCCCTCATCTTGTTGCTGATGTCACCCAGGGTCTTGCGCTCCGACCTGTCGAGGTGCCGCTTGGGCTGTACCTTGGCCTCGTTGAAAACATTGGGCAGTTCCTTCTCCAACTCTGAACAAATGCAAAGAGGCACGTGTGCGCACATACGCATAAACTCATGCTTGTCCACACTCACATATACTCATGCAGACACTTTGACTGCACACACTAAGACTGAGGATTATACGAGTATGTACAAGTGGAGATGAGTGCATATTCCTTCGTTTAAAAAAAACATGTGGTAACAACTGCTCTTCCCTTTTTATTAACACACAAACACACTTATCGTGACTAGGGACAGGTACTGCCATTGTTGTATGTCGAAAAGTGACCACCGCACCTTCTTGGCTCCTCCGGGGCTGTGTGGATGGATGCTTGTCTGTGCGAAAGACTGGTGGTGCCAGCGAACCCATGTGCATTGGGGCCTCCAAGCCCTGGTTGAACTTCATGTGCAAAGACTCCAGTAACTGCTCTGTCGGTATATTTTGAGGTGGAAGCACCATCTGAGCAACAATTTTTAACACAACAACAAACAAGCGGCACATTATTTGAATGCAGCAGTTTGTCCACAGCACATTTGATGAGTTCAAATTACGATTTAAAGCTTTCGTGACTGCAATGATTAATCTTTTTTGGTTCTTTCGGTAAAGTCGCGTGACTTTACCGAAAGAACCAAAGAAGAGAGTTCAAATTAGTATTCATTTTTCGGAATGTATGATTTCTGGTCCGAGCATGCATCCAAACTCCTTCAGATACTCTTCAGTTTTTGTTCATGTTTGATTATTTATATATCAGGCAATATTTACTAATGGAAAACGTCACTCTTTTGGCATACTGGCATGTTGCTTTTTCATTATCATTATCCAAAAGCACTCCAACCTAATCTTGCTCACCTCTGTATTTTGTAATTTTTGTTCAGATCCACCTTCAAATATTTGCCCTGGTTATACATATTCTGCTGTTTCATCAGAAGTCCCGTCAACAACAATAATTGTATTTTTTTAGTGAATTGTACGTGACTTATTCTGCTAAATTATTTTGAGCCCCAATTTTGCAGTCATTTTTAAGTTATTCAAGCATATGTTACATTGGTTATTAGGATCGTATTCAGCAAAGTTATGGTTCCTACTTTTCCCATTTTAATGTTTCTCTCTATTTACTTGTCGCGATGCATTTTTTAAAGACATTTTGTAATGTAACTGTTAGTGACGACACGTTTCCTCTTGTAATCTCAGTTCAGCTGTTCCATCCATATTTTTACAGTAAAACCATGCGCGGTTCGTCCACTAGGGGCGTTGGGGCGCCACTCCACCAAGCAGCTGGAAATTCTAAATTGTCTAAAATTATTTTTCTATACATTTTGTTGCGTTTGAATTTTTTTAAAATATGATTCTTTCAACGTTACTTGCCTAATGAAGAAAACATTTTAAGTTGTTAATTTTAGAAACCGCTGCAACAGTCTGATTTGTGCCTCGGGGAGGTCTCTGGGCGGCTGTGAAGGCGTCCGAGTGAGAGATTTCCCTGAATTCATTGAGATTAGCTTCGCATTGTAGCCACGCCGTTTGAGACCCATTCTGGGTGGCGCCCACAGCTGTAATTACTATGTCACAACGCTAGGTTTCACTGTGCTAATATAACAGGTCACGGCCTCCACGTAGGTGGGTGTACTACGTTATGTGGCTGTTATTGTACAGTATGTGGTGTCTTGGTTGCCTTGGCTTATTTGTTCAGTCGTGTCAGCTGATCTTTAATTACGCTTTGATCTTTAATTGTTCTTCAGGCTTTTCGCAGTGTCAAAGGGGTTGTGTAGTGTGGACCTGAGGGTCATGGGGGCAGAATTTGAGTGCTGTTGTTTTGTTTCGTATTGTTTATAAATGCCTACCGTTGGTAGATAAGTGATATCACTTTCACGGGAAGGCCAATTACATGACGATGTTTTTTTCTTAATTAGAACACCAAATTTTCAGAGGTAACTCACAATAGCCCCACCTAGTGACAATGTCAAAAGCCGCCATGGAGTAAACCCCAATTATGGTCGTAAACCTTAGAAGCCGAATTAAGCCAAACATGCAAGACAAACCCTCAAAGGTAAGCATAGATAAGTTAATTAGCCCACTTGATTTACTCATTTTCCAGCTCAGTGGGTTTGGGAAGCTCACAAATCTGAGACCCACACCTCCAAAGCATTTTATTTCGGGTCAAAGTACATGATTAGCCCCATCTTGCCATTGACCACATCCAAACATGTACCCTTGACTTGTGTTACAATGCTTTTTATTTACCCAGGGAAACCTTACCATGGGATATTTGGTATTGGGATATTAGACCAATTAAAGGGTGTTTTGCATGTAGGATGAAACCAGAGAAAACCCACGCATATGAAGGGAAACACTCAAAGCCCAGCACAGTTAGATTAAAGAATGTGATGCCATCTCCTGGCCACCTCGCAGCCCAAGCTTACACCGGGTATTCACTTTATGTCAATGACTTGGGCACTGACCTGGATCATTCCAGGATAAATCTTTTTGCAGATGACACGATACTGATTACTGCTGGCTGCTCTCCGGATGACGTGATTGCAAAGCTCCAGGGTGATTTCAACAAACTACATCAGCTTAGTTGCTCTTAAACTAGTCCTGAATACCTCCAAAACCAAGGTGCTATGCTTCTTACCGGGACTAAAGCAGGAAGTTATTTTTCCCTAATTACATTCCTTAAATAATTATCAAATAGAGCAAGTCAAGATCTATAAGTATCTTGGGGTCATCTTGGATTCAAAACTGAATTTGGAAGATCACATTGATTATATTGGTAGAAAGACAAAAATAAAAATTGGTTTTCTGTATCGACACAAAAACTGCTTCCCCCCTATGTTCCGTTTGGAATTGATAAAAGCTACCATACTGCCTCTACTTGATTACTGTGATATCGTGTATAAATCAGCCCCAAGTAATGTACTGAAGAAGCTTGATTCCATCTATCACTCGGCCTTAAGATTTGCATTGAACTGCCCATATAGGACTCACCACTGTGATCTCTACATTGGGTCAAACTTAACATCTCTTAATGTTCGACGGCTTGTGCACCAGATCTTATTTATTCACAATGTATTACAAAATAATCCGCAGACTACCTGCTGGATCTCCTCTCTGGTTCAAAGAACAAATTTGACCTCAGGTCTTCACTCATTTACCAGCTTCACATTCCCTATTGCCGTACAAAAACCAGAAGGGCCTTTGCTATTGATGCCCCCAGGGTCTGGAATGCTATTGCCAATAAACTGCAACTCTTCACTCAAAACTGCTCGAGGAGTTGTACACCCCTAGCTGCCACTGCTATTCAGTGGCCTAAAATAAAATAAAATGTTTCGCTCCGGATGACCGCTGCAAAGTATTAACTGTACTTTGATTGTGTGCTGATCTTAAAGGTGCATTGAAAAATGATACTCCGACTGATGCTCCTGTTGTTGTGGAGTGACTCATGCAGCCAGCTATGGCTCTAGGGTTTGGTGTTACATGTTATTTATGTAGTTTATTGTTAAAAATTCGGTAACAGTCCCTATGATCACTGTTAAATTGCATTTATGGCTTTATTTTGGTGAGTTCAAAAAGTTTTTTGGTTTGGCCATGTTTTTGTTTATTGTAGTACGGAGTTAGACTGATGGCCTTAATCTTAGTTGTCTTGTGGTTGTTGTTGTTTGACTTGCATCCCACTGGGATTTTTGCACACAGCGTTGGTGTACGGTGCTATTTCAGGAATATTTTGATGTTTTTTCCTGGATTTTCTGTTTGCACAGTCACAGTCACTTTAAGATGTTTTCTTGTTCATGTTTTTTGTTTGTTGCGGTTGCACCCGATTCAAGAGCCGAATGGCTCACAGGGCTATACCAAATAAATGGAACTATGGAA
This sequence comes from Petromyzon marinus, assembly GCF_048934315.1. NCBI lineage: Eukaryota > Metazoa > Chordata > Hyperoartia > Petromyzontiformes > Petromyzontidae > Petromyzon > Petromyzon marinus. The sequence continues at coordinate 8,072,183 of NC_133693.1, read as the reverse complement.
CACTTCAATTACTAACCAGACTCAACCTTGCTTGTGAGTTCTGATGAGAACGAGCATACTCACAGTGATTTGATGTAGAACAAAACGAACATGGCTCATTCACCTTGGCACTGTCGGGAAAGCACTTATGTTGCTTGTAACCGGGGAACACAAACTGCACGACCGAGGAGCTGGGGCCTGAAACGACCTTCCCAATGATTGGGTCTGAATGCAGCTGCTGCTGATGCTGCTGCTCCAGAGTCTGCTGCCCACAATACTCAGCCAGGTGGTGAGCCACAGGCACCAAGCTGCAGGACACAGGCCATCACAGTGCAGTAAGTTGTGCAGTAAAGCCCCTCGATCTTATATTGAAAGGCACACTTTTGTCTCAGCCATTTAGATGCGCATCTAATATACATTGTGACACTTCCAACGTTACAAGTTGAGGAAAACCTCATAAATATAAAAGTATGGCATTTATTTTCCCACTGTCTCAAGACTCGTTTTTCAGGACAGTGCTAAATTGGAATGGTTGGGCAATTCAATTAATGTTTGGCATGTTAAAGGGCAACATAACACCCAAAAAAATCCCACACATTACCCATAATTTCCCTACACATACACCGATTACTACCCAGCACACGGAATCTATTTGGTGAATCCAGAACCCATAACATATTTTCCAAACTCAACATACATTTATACCATTCTAAATGTTATACAATAGAGACATATTCTGGGATCAACCCTCGGGCCCCATCCCCTGGCACTGCCAATTCCCTAGATGCCTTGGCCCCATAGACCTCACGAACCAGACGGGGAATCTAACCCTTACTTGCTGTGCTCCAAGGCCGGACCTCTTTGCTCTCTCTGGGCAGAGAGAAACTTCTCACACATCAAGTCCCTGCTGCTGCTGCTATTCTCCGCAAAGCGATCCTCCAGCCGCACCCTCACTCCCGTTGCTCCTTGCGGCGCCTGGCATCTCACAGTGCCACCCCCCCTCGCCTCCAAGTTCGTCTCGTCCTCCGTGTCCCGCGGCCCCACCGTGGTCAGGTCCAGCAGCCGTGAAGACTCAACCTCGTGCACCTGCATCTCCGGGTGCTTCTCCATACTGTGAACGACCAGCAGCTGCTGCTGCTCCTGCTGGTGATGATGACGATGCTGATGGTGCTGCGGCATCTCGGCATTGTGAGCAGGGGGTGGCTCATTCATCAGCATAGCCTTGAGGTCGTGAAAGTCCATGTGGCCTTGCTGCTGCACTCCGGCCTGAAACGCATTGCCCTGGGCAGGGGCAACCACCTGCTGCTGATCCTGCTGCCCTTGTGTAGCGACGAATGTCTCCTCCAAACATTCGTTTTCAGTGCTGCCCTCTTGCTGCTGCTGCTCCTCCACAGCTTGCTGGCCCTGCCCAGTAGGCGTGCTTTCTATGGAGGTGTAGGCCATTTGGTGCAACTGCGCGTAAATCACTTCGCTCATCTCCACGTAAGGGCCCACCGAGACCATGCCTGCCACGGCCGCGCTTGCGAGGCCACGGTCCAGCTGCGCCGTGGGACCAACCTGGCCCGGCCCATCAACGTACTGGTTGGAGTCCCCCATTGTTCAAAATGCGAAGTGATTTTGATGTGCGCTATTAGCAATTACGGTTTTTTTTTTGCGCTCCGGGATTCGTTGTATTAACGTGACGATTTATCGTAGCTGTTGCTGCTATTGCGGTTATAAAATAGCTGCTGGTTACTATTGTAAAACGCTTAATAATCGTATACAAAAAACGCCGCTGTACCGACGTTAGAGACTCAACGGCATTAAACGGTTTCGAGGGCCTCTGCGTGACGTCACGGCTGATATTTCTTTAAAGTTTTAGACGCGCTCCAATTAACCTTTAAAGAGTCGCCTCACAATAATAGTAATAATAACAACGCGTGGTTGCGCGGATCAGTGTTTGTCGCGTTGTTAATTACGAAGATAGGTTTTTTGTCTTTTTTTTTAACTCGACGCGACCCGGGGATTCTTTAACCTCGACCAACCTCGTCCATTAACGGCGACCTCCGACAGGAAACGCGTCACCGCCAACCGGGGATTTTATATCGCCGCTTAGACTCCGCCCACAAAGCCGAGCGGTCCAATCGGCGAGGAGGGCGCGCGCGTTTAAAATCGATCCCTGCGCGTTCGCGCCTAGTTCCTCGACGCAGCAATCAATGATTGGCATCGCATCGGTATGGAGAACACACGCCAAGTGCCGTGCGTTCGTTTCTCAGTCCGCTTGTCCTGGTTGAAGGTCGCGGCGGCAGCATGTTGAGTAGGGCGGCCCAGACCTCTCTTTCCCTGGCGACAGACTCCAGCACTACTACACTACTATACATTACTATACATTGTACACTACTTACCAACAGACCCTAGCTCTTCCTAGGGAATTTACAGACGTTCCCAGGCCAGCCGAGCGACATAGCCCCGCCAGCCTGTCCTGGACCGGTCCCGGGGTCTTCGCCCAGTGGGACGTGCCCTGTAGAGTTACAGGGGGAGTCTACCGGGGAGCATCCTTACCCGATGCACAAACCACCTCAACTGGCTTCTCTCGATCCGGAGGAGCGTCACGTTAAGTATATTTATTTCAATTACAAGTAGTAAAATGCATAAGCACGCAATGCACCTCTTTCACATACATGTCCCTCCACACAAATAAATACAAGTTTTGTTTTACACATCCCATCAACCACACGTATTTTAATATCGTGCATATTACCAGCATTGGTTATATCGAACTGGGGACTCATATTTAACAGAAAGTCCTTGCCTGAACACATCTAGTGGTTCTCCGGCATTGGTTCAAGCAAGCTTGACTGCTAATGAGACACTTTAATGTTGAAACCGGTTCAGTTTGGTCGTGTTGCACTCATACGAATGGGATGTATTTTTTTTTATATATATATGGAGGGACAGATTCGTGAAGGATGTGTTTTATGTGCCCATTTATCAGTTGTTTTACAGAGCACTGTGGCCAATACTGCGGAGACAACCTAGGTTCATTCCATGGTTAAGTCATCTATGATTAAACCAGGTTCTCACGTGTCGCGAGTCCATGGCCTCAGCGTAAAAATACATTACATTTGGTTTTGATAAAAAAATACAAATTTCAGCTCTGAGAATTCCATTTTTTTATTTAAATGCGACCATGCAGGACATGTACAAGGTGCGCTCCTAGTGTCTATTAAGTGACGAGAGAAGTCATTGCGTGATATTTTACAAAGTGGTTCTCAGTCAAGGTGGTGCAATGTTAGATAGAGGCTGGAGTTACTAATTTGTTCAGTCTGAGGGCATGACACCGACAGCACAATTGGAATATAATTAATCAATCGCTAAACACATGTTTTTAATGGATCGACATAACTTAAATGTTGATAGGAAGTTAATGTTTGAATTAAATGTTTGAATTGTGTAAAGATATCAATTTGTCATGGATTAAAAAAAAGGTCTAATCCTTGCAGACTGCATTTTCAGGAAATATTGCAGTTTCCAACAAAGCGGTGTTCAATATATGGGCGAGGACAGTAGTTGTGGGAGTTGTCAGACAGGTGGATGTTCAATATTCCTATTGGCAATGGAGCCATGATACAACAAAATGGCCAGTTTCATATTAAGCACTAATTCGTGAGCTTTAGCATTTTATACAATTACCAGTGTGATTATGCTTGGATATTATTGCCCCAAAACCAAAATGTAGAAGTTACATTTCCAGGCCTGGCTCCAGTCGATGTGGATTCAAATGCCCTGCTTTCTTTCTGTACTGAATGCAAACTATACCTTTAGAGTTTAGTTATCCATGACTGCCATATTAGACTGTTGCATAGACATGGGGTTCAAAACACGTGACTCTTATGACCCAGTCTTTTCGATTTGCTTGCAAATGTGACAACCAATATACTTTACGAGACCTCCTTTGCCAGAAACAAGATATAGGAATAGGTTTTACCCTTTTAACTGGCACAAAAACTGACACCTTTATTCAAGGCATCATGTTTGCAATAACCACAACACAAGCAGTCAAAATGCAAACAAAAAAGACAACTCTGATAATAATGCTCACCCTGAGCCCTCAATACTCTGATAGTGCGCTGTTTTTGAGTTGTACGCCTTTTGGTCCAACACCAATGGAGACTAGGCTCTAAGAAAAGCTGTCTCGGGTGTGGACCAATCAAATTCAAGGACAGTGCATATTATTATCAGAGTTGTCTCTTTTTTTTTGCATTTTGACTGCTTGTGTTGTGCTTATTGCAAACATGATGCCTTGAATAAAGGTGTCAGTTTTTGTGCCAGTTAAAAGGGTAAAACCTATTCCTAAACCAATATACTTACCGATTTGTACGATAGGTTATACATAACGCCCCTTTCCCTTATTTGTAACTATGTATTTTTTTTTACTATTTCTTAGAAAACTCAATCCGCTGCACGGCCATCAGGGAGTACATCTTATCAGCTGCATTGGTTTCAAAATTGTATCTCATCAGAAAAATCAGGCTTGCTTGAAGCCATGTTTTTAAGCAAGGATCAAGTCACCAGCATTGGCTCAAGCAAACCTGTCTGTGGATAACATTCTGAATGTGGGAAAACGCTCCGGTTCTTGTTTTGAACCAATCCTGTTTTAATGCTCTTGCCAGAAGCCCATACAGCCAATTGACTGTAAATATTTATATTTTGTATGTAGTTATAAATATGGGAAGTTATTTTGCTATTAACATACCCTACTTTACTAATTTTGTTATGTAATGATTAATTGACCTCTAAAAGAGGGCCGTATTGGCCTCAAGCTTTCATGGCTTGCAATAAGGGGCATATTCACCAAGTCACATTTTTATTGTTTATTGCTCGAAATTAAAACACACAGCCAAATGCCAGGCAAAACAAACTTTTATTGTAGACGTGGATACTTCAAAATCGGATTTCAGATTTTATTTCAGCAGGAAATCTGTCACAGACGGTACAACACATACTACTGTGGTGAAGTATTTGGGCAACGTTTAGGCGACAAATGGACCAAGTACTACAGCAGCTTGTTCTCTACAATTATTACTTGTGGAAACATGGCTTCATAAACACCAATAAGTAATATAGTGCTTATATTGTTTTCCAGTATACTATAGACCAGCGATGGTCAGTGGGGTACATGACCCCCACGCATAAGCCTAGATACTCTTAACACAGGCCACCACAAGGGGCACCTTGGACCACATGCAGCCTGCGGGCCCTCAGGTTGCCTACCACTGCTCGAGACTGTCAAACATGTATCTATACGGAAAGTGTAATTAAAAGCACTAGTATGTTTGAACTAAAGAATATCACAATATGCCAAAATTATAACGATTATTGGTATACAGTATGATGCCTTAAAGCAGAGTACCTAAAGTAAACATACAATTATTTAAAATGTACTAATAATGCTACCATTGGACTATTTGCCACAAGTAGAATGTAGTAACATTATTATATTTTCCCATTAATGTTTTACTGGAATATACCATTTGTGGACTTAACGTTGGATGCAAATGTTTCACCACAGTTCCATTTGCAAACATTCCATCAGAGGCTATGCTGCCCACTTTCACTTACGGTTTGTTTTCACAACTGTTATTAGGTTAATTCTGCACTTGCAGAAAAACAAAGGCATTTTGCGGCATCTTATCATACTTAAACGATTAACAAAGGCCGATTATAATTAAAAAGTGACGTCTCAATACCCTACAATATTCTTTATATATTTTGATGTCACTATTGGTATGTATTTATTTTATACCAGGTAAACATAACTGAAAGTGGGTAAAAAATGAGAAGAAAAAAATAACAAACCCAACAACTTTTGAACAGGTCATCACAATTACACTTCCACATAATGTGAGTGCATGCAGTAAAATGGAATGTATGCACACTGACAATTTCACCTCACAATTGACATGTCACAGCAAGTGGGGGTATTTGGTGTGCTGTAGTTCAAGCTGGGGTGTGTGGTGTGTGGCACGACATGTGTTTAAGGGTCGTGTGCATACACTAGCGCTATACGTGGTGGGCTGTGGTAGCGGTCACACGCACAATTGTGGCTGTCATGCGTTCGCTGTGCCCATTCTGTAAACGGGTGCCCAAGCGTGTTAGTGTCCTGTTGCAAGAAGATGTGCGTGCATGCGTTGTGTGTGGAGGATACCACGTATACATGATTGTAGACAACGTGCTTTAGTTACACGGCGTCATGGATGTGTGCGTGCAGTGTATATGGTTACGAGGAGCAGCTGCACGTGTACACGAACACGTGTGGAGCACGCACGCACAAAGGCAGGTGGGACGTGTTGCGTCTCAAATGACGGAGCATCCACTTAGCCACACCGCCCCAGTTATGGTCATTGGCCTCTGAATCACGAGCAACTATTTTTAAACAAGCACCTGCGATAGAACGGCCTCGGACAGCATATTATCCAAGTGCCCTGGTCACATTTGTAAAAAAACGAGTGCGACTTACCCTGAACCAACCTGAGATGGTGAAATGTACATTTGCCATTGTTTTAGTTAGCGTCGCTAGGAGGATTTAAATTTAGGCTATTCGCGTGAAGGCTGCAATATTTGCCTCATCACAGATGTTAAAATGCATTTGCAATGCAGTTGCGCACAATAGCTTAGGATAACGTTTTTCAGTAACTACTTGTCGTGCCTGAGTAACAGGAGCACACTTTACAATCATTAATACTTTCATTAATTTGTTTTTGATCAAACTTTCTCAAACATTCAAAGCACTAAAGTATTGAATTTGGGAACGGTAGACGTCAAGATTTTTGCCATTCAAATTGTCCCTGCGGCAGAGGAACGGATGCAGAAACACCTGTCAATGCAAGGAGTTGATAAATATACACTTGACGCATATTTAACCTTCTTACCAATTACGAATAAACTATGGTAAGACCACCAATGAGCATACAGGAGCAGTACAAACCAGAATTTGTTTGAGATATGTTGGTGGGCGCTATGTAGACTGGAGTGTTCATGTGTGTGCCTTGCACACGTGCTCCCTCTCAACACAGACACTTGCAAATAAAAAAACTGAAGCTGCCGAGCACAGATAATTTGGAGAGGCAATGAGGAGAGGCTGAGAAGATGCTTTTGTGAAGCAAACCAGATTGGTGCTCAGGTCACCCAATTGTGGCTGGTGCTCGTGTTTAAGAATTGTAATCGTGTTGTAGCCGCGATGGGTGGTGGTGGTAGTGGTGATGATGATGGTACAATGAGCCAATCGCACATGACAGCTCTGCGATGTATTTGATTCTGTCAAGCCGGGGAGAAAGGTTTTGTTGGTGTTACGATTTTGTCGCTCGCTCGCGTACCCCTCTTCGTGCCCCGCTTCAGTTCTCGGCTCCATCCACGTCTGCATCTTCACCCTGCGCGTCTGAGGCCCAGAGCTGCAAAAACAAACACATTTAAAAAAATAGGATATTACTATCTCAGGCAAGTAACAAGGTCATGTACTTCCTGTCAAGTCGCTTCCCCGAGAAGTAAAAAAGCATGCTGGAGAGGCATTATGTAATGAAAAAAAACATTTTCCAATTTAAACTGTTGCTGAAAGGAGAACATCAGCTTATGTTATAGAACTGCCTCTGGAATACGACATCACACTGCCATTTCCGAGGTAATTAAATTACCTTTTATCCACACCAAGTGGTAATGCACCTAGTCAATGCTCTGCCATTGAGGTGTGTGTTGCATGGTAAACCAATAATGTGTTTGTCCTTGGAGTCAGATTGTGCCAATTTAAGTGAAAAATAAAATGCAGTACGATGTGTTTTTGTGCACCTGGCCACTAGTGAAGTGACCATAAATTCACCACATTTGAGAACCTCATTTAATAATGGGTAGGTGCCAAAACTCAAACCCAGGATCTTAGAAGTGCCAGCTTGGTGTTCTATGGTCCAAGGCCCTTTAGCAAACTAGCCACTTTGCAGTGTGCATCAAGCCCGGTATGATGTAACAGTTGAAAATTAATAGCCCGTCAATAATGGCATGCCTTTAACTCGCTGTTGTCAGTGAATAGCGTATTACGTTAAAGAGGTTAACAATAATGCTGCAGTCTTGTATGTATGATGAACTTCTTTTGCACTGGACGTAGGCCAACCGTGCTAATCGGCGAAGGTATGACAAAAAACTAAACACAAAAAGCAGTTTAAAAAAATCGTTTTTAATCTACATTTAAGAGTGCATAGCTCCAATGGGTTTCTAATATGCGAAGGACGTCTTGGTGAATTGAAAAAATTATTCTGCAGTGGAGCAATGCGTTTGCCAAGTTGCTGAGGAAAAAACACCAAGTGGGAATTATGAAGTAACAAAGGGTTCACACACACCAGTGAAACTCACTGGAAAGAGGAACAAAAATTACCTAATCTTTACAAAAGCATTGCTATATTAGACTCGAATCTTCATCTTTTTAATTAAATAGATGTTGCTCAAGTAGTTTGAGTCTACTATTAAAATTCAGGCTTTACAATCCTGCAAAATGTAGTTGCACATGGAATCTTCTGTAAATTATAGGTTTGTTCAACTCCAATTAAAACGGAAGCTCATACCATTTGTATTGTTATCAAAGTCTCTGGTATAGCAGTATTTCACATGAAAGTACAGGTAATGAAAGGGAGTTCATTAAGAAAATAAAAAAGCCACAATTGGCTCTTACCGTCAAGTTATCCCTCAGCAGCTGCATGATTAACGTGCTGTCCTTGTACGAGTCTTCATTCAAAGTATCCAGTTCAGCGATGGCTTCGTCAAATGCCTGTGCACACAACGGTAGTGAACATTAAACAAAGCATGTCTCTGTAGATTCCACAATTCCTGTTTTGGCTCTTTCCGGTAACAACCATGTGCTGCCACTTGTCACACTTTGTCCATAGTGTAATCAGATATTTGTTTCCAAAAAAGTACTCTCTCATTAGCAGAAAGTTCACTCAGAAGACTCCAGTTTAAGTGTGCACTTCTTAAACTCTTAACATTAAACTGGCTAAGAGTGTGTGAAATCTTGGAGTTGTCATTGATGACTGGTTCTCATTCTATTCCCACATCTGAACTCCGCAAGACGTCATAACTCAAATCTGCACAGCATTTATTGCATCCACTGTGCCCTTGCTCCAGGTGCTGCTGAGACACATCCATGCCATCATCACATACCAACTCAACTATTGCAACTTCTTCCTCTATGGCCTCCAAAAGTCTCAAATGTTCACACTCTAGATCAGGGGTCGGCAACCTATGGCTCGCGAGCCAGATGTGGCTCTTTTGATGACTGCATCTGGCTCGCAAATAAATCTTAGCTGACATTTCTTAACATACTAAGACTTATGTTAAGACTTATCATGTTAAGAAATGTCAGCTAATATTTATTTGCGAGCCAGATGCAGTCATCAAAAGAGCCACATCTGGCTCGCGAGCCATAGGTTGCCGACCCCTGCTCTAGATGATCAAAAATGCAATTTCAAGACTTCTCACCAGCACCTATACATGAGCCCACATCACACCAATACTTTGAGCCCTTCACTGGATACCAATCCAGTCATGGATCAATTTCAAGCTTATACTCACTGACTTGAAAGATTATCTGCTGATTTCTCCCTACCTCTCCCCTGTCATCACACTACCTCTCCGTGCGCGATTCACTCCAGCAAGCAAAGCTTTCCATCGAAGCCCCTAGTCACTTAGTGGAAGGACATTTGTTTAACTCTCATACCCTAATCATGTGGAACGCCCTTCTCCTAACCAACAGTTTAATCCCTACCCAAGTCCATGCTCAAGAACTTCCTCCTCTGCCTATGACTGACTGCCTCTATGTAGGAAAACATTTATTTTTTTCTCTTCGGGGTTGTCCATCGTATCCAATGATGACCTTCCTCCTCTGCCTCTATTTGTGGGATGGTGTGACTGTAAATTCCAATCCTCGACCCACAGCATCTGCTACAGACAAAAGCAGGTGAAGTCGCTGATTGGAGGTGTAGGGTATTGTTCTGGTTTCATGTCTCTTCAGAAGCTTCCTTTTCCGTAGCTCACTTCGGTCTTCTTCGAGCTTTGACACTCCATGCTGGCAGAAATGGCAATGGCGCCAGATCGAGCGTTTGTGGCAGTGTCCTTCAGCTGGGTAGGGTTCAGGTTGCACTTTTTCATGGCCATCTTCAGTTGGTCCTGGTCCTTGTAGCACCTTTTCTGGCCCCCTTAAGAGCAGTGGTCTAGGTGCAGCTGCCATACAGGACCTTACATGGATAATGCTCCTTTGGCATCCTGATGATGTGACTGAGCCAGCAAAGTTGGTGCTGGATAATGGTAGCCTCCATATTGATGCAGTTGGTTTTGCAGAGTATCTCAGTATGGGGGGCACCCGGTCACGCCAGGTTATCCCCAGGATGCATTGAAGACACCTAATATGGAATTCCTCAAGCATTCTGCTGTGGCAAATGTACAAGGTCCACGTCTCGCAGCTGTAAAGGAGTGTTGTGATGACCACTGCCAGGTAAGCAGATGGTTACGTAGGCCGAGGTCCTTGTTCTGGAATACCCTTTTTCTGATCCTTCCAAAAGAGGATGACGCCTGCTTTACTCGGTTTTATACTTCCCTTTCAATGCTGCAGTCGCCAGACAGAAAGCTGCCCAGGTACCTGTGAGAGGTTTCTGAAAGACGTTGAAGGTGGGCGGATACGGTGGATAAGTAGATGCCCACTGGCATACTATTCAGTCTTCATGATGTTCACCGAGACCCAATCTGTCATACGCACTTGCAGCAGCTGCAAGGGTAGCTTGCAGGGCCTCTGGTGTGTGGGCCACGAGCGTGCAGTCATCAGTATACTGCAGCTGGATAACAGGCTTGGATATTATTTTTGGGACTGCTCGGAGCCTCCTGATGTTTATACTCTTTGGTTCTATTCGGTAAAGTCACGTAGGTAAAAAATAAAACAAAAATCACGACGTTTCGGCCACAACACAAGTGGCCTTCATCAGGTGAAGGGACCAGACTGTCTAGAGGACAGTGCTGGAGTGAACACAGCCAAGCTCAGACCGCGACCTTTAAGCTGTGTGAGAGGAAACAGAGCGCCTTGACAAAGGAATTAGCATAAAAAATAGCATTTAATTTGCGGACTTGGCATGATGAACGGTGTAGAGGGGGTGAACATGTGCAGGTCGGCGAGGGGGGGAGGGGGGAGTTTACATATTGATGGTGTGAAAAGGGAATTTAAGCAGCTGAGAAAGTTTGGGATACCACTACTTGAAAAAATATACTGTACCATTGAAAATTAGTTTAATGTTTGGTTTGATTCAGAACATCTTTCCAATGGTTGCTTAATTTGAAACCATCCTCTCGGTTGCAATTGTGTCTGTGTTTGTAAATCTGAACTGCCTCGTGAACAAATCTCTGATAAAAACCCGTGGGTTTGCAAAGAACCTTGGTATCGGAGAAAATTATATCGTGATCACCCACAGCGTTGTAACAGTAATCAGCTACGGCAGAAGAATTCGTTCTGCCGTGTTTCAAATCTGATTTGTGCTCGCGAATTCGGTCAGAGACATGTCGTTTCGTCTCCCCGATATAGCAGTCACCACAGGTGCAGATCAATTTGTAAACTCCGGGGTACTGTAAGTCAGGAATGACATCCTTCACGGAAGGGATCAGGTCACGGATTTTGTGTACTGTTTTGAACCGGACCAGGATCTTGTGTTTGTTTAGAATTTTGGAGATATTTTTAGTAACGCCTGCTATATATGGTAGTGTGATGGTTTTGATCGGAGTATCAAGTGGTTGTTTCTGTATGGAGGGAGAAACAGCTTGGCGGATGGTACGGTCAGAGTATCCATTCCTTTTTAGGACCAGATGTACATGTTTTAATTCACTGGTCAGGTGGTGTTGGTCCGAAATGCAATGAGCCCTGTGGTATAACGTTTTGATGAGAGAATTATTTTGCGTCGGGTGGTGGTGGGAATCAGGTTTCAAGTAGGAATCTGTGTGGGTGGGTTTCCTGTAGACAGAATGTCCCAATGAGCCATCAGGTCTCCTCTCAAACAGAACATCCAAGAATGGCAGCTTGCCATCTTTCTCCACTTCCATTGTGAATTTGATGGCGGGGTGTCTGGAATTAATGTGGTCTAGGAAAAGGTTCAAAGCCGGGAGGCCATGTGGCCAAATGACGAAAGTGTCGTCTACATATCTCTTCCACAGGGAAGGTCTGAGGGTGGAAGTCTGGATGGCGTCTGATTCAAATTTCTCCATGAAAATATTGGCTATCACTGGTGACAAGGGGGATCCCATGGGGGTACCCTCATTTTGTTTGTAGGAGCCAGTCCAAGTAAAGTAGGTATTGTTGAGGCAGTGCCTAACCATTGCAGGTGTATCGGGGTCTAGTCCATGTTGGACCAAATTTTCTATTATTTCAATGGTATCAGGTACTGGGACCTTGGTGAACAAAGAGACCACATCGAAGCTGACAAGGATATCGTCAGGGGACAGTACAACGTCTTTGACCATAGAGACCAATTGGGCTGAGTTAAGTACTGCTGAGGCGGTCTTGCCAGTGAAAGGCAGCAAGGTATCTGACAGAAAACGGGCTAGTCTATAGGTAGGGGAGTTGATCGTGGATACGATGGGTCGTAGTGGGGTGCCTTCTTTATGAATCTTGGGAAGACCATAGAATCTAGGGGGTCTTGCAGCAGAAGGTTTTAGGGAGGGACGTTTAGTTGGGTCGATTGTGGAGGTCGAACTTGTGATGATCTTGTTGGTTTTTATCACTAGGCTGATGTTAACAAGGTTTCCATTCAGCCTAAAGTCCACTGTAACACCACTATCCTTCTCAATCTCCTTGTGCAGTAGCGTGGCGACACATAGGAGGAAGATGTTGAAGAGTACCGGAGCAAGGACAGCATCCCCCTGGCGTATGCCGGTGCGCACCCTGAAGGGCTCGGCCTCCTGGCCTCCGATGGTCACCCATGCCATCATCCTCTCATGAAATTGACGCAGGATATTGACAAATTTTCTTTGCCAGCCAAACTTCAGGAAAACGTCCCACATAAACTCCATATTAACTGTGTCGAAGGCCTTCGACAGATTGACAAAAGCCATGAAGAGGTCCTGATGCTGCTCCTGACACTTCTCCTTGAGCTGTCGTGCTGTGAAAATCATGTCTACAGTGCTCCTGTTTTGGAAAACATTTACACTAGTTCTGGGCAGCATTTGAGATGTGGTCCTATTTAGAAGCTATATAAATACTGATCTACCTTATCATGGGACCTCCCTTGTCACTATAAAAATATAAGAGGTTTTACCCTTGCTGGCAATAAAACAGTTTGTGTTAAGATGTTAAAACACCAAAAAGAAACTTTTGCAAGGAATTGTGTCTACATTAACCGCATATGATTGTGGTGAACATGGAAACAAAAACATGCTCTGGTAGTATATGCATTATCTTTTAAACTGATTGGTCCACACCAGAGATGGCTTTCTTTAGAGCCTAGTCTCAGTGTTAGACCAGAGGACGCAAAAAGACAAACAGCACAAAGACAATGCACTCAGGGCACTGAGAGCTTGGGGTGAGCAGCTACATCATGGGACCTCCCTTGCCAGCATCAAAATATAATAGGTTTTACCCTCTCTTTCTAGCAATAAAACAGGTTTTAGTGTCATAAATAACAGAAAGGGTAAAGCCTATTCTTAGTGATCTACTCTACCAACTCATTTAAAACATATAGCTGAGGCTACTAAAGGAAGACCATACAAAGCATGTACTATATTTCAGAATGCAGTAGATTTCACTACAATACCCACTTTTAGATTATCACTAATTATATTACCCAAATAACAGTTCTTTGTAAAGTCCATCAACTACAATGCACCACAACTTGTGCTGGGCAGATACAAATGAAAAGGGGATTGCGTATGAGGAAAATTCAATTCTTTATGTTGGTAACCATGCTGCCAAAAGTGTTACATTAACATCTAATTCATGCCAGCTCCACTCATCACAAGGAGGAAATGCCTGCACACTAAAAACGCAAATGCTAATATCCCAAAATGCCATCAAGCGTGTAATGCAAGCACAAGTTCTTGAAGACCCATATGGGTCTTCATTGCACCCATTTCTTATGAGCAAACCACTAAAGAAGCGTACACACTTGCACCTTAACTGGCACAAATCCCATGGTCGTTTCAAGTTTCCTTGTGCTGACCACTGGCCCCTACCAAGTCTTTGGAGCAGACAGGCCATCAGTTTTTCCACCAGTTTATTTTGAATGCCATAATGTGCTTGGTGAAGCAACCAGTGACTCATTTCCATAAATAAACCAAGGCTTGGGCATTAAGCTGCTGCTGTGCATGCAAATGGACAGGGCATCGTGACTCAATTTTAATGCAACACTCACGGTTGGGCTCAAGTATGGAAATTTCACATTGTGGTCTGTTAAATGCTCTAATGTTTTTTTCCCCTCAACATCAAATGGTCATATTGTTTTCCATCACTCTTAATGTTTTTATGGTCCAAGTTAATGATCCATACTGTAGCTCTAAACCACTTTAGACTTAGGACTAGACATAATACAGATTTTGAAAGAAATCTGTTTATTGTGCACATTTTATGTACATACAATTGCACAATTAAATATATTGTTTAATGCAATATTATCCTTTAGGCGTATGGTCGCAGTGAGAATGAGACTGTAGAAAAAAGGAGACTAAAGGTGAAAAATATATATCAAACATATTATTCAGTCGAATGACTTCAAATGTAAAACAAATATTGAAATGCAGGCAAGTAAATCGTTAATGTTTAATCTACACCAATTACAGCCCATGTCAAATCTCAACACCATATTGTAGTGAGCAATATTGTACAGCTATATGCAAATCAAAGCATGGGGAAGTACTCATCACTGTTAGTAGCGATACATAGTGTAAATTCCATATTCTCATGGAGGGGAATAATATCTGCATAGGACAACAGAATTTGAACTTATGCCATTACAAATGCAAGTTAAGTGGTCTGTCACACTGAATGGTTTGAATATGAAGTGAAGGGTACTCCTATATGGAGCCAGCACACACTCCTCTGCACTCTGTGGACCCCTTGGGCTTTTGTAGATCCCCTAATTATGCCTGTAGCCAAAACCAGATCTCTGTACCCCTGGTTGGGAACCCATGATCCTAAGAGCCTTTAATTCCTATATTGAAATTAGGCAATTCATTACATGCCTACTGCTCACCATGATTCTCGCCAGATACATTTTCCGAACCAAGGGTTCTTAATCAGGGCTCCAGGACAACTATGGGACCACACCACATGGATAACCAAAGCCACGGGGTCAGGGCTGAGCACTCGGAAAACTCACAGTCTTGGCGAGGTTGCACGCCTTTTCGGGCGAGTTCAGGATTTCGTAGTAGAAGACGGAGAAGTTGAGTGCCAGGCCCAGGCGGATTGGGTGAGTGGGTGACATCTCTGCCTTGCTGACATCAAACGCGCTCAGGTAGGCGGCCTGTGACCGCTCCATGGCACCTGTGGGGAGCAAGGGGTGGTCACGCATATAACAAATATATAAAACAGACATGGGTTTGTGTCACCGAGTAAATATTTTTTTAAAAAAATGTAAGTCCACTAGCACATGGACTTTCTGGACAATGGAATAGATGCAAGAAGCATTTGTGTCATCCGAATAAAGTGACAGCAAATAAAAAGGCAAGGTTTTTTTTGTTTATCCAGTCCATCAGCCTATGTGCCTTATAGATCAGTTTTGATTAGGTGTCATCGGCAGTCTATGGTCTGTTAAAGAAATGCCACTAGTTGCCTGGTATTATAGGCAAAAGCCTATCATGTACACTGCGGGGTCATGTACAGTGCAATTCTGCACAATGCACAACATTCTCTCCACTTGTGTTTGTTATTTGCTTCAGATCACCTTTTTATTTAAACTAAAACATTATCCCTGGTGTGAACTGGTGTATACGCTCATCTAATACATGAAAACAATAGAGGTCTTACTTTTTATACAGTCTTAAAGCAACTGGGTTAATTTAGGAGTCCAAAGGGAGGGATATAATGAACATCGTTAGAGCAACAACAACCTTTTGGAAGAATGAGCCAAAAATTATATATAAGTTTAAATTTTAGTAACGCAACAAATGAATGTTTCTTGTAGATTTGTACGTAGGCTGTGTTTATGGTTGTATAACATTAGTTTGAAGATTATTTGATTAAACTTTTAAAATTACAGTAGCATAACATTAAAATAACGTTCAACCACAACCATATCCTTTTATCTCAATATCAAAGCTTAAAACTCTTGTTGGACCGCTCAGGACACAGCCTAGGCATATCATAAGTTTTGGGCTCCGACTTTAAGACTTCATGACATAATCGCACTAAACAAATTCAACCCACAAACACATTCAAGCCAGAGGCATCTGTTGCTCTACATGTTTACGGAGAAACCCATGTTTATAGCATAGGATTCATGCACCCGTGAATTCTAAGCTGACAATTTACCCTAACCGTTGAAAATTTACTTCTGGAGTCCTCATGCCCAAGCAGCAACAAGGGTGTCTAAAATTGCGAGATTCACTCAGGTTCAATGTGATCAGGATGCCTCCTGTTCATATAAAACAGGGGTCGGGAACCTTTTTGGCTGAGAGAGCCATGAAAGCCACATATTTTAAAATAAATTTCCGTGAGAGCCATATAATATTTTTTTAACACTGAATACAACTAAAGAAATGTCAGCTAAGATTTATTTGCGAGCCAGATGCAGTCATCAAAAGAGCCACATCTGGCTCGCGAGCCATAGGTTGCCGACCCCTGATATAAAACAAGGCCATGGGCAGAGCATTGAACATGAGACAAGAAAAACCACCAACCAGACAGTGAAAAAAATTGTAGTATCAATGTAGCAAAACAGGAAGGTTAAAATAACTGGCGCCTATGAGTCACAAAGCGGACCGAATTGGTTCCTCAATCCATGCGCTCAACTTATTTCTTTAGCACGAGCAATGCTGTCATATGATGGGTGACATCATGCTGGACGAAGAGTGCACACTAACGCCCACACACTACTTTGTCAGAGAAGTCACTCCCCATGTGTAATTCTCAAAGCTGTACAAACTGACTCATCTTACTCATTATTTTTGTTGTCTTATCAACTTGAACTTGTTATTCATTTAAGAATTCATGTTTTATTTTTATGAACAAAGACCCTGTTATTCAGGGACCACAAGCTTAGGATGTGTAACCTCTAGGTTAATTTTCACAAAGCTGATGATTCTAAAGCCGTTGGCTTTCACACCTGATGATGACCGTTTGTGTTATGGTCGAAACGTCGTGAGAATTTTTTATTGTTTTATATATATTTTATTATTTTATTGTTTCCCTTCAACGTGACTTTACCGAAAGAGATAAGAATATGTTGAGACTGTTTACTGCAGCACATTAAGTTTCTGGGGAGACTTGAACTTGTTGAGAATACATCTGCTAGAGTCCCTACGCACACACCGTTTAACGAGCACATCACACCTGAGCTCGTCTCTGTAATGGCTACCAGTAAAGTATCAGTGTATTTAATACGATATTGCTGCTGACCTACAAGGCTCTCAATATAGGATAGCCCCACAATAATTGCAGGAAGTGATACATTTTTATACTCCAACAACGTCCCTGAGATCTTTGGATCGCCTTCTAACTACTCCAAGGTCAAGGCTCTGTTCCTCGGGTGATCAGGCTTTTGCTAGTGCAGCTCCTAGACTATGGAACGCTTTGCCTTTGGTCATAAGATAATCAGTCGTTAGAGATATTTAAGTCTGTCTTGAAAACTCATCTCTTTAAATTGGCCTTCATTCTCTAGTTCTGGCCATTTACCCTTCTGTATATTTCCGGTTTTCCAAACATGACACATTGGGATCTACAGATTAAATGCACCTTGTAAATGTAAATCATTATTATTTGCAAGAATAGGCCACTGTGTCCATTTCATATCCTAAATGCCACATTACTGAAACTACCTTTACATTTTTTCCAAGTTTTCCATTTTTAAAATGGTATTATATATATGAATTGGATCTGAACTGGTTAAATAAAGGCAAGTAATCAAGCATTTTAAGAGCAGAGAGATTTTGCCAATCTATGTCTTTAAAATTAAATTTATATACTTGGGAAGTCTTAAAGCTGGCATATAATAAAAATTATGTTATTTAGAATTGTGTTGCATGTTATTAAAAATGAATCACGATTCCATTATCTGTGCTTAATTGAAGTGAGCTGGTTCATTGGTTACATCAATAACTTGGGACAGGTTGTTCAATATTCGCATATCAGCACGATCATCACACCAAAAAGCCAATTGAGCGCTAGTACTGCTTGATAAATGCTAAAATGCAATTCATTGCTACATGTCTAGTACATACATGCATTCTCTGCACACATATTTTACATTTGTGCTACCTTGAGCTGATGTGCGAGTACCAGCGCATACAGATATACACACTAACAAGCCGATTTAGCAGACATCCCCACTTTTAAAATGGACAGGTGGCATCCCACCCCAGCTGGTTATGGTCAGGACGCACATCACAAACATGCCTTAGATGTGTCACGAGTGAAATAGCAAAAATGACACGTAGCCGCACTTGACACGAAACAGACGCGTGCTGGTGTTGTGTCCTGAGACCTCGCAACAACTGCAACACTAATTACATGCAGGCAAGCATGTATTCGTGCTGTGGAAATGTATGCATACGTGGAATAAATGTATGCATAACATTTACATTGTGAGTAGAACAATTGACGTTGCCATTGCTTCAATTACATGTCGAGATTACGGTGCACAATTTAAGAATGGCTTTATTTTTTAACACAGCGTAAATGTTGATTTAAAGCTTTCGTGACTGCAGGGATTCATATTCTTGGTTCTTTCTACGTGACTTTACGGAAAGAACCAAGAATATACAGCGTAAATGGTTGTGCCTCTCGTGGTTGCTGGGGTGATGTAAATTCATTACGTACTAAATTTACCAAAGTAAAATAAAAATGTATTCATTCACACATGACATATGTACATATCATCTCGTGTGCTTTGGGATTGATATGAATTTAAGAATTGATGCATCGTTCGACCACAATTGGAAATCCTACATTTATAATTGCAGTATGTGTGTGAGAACAAAGTTCCCCCTCCATAATACAGGTTTTGGGTTAGATTGCCTAAATGTGTCGTTAAACCCGCCACCACCCGACACAGCCAATTCGTAATGGTTGTCACGTAAACAGAACATGACAATTCGTCACTAGTACAGCACAATGGTGTGTTGGAGAGCCAAGCCACAACATTTATAATCTGAGTACGACGTTTGCCTGTAATTACAAGTAGCTTCATCAGGCGACAGCCAGATTTGTCAAGTCCACCTGTTTCGTCCCTTATAAAGGCGAAGATGTGATGACAACACTTGTGCGCTCGTATTGCACAAAGTGTGGGGGGGGGGGGGAGGTTAATGAATCAACGTACATTATGCATGCGCATTATGCGAGCACATTGATCTTGTACTTCCTGTCCATTTTGTGTACTAAAATAGCCGTAACAACCGTAATCCCTATTGAAGTATGGTGGCCTGTATAGGCATGCATTTAAACAATGTATTATTTGATGATTCTCTGGCGAAACATCGTACTCAGATTGTAAATGTTGTGGCTTGGCTCTCCAACACACCGGTGTGCTGCAACTAGTGACGAAGTGTCATATTTTGTTTACGTGACAACCCTTACAAATTGGCTGTGTCGGGTGGTGGCAGGCTTAATGACACGTATATATTTATGCGATCTAACCCAAAAAACCTGCATTATGGATATTGGTCGCGAAAGCCTAGTGTTAAAGTTTCCCCTGTTGAGTCTGAAGGACTGTTGAGGAAGTGCAATTAGGAAGTACCGATTGTGCCCTTCACTATGCCCGGCTGTATTTATATTCTCAGTGCAAACGTCTATACACCACACCTGGCACTCATTTAAGGCTGTGTTGATTTCGGGGAGGCCCAAGAGAGGTTCATATACAACTTGCCACTGTGGTACTGCTCTTCACGGACACACGCACACAAACATGAACAAATACGTATATACAGATACAGGCATCCCTACATTTACTAAAGGGATGCGTTCTTCGAAAAACACATGGAAAGTGAAATTTAGTAAATCGGAATGGAGTTTTCCGTTAAATGTATCCTTAAAAATTTGTGTTTTGTTTTGGACAGTCATCCCAACTCTACTCCTAACCTAAAAATAAACATCACTTCACAATACAAAAATAATAAAGAACAAATATTAAAACTATGAAAGAATCTATTTAAAAACTAAAATAATTCACCTTTTCAAGGAACTCACCAAAAGATCTGCAAGTTGGAATGAATGGAACGGTTATATGACAGTGTCACAGATGGATGAGGCAGACTTTCGGGTGCTTCTTGTTTGATCTCGTGGCGCATACCATTTTAAATTTTGCTCACGCGGAAATTTGATTTCGTAAATCAAACAGTGTCCATAATTTGTCATTTGCGTTAACGCTAATTTCGTAAACCGAACGTTTGCAAATCAAGGGATACCTGTACATACCCATACAGTATACACACAGAAACAAACATGTACACACATATATAATAATACCAGATATGTACACACAATTACAGATACAACAAAAACAGACATGTTAACACACGAAGACAAACATTATTGTATAAATGTGCACACAACCAGAGATACGGAGTGATCATGTATACTCACTGGCTTTGTCTATTCCGACTGCAACCTCAGCCAGGTATCTGTAATAGTCGCCCTTCATCTTCTGGTAGAACACCTTGCTCTCTGCACTGGTCGCACTGACGATCAGGTGCTTGTCCAGGAGAGCCTGCAGCACAAATGACCAAATGAAGGCTTGTATTTATCCTGGCTAGATGCAAAAGGAACCTTGAGCACAAAACCTCAATACCAGTTTACCAACTCCACAATGCATTGCTAATTTACTGCAGTTTTTTTTATCTGATAAAATTACACTTTCCAGCAGTCGTGCAATTTTTTTTTCCCACGTTGGTTTGCTTCAAACAGCTGAGCACCATGTAAGCCATGAAAAAGCATGCCCGGTGTGTACTGATAATCTACGACTGCCTCATTTACATAACCACAAAAGTGTGCACTTTTCATTCATGCATATTTGTTGGTATTCTGACTTGTATCTTTATCATCCCTTAGAACAAACAAAACCATACTATATTTGGAGGGACGGTCAGATCCCGAGTACGTGCAGGCTGCTATAGTTAAAAAATATGCTTCTTGCACAATCCACATGACTTAATACCAAACTACCTTCACAAACCCAGTTTAATGGAACTGCAACCCAGTGAGAGCTTATAAATGCTCATTCAGTGGTCTACATGCAGATATTAATTTTCCTGGGTTATTTGATAAAACTGTTAAGAGGTTTCAAATGATGTGTGATAACAAAAGGATGAACAGAACTGGTGAGCTATGACATCAACCGTCTAGAACTTAATTCAAAAGTTTATTACACAGTTTGTGATATTTTTTTGCTTTAATAACCTCCCATTTATGCTTACATCCAATTGGCCAACAGCCCATAGATGAAACAGTCTCTGGTCAATATCTACCGCTGGCATCAAAAGAGGACATAAATTGTCTGAGATTTTGCTGACACCACTTTTCATTGCGGGCTTGACATTCCACTTCTGAATGAATGCAAAGCACAGTAAAACCTCTCGAGGCATAGCAATTGGGGGTTGTCCAAACCACTGCAATTAATTAAATATTTTTCAAGAAACACACATTTTCAATTACATCTATACGGGATGGAGCAGTGTCACAGCGGTTAACATGGTTTGCTATGAACTATGAATTTCCTTAATTTGAAAAATCTATTTAAAGAAAATGTAAAAAACGACAGCCCTCAAGTCTCATGTACTGTCAAATGATACAAATTCCAAATATCCTTAGACAAGTACGGCATGTGTAAATAACTGTATAATTGCTTATGCACATAGCATCAAGTATTGTGTGCCAATTAAGTGTTTTCTGTCGACATTTTTTGGGTTTAATTCCCACCGTTTTGTAGTTCATCTATGTCCGATAGCTTTCAGGCTTACTCCAAATTCTGGCTGACTCAAGTCTGGCTTTTACGCATTATGTCCAATGCAGGCAGAGGGTGGAGCTCTGCCTCATCAAACACGATTATTCGCACGTCACGCATGGGAGAAGGAAATGGATGACATGTCCTGGCAGATCGCATCAGTTTTATACTGACGTGACAGACATTTTTGCCACGGTTGATATTTTATAGACAAGATACGCTGTGGTATGTCAGTAAATTGGCATCCACTTGACAAGTGGTATTCCGTGTGCTAAAAGAAAAAAATGCGTGCCTACATTTAAGCATTCAAATTGCAGATTTAAGATTCTTACACCTCCCCGTAAGGACAATTCTCATATCAAGGGGTGACATCACACACCTCTTTTTGTCCGACACCCTCCAAGGGTCTACCATATACAACCTCCAGACTACACACCGTTCATCTATGAAGGAGGAATGCATCGCTCTGAGAGGACATGAAAACTGGAGCTAGGCTTCCTTCTCTAACTTTGGTTTCTCTTTTTTAACCCGTCAGAAATGAGCACGTACAGTGTGTAGCTGCTGCACATTGAGCAGTGCACTCATCGCCCCAACTGTGATGACTCAGCGAGCAACAGCAACTTTATAGCAGCAGTAAAGTGAGCACGGGTGAGATTAGCACAAGTCATACAAATAGTTATTGCCCGTGGGTGGTATGGCTAATTTGGAGAGTGAGGGCGCTTGTGCTCAGCTTCTAAAATTACCGAGGCAGCAATGCTATCCACTCAGACGCCCAGAATCAGGCAAAAGGTCACAAAACCAGACGACGACAGGTTCATGCTTGACGATGGTAAAAAAAAAAGGTGCCATGACTTGCGCAGAGAACTTGGATTTAAGTGAGAGTGATTTGCGCAGCGTTAACCTCAATCTCTCGACCAGCCCCATCTGTACCCAGTGGGAAGACGTAGTCAAGACGACTCGAGATGGTCCTCGTTGCAGTGGAAGGTCCAAAGACCCTTTTGGTGGAATTTCCTCCACCAGGGGTTCCACATGCCCAGGCTCAGACAAAGCTGAGTGTTCCGGGTTAGTTAACCGCCGCCCGGGGTTCGGCGTTGGCAGCTGCTGACTGTACCGACTCACCAGGGATGTTGAGCCTAGTGTGCGCCTACGGTAGCAGCTAGAGGGCCGGCCCAGATGAAACAAGCCTGAGGCACAACTAGCTATAATGTAATGTGGATTCGTCAATCCAATGCTGTACAGGCCTTTAGGGCAATATCACCATACTTCACCAAACGAGTTAATTAAGGCGCGGGGAGTACAGTATAACAATGGATTTTTCTGTACTCCCCTCATGCTCACAATGCATAATTCACCTGTTTTGTATGTTATTTTGCCCATTCAAGTGCTATCCTGGCTCAACCCTGCTTAGTTTTAAAAATCTCACAGGATCCAGCACATTGCAGGTGATTTGATGAGACTCGCACCATAATTTTAATGCAGTGAAACTCCTCATACCAACCTTCTAAATATCTAGTCTTCCTATTCTCTGCACCCTGAAATGAAATTCAGAAAATCCTATTGCTATGCAACTATTTTTCCTTGTATCATTATTTGCAGATAATAACAGTCACCTGGAAGAGACAGGCAAAGCATTCTATTATCGGTGTATAATAATGTGTCACAGCTGTAGAAGAGGAAGTGGTGGCAAATTGATCCTTATTCATGCATGAATCTGCACAAATGACATGTGAATAAACACGAATATGATTTGCCAACTACTGCCCCACATCACCATGAGGAGTTTCATTTATAAAACGTAATTTATTCAAAGCCTCATCGAGTCCCAACTCTTGACTTAAAGCTTTCGTGACTGCAGGAATCCCTATTCTTTGGGTCTTTCGGTAAAGTCACGTAGATATGTTCAAAGAAAAAAAAACTACGACGTTTCGATCGTAACACAAGTGGTCGTCATCAGGATAGGGATGATGACCGCTTGCGTTGCGATCGAAACGTCGTAGTTTTTTGTTATTTTCTTTGAACATATCTACGTGACTTCACCGAAAGACCCAAAGAATAGGAGTCCCAACGCTTTTTCAGAAGGGTCATTGCATGAGGATGTATCGCTAATTCCGATTGAATTAATAATGTAATGTGTGTTGGAGGAAACTATAGTAACTGGAGAAAACCTGTGCATGAGGGATAGGACTAGATTGTTAAGAGAGAGAGATTTATAAACCCAATTGCTGTGTAGCCATCTCTTGGAAACTCCACAGCCCAGCATTTGTGGATGTGTTATAAATGTAGTTGATTCACAAACTACTTTAAAAATGGTGGTTTACAGGTCTGCCCCACCACATCCCCGCTCAAACGCCCTACAAAACACACTATTGTTCCCTCTGGTTGTCAATGCAATAAACAATATCAAATGGCCTTTGAGTTTCAGCCCTCGTGATAGATAAGCAAGAGACCTGCAGTCACAACGTTGGGCGCATGGCCAGGTGCAAAACATTAAAGGGAAAACCACGTATGCTGGTGACAACATGGGGACTCTGAATCGAGGCATCACAAGCTGCAAAAATAGAGGGGCGAATTTTGGATTGCAGCTTAGCTTTGAAAAAGCACACTTAATAACCATTTTGAATGAATATTTATACTTGAAACTTTGGGATTCACCTTCCCCTCCAATTATCAGATTCAATAATCCATTCCTTTTCCTAAACTGTAGTCTGATTCACAGTCTAGTTATGTTTTACGTCTTGTTTGTTTAATTTGCTCCATTGCACTTACAGTAAAAATGACACATTTTGAACAATGAAGTGTTTTTCTCTCTTTAAAGCAAAAAGGAATCAGATTTAAGCGATGAATTGTTACACGCCTTGTGTTGCGGCTAGCAGACTACGGATCTGCGGGCAAGCCCTCCGGCTAAACGGGCAGTGGCGAGCACGCCGGCGGCGCGTCGCAGGCGCGAGCGTTTACCAGCACGTCGTTGCAGATGTCGCACAACTCCTTCTCCACCTTGTGCCGGTACTCCTTGGCCATGTGCTGCTTCTTGTCGCTGGCATCGCTCTTCTGCTCGATGGAAGAGATGACACGCCAGGCGGAGCGACGTGCGCCCACCACGTTCTTGTAGGCGACCGACAGCAGGTTGCGCTCCTCGTTGGAGAGCTCGTGGCCCTGCTCCGTCACCGCCTTCATGGCGGCTGACATGTCGTCGTAACGCTCGGCCTGCTCGGCCAGCTTGGCCTTCTGTACCAGTTCGCTTTTCTCCATCTTGTCGCCGCCACTGTCAGCCTGTGCTCGCACAAAAAAGTGTCATAATAATTATCAAGGGACCTTTTTTAAAAAAATTGGAACGATACAACTGCAAATGCCGGTTTTGCTTTTGACTGGGTGTTCCATCATTCGGTTTATAAAAAAATAAGAGGTATCACTTTGTGTAAAGTCAAATGGCTGTTGTAAGGAACTATGTAAGGGGCTTCTGTCAAAAGAATGTAGTATTTCAAACACTTGTTCAGGGTTGCATAGAGGGGTGAACATATGCGTTTTGTGACCATAACACAAACGGCCCAGCTCTCGTCTGGGCAGGAATCTGCTCTTGACTATGCAAAACCTCGTGTCTAACAAAATGCCATATACTGTACAGTATATTGTACACATACTATACAATGGCGTGCACATTTACCGAACGTGCAGTACCTATATACATTGGAATACAGTATCTACAGAACACTTATTAAATATCATGAACATAAACACTGAATATACGTAAAGTTAGAATGATATTCTTTATTTATCCTCGAAAAATACAATGAGCTATCAAGCTCTGTTCACAGATGTCCACTAACGATGCCATTCAAATGTGCGCATACAAGACATACAAAACAATCCACATACATATAGAATATGATTGCGTAGACATACCGGCCGCGATTGTAACTGTTGTACATACTGTAAATATCATACACATACAGTTACTGCATGGACATACACTACTTGACACATACATGCGACAGACATGACCCAAACATCAATAATGAATCATATCGGTCGC
The DNA here is from genome assembly GCF_048934315.1 of Petromyzon marinus. Classification (NCBI taxonomy): domain Eukaryota; kingdom Metazoa; phylum Chordata; class Hyperoartia; order Petromyzontiformes; family Petromyzontidae; genus Petromyzon; species Petromyzon marinus. The sequence continues at coordinate 8,046,035 of NC_133693.1, read as the reverse complement.
AAAAGTCTACGTGTTACATCTAAACACGCAGGATACGCAAAACCTAACACTTCATCCTCATCTATGGGGAATCCTCTGCTCGATGAAGGTCTCCAAGCCGCCAACTATCGCGATCCTGCAAGGTGCAGATTTAATCGCTCCTTATCTTCGGACACAATGACATCCGTAGACATGTCTGGTCCAAGCCCACTGAACTTTTATTAACAGTTAAAATAATGCAATTAACCCGAGTACTTTACCGAATCCATGCGTTCCGCTTTTCAGTCTTTCTTAAATTTTTAAAATGAATAACCATGCTTCCGAATCGAATGTCGTAGGAGGCAGTACGCACGTTTTTTTTCCTTAAGGCACACAGAGGTATGCTTTTTTACAAGATAATAATTCAGGTTTATCAAAATCACCGGATGAAAACGGTTCTTGTCCGCTCCTTACGTTTAATAATTTGATCCAGGCACCGCCTTAAAATAAAAACCCTAGCACGGTACAACATCCCGCCGTGTCTCTCCCAACGGGGATCGTAAATACACGCAACAAACGCAACCATATTATGAACAAACACCGCCAAACATACGCGGATATTTAAGGGTATTTGTAACGCCGCACGTCAATGCATAATTAAGGTAACACACCTATACGTTTACGTACATACCTAACCCCCCTCCCATTCAATATACATATACGTACAGGTTAAAAAAACACAATGCATGGCAATTGCGACGACCGCGAATACGCTCCGTATCAATGTAATATTTTAATGTTCGAATCGAACATAAAACAAAATTTAAGCGACATTTCACGCACTCTTCAATCGAGTGCTGGGTACAGTAACCTCGTTCTCCCGAGGTAATAGTACGCCCTTCTTCTAATCTCCTCGCAAAAACACCAACTGAAACTAACGCGGCGAATGCCCACGACAAAAAAAGCATTGCATTGCTTATGAAATAGCAAAAATGACAACACCATATATTGTTATTATAACGCGCCAACAATTGATACCTTGCGCTAAAATAATGCGGCTCGTCTCCCGCCGAGGCTCTGCGTCAAATGGAGGCGCAGGGCGGTGACGTCACCCGTCGCCACGGAGACCGCGAGCCCCGCCCGAGTGTGGCGCGAGCCAATGGCGGGAAAAAAAATAACCCCTCCCCCTTTACCCCTCTAAACTCCACCCACCGCCCCGCCCTCCCTCACAAAAGACAAAGATCCCCCGTGTAGCCTCAACATACTGTCGGGGAAAGAGCTGTTAGCGAGCACCTATGAAGGGCAGACATGGCGCACGACGGGGACACCACGCACGGTCGCCTTTGTCTCCCTAAGTGGCGATGTTCACACACCGCACCAGGTACTCATTTTGAGGCCGAGTCGACCTAGGGGAGGCCCGGGACCGGTTCACATGTTCCGTCACAGGTGTTGGCCGTGAGCGGGAATCGAACCCGGGCGGGTGGGGGTCATGTTCTCAGCGCAGCAGAGCGCTACGCGCCACGCCCCCTCACACGACCACCGCCCCCCTAAGGAGGCGGGGTTTCCCGATCGAGTGGGAAAGGCGGAGCTTGGGTGTTGTGGGCGTGGCTTGTTTGCCTTTTAGGGGGCGGGGTCCTCGTGTTCACCTTTGCGTTGATTTGATTGTGTAAAATGTTGTGGTGGATTTACTCTCCCAATACACCTGTGTGCCGTACTAGTAACGAATTGGCATGTTTCGTTTACGTGACAAACCTTACTAGTTGCCTGTGGCGGGTTTAACGACGCATTTATATTTCCTGATGATGCTAGTTGTAATTACTGGCGAAACGTTGTACTCGAATTGTAAATGGTGTGGATTTACCCGAATTGGCATGTTGTTGTTTACGTGACAAACCTTACTAATTGGCTCTGTCGGGTGGTGGCGGGTTTAACGACGCATTTATATTTACGCGATCTAACCCAAAAAAAGTTTATGGATATTGGTCGCCAAAGCCTACGCGTTAAATTGATTGTGTTTACACGGATTGGATAAGGAATTTTCTAAATTAGACTGGAGGAATCCGATGAGCTATGAAGCTCTTTTTTCACAGATGTGTACAATAGGGTGGGTAATAATGTTACTGTACAGCAACAAACAATATAAAAAAATAAACATGATAGGAGTGCAAATTTTATAAAAAGGGAAGCGATTCACGAAAAGTAAATAATAAAAATGCCGAATTTTTTTCAAAACGAAATGTAAGCTTGGACAAGGCAGCATGACAATAACAATAAAAACAGCGCCAGACCACACCAAGACAACACACATACATCCCTCAAAAAAATTATCGATACGTGGGTCAGGATCAAAGGGTACAAATCACATTTGCAAATATGCAAATGAATTTTTTGAGACAATTTACGGTGTCAAGGCACGAAAAGCAACGTTGTTCCAAAACGTTGGTGGTGTTGCAACAGATATTGTTATACCTGTCAACCCCTAACTTACTACAGTTCAATTCAGACCTTATTGGTCACACCCGTGCCCTTATAAATCTCAACGTTCATTCGAAACAAAGTCCCACCGCAAGAGAAACACAAACAAACAAGACCAAACATTTTTTCGCGCGTATTAAAACGGTTGTATGGTGTTCGGAAATGAAAACTCAATTTCCCCGTACAAGAATACGAGTAAACCGTATGGGTTGACAGGTTTGTATTATACTGTGTAGGAACCTCCTGGTTACTAAACCACCAGCCCACAGGGGATTATTGTGTCCGTCCGTCCGTCGTGCATCCAAAATGGGAGGGATGGGGCTGGGGGGAGAGGGGAGGGTGGGGAGGGAGGGGCTGGGGGGAGAGGGGAGGGTGGGGAGGGGAGGGTGGGGAGGGAGGGCCTGGGTGGGGAGGGGAGGGTGGGGAGGGGAGGGTGGGGAGGGGCTGGGTGGGGGGGTGGGGAGGGGCTGGGTGGGGAGGGGCTGGGTGGGGAGGGGCTGGGTGGGGCGTGGGAGGGGTGGGGCTGGGTGGGGAGGGGCTGGGTGGAGAGGGGAGGGTGGGGAGGGGAGGGTGGGGAGGGGCTGGGTGGGGAGGGTGGGGCTGGGCTTGGTGGAAAGGGGAGGGTGGGGAGGGGCTGGGTGGGGAGGGTGGGGAGGGGCTGGGTGGGGAGGGTGGGGAGGGGCTGGGTGGGGGGTGGGAGGGGTGGGGCTGGGTGGGGAGGGGCTGGTCACCCCGTGGTGCCCTTATAAAACTCAATGTTTAACCTACTCACGCCGGCTTGCGGAATACACGACGCCGCCGTTGACCCTGGCCATTGACCGAGCAACCCAACGTTCCTACCAGCTCCCTCCGCAGGAATGTGTTTTAAGGGAGATGCGTGGTGCCGAGTTGAGCACAGCAGCAACAAAAAGCAAAAGGTGCTAACCATCAATGTGTCAATGCGTTTGGGGGCGTCCATAAATGACGTCACGCACCTGGGGGGGGGGTCAGATATTTGTGACGATGTGTGACGACGGGCGGGGGGGGGCGATTGAGGAATGTGACGTCACATCAAAGTGCGCAACTTTAAATAAATATAGACAACACGTTCTACTTAATTAAATATACTTTTTGATAAATGTTTCTCCTACATCAGAGTGCAGCGTCAATGACAATAGTTTAAAGCGATTTGAAGCATGTTTTATATTTTTTTTTGGGGGGGGGGCAGAGCTTTGTGACGTCATTTGAGGGGGGGTCTGACTTTTTGTGACGCCGTGTGACGAGGGGGGGGGGGTCAAAAATCGTCCAAAATCGCGTGACGTCATTTATGGACGCCCCCCTTATTGCAGAGAACGAGCACATAAGACGTATAGCGATCGATGTCCCCCTGGGTCTTTAACCGTGGCGTGGACGATCTCTTACAACGTCGTGGGGGAGGGACTTCTGGTCTGGTGGACGGGGGGGGGGGGCTCTGCATCAACGGGCGGGGCTTGCTGCCGTGGGAGGGGCTTCTGCGAAATGGGAGGAGCGTATGCATTACGGGCGGGGCCTCTGTTGCGGTGGGGGGGGAGGTTTCTGTTAAATGGGAGGGGGCCTCCATATCAGTGGGCAGGGGGCTTCATTCCAATGAGCGGGGCCTCCACTCCAATGGACGGGCACTTCGCCCCCCACCGACCCCTTCACTTCGGGGTTACGAGCTTCGTGGTTGGGCCGCTTTGTATACCAGTTGCCGAGGGCATAACACCAAGTAGCGCTATTGAAGGTGTGCTACTGCACTCTCGGTAGGAGTTAATATGCGTATCCTGAATTGAGCAAGGTTATCCGAACTCAGGAAGATACAATGGGAGGGAATTTCAATATGAAAAAACCAAACGGTTTCAAACGTGGCAGCCCTCACACTGATATTGATTGTATCTGCAAACGTGCCCCCCCCCCCACTCTGAAAATTCGTGAAAAACCACTTAGAAAGACGTTTAACCTACAGTGTGGCGGTTGAACACCGTATGGATGAATCCATGTATTACGTGGGTTGGTTTTAGGCATCATGGATGCAGTCTGGGGTCTCAGAGGAGTTCCGAGCGTGAACGGGGCATACGAGTCTGATGGGGCTGTATTCAGAATAATTTTCCTTCTTGGGCTGGCCTGAACCCTTAATTCCGATCAAGCGTAATGACATGAACCTTGCCACTCGAAAGTCAGAAAATGTAATTTTACATCACGATTTAGAGGCCTGCCTGACTTGACAACTCTTAAAACCATTAAAAAGCCACATTTTTGGTTACCAATTTGAACTGCCCATCTCGTGTTAGGTGGCTGTGTCCTTCTGCACCGCTGTGTTGTCTGTAATGCAGTACAGCAAGCACACTTTTCATATCTGTAGATGAGCGTCACTCATACGTGGGATTTTCTCTGGGTACTCTGGTACCTTTGCAAAAATATATTATCAGGGCCCTCAACAAAAGGGGTCTGAAAGCCAAAATTACTTTTGGAAATTAAATTCAAAGCACCAAGCTTGTCAGGTCTCAGAAGCATTCCGTTTTAAGACTTGGGGTGAAAATCAGGGCATTTCCATGTGTTATCAGAGAGGTCACCAGGAGTTTGTGTAGAATCCTCCCACATGCTATGCCTTAATGTTTTACCAAAACATCCCACTACAGAACTCCGTATAAAGGCTTGATCTCACACGTGTGGTTTTCCGGATAATTTGCATTATAAAATGTAATAAGTGGAGAAAAATGTAACCAAGACAAAGTTAAAGAATCAGATTTTATTTTAGCTTCACCATACTTAAATACCAAACAGCAGACGGCATCTTGCGTGAATACCAACTTTTTGAAGAAAAACAGAATTTTTCAAAATGTGGATACATGAATACAAGGTCAGAAAAGCTGGCAGCTTCAGAAGTGATACAGAAAACTGCCACTCAAAAGAAAACATGGAAATATCCAAAAAAATGCAGACTTCACTTGTTAAAGAGATTAATTAACATACTCGAGCCTATAGGGGTTCCTGAGGGCATGGAATGCCCCTTCAAAGTTTATTGAGGCCACATTTAACAGAAGCCGGGGAACGTTCAGAGCGACATCTGCCCAAATAAAATCTCAGGGACCCCCACCTCCCGAGATACACATCCAGTAAACAGCTCCTGAAACACAGGAACAAAAAAGCAAACGTAAATAGAACGAACCAGAATGCAAAAGCCCCACTTTTATTGGAAGTAGCCTTCTGTGGACGTGTATTTTCTACACTCCACCCCCTCCAACATAACAGCAGGGCTGTTTAAAGCAGATTACAAGTACATATAGATGAAGTGCCCCACCATCTGGAAACACTGGAGCACTGCAACGTATCCAGTGCAAGCGTGAGCAGACCCACGCTACAAAATGTTAGACATGCGTCTTTATGTACACTTGAAAAAATACTTTTCTAATGCAATCGGGGAATGGGCGATTTTACTCAACTGTAGGTGATGGCAACAATATTTCATTAAAAATCGATTCTAATGATAAACGCATCAATGGTGTGCAAGAACCAACTATTTATGGTTTAGGCACAGTATATGCAAATGTTAAATTGACCAAGTGAACAACTATAGGTATAACAGGACTAATAATAAACAAAATAATCGATGTTTGATTCAAACCATGGTCCAAAGTCGTGACAAGTCATCGCATCACAAAGCATGGAATCGATACATGGCCACTACCAATTAAAATAAACGTATCCTTGCACACATTAGGCAACGTCACAAATGCTTATGTACACTACTAAAAATACTCTCGAATTGTACGTTAGAGAAGAGGGCGATTGTAATTAACTGTGGGTGAAGGCATATTTTATATTCGAAGAATCCCGTGTGGAGGTCCGATTAACGGAGCATATTTAATTTTGCATTAAAAAAAATCTGTTGAGAAACCCTACACATGTTAAAATGCACACCAAGTGGCCAAGCAAATGCCAAACGGTGTGCACAATAAACAATGAGAGTCGCCACAGCAAAGCTGATAGAACCAAACAAAAAACATAATTCAAGGCTGCGATTGGAAACACCCACATTTCGCGAGTCAAATCTAATTCACGTAAAGGCCTAAAACCACAACCCTCCATAATTAAATAAAAGTAAATACTTTCATTAGGCTTAAAATGCGATGTTTCCTCCATCCGATCATATGCCCACTCGGGACACCGGGGACACTGCCGATTGCTCGATTATTAAAACGCGCAGTGGGGCCCAGTGGTCAACCTGGGACTAGCGGGTGCACGGCCATTGGGTGTTACCATTGCTTTGTTTGCAGAGACCTTTAGTTACGCAACCCTTGTACGATGCACGATGGAGACCAATCATTAAATTCGCAAATGCACCTCGCTCCCTCGGGGGACATGGGTCGCAAGGGTAGAGCCAGCCAATAGCGGCACCGTTTATATTTACACTTTCGACATGTACAAGACCTGCGCGAATGGCGAGTGTGCCTGCAAGTAACCTTCATTAGGCTCACCTAACAAATGCAGCTAGTACTCTCACACCAGGTGAGACGCACGATTCCAAACTCACTAAGGATTTGGTCAAACAAACCGATGCAAGGACCAGTCTAAACAAATTGAAAGACTGAAGCTTTCCTGGTTAAATTAATGTTTATGGAAAGATTTGAAAACAAAGCTGTGAATGAACCTATTGTGCAGGGTACCCACAACATCCTCCTTTGAGTCAAACCCATGAATCACACCCTCTGGTGGTTTGCACAAGAGCCAGTTTTCATCACAAGAATGACTCCTAAATGTGCACTTTAAATCTGAATCTGTGTGGTTAAACAGGCTATGAAACTCTGAGTAAAGGGCATGCTCATTTTATACTATAGCTTGAGCTTTTTAATGAGTGCTTGTGTATGTGTCCGTGTGTAAATCCATTTGTGGGAAGCAGTAGTGGTCAGTGCGCTACACTACAAACTCGGCAAACCCGAGTTCGATTCCTGCTCAGGGGCCAACACCAGTGATGGATATCTGAACTGGTCCTGGGACTCCAAGGTCGACTCACCCCAAAATTAGTAAATGGTGCGATGTGTAACCATTGCCACTGGGGAGACAAAAGCTAATTGGGCATGGTGCTGACCACCCACCCTCTTGTGCCCTGCTAACAGCACTTGCCCCAAAAGTCTGTTCAGGCTATAAGGGGGATCTCACTGTCTTTATTGTATTTGTAAGGGTGGGTTCAAAAAGGTCTAAGGGCACCTAGCCTGATAACTGCAGTGGTGATTACCACCATTTAGTGTTAAATGGAGGCATGTACGATTGTATGTGTGCACAAGTGGCTGTGCATGTTCAGTATGTGTGGTGTATGCATACAAGTAGGCACTTGTGTATGCGTTCATGTAAATGTGTGCTTATGTTCATGTGTAGCAGGGAAGGGAACATGCGGGGTTGGTGCATGTGAGCTTATGTCCGTTTACAAGACTGAACGTCTCCAAGTGTGAACAGCAAGGGGTAACGGGGACAGAGCAAAGGTGTACGATTATGTGTGTATCCATCCTTTAAGCAAGAGGCGTGAGCACTTGTTTGTATCCATCAGTGTGAATGTCCAGTGCAAGTATGCAGCAAGACACGAAGGGGCGTACAGGGCAAGTGTGTTTGTGTGTATGCGAGAGGAACCGTACGGCTCTTATGCGCGTGGCTTCATTTGTGCAAATGGTTGTGTTCATGTATAGCTTGCGTGCACAGCGAGGTACAAATGGAACAGGACGAGACCTCGTGATTGTGTGTGAATATTAAAGTGACATTATGGCCCTTGTTCTACACGTATATAAACCTGCGAGTAGGCATTGCGTGTGTGTATGCGTGTGTGTGTGTGTGCGCAGCCAGGGATGGGGGCACGTACGGATGAGGGGGGGCGGGGGGAGAGCATGTGGTCATCACGCCTGCACATCCTCCAGCTCGGGGGGCATGGGCTGCTTGGGGTGCTTGCTCTCAAAATGCTGCTTGTAGGTCTTGGGGTCCGGCATCTGAGTCTGCAACGACCACAAGTGAAAATGTGGCAGCACAGCAGTGGATTATTGATCTGTCCAGAGCTTTGACTTATGCCCTCATGCTGTGCAGTTTCTCCACAAAACCCAGTTCTCCTCCAGTAAAACCAAACATTAATGAATATAATTGGCCAAACATCCCAACACCCTCCTGAAAAAGTCAGAGAAGCTTTCACGAGTGCTCTGAGAGCACTTTTATTCGACTGACAGAACGTTAAAGTGTTTATTCTCATTAACGAACCTGCAAACTTGGGCAAGACAGCCCGGTATACAGCCCTGCACATAGCTACAAGACCAAACCTGCTTGTTTTTTTAACAAAAGTGCCTTCTGTGCACCGCTTGTTGAGAGGCATCCCCTCAGGGTCGGCAAAGACATCATCACAACATGGATGCCACCATACCCCGTCATCACCAACACCCTTCTGCCAGATGTTGCAGCTGTTACAAAGTCGACATCTGACCACCTCCTACTTATAATGGGTGCTGTGCCCATGTGTACTAGGGCCCAGAATCTCCAATAGGCTTGTCATAACTGACCCGCACCCCCAGGTACCAATACACTGGCACGTTTCAGGGTTGAGATTCAACTAAGGAATCAATTATTTTTGTCTTGCGTTTGACGTTTGTATTTTCCGTCTCAATTGCTTACTTGTGTCAATGTAAATTAGCGGTAAGTTATATAAAATGTAAATCATATATTTTTATTACATGCACAATACCAAGCCCAAGGATGAAATTTGATCAATGAATGGGTGCCCCGCTACAAGCCCACTCACTACCGTTTCCCAATCGCATGTTAAACAAAGGGTGGTGATGGTTGTTTGCATGGTGGCGATGGTTATCAGTGTTGGTTGCGATGGTGGTAGTATTTGGTGGGAGTGATGGTTATGGTGGCGATGTTGGTGCAGGTTGTGGCGATTGTGATGGGTTTGTAGTTGGTGGTTGTTGCGGTGCCAAGCCCCGGGGGAGCATTGGCCTCACCTTGCAGATGCCGCACGTGTGCACGAGCGCCATTTTGGCGGCGCTCTTCTGGTCGTGTCCCTTGGCTTTCTTGGCGTCGGCCGCCCTCTTCGCCGCTTTCTGCTGAGACTGTATCTTCTGCTGGCCCCGAGCCATTACTGCAGCACATGCAAGCACACAACCACACAAACGTATATAGACTGAATGAACCCTACACATTGACCATATCACACCCTTAACAAAATATTATGACCATATTTAATCTGACAGCAGGTTATTGCCTGTGGCCACATGGTATGACCAACAGAGGTGGCTCTATCAACTTACCAAGGTGGTAAATAGCAATCAAATACCAACTTCTGAGGTCTTGAGGATGGGGTGTTGAGGGGGGGGGTGAGTGGGGAAGGGGCATGAGCAGCAAATGCCCCCCCCCCCATCGCATCAACCTTGGATGTACCACTGATGGTTGGCACCATACATGCCTACTCGTATGTGCAACCCTCAATCCCTAAGTTGCTGCACTGCACCAGTAGCTCATGATGCAGAGTTCATCACAACGTGACCAACTACTCACAAGCGGACAAACCATGGCCCGGGATTACAGCGACAGTATGGGAGTGCACAAAACCACAGACTAGAAAAAACAGTCACCATTTTAAAACCACAAGATGTCGTCAATAACAGAACATCAGTTGGGTACCAGGGTCATGGCCCCGATAAGAAAATATGCAGAAAAATTACAAAATGACCCCTCATGTGAGGGCACCCACATCACCATTGCAACAGGCACCCTGCAGAATAGCTGGACCCCCCAGTGCAGATTAAACAAGCAGCAGACCAGAAAACTATTATCTTACAAGCACACACCTAAGCCATGTGTTCTGGGATGTGCAGGTTTGAGGCTTTGATGAGAAAAACACTTTAAAGTTACAGTAAGATGCTCCACAACTCACTCACAATGTATTAAAACTAGGCATGCAAAAATACACAAAATAACATTGATTATATGCTTGATATGTGCAATGATTTGTGCATGACCATGGAAATATTAAATAAAATTACAAGTCATGACAAATCATCCATCTCATTCCAACATGAGTTGGAAGCTTCATTACCCATCACATTAAGCTTTGTGCTCATTGGACAGTCCAGGACAGCCTAGGCATGTCCTTACAAGCAAAAAGCAGTTTGTGACTTTGGGTTGCATGCTTTTAAATGCTGCTGTGGCATAATGGTTATCAGGATGGACAAGCAATCCAAATTAACAGTTTTATTATGTGCCGGTGTAGTATTTGATACTAGGGGGTAAAAGTTGTTTTACCCCTCTGCCCCCCTTTATCCACCCAGCAGTAGACCTGGTCACACCAGTTTAGTCTATCAGCCAGTCACTTGCGATAGGTAAGTGCAGGAAATGTGAAGAGCAGTGGCGGAGTGGTTAGTGTGCTGCACTACAAACCCGGCAACCCAGGTTCGATTCCCGCTCACGACCACCACCAATGACGATTACCCTAAACAGTCCTGGGCCTCCTCTAGGTCGACTCCATCTCAAATGAGTACCTGGTGCAATGTTTTAACAATTGCCACGAGAGAGACAAAGGAGACCAGGCGTGGTGCTGGTCACCTACTCGTGCCGTGCCAGCCTTCATTAGGTGCTTACCAACACGCAATTGTTCCAACAGTCTCTAAAGGCTACACAGGGTATCTTTATAGGCAGCAACATCTATTCCAAGATGTCTGGCTGGGATGTTATAGTAGGCCACATACCCCCCAGTGGAGGTTTCTGCAGCACCCTCTAGTGCAGGACTTTCCGCGAGTAGTGGTGACAGCAATCTCAGGGCTACATCTTTAACCTTCAAACAGACAATGAAATGCTGCAATCTCATGACAGCGGCTGCTTGAAAGACACCACAATTGCCCAACGTGAAATCCCACCGTGCTAGGCACGGGCTCGTCAGTGGGACGGCAAACCGCCGCAAAACTACGCCTGTGCTTTTTAATTATATGCGCTCGAGTGTGTATGGCTGCCTCGTTTCACACGCCTTCGCACAATTGCTATCGGCTGCTCCCTGCAGCAGAGACAAAAAAAAAGTGTTTTTTTTAGCAAAACACCAGCAGCGAGTTTAAAGGTCAAGAAAGGACGGAGCGCAATTATTAATTTGCTTCACATACCCGTTATGGGTCACTCTGGTTTAAAAGCTGGGTTTAAAATATATCCAAAGTATATTTAATCTCGATAGCATAAACTGACTTCAATGATTTTAATAACCCATATTTAAGTGTCCTTAAAGAATGAGTTTCATGAGCAAAGATCTAATAATTATAGCTCTATCATCATCATCATTACTTTCGGTTTAAGAACAAAATGTTACAACCGTGGGCCAGAAAGCGTTTCTATATTTCTATCACGATTCACTGTAAGCGTTGACAAATTAGAGTAGGACCAAACCCACGTCATGTAAAAAAATTTGGCTAAACGACGCCACAGCATGCATCCGTTGAATGATAAATAGAAATACAGTACTGGAGAGAACGGCCAGGGCAAGTCAGTCATGCAAACACAATCCCACAATCGAACCGGAACTACTATGAGTCCATTCAACACAACATTTGGTATTTACATTGTATGGAAGCTCCAGAACAAAAATTTAAACACTTTCATGCCACAACTGGCCAGACTCCAGTAGAGTTCACCTCCATTCAGGCCTAACTTCTTTGAATAAAACCCTGTAAGGAGTGCATGTTATAACATTACTACAAAAAACGTATTTGTTGACTAGGCCTCATTTGAAAGACTTCCGATCAAGGCAGCATACCACTGTTTAAAGCACAAATGCTCTCCCCTATCGTTCAATCCAGAGTTGAAATTCCATTCTGGGAACGCAGAGTTGGGGGTCTCATTCACAACACGGACGCTCATCTCTGCACGACCACAGGCCCCCACCTCCAGCTCACAAGATTCGAAGCGTGCTTCACCGCTACCGCATCTGGTCACTTAAACAGCAGACCCGTGCATGTGGCGTCAGTCACTATTAAATAAAATCGAAAACAGGCAGACAAATGAACGTTACAGGAAGCAGCGTGGTAGGATTTGTCATCATGGCCATTTTAAACGTGGCCACATCCCCAACCAGGTCACCGTTTCATTTTTATGACTGACCGATACCACTTCATCGATATTGTGCCAGAGACGCTTACAATTCCAATAATGCACTCACAGCATCTTGGGTCACCAGAGTGCTTTTTGCAAGAGGCAATACATCTCCAAATATGCTTGTAATTTTACAAAGCTTTATGGGGTGCATTGCGTAGTAAGTCATGTGACAATAATAACATAGCAGCAGTCAATGAACCTGTAAATGCGTTCTCTCACAGCATCCAAATCCCTCCTAATTTCCCCAGTCTGTAACAAAGAACCAACGAAGGACCTAGTCTTAACAGTCTGTACCCAAGGGACTTTGCTTGGAGATGTGCTAATGTATATAATTGTTTTCCCGGCTTCCTGCGAATACAATAGCGCCCTGCCAGCCTAGATCATTCGCATCACTTACAAGGCCGGAGAACAAGCGACTGTGCGTAAATAACATGGCTCAACTTGAGGGACCCAATGGTGGGCTGCAACGAACTCGCGAGATGTTCTCCTTCGCCTGGTATGCAGCAGGAGGTCGTGCGTTTGATGCCTATATATTTGGATTTTTCATGTTCTCCCGATGGTCACGTAGCTTAATGACTACAATATTTTTTAAGCCACATCTGGTGGCTGAAAACACGTCATGGTCAGAATACCGAGTCGGCAACACTCAGACCTTGGGTTAGAATCTGGGTTTCAACCACCTGTGTTTATTTGTGATATGGCCCAGCAGCAGCATGGTCAGCACTTGTTTCAGACCACCCTAGTTCTTACTGCAGGTGTATTAACCATTAAATATGCATCCTGTGTTCAACAGTGAATATTACAAAGAACTTGTGAAGTCATTCGAAAAGAGTAGATGGCTTTGCACAATAAGAATGGTGAAAATACCAAGTGTGTTCATTATTAAAAACTAGGTTCTCCAAGTGCAGGGAGCGGACGGCTCACTAATGTGCAAATAACGAATTACTGTACATGAAATGTTGGTTTTAACATAATAAAAATTAATTTCAGAAAATACTTTTAAAAATTGTGTTTAAATTATGAAACATTCTCTCCAACCATACGTGGAAAAGTTTACTATCTAGTACTTGGGATAGAGGGGATTTCAGAAGCAGTTCGGAATCCTAATTCCGTGATCATTCTGACATATGTTGGCACTACTCCAAGCATTCCAAATGGATTGTGTCGCTTAAAGAACTGAAATAAGATTGAAAAGACAACACTTTTAAACCAGCAAACAGCATGCATTTGCACGCATTCTGGAACGCTATCCAACATGCGTTTGTCATTGCAAGTATTCCGACTAGCAATACCATCACATATCAAGCACATAGCAAAAATGTCGCACGACACAGGACGTAAACATTTCTGATTCCCACAGAAAAAGCACCGTCTGTTACGACATCGCCTTGACTGAAAAAGGCTCTTTCGTTTTACAACTTGATTTGGTTTTTTTTGCACCGTGTTTTGGGAAGACCTTTGATCAATGTTACTAGTTTTAAATATGGAAAATCCCTAACACCATAACGTCATCCTAACGCTTTGCTCATATTGGATCGTCTTTACGGGTTTTCGCGATGCCGCACTACTGGATGAGGTTAAACACAACCTGTAAAAATAAACACCACATATAGTTTAAACGAAATAATAATTCCTAGACTCGAATACATTGTTGTGAATCGGGTTTTCAGCTGCTAAACTAATTATTTTGTGCCTAGTTAACTACGGTGATGACCACACTATACAAGGAACGACAGTGCATGGATTATAAGTGACTTTACCTGTATGGCCAAAACAAATGCCAAGGTAACCCGACGGTCTAGTTAAAGAGTAATTGGGCCTTGCCCACGTCTCTCTTCCGTGGCCATTGAAGGTCTCCCGAACCGGCTCTGCCACACAGCCATACCCAATCGAACCTGGGCCACACCACGGAAAATGTCACTTACGATTTCGCAAAAAAGTCCGGCTGGCTGCAATTGTTGGTCGATGTCCTCACCGGAGAACTGATCACACGCAGGGCAATTGTAACGTACGCTCTCATCTATTACTAGGAATTACATCAGCACGCCCACTGCATTAGCCAATCACCTGCCAGAAAGTCAACCCCCATGCAACATGGCCGGCGTGACCTCACCCACGCAGCATGGCGTGAGTGGCGTCATTACCCTCCATGAACTTAAGCCGGTTCCTGTGTGCGAGCTGACATCATCATAGCGGTCAACCATCCGGTTTACCCCATATTCTTGTTCGGGGAAATGTAGTTCTCAGTTCCATACGGCGTACAGCCGTTTCAATAGGGCAATTTTTTTGTGGTTATTTGTTTGTGTTTTTCCCTTGTGATGGGACTTTGTAGGATGACCGTTGAGATGTATAAGGTCACGGTGACCAATAAGGTGTTTATTGGTCTGTAATGAGGTAGGCACTGATAAGGGGTTGACAGGTATACATAATTAACGTCTTCAATTACTCATTTTATCACTATGTAATGTTACCGAAAGAACCAAAGTGTACGCAATGTTAGTTAGTGGTTATCATCGACTTGCTAGTGGCCCAGACCAATAGCAAGATTTCACTTAAAGTAAAGACACGCAACTCCCTTACTTTTACTCGGGAGTTGACAAAATATGTTGACCCGAACTTCGCCGTTTCGAGGATGTCACAAGTCGTTCTGTATGTTGGCCCCAGCGGCTCTGTATTCCGAGCAGTTAGGAACTCGTTGTCACAACAGAGCTTGTTTATTTAAAAAGGTACACGGTCGGCGTTCAGAATAAAGTATTTTGCGCGTAATAAACTCCTCGCAAAACACGCGGACTACATCATAAACAATCGCCCCTCGTGGTTAAGTATTGCTCAACGTCCCGGAATATCATTATTGCCACATCAGGTTTTACTAACAGTCCTCAAAACGAAACCCATCGAAAAATGGCCAGAGGCTTGTTATCATTCGGGTTCAATAGTTATCGCCCGAGGATCCCAGAGCAAAAGTTACCGGGGCCCGATTAATACTGAACCGTAATGGGCTTCGGTGGAGATGCCCCAAGCTCACGCGGAATCTGCCACGAGTAACCAGATGGCCGTAACAATTGGTTACTTTACTCTAATCGAGCGGACAAGTCGGCTTGTACACAGCAACACACGGGGTACAACTTTAAATGCCGTTAAGGTGCCCCCCCCCCACCGCCTCAACATTGCAGGGGTTACCATATCCACGATTATAGCAAGGTGTACACGGCGAATATCCGGGGCCCCGTCGCAGGAAGGGGGAGAAATCTCACCACGGTCTCGGAGCGATGTTGCCGATCACCGAGTAACCCAAACCACGCCGCGAGGAATCGATTCTCTTGAAATCGATTTGCGACAAACCGCCACGGACCGGAATAAACCAGCAAGAGAATCGAATCGGAGAGGGAAAACACACTAGAATCGATCCGCGGTGATATCTAAACGAAAGGAATCAACGGCGAAGGAACCGAATATCCGTTAATACGGGAGGCTTCGATTCCTTACGAATCGATTCCCAGCGCCGCTTTTGTTATTTTTTGTCTTAAAACGTAGGGAGGCGCGCGGGCCACGCGTGTCCACAACCCGCCCTCCGCCAACGAGTCCGCGTGCGAATCAACAAAGCGACTCAAAAGCGACGACGACAACCGCGACGAGAGGGCGAAACGAAGCGAAGCAGGAACCCGCGCCCACCATCGCCGCAGCCATTACTGCCGCCCCCCCACCCGCCCCGCAACTCTCCCTCACAACGCGACGCGAGAAATCAAACAAAGCCGGACCTCTCTTACGCGTGCGGGCGGCGAGTGGTCCCCTGCTGCACCGTGAGGCGGCTTGTGCGAGCGCCCTTCGAGCTAAGCGGCGAGGCGAGAGAGGAGCGGCCCTGTGCGACTTTAACAACACTCGGAAGGGGGACGAGGAGGAGGAGGCCTTCCCGCGCGGTCTTCACCAGTGCCGTGACGTCACCACAACCCCCGACCCCGCCCCTTCGCACCCAATAAGCCACGCCCTTTCCCGTCGCCTTATATGGAGCAAGTAGGGGGGGTGACGTAATTGAGTGAGAGCCAATCACAGCGGGTTATACTCCCCTCCCCCCCTTCTCTTGGGTCCACGCCCTCATTTCCTTTTGTGGGCAAAACGGACCAAAGGCGTCACGCGGGCCGGACTCCTCCCTCGCAAGTCCACGTGACTTATCACTCAGCCAATCAGTAAAGGGGGTTGACTAAAAAAAACCTCAATTAAAGGGGTTTGTATCTGACAGCTGTTCTCCTTTTGGCATGCTCTGGTCTAATAACGTTGCTTAAGACGAAATAATGCTGTCTCTGGTGTGGACCAATCAGTTTCAAAGACAATGCATTTTACTACTAGAGCATTTTTTTGTTTGCGTGTTCACCATAAGTATATGTGGTTAATGCAGACACGGTTCCTTTGAATAGGTTTCTGTTTGGTATTTTACATCTTAACGCCTATACTCTTTGATTCTTTCGGTAAAGTCACGTAGGTAAAAAAACAATAGAGCACGACGTTTCGATCCAAACACAAGCAATCGTCATCAGGTGGGACAACCACAGCAAGAAAACACTGCTACTTCGGCAGTTTTTTTCTTGCTGTGGTTGTGCCTTAAAGCTTTTTGTGACTGCAGAAATTCATGTTCTTTGGGTCTTTCGGTAAAGTCACGTAGATAGGTTCAAAGAAAATAACACTACGTTTCGATCGCAACACAAGCGCTCGTCATCAGGAAGAGGGGGTTAGCTTCTAAAGGTAAACTGTTTATAGCTAACCCCCTCTTCCTGATGACGAACGCTTGTGTTGCGATCGAAACGTCATAGTTTGTTTTTGTTATTTTCTTTGAACCTATCTACGTGATTTTACCGAAACACCCAAAAGAATAACTTAACATGGCCGCCCCCTGGGGTCCGCCATGTGCCAACTATCGCGCGGCTGATTGGCTGAGAGGACTCACGTGACCCGTTGGGCGACTACTCGTGGAATGATAACACGTGGAGCTGGTTGTTGTAATTTTGCAAGACGTCTCTGGCGGGTGTGGAAGATTTGGCTAAAACATAATTAAGAGAGAGGCCTTCGTTCTGAGCTCCCTCCGAGTGGAGGAACTTTTCGCCAGCGGTCGCGTGAGCGAGCAATTGCAGGGCTGCGCGTTTACATTTGTCAAGTAATTTGTACCAGCAGGTGCACACAGACCCTGTGAGGGAAGAAGCATTACTCTTAAAACGTGTATTGTAACTTATGTTAATATACTCTTTAGGTCTTTCAGTAAAGTCACGAAGATAGAAGAAAAAAATAAAGAAAATGTTCATAAAAAACTAAACTTTATACTGTATATTTTACAAAAATCCCATGAGATTTTTCACCACTACCTCAAATCAATGACAATAGTGTGATTAAAAAGATATCGGAATTTCGATTAAATTTTTCAATTTACATACTGTATTAGTCTCCAAATAAACGGCATCGATGATACATGCTGGTCGATGTTATTGATTTACAACCCTTGATCGGCCCAGTGCCGATGGAGGGCCTCCCTACGCCGGCTTTCAGGGCGTGATTCGATAATTGTCTCGTGCAGGGTGGAGAAGGGGTGTCGAATTGGAATTGCCAATTTAAATTGTTTCACTTAATCACTTAACCACGGCCGGTCAGAGCGGTTTTCGAGAACTCACAGCTGGGGTGCATCGTCTCCCCCAGCCAATCGCAGCGCTGCGATACAATTAATTCAGTTAGCCAATCAAAAAAGGAAGGGGGGGATAACACTAACCAATGGGGATTACTCGATCCATGGATCGATTGGCAATTGCATCGATGCAGCGATTAACCCGCAAATTACGATCGACTTTGAAGCTTGCTGTCGGACCGACTGCGTGGAATCGATCCAAATTTTTCGTCGATTTGACGATCCACACGACCGTAGTTGGGCAAGGACGCGCCCCCTTTTGGGGCAGCAACCCAATCAAGCCGCCATTCGCCGCGAAGTGACGGGCAAACACCCTCCCCCCCCTTTGTGCCAGGCTAGGTGCACCTTGAGGCTATCACGTGAAGTGTGGAAGGCTCACGGGACAGACCCGGCACGGGTTGGCGTACCCACCTCTCATAGCGTGCCAACTTGCTGCGTTGTAGCCTGCCGGCGCTCAACTTGACACACACACATTGGCAGACCTCTTACTGATCCGGTGATTTTGTTTTTGGCGGCGGGGGTTGAGTCCGCTTTTCTTATTGTTCACTGCTGTACTGAGAGCGCACGTGGAGCAGAGCGGGGAGTCATGCACGAGGACGCGGTGAGTGAGATTCCGGGCCTCCGGGAGGGGAGGGCACACATTGGCGGCGATCTCGACAATAACAGCGGTAGCAACAGCGACAACCCCGCGGCGAACTACCGAGCGTTTCCCCCTCGCTGATCCCTCCACACACGTGGGCGACCCGGTAGAACCAGATGTTAACTTGCCTCGCTTGGTATGCGAGGAGGCCGTGGGGTTCGAACCTGACGCCTGCTGTGTACTTGGGGTATGCCGTGCCTCTACCCTCCGTGGTCGCGTGGATCAGCCGAATACTCTCGTGCGTCCGAGAGTTATTCGTCTGCTGTAAATGTCAACTTGATAAGCCGCTTCGTTGAGCTGTCGTATAGCTTCAGTGGGGCTTTTATCTGGTAAAAAAAAATTGTAAAAAAAAAGTTTAGTAGAGTTTAGACACTCTTTTGGTCTCCATCCATACTGTGTTGTTCAACCATCACCCACCACACTGCAAAACAAAAAAATATATACAAAGTTCCCCCCGGATAGCCTCTAACAGACTGTTGGGGCAAGTGCTGTTAGCGAGCACCTAATGAAGGCCGGCAAGGCGCACGAGGTGTGTGGTCAGCCCCTCTTGCCCGACCGCCTTTGTCTTCCCAGTGATATTGTTAACACACCGCACCAGGTTACTCGCGTGAGGCTGCAGGTCACAACAACGCAACCACCACCACTCGGGTCATCCGCTCAACTAGCACCACTGCTTTCAGATTCTCTCGCGCTGCCGATCTGCAGAATTCCGTTCAGTCTCTTTTCCAAAGTTTGTATGACCTTCCTCAATTCAAGACACGTGTTAATTGTTTTCTATATAACTTGAATTGTGCCCCCGTTTATTTTTTTTTATTTAAAGCTTTCGTGACTGCAGGGATTCATATTCTTGGTTCTTTCGGTAAAGTCACCACGTAGAAGGGAAACAATACAATAATAAAAATATAAAGCAATAAAATTCTCACGACGTTTCGACTGCAACACAAGCAATCATCATCAGGTGTGAACATCACAGCAAGCATTATGTTATTATTTTATTGTTTCCCTTCTACGTGACTTTACCGAAAGAACCAAGAATATTGTGCCCGTTTTTGTCCCGGCAACCGTGTGTAATTGTTTTCAAGCGCAGCAAATGCATACCTGTCAACCCCTAATTATTATCAGTGAATACCTTATTGCAGACCAATTCAGACCTTATTGGTCACCCCGTGCCCCTTATAAATCTCAACGTTCATCCTACAAAGTCCCATCACAAAGGGAGAAACACAAACAAATATACAAACACAAATGTTGCGCGTATTGAAACGGCTGTACGCCGTATGGACCTGAAAACTCAATTCCCCTGTACAAGAATACGGGGCAAACCGTATGGGTTGACATGAATGCAACATAATATGGATTTATCTGAATCGTAAAGGCAACCGCATCTAAAGATGTAAACAAAAATTGGACGTACGAGGGAAAATACGGCCTATTTATAAGCTATATAACTTTTAAAATTCGAGAGTTAAGTCATGGATAGGTATGAAAAATAGGAATAGGTTTTGTTTTTCCCTTTTTGGCAATAAAACAGGTGTTCAGATGTTCAAACACCAAATTGATACCTTTTGCAAGGCATCAAGTCTGCATTAACCACACATAACTGTGGCAAAATATGCAAACAAACATGCCCTGATAATATATGCATTGTCTTTGAAACGTATTGGCTTAAGGTCCCATGGGGATAGGGAGTAGACAGGATAGATAGAGGGAGGGAGGCAGAATTCTGAACTCGGGGGGGCAGAATTATAAACTCAGGGGCCAGAAGTCTAAACTCAGGGGGCAAATCGTTAATATTCAATGTGCCGAGTCGGCTTCAACTCTCTGACCCCCCCCCCCCCACCGTGTTTGTGGCTGCAGAATTCGTACACGGAGTGCTGCGTGGTGTGTCAGGACGTGAACTGGGGCATCACGGACGAGAGGAGCTTCTACTGCAAATCGTGCAACAACGTGACCGATGTAAGCGGGGCCAACAGCGCCGCGTCTCCTCGCCTGTGCTCGCTTGGCTACATAGAATATTTATGCTGCAGGAGGAATCCGACGAGCTGTAAAGCTCTTTTTCACAGATGTCCAGTAGGTGCGGGTAAGAACGTTACAACATCAAATACAGATAGTCCCCGACTTACGATATTTCGACCTTACGATGGCGACAGCGACAAAATTGTAAAATATTTTACGTTTCGCGCGGCAGGCAAACGCAGCAGCGTACGAGGTACGATACTGGACGTTGGGACGCTGCCAGGATGTACGCATCTCACCGCCTTGTGTGGTGATGCCTCACTCTCGCCAGCGGTCGACGGAGTGAAGTTGTCTCGGTGTTAGCGCGTGTACTGTAGCATGTTTTTTTACTTCACATTTTACTGTGCAATACAGTATTGCAATTAATAAATACATACGGTGTATAGTTGATACAGTACGGTACTGTAAATTGCTCTGTTTTGCTAAATTATCACCATTCTTTAAGACTCCTGGATAGGCTAGGCCATCTTCGACTTACGATGGGGTCGTCGTAACGCATCTCCATCATAAGTAGAGGACTACCTGTAATACCAAATCATGATAGTGCAAAGTATAAGAAAGGTAAACAAATCACCCAAAAACATAAAAATAAAACTGAACCATCCCCATCCTATGAAGCAAAGACGACTGAGGAATTAACTTATTTTTCACACAAATGATAGCTGAACAAAGTGGCTTATGATTTGGACATTTATAGCAGCAAAATAATCTAAATTATCTTAAATGCATGGGTAGGCTCCCTACACCCGTGATCAGAATTAGAGATGATAGCTGCAATTGCTGTGCACACCTGTGGTCACAGCTCAGGGGTCAGCAACCAAAATAACAAGAAGAGTATTCGGTAAGAAACTCAATATTTCAAGAGCCGCAATGCATATGAATACGAGACAGTGGTCCTGAATAACTAACGGCACGTCACGAAGCAGTGCTTAAAAATCCACGTGCGTCTCCGGTGCCGCAGGTTTCCGACCCGTGTCATAACTACACATGTAAGTACAGCTGTGACCATTACATACAGCAATTACACGGCTGTTGAGGTGGCCAGGTGACGAAGAGGGCCGAGCTGGCTCCGTTGCAATTCCTCTAATTCAACTGTCGGAATAAAAAACGAAATGCAAAAGAAAGCAGAATTGAATCATGACTAGGAATACCTGACAGTTCATCCAATTTTAGATTTGAAGCTTTCGTGACTGCAAGGATCCATACTCTTTGGTTCTATTCGGTAAAGTCACGTAAAAGTATAAAACAACAAAAAATAATTTTCTCCGATACCAAGGTTCTTTGCAAACCCACGGGTTTTTATCAGAGATTTGTTCACGAGGCAATTTAGATTTACAAACACAGACACAATTTCAACCGAGAAGATGGTTTCAAATTAAGCAACCATTGGAAAGATGTTCTAAATCGAACCAAACATTAAACTAATTTTCATTGGTACAGTATATTTTTTCAAGTAGTGGTATCCCAAACTTTCGCAGCTGCTTAAATTCCCTTTTCACACCATCAATATGTAAACTCCCCCTCCCCCCCTCACCGGTCTGCACATGTTCACCCCCTCTACACCGTTCATCATGCTAAGTCCGCCAATTAAATGCTAATTTTTATGCTAATTCCTTTGTCAAGGCACCTTAATTCCTCTCACACAAGCTTAAAGGTCGCGGTCTGAGCTTGGCTGTGTTTCACTCCAGCGCTGTCCTCGAGACAGTCTGGTCCCTTCACCTGATGAAGGCCATTTGTGTTGTGGCCGAAACGTTGTGAATTTTTTCTTTTTTGTTTTGTACTTTTACGTGACTTTACCGAATAGAACCAAAGAGTACGGTTCATCCAATCTTGGGAAGTGTGAATACAGTAATCACGCAACCTTCTTGACACGTACGATCACGTGATCACAAGTTATGAGCAAGTCAATTTCATTTTTGTTTACAAATGTTGCACCTTTCTGGCACAATCTGCCACTCAAAGCGCCATCGCATTAACACTCAACGTAACATTCCAAACAATAAGACGATATATTTACATACAGTTTCAATGTAGGTTGTGGCCTTGAAATTTCGATTTAAAGCTTTCGTGACTCCAGGGACTCATATTCTTGGTTCTTTCGAGTAAAGTCACGTAGAAGGGAAATAATAAAATAATAAAAATACAACTATTAAATTCTCACCACGTTTCGATTGCAACACAAGCAATCATCATGATACTGTTTTATTTTTATTGTGGCTGTGAGTTGTTGAGTACATGGATGTTTGTGACTGTGAGCAGAAGGTGCTGGAATGCGATGACCCCAGTGCCTACTTTGACGCCTCGGCCAAAGTCATCACCATCAGCAAGGGCATCAGGGGAAAGGACAAATATGGTACGAGTGTAGGCACACCTTGGCACTACTGCTGCTGCTGTCACAGTGTTTATTGTGTCCCCTTTGGGGGGGGGGGGGGGATTGAGCTAGCTCAAGCTCCACACCACGTGCAAGCCACAGCACTGCCTCCGCTTTGTGTGCAGGGCGCAGCTACAGGTGGTACACGTGCGAAGGCTTTCAGATGGTGCTGTGCATGCAGGCAGATGCCCTGCAAGCTTTGGGCGTTAATGCTCGCCTCAAGGTAAGGCAGCTTGGTGATGCAGTGGTAACACTTGTGCTTTACAGTGACAATGGTCTGGGTTCGATTCCCTTCTCTGGCACCTTTCTGTGTGGAGTGTTTGTATTCGTTCTCCCCCTTTTCTCCATGCGTTTCTTTCGAGTTCTCTGGTTACCTCCCATACCATATGTCTGTATGATTATGTGTGTAAAGTAGTAGTGTAGCGGTTAGCATGCTGTTCTACAATCCTGGCGACCCGAGCTTGATTCCTGCTCAAGGCCAACATCAGTGATGATTGTCTAAACTAGTCCTATGCCGATTGAGCCTCAAATGATTACCTGGTATGACGTGTAAATCTCACCAGTTGGGAGAAAAAGGTTGCTGGGTCTGGTGCTGGCCACCCACCCCCTTGTGTGCTGTGCGCACCTTCATAGGGGCTCTCTAACAGCATTTGCACCAACAATTTGTATGACTATCGCGAATGCACCAAGCCTGGCCAAGACCTATAGTGAATTACGGTTGCTGTGGTTGCAGGATGATCTTCTGATGCACATGTGGAGGCGCTACCTGCAGTACACGGCCAGGGCATATGTGGAACCCAGGGAGAGTGACGCCCCTGCTAAGTCCCCAATGACGGTATGATCGGCAATGCCCCGGCATTAGGCCAGGCCTAAGAGGCGAGGCCATAACCTCAAACAGGGCTTTAGACTGAAGGCCGTAGCCTACAATGGAAGGCGAAGCATAAACCTTGAGGGCTAAACCTGAAACTCAGGACCTAAGCATGCAGGACACAAAAAAACACAAGGTTTAAACTCAAGATGCAAACACAATTCTGATCATTTCTAAGCCTGAGAACTGAGTCTTGAAACAAATAGAGTAAAACTTTGGATTGCGAGCACAGTTCGTTCCAAAAACGTGCTTGTAATCCAAAGCACTCGTATATCTAAGCACTCGTATATCAGTTGTGATCACGTGACGCTCGGCGGACTATTTGGTAAAGTCACGTAGGTAAAAAATAAAACAACAAAAAATCACGACGTTTCGGCCACAACACAAGTGGCCTTCATCAGGTGAAGGGACCAAACTGTCCAGAGGACAGCGTTGGAGTGAAGAAAGCCAAGCGCAGGTCGCCTCCTTTAAGCTGTGAGGGGGTAAACAGAAAACGCCTTGACAAAGGAATTAGCATAAAATTTACTACTGTGAAATCTTGGAATTAGCATAAAATGACATTACAGCACCGTGAGAGTTTGGGATGCCATTACTTGAATAAACATACTGTACCATTGCAAATTAGTTTAATGTTTGGTTCGATTTAGAACATCTTTCCAATGGTTGCTTAATTTGAAACCATCTTCTTGGTTGAAATTGTGTCTGTATTTGTAAATCTGAATTGCCTCGTGGACAAATCTCTGATAAAAACCCGTGGGTTTGCAGAGGACCTTGGTATCGGAGAAAACTATATCGTGATCACCCACAGCGTTGTAACAGTGATCAGCTCCGGCAGAAGAATTCGTTCTGCCGTGTTTCAAATCTGCTTTGTGCTCGTGAATTCGGTCAGAGACATGTCGTTTCGTCTCCCCGATATAGCAGTCACCACAGGTGGAGATCAATTTGTAAACCCCGGGGTACTGTAAGTCAGGAATGACATCCTTCAGGGAAGGGATCAGGTCACAGATTTTGTGTACTGTATTGAACCGGACCAGGATCTTGTGTTTGTTTAGAATTTTGTAGATCTTTTTAGTAACGCCTGCTATATATGGTAGTGTGATGGTTTTGATGGGAGTATTAAGTGGTTGTTTCTGTATGGAGGGAGAAACAGCTTGGCGGATGGTACGGTCAGAGTATCCATTCCTTTTGAGGGCCAGATGTACATGTTTTAATTCACTGGTCAGGTGGTGTTGGTCCGAAATGCAATGAGCCCTGTGGTATAACGTTTTGATGAGATAATTATTTTGAGTCGGGTGGTGGTGGGAATCAGGTTTCAAGTAGGAATCTGTGTGGGTGGGTTTCCTGTAGACAGAATGTCCCAATGAGCCATCAGGTCTCCTCTCAAACAGAACATCCAAGAATGGCAGCTTGCCATCTTTCTCCACTTCCATGGTGAATTTGATCGTGGGGTGTCTGGAATTAATGTGGTCTAGGAAAAGGTTCAAAGCTGGGAGGCCATGTGGCAAAATGACGAAAGTGTCGTCTACATATCTCTTCCACAGGGAAGGTCTGAGGGTGGAAGTCTGGATGGCGTCTGATTCAAATTTCTCCATGAAAATATTGGCTATCACTGGTGACAAGGGGGAACCCATGGGGGTACCCTCATTTTGTTTGTAGAAGGTGCCATTCCAAGTAAAGTAGGTATTGGTGAGGCAGTCCCTAACCAGCGCAGGTGTATCGGGGTCTAGTTCACTTTAGGACCACATTTTTAATTATATCTATGGTATCAGGTACTGGGACCATGGTGAACAGAGAGACCACATCGAAGCTGACAAGGATATCGTCAGGGGACAGTACAAAGTCTTTGACCATAGAGACCAATTGGGCTGAGTTAAGTACTGCTGAGGCGGCCTTGCCAGTGAAAGGCAGCAAGGTATCTGACAGAAAATGGGCTAGTCTATAGGTAGGGGAGTTGATCGTGGATATGATGGGTCGTAGTGGGGTGCCTTCTTTTTGAATCTTGGGAAGACCATAGAATCTAGGGGGTCTTGCAGCAGAAGGTTTTAGGGAGGGACGTTTAGTTGGTTCGATTAGGGAGGTCGAACTTGTGATGATCTTGTTGGTTTTATTTTTTACCTATGTGACTTTACCGAATAGAACCAAAGAGTATGGATCCTTGCAGTCACGAAAGCTTCAAATCTAGAACGTATACATACTACTCGTATTGCAAGGCCCTCGCTCGTTTATCAAATTAATATTTATTTAAAAATTTTGCTCGCCTTGCAAAACACTCGCAGACCAAGTTACTCGCAATCCAAGGTTTTACTGTAGTTAAGTCTGTGGATTTGGCCTTAGTGTCTCCAACATAACCACACCAATCGTCCACCGGGCCATTGAGCCATTGCTTAGTTTCACTAGATTACGTCTCGCGCGTCTCTGTGTCCGCGTGCCTCAGAGCCCGTTGGATAGCGGCAGTGAACTGAACGTGAACCCCATGGACCTGGAGACGACGAGCCTGAAATCCTTCTCCGCCTGGTCGTCCCAGAGCGACGCCACAAGTGGTGATGTCGGCAGCGGCATCTCCTCTGGTGAGTCTTTTGCCAACGCGCCGGCGCTGGGGAGGCTTTCCCTCGCCAGCGCTGGAGAGACATAAAGGAAAAAGAATGCGGCCCAAAAAAAGCAAACGGCTCGCATACACGCACGTCTGTTGGGCAGGCACGTGACGATTTCACCCCCGCGCGACTAGATAGATCGTCACGATTGGTTATCACAATTCCGTTGGAGAATCGTTCCCTATTCGTCTCATTTTGACCATCCCGGTTTTTTAATGGTTTTTGTTGCCTCATTAGTCCTCAATGTAACATTAGCGAATATTTAATTGCCCGGCTTCAGCCTGCATAGACGGCCACGGGTTTCCGCTTAATCACATTCATAGCACACACTGCATGTGTGGATGTTTCCTCGCAAATATAACATGCAAGAATGGGCCCAGATTGTGAATGTGGTGAAGTGCGATCTGTTAATCACATAGCTGACCACTGCATTATACTACGCTTACACTGGAGGCACCAATGCGTATACATTAAACAACTCCTGATGCCATCGATTGGATTACTAAAACACTTTGCAAGTTGCTTCTCAAATGCCGTACGAAAGAAAGGGATTAGCATAGAACTTACGTAATTTACAGCGTATATGTATGGACACTGCATTTCCCGGGTTTGAAATGAAAATACTTCAATATAAGATGACAAAATAAACAGTATTTGTTTAATTCTATCAATAAGCTATTGATTTCGATTTAAAGCTTTCGTGACTGCAAGGATTCATCTTCTTTGGTTCTTTCGGTAAACTCACGTAGAATGAGAATAAAATAATAAATTGATAAAATAAAATAACACAATAAAATTCTCACGACGTTTTGGCCACAACACAAGCGGCCTTCATCAGGTTAAGGGACGAGACTGTCTGGAGGACAGCGCTGGATGAAGGCCGCTTGTGTTGTGGCCGAAACGTCGTGAGAATTTTATTGTGTTATTTTATTTTATCAATTTATTATTTTATTCTCATTCTACGTGATTTTACCGAAAGAACCAAAGAAGATGCTATTGATTAATACATATCTTATGTTGCTATATGTTCGTGTATTTACATATTTTTTAATGGAAATGTGAATTACAAAAGCAGCCTTTCCATCCCTCAAAGATAACACCATGAAAATTGCCCGTAAAGCCAGTATGTATCACTTAGTGGCGTATACTGTGACATCATAGGTGGGTATGACACCACACAGAGGCATATTCTATGCCGTAGCAGTTCTGACGAGATTCAAGGTGATTTTGTTGTCGGCTCTTGGTAATTTGGTCTCGAGCTCGTGAAGATTGTATTTATAAAAAAAATACACCGAGTGAACCGCAATCCAGAAACGACAGCAGCAGCTGCCATTCGCCACGAAGTGGCAGTGACGTCACCAAAGCCCTTGTGCCAGGCTAGGTGTACTTTAAGTCCACGTGAAGTGTCAAAGGCTTCGCTGACAGGAGGTCGTGGAGTCAGCCTGAGGTGTTTTGAGCTAACCGGCTGGGATAACTGAACCGTGATAAACCCTCATTGACGCATGTGTATATATCCTGTTCGCACGGCTGCTATTACATGAGGGCTTGACGCTATCGTCTGCCGAATTGTGCCATGAACGACGCTGCGCAGGTGATGAGTGCGAGCCTAAGATGGGCTCGGTGGATGGGAAGCTGCTGTCCCACAGCGGCCGCGTGGAAGACCTTCACCTCTCCCTCTCGCTCGCCTTCTGCCACCTGGCCCTGATGTGGCTGCGCCAGCCGCCCACCCTGCTTGACCTGCTGAGGTGTGCGTCACGTGACCGGGGATGACCTCACCGGGGGGCCAGAATCTCACACAGGCATCTCCCCAACTTTATAATCGATTCAAGGCCCTCAAAGCGCCACGGTGGCGAGATGTTAACTACCTTGCCTGGTATACAGGCGGTTGTGGGTTCGATCCCGACCCTGACAATGCCTGTATATTTGGAGTTTGCATGTTCTCCCTGTGGTCGCTTGGATTGTCTCCAAGTCCTCCGATTTTTCCCTCCACATTGAGAAACATGCGTTCAGAGTATTTGGCTGCTATACATTTCCACGTGACAAGCCACTTCGTTGAGCTATCATTTGTGGGCCGTTCACTTCTGAAAAAGAGCTATATAGCTCAGTGGGCCTTACCTGATAAAATAAAATAAAAATGTATAATGTATATTCTGGAGCCACACAATCCTCACCCAAGTCCACTTAAAGTTCCACAGCAGCTGTCACAATCCTACCGCAGGCCCTTAAAATTCAGCCCGGCGTGGTGTTGACCACCTACCCTCTGTGCCTGCCTTCATAGGTGCTCGCGAGCAGCACTTGCCCCAACAGCCCGTTAGGCTCTACGAGGGATCTTTGTCTTCGTGTGTGTGCGCAGGCTCGTGAGGTGTGGCACTGTGCCCTACACCAGCGCCTTTGAGAGCTTTCCCGAGGAGATGAAGATCTATGGTCACGATGCTCGTTTCTTCAGACCGACTGTAAGACTTGGCATGGCGAAACCCTCCCTGGGGAGGCGAGCGTGCGGTCGCCTCTTTCCCATCGCCAGATGTAAAAGCATTCGGCACTTAACGGGGCATCGAGCCGCGATTTAAAATCGATGATTCCCACTACAAACAAAAACTCGCTCGGGTGATTTTCTGCTCGCATGAGTGCCGAGGCTGCGGGCGGCGCGGCACCTAGCCCAGCGCTGGATTCGGCGGCGCTGTTGCGACGTTTCGCGTTGCGACCCCTAGGCGGCAGTGAGGTGCCAGCAACCGCAGCCTTCGTGTTGCCGAGTCTGCGCCACGCGGCGAGCTGACCCTCTCTGGCCGCGGTGGTCATGGCGACGGGGCTGTTTGCGTTGGTGGGGTGGGCGACAAAAGTTTGGACACGTTGGGTGCGTGCTTTGGTGGTCGCACGCGCAGCAGGCTCACAATGGTGTTTTGGCGCGATTGTGTTTG